>NW_027672265.1:0-600000 GCF_964165515.1 Mesoplodon bidens | reverse complement strand
TACTTTAAAAATGTTTTAGAGATCCTACCAGTCTTTGAAAACATCCTTGTTCCTTGTTTCAGTTCCAGTTTTATGTATATTTTCTGCCTTGCACCTGATTATTCCAACGTCTGATCGATGGCTTAGGGAATCTAATTCTGGTATTGATTGTTTTTGCTGATTGTCTCCCCTGTAGCTGATTTCTTCATTATTGTGTAAATTTAGATCATGAGCTCATGTTTAGCTAAACATCTGACTTTGTAAGAGGCTTAGGTGTGAACACTCGTAAGCTTCAGCAGAAAGTCCACAAAGATTATTTTGTGTCCCTCCAATGAGTTACCCGCGCAGACCCCGTTTTCTACAAGTGTTGGTCCACTACTCCCTCTAGAGGCACGGCCTCAGACAGGGCTGCTTTGTGCCCCACGATCTGGGGCAGTGGCTGTGGGCGGCCTGTGGCCCTGGTAGGAGCCTCTCTGCCTGTGTCCCAGGGACCCATCTGCCTGCGAACTTCGGTCACCTGGAAGGAAGTTACGATGCCCAGACCTATGGTTAGCTGTGCAGCGAGGTGTACTGCGCGGACAGGTTCCACACTCACTTCAAGTAAGAGTGCGGCCTGATTGGAAAGGTGAGAGTTTGGGCAGCTGTGCACACAAAGAAGGCGCCCTTTGTCCTGGGCCTAAATGCTTGTGAAACCCAACTGGGCCTGCCGGGCTATGAAGGCCCTGCCCTGGGCCCCATGCTCCCCTGCCCTTTGTTCAGTCACAGCAGAGATGGCCACACCCACTCCCTCAGTGAGGGCAATGTCCCAACCTCCCTCAGCCACGCCCCCTCTCCGCAGGTTAACATGGACTACAGATGCAGCATTCTGAGGCCAGGGCTTTCCGAGAATGCCAAGGGCAGACATTATGTCCTTAAATGATTTCCTCTTGTGTCAATTTTGGTAAACTTTAGGAGCTAGGAAATGGTCCACTTTACACAAATGTTAAAATGTACTGGCATTTATATATTCTCTGCTATAACATTTTCCTGATTCTTTCTGTATATTCTTTACTTATGTTTTGGTTTTCCTTAATCAAAGTTTGTCTTTTAAATCTTGTCAAAGAATATTCTTTGGATTTACTACCTCAACTGAATTTTATACGTTTTCTGTGGTATTAAGTTTTAATGATTCCAGCTTACTTGTAAGTTTCTAAGGGTCAGGTCCTCTACATTGTGGCTGGCCAAAGGCTTAGGTCACAATATAGCAAAGTATATATTGACCTATTTTCCCCTCGACTTTCTGTGATTTCCTACATCACACCTTTCTTTGCAGACAAGCCATTTGAAATAACCTTAACTTATTTCACAGCCAATAAGTCTTTGAAATAATGTGTAGTTTTCAGAGAAATCTTCTTATATATTTAGGAAGAAAATCTGACCTGCCATAGTTTTCAAAACAGCATAATTTCACTCTTCTCAATGCTTAATCTGTTGTATTTCACAACCTTTGAGTTTTAGCTTTATCAATGACATGTACTTTAAAAATGTTTTTGAGATCCTACCAGTCTTTGAAAACATCCTTGTTCCTTGTTTCAGTTCCAGTTTTATGTATATTTTCTGCCTTGCACCTGATTATTCCAACGTCTGATCGATGGCCTAGGGAATCTAATGCTGGTATTAATTGTTTTTGCTAATTGTCTCCCCCTGTAGCTGATTTCTTCATTATTGTGTAAATTTAGATCATGAGCTCATGTTTAGCTAAACATCTGAGTTTGTAAGAGGCTTAGGTGTGAACACTCGTATGCTTCATCAGAAAGTCCGCAAAGATTTTTTTGTGTCCCTCCAATGATTTGCCCACGAGGACCCCGTTTTCTACAAGGGATGGTCCACTAATCCCTCTAGAGGCACGGCTTCAGACAGGGCTGCTTTGCGTCCCACGATCTGGGGCAGTGGCAGTGGGCGGCCTGAGGCCCGGATAGGAGCATCTCTGCCTGTGTCTCAGGGACCCATCTGCCTGCGAACTTCGGTCACCTGGCAGGAAGCTACGATGCCCAGACCTATGGATAGCTTTGCATCGAGGTGTACTGCGCGGACCGGTTCCACACACACTTCAAGTAAGAGGGCTGCCTGAGTGGAAAGGTGAGAGTTTGGGCAGCTGTGCAGACAAAGAAGGCGCACTTTGGCCTGGGCCTAAATGCTTGTGACACACGACTGGGCCTGCCGGGCTCTGAGGGCCCTGCCTTTGGACCCCTTGCTCCCCTGCCCTTTGTTCAGTCACAGCAGAGATGGCCCCACCCACTCCCTCAGTGAGGGCAGTGTTCCAACCTCCCTCAGCCCCGCCCCCTCTCCTCAGGTTACCATGGACTACAGATGCTGCATTCTGAGTCCAGTGCATTCCGAGAATGCCAAGGGCAGACATGATGACCTTAAATGATTTCCTCTTGTGTCAGTTTTGGTAAACTTTAGGAGCTAGGAACTGGTCCCCTTTACACAAATGTTCAAATTTACTGGCATTTCATATATTCTCTGCAATAACATTGTCCTGATTCTTTCTGTATATTCTTTACTTATGTTTTGCTTTTCCTTAATCAAAGTTTGTCTTTTAATCTTGGCAAAGAATATTCTTTGGACTTACTACATCACCTGAATTTTATACGTTTTCTGTGGTATTAAGTTCTGCTCATATCTTTATTTATATTTTTTCTATGTTCTCAGGTTTATTGTTTTCATATTCTGATGTCAATTAAAACACTTGGTTATTCATTTTAATAAATCTTTTTACTTATAAAGATTTGAACTTTTCAAGATTCCAGCTTACTTGTAAGTTTCTAAGGGTCAGGTCCTCTACGTTGTGGCTGGCCTAAGTCTTAGTTCACCATATAGCAATGTATATATTGACCTATTTTCCCCTCGACTTTCTGTGATTCCCTACATCTCACCTTTCCATGCAGACAAGCCATTTGATCTACCCTTAACTTATTTCACAGCCAATAAGTCTTTGAAATAATGTCTATTTTTTAGAGAAATCTTCTTATATATTTAGGCATAAAATCTGACCTGCCATAGTTTTCAACACAGCATAATTTCACTCTTCTCAATGATGAATCTGTTGTATTACACAACCATTGAGTATTTAGCTTTATCAATGACATGTACTTTAAAAATGTTTTAGAGATCCTACCAGTCTTTGAAAACATCCTTGTTCCTTGTTTCAGTTCCAGTTTTGTGTATACTTTCTGCCTTGCACCTGATAAATCCAACATCTGATGGTTGGCCTAGGGAATCTAATTCTGGTATTGATTGTTTTTGCTTCTTGTCTCCCCTTGTAGCTGATTTCTTCTTTATTGTGTAAATTTAGATCATGAGCTCATGTTTAGATAAACAGCTGACCTTGTAAGAGGCTTAGGTGTGAACGCTCGTAAGCTTCAGCAGAAAGTCCGCAAAGATTTTGTTGTGTCCCTCCAATGAGTTACCCGCGCGGACACCGTTTTCTACAAGTGTTGGTCCACTACTCCCTCTAGAGACTGGGACTCAGACAGGACTGTTTTGCTGCCGCCGATCTGGGATAGTGGCTTTGGGCGGCCTGTGGCCTGGGCAGGAGGCTCCCCACGTGTGTCCCACGACCCATCTGCCTGCGAACTTCGGTCACTTGGCAGGAAGCTATGATGCACAGACCTATGGTTAGCTTTGCATCGAGGTGTACTGCGCGGACCGGTTCAACACACACTTCAATTAAGAGGGCGGCCTGAGTGGAAAGGTGAGAGTTTGGGCAGCTGTGCAGACAAAGAAGGCGCACTTTGGCCTGGGCCTAAATGCTTGTGACACACGACTGGGCCTGCCGGGTTCTGAGGGCCCTGCCGTTCGCCCCCTTCTCCCCTGCCCTTTGTTCAGTCACATCAGAGATGGCCCCCCCCACTCCCTCAGTGAAGTCAGTGTTCCAACCTCCCTCAGCCCCGCCCCCACTCCGCAGGTTACCATGGACTACAGATGCTGCATTCTGAGGCCAGGGCATTCTGAGTATGCCAAGGGCAGACATGATGACCTTTAATGACTTCCTGTTGTGTCAGTTTTGGTTAACTTTAGGAGCTCGGAACTGGTCCACTTTACACAAATGTTCAAATTTACTGCATTTCATATATTCTCTGCTATAACAATGTCCTGTTCTTTCTGTATATTCTTTACTTATGTTTTGGTTTTCCTTAATGAAAGTGTGTCTTTTAAATCTTGTCAAAGAATATTCTTTGGACTTACTACCTCAACTGAATTTTATACGTTTTCTGTGGTATTAAGTTCTGCTCATATCTTTATTTATCTTTTTTCTATGTTCTCCGGTTTTATTGTTTTGATCTTCTGATGTCAATTAAAACACTTGCTTATTCATTTTAATAAATCTTTTTACTTATAGAGATTAGAATTTTTAAAGATTCCAGCTTACTTGTAAGTTTCTAAGGGTCAGCTCCTCTACATTGTGGCTGGCCAAAGGCTTAAGTCACAATATAGCAAAGTATATATTGACCTATTTTCCCCTCGACTTTCTGTGATTTCCTACATCTCACCTTTCTTTGCAGACAAGCCATTTGAAATAACCATAACTTATTTCACAGCCAATAAGTCTTTGAAATAATGTGTAGTTTTCAGAGAAATCTTCTTATATATTTAGGCAGAAAATATAACCTGCCATAGTTTTCAAAACAGCATAATTTCACTCTTCTCAATGATGAATCTGTTGTATTACACAACATTTGAGTTTTAGCTTTATCAATGACATGTACTTTAAAAATGTTTTAGAGATCCTACCAGTCTTTGAAAACATCCTTGTTCCTTGTTTCAGTTCCAGTTTTATGTATATTTTCTGCCTTGCACCTGATTATTCCAACGTCTGATCGATGGCCTAGGGAATCTAATTCTGGTATTGATTGTTTTTGCTAATTGTCTCCCCCTGTAGCTGATTTCTTCATTATTGTGTAAATTTAGATCATGAGCTCCTGTTTAGCTAAACATGTGACTTTGTAAGAGGCTTAGGTGTGAACACTCGTATGCTTCATCAGAAAGTCCGCAAAGATTTATTTGTGTCCCTGCCATGATTTGCCCACGAGGACCCCGTTTTCTACAACGGTTGGTCCACTACTCCCTCTAGAGGCACTGCTTCAGACAGGGCTGCTTTGCGCCCCACGATCTGGGGCAGTGGCAGTGGGCGGCCTGAGGCCCGGATAGGAGCATCTCTGCCTGTGTCTCAGGGACCCATCTCCCTGCGAACTTCGGTCACCTGGCAGGAACTACGATGCCCAGACCTATGGTTAGCTGTGCAGCGAGGTGTACTGCGCGGACAGGTTCCACACACACTTCAAGTAAGAGGGCGGCCTGATTGGAAAGGTGAGAGTTTGGGCAGCTGTGCAGACAAAGAAGGCGCCCTTTGTCCTGGGCCTAAATGTTTGTGAAACCCCACTTGTCCTGCCGGGCTCTGAGGGCCCTGCCCTGGTCCCCCTGCTCCCCTGCCCTTTGTTCAGTCACAGCAGATATGGCCACACCCTCTCCCTCTGTGAGAGCAGTGTTCCAACCTCCCTCAGGCCCGCCCCCTCTCCGCAGGTTACCATGGACTACAGATGCTGCATTCTGAGTCCAGTACATTCCGAGAATGCCAAGGGCAGAAATGATGACCTTAAATGATTTCCTCTTGTGTCAGTTTTGGTAAACTTTAGGAGCTAGGAACTGGTCCCCTTTACACAAATGTTCAAATTTACTGGCAGATCATATATTCTCTGCTATAACATTCTCCTGATTCTTTCTGTATATTCTTTACTTATGTTTTGCATTTCCTTAATCAAAGATTGTCTTTTAATCTTGTCAAAGAATATTGTTTGGACTTACTACATCACCTGAATTTTATACGTTTTCTATTGTATTAAGTTCTGCTCATATCTTTATTTATATTTTTTCTATGTTCTCAGGTTTATTGTTTTGATATTCTGATGTCAATTAAAACACTTGCTTATTCATTTTAATAAATCTTTTTACTTATAAAGATTTGAACTTTTCAAGATTCCAGCTTACTTGTAAGTTTCTAAGGGTCAGGTCCTCTACGTTGTGGCTGACCTAAGTCTTAGTTCACCATATAGCAATGTATATATTGACATATTTTCCCCTCGACTTTCTGTGATTCCCTACATCTCACCTTTCCTTGCAGACAAGCCATTTGAACTACCCTTAACTTATTTCACAGCCAATAAGTCTTTGAAATAATGTGTATTTTTTAGAGAATTCTTCTTATATAATTATTCAGAAAATCTGACCTGCCTTAGTTTTCAAAACAGCATAATTTCACTCTTCTCAATGATGAATCTGTTGTATTACACAACCTTTGAGTATTTAGCTTTATCAATGACATGTAATTTAAAAATGTTTCAGAGATCCTACCAGTCTTTGAAAACATCCTTGTTCCTTGTTTCAGTTCCAGGTTTGTATATACTTTCTGCCTTGCACCTGATTATTCCAACATCTGATGTTTGGCCTAGGGAATCTAATCCTGGTGTTGATTGTTTTTGCTGCTTGTCTCCCCTTGTAGCTGATTTCTTCATTATTGTGTAAATTTCGATCATGAACTCAAGTTTAGCTAAACAGCTGACCTTGTAAGAGGCTTATGTGTGAACGCTCGTAAGCTTCAGCAGAAAGTCCGCAAAGATTTTTTTGTGTCCCTCCAATGAGTTACCCGCGCGGACCTCTTTTTCTACAAGTGTTGGTCCACTACTCCCTCTAGAGGCTGGGACTCAGACAGGACTGCTTTGCTGCCCCCGATCTGGGGTAGTGGCATTGGGCGGTTTGTGGCCTGGGCAGGAGTCTCCCCACGTGTGTCCCACGACCCATCTGCCTGCGAACTTCTGTCACCTGGCAGGAAGCTATGATGCCCAGACCTATGGTTAGCTTTGCATCGAGGTGTACTGCGCGGACCGGTTCCACACACACTTCAAGTAAGAGGGCGGCCTGAGTGGAAAGGTGAGAGTTTGGGCAGCAGTGCAGACCAAGTAGGCGCATTTTGGCCTGGGCCTAAATGCTTGTGACACACGACTGGGCCTGCCGGGCTCTGAGGGCCCTGCCGTGGGCCCCCTTCTCCCCTGCCCTTTGTTCAGTCACAGCAGAGATGGCACCACACACTCCCTCAGTGAAGGCAGTGTTCCAACCTCCCTCAGCCCCGCCCCCTCTCCGCAGGTTACCATGGAAAACAGATGCTGCATTCTGAGGCCAGGGCGTTCCGAGAATGCCAAGGGCAGACATGATGACCTTAAATGATTTCCTCTTGTGTCAATTTTGGTAAAGTTTAGGAGCTAGGAAATGGTCCACTTTACAGAAATGTTCAAATTTACTGGCATTTCAGATATTCTCTGCTATAACATTGTCCTGATTCTTTCTGTATATTCTTTACTTATGTTTTGGTTTTCCTTAATCAAAGTGTGTCTTTTAAATCTGGTCAAAGAATCTTCTTTGGACTTACTACCTCAACTGAATTTTATACGTTTTCTGTGGTATTAAGTTCTGCTCATATCTTTATTTATCTTTTTTCTATGTTCTCAGGGTTTATTGTTTTGATCTTCTGATGTCAATTAAAACACTTGGTTATTCATTTTAATAAATCTTTTTACTTATAAAGGTTTGAATTTTTAAAGATTCCAGCTTACTTGTAAATTTCTAAGGGTCAGGTCCTCTACATTGTGGCTGGCCAAAGGCCTAGTTCACAATATAGCAAAGTATATATTGACCTATTTTCCCCGCGACATTCTGTGATTTCCTACATCACACCTTTCTTTGCAGACAAGCCATTTGAAATAACCTTAACTTATTTCACAGCCATTAAGTCTTTGAAATAATGTGCATTTCTCAGTGAAATCTTCTTATATATTTAGGCAGAAAATCTGACCTGCCATAGTTTTCAAAACAGCCTAATTTCACCCTTCTCAGTGATGAATCTGTTGTATTACACAACCTTTGAGTATTTAGCATTATCAATGACATGTACTTTAAAAATGTTTTAGAGATCCTACCAGTCTTTGAAAACATCCTTGTTCCTTGTTTCAGTTCCAGTTTTATGTATATTTTCTGCCTTGCACCTGATTATTCCAACGTCTGATCCATGGCTTAGGGAATCTAATTCTCGTATGGAGTGTTTTTGCTGATTGTCTCCCCCTGTAGCTGATTTCTTCATTATTGTGTAAATTTAGATCATGAGCTCATGTTTAGCTAAACATCTGACTTTGTAAGACGCTTAGGTGTGAACACTCATAAGCTTCATCAGAAAGTCCACAAAGACTTATTTGTGTCCCTCCAATGATTTGCCTGCGAGGACCCCGTTTTCTACAAGGGATGGTCCACTACTCCCTCTAGAGGCACGGCCTCAGACAGGGCTGCTTTGCGCCCCACGACCTGGGGCAGTGGAATTGGGCGGCCTGTGGCCCGGGGAGGAGCCTCTCTGCGTGTGTCCCAGGGACCCATCTGCCTGCGAACTTCGGTCACCTGGCAGGAATCTACGATGCCCAGACCTATGGTTAGCTGTGCAGCGAGGTGTACTGCGCGGACAGGTTCCACACACACTTCAAGTAAGAGGGCGGCCTGAGTGGAAAGGTGAGAGTTTGTGCCGCTGTGCAGACAAAGAAGGCGCCCTTTGTCCTGGGCCTAAATTCTTGTGACACCCCACTGGCCCTGCCGGGCTCTGAGGGCCCTGCCCTGGACCCCCTGCTCCCCTGCCCTTTGTTCAGTCACAGCAGAGATGGCCACACCCACTCCCTCTGTGAGGGCAGTGTTCCAAACTCCCTCAACCCCGCCCCCTCTCCGCAGGTTACCATGGACTAAAGATGCTGCATTCTGAGTCCAGGGCATTCCGAGAATGCCAAGGGCTGACATGATGACCTTAAATGATTTCCTCTTGTGTCAGTTTTGGTAAATTTTAGGAGCTAGGGACTTGTCCACTTTACACAAACGTTCAAATTTACTGGCATTTCATATATTCTCTGCTATAACATTGTCCTGATTCTTTCTGTATATTCTTTACTTATGTTTTGGTTTTCCTTAATCAAAGTGTGTCTTTTAAATCTTGTCAAAGAATATTCTTTGGACTTACTACGTCAACTGAATTTTTTACGTTTTCTATGGTATTAAGTTCTGCTCATATCTTTATTTATCTTTTTTCTATGTTCTCAGGGTTTATTGTTTTGATCTTCTGATGTCAATTAAAACACTTGGTTATTCATTTTAATAAATCTTTTTACTTATAAAGATTTGAACTTTTCAAGATTCCAGCTTACTTGTAAGTTTCTAAGAGTCAGGTCCTCTACATTGTGGCTGGCCTAAGTCTTAGTTCACCATATAGCAATGTATATATTGACCTATTTTCCCCTCGACTTTCAGTGATTCCCTACATCTCACCTTTCTTTGCAGACAAGCCATTTGAAATAACCTTAACTTATTTCACAGCCAATAAGTCTTTGAAATAATGTGTATTTTTTAGAGAAATCTTCTTATATAATTAGGCAGAAAATCTGACCTGCCATAGTTTTCAAAACAGCATAATTTCACTCTTCTCAATGTTGAATCTGTTGTATTACACAACCATTGAGTATTTAGCTTTATCAATGACATGTACTTTAAAAATGTTTTAGAGATCCTACCAGTCATGAAAACATCCTTGTTCCTTGTTTCAGTTCAAGTTTTATGTATACTTTCTGCCTTGCACCTGATTATTCCAACATCTGATGGTTGGACTAGGGAATCTAATTCTGGTATTGATTGTTTTTGCTGATTGTCTCCCCCTGTAGCTGATTTCTTCATTATTGTTTAAATTTAGATCATGGGCTCATGTTTAGCTAAACATTTGACTTTGTAAGAGGTTTAGGTGTGAACACTCATAATCTTAATCAGAAAGTCGGCATAGATTTATTTGTGTCCCTCCAATGAGTTGCCCGCGAGGACCCCGTTTTCTACAAGTGTTGGTCCACAACTCCCTCTAGAGGCTGGGACTCATACAGGACTGATTTGCTGCACCCGATCTGGGATAGTGGCTTCGGGCGGCCTGTGGCCTGGGCAGGAGGCTCCCCTCGTGAGTCACACGACCCATCTGCCTGCGAACTTCGGTCACCTGGCAGGAAGCTATGATGCCCAGACCTATGGTTAGCTTTGCCTCGAGGTGTACTGCGCGGACCGGTTCCACACACACTTCAAGTAAGAGGGCGGCCTGAGTGGAAAGGTGAGAGTTTGGGCAGCTGTGCAGACAAAGAAGGCGCACTTTGGCCTGGGCCTAAATGCTTGTGACACACGACTGGGCCTGCCGGGCTCTGAGGGCCCTGCCGTGGGCCCCCTTCTCCCCTGCCCTTTGTTCAGTCACAGCAGAGATGGCCCCACCCACTCCCTCAGTGAAGGCAGTGTTCCAACCTCCCTCAGCCGCGCCCCCTCTCCACAGGTTACCATGGACTACAGATGCTGCTTTCTGAGGCCAGGGCGTTCCGAGAATGCCAAGGGCAGACATGATGACCTTAAATGATTTCCTCTTGTGTCAATTTTGCTAAACTGTATGAGCTTGGAAATGGTCCACTTTACAAAAATGTTGAAATTTACTGGCATTTCAGATATTCTCTGCTATAACATTGTCCTGATTCTTTCTGTATATTCTTTACTTATGTTTTGGTTTTCCTTAATCAAAGTGTGTCTTTTAAATCTTGTCAAAGAATACTCTTTGGAATTACTACCTCAACTGAATATTTTACGTTTTCTATGGTGTTAAGGTCTGCTCATATCTTTATTTATCTTTTTTCTATGTTCTCAGGGTTTATTGTTTTGATCTTCTGATGTCAATTAAAACACTTGGTTATTCATTTTAATAAATCTTTTTACTTATAAAGATTTGAATTTTTAAAGATTCCAGCTTACTTGTAAGTTTCTAAGTGTCAGGTCCTCTACATTGTGGCTGGCTAAAGGCTTAGTTCACCATATAGCAAAGTATATATTGACCTATTTTCCCCTCGACTTTCTGTGATTTCCTACATCTCACCTTTCTTTGCAGACAAGCCATTTGAAATAAACTTAACTTATTTCACAGCCAATAAGTCTTTGAAATAATGTGCATTTTTCAGAGAAATCTTCTTATATATTTAGGGAGAAAAGCTGACCTGCCATAATTTACAAAACAGCATAATTTCACTCTTCTCAATGATGAATCTGTTGTATTACACAACCTTTGAGTATTTAGCTTTATCAATGACATGTACTTTAAAAATGTTTTAGAGATCCTACCAGTCTTTGAAAACATCCTTGTTCCTTGTTTCAGTTCCAGTTTTGTGTATACTTTCTGCCTTGCACCTGATTATTCCAACATCTGATGGTAGGCCTAGGGAATCTAATTCTGGTATTGATTGTTTTTGCTGCTTGTCTCCCCTTGTAGCTGATTTCTTCATTATTGTGTAAATTTAGATCATGAGCTCATGTTTAGCTAAACAGCTGACCTTGTAAGAGGCTTAGGTGTGAATGCTCGTAAGCTTCAGCAGAAAGTCCTCAAAGATTTTTTGTGTCCCACCAATGAGTTACCCACGCGGACCCCTTTTTCTACAAGTGTTGTTCCACTACTCCATCTAGAGGCTGGGATTCAGACAGGAATGCTTTGCTGCCCCCGATCTGGGATAGTGGCTTTGGGCGGCCTGTGGCCTGGGCAGGAGGCTCACCACGTGTGTCCCACGACCCATCTGCCTGCGAACTTCGGTCACCTGGCAGGAAGCAACGATGCCCAGACCTATGGTTAGCTTTGCATCGAGGTGTACTGCACGGACCGGTTCCACACACACTTCAAGTAAGAGGGCGGCCTGAGTGGAAAGGTGAGAGTTTGGGCAGCTGTGCAGACAAAGAAGGCGCACTTTGGCCTGTGCCTATATGCTTGTGACACACGACTGGGCCTGCCGTGCTCTGAGGGCCATGCCGTTGGCCCCCATCTCCCCTGCCCTTTGTTCAGTCACAGCAGAGATGGCCCCACCCACTCCCTCAGGGAAGGCAGTGTTCCAACCTCCCTCAGCCCCGCCCCCTCACCGCAGGTTACCATGGACTACAGATGCCGCATTCTGAGGCCAGGGCATACCGAGAATGCCAAGGGCAGACATGATGACCTTAAATGATTTCCTCTTGTGTCAATTTTGGTAAACTTTAGGAGCTAGGAAATGGTCCACTTTACACAAATGTTCAAATTTACTTGCATTTCGTATATTCTCTGCTATAACACTGTCCTGATTCTTTCTGTATATTCTTTACTTATGTTTTGGTTTTCCTTAATCAAAGTGTGTCTTTTAATCTTGTCAAAGAATATTCTTTGGACTTACTACATCACCTGAATTTTATACGTATTCTATTGTATTAAGTTCTGCTCATATCTTTATTTATATTTTTTCTATGTTCTCAGGTTTATTGTTTTGATATTCTTATGTCAATTAAAACACTTGGTTATTCATTTTATTAAATCTTTTTACTTATAAGGATTTGAACTTTTCAAGATTCCAGCTTACTTGTAAGTTTCTAAGGGTCAGGTCCTCTACATTGTTGCTGGCCTAAGTCTTAGTTCACCATATAGCAATGTATATATTGACCTATTTTCCCATCGACTTTCTGTGATTCCCTACATCTCACCTTTCTTTGCCGACAAGCCATTTGAAATACCCTTAACTTACTTGACAGCCAATAAGTCTTTGAAATAATGTGTATTTTTTAGAGAAATCTTCTTATATAATTATTCAGAAAATCTGACCTGCCTTAGTTTTCAAAACAGCATAATTTCACTCTTCTCAATGATGAATCTGTTGTATTACACAACCTTTGAGTATTTAGCTTTATCAATGACATGTACTTTAAAAATGTTTCAGAGATCCTACCAGTCTTTGAAAACATCCTTGTTCCTTGTTTCAGTTCCAGTTTTGTGTATACTTTCTGCCTTGCACCTGATTATTCCAACATCTGATGTTTGGCCTAGGGAATCTAATCCTGGTGTTGATTGTTTTTGCTGCTTGTCTCTCCTTGTAGCTGATTTCTTCATTATTGTGTAAATTTCGATCATGAACTCAAGTTTAGCTAAACAGCTGACCTTGTAAGAGGCTTATGTGTGAACGCTCGTAAGCTTCAGCAGAAAGTCCGCAAAGATTTTTTTGTGTCCCTCCAATGAGTTACCTGCGCGGACCCCTTTTTCTACAAGTGTTGGTCCACTACTCCCTGTAGAGGCTGGGACTCAGACAGGACTGCTTGCTGTCCCCGATCTGGGATAGTGGTTTTGGGCGGCCTGTGTCCTGGGCAGGAAGCTCCCCACGTGTGTCCCACAACCCATCTGCGTGCGAACTTCGGTCACCTGGCAGGAAGCTATGATGCCCAGCCTTATGGTTAGCTTTGTAGCGAGGTGTACTGCGCGGACCGGTTCCACACACACTTCATGTATGAGGGCGGCCTGAGTGGAAAGGTGAGAGTTTGGGCAGCTGTGCAGACAAAGAAGGCACACTTTGGCCTGGGCCTAAATGCTTGTGACACACGACTGGACCTGCCGGGCTCTGAGGGCCCTGCCTTGGGGCCCATTCTCCCCTGACGTTTGTTCAGTCACAGCAGAGATGGCCACACCCACTCCCTCAGTGAAGGCAGTGTTCCAACCTCCCTCAGCCCCGCCCCCTCGCCGCAGGTTACCATGGACTACAGATGCTGCATTCTGAGGCGAGGGCATACCGAGAATGCCAAGGGCAGACATGATGACCTTAAATGATTTCCTCTTGTGTCAATTTTGGTAAACTTTAGGAACTAGGAAATGGTCCACTTTACACAAATGTTCAAATTTACTGGCATTTCAGATATTCTCTGCTATAACATTGTCCTGATTCTTTCTGTATATTCTTTACTTATGTTTTTGTTTTCCTTAATCAAAGTGTGTCTTTTAAATCTTGTCAAAGAATATTCTTTGGACTTACTACCTCAACTGAATTTTATACGTTTTCTATGGTATTAAGTTCTGCTCATATCTTTATTTATCTTTTTTCTATGTTCTCAGGGTTTATAGTTTTGATCTTCTGATGTCAATTAAAACACTTGGTTATTCATTTTAATAAATCTTTTTACTTATAAAGATTTGAATTTTTCAAGATTCCAGCTTACTTGTAAGTTTCTAAGTGTCAGGTCCTCTACATTGTGGCTGGCCATATGCTTAGTTCACAATATAGCAAAGTATATATTGTCCTATTTTCCCCTCGACTTTCTGTGATTTCCTACATCTCACCTTTCTTTGCAGACAACCCATTTGAAATAACGTTAAATTATTTCACAGCCAATAAGTCTTTGAAATAATGTGTATTTTTCAAAGAAATCTTCTTATATATTTAGGCAGAAAATCTGACCTGCCATAGTTTTCAAAACAGCATAATTTCACTCTTCTCAATGATGAATCTGTTGTATTACACAACCTTTGAGTATTTAGCTTTATCAATGACATGTACTTTAAAAATGTTTTAGAGATCCTACCAGTCTTTGAAAACATCCTTGTTCCTTGTTTCAGTTCCAGTTTTATGTATATTTTCTGCCTTGCACCTGATTATTCCAACGTCTGATCGATGGCTTAGGGAATCTAATTCTGGTATTGATTGTTTTTGCTGATTGTCTCCCCCTGTAGCTGATTTCTTCATTATTGTGTAAATTTAGATCATGAGCTCATGTTTAGCTAAACATCTGACTTTGTAAGAGGCTTAGGTGTGAACACTCGTAAGCTTCATCAGAAAGTCCGCAAAGATTTATTTGTGTCCCTCCAATGAGTTGCCCGCAAGGACCCCGTTTTCTACAAGGGTTGGTCCACTACTCCCTCTAGAGGCACGGCCTCAGCAGGGCTGCTTTGCGCCACACGATCTAGGGCAGTGGCATTAGGAGGCCTGTGGCCCAGGTAGGAGCCTCTCTGCGTGTGTCCAAGGGACCCATCTGCCTGCGAACTTCGGTCACCTGGCAGGAATCTACGATGCCCAGACCTATGGTTAGCTGTGCAGCGAGGTGTACTGCGCGGACAGGTTCCACACACACTTCAAGTAAGAGGGCGGCCTGAGTGGAAAGGTGAGAGTTTGGGCAGCTGTGCAGACAAAGAAGGCGCCCTTTGTCCTGGGCCTAAAAGCTTGTGACACCCAACTGGGCCTGCTAGGCTCTGAGGGCCCTGCCCTGGGCCCCCTGCTCCCCTGCCCTTTGTTCAGTCACAGAAGAGATGTCCACACCCACTCCCTCTGTGAGGGCAGTGTTCCAAACTCCCTCAGCCCCGCCCCCTCTCCGCAGGTTACCATGGACTAAAGATGCTGCATTCTGAGTCCAGGGCGTTCCGAGAATGCCAAGGGCTGACATGATGACCTTAAATGATTTCGTCTTGTGTCAGTTTTGGTAAATTTTAGGAGCTAGGAACTGGTCCATTTTACACAAACGTTCAAATTTACTGGCATTTCATATACTCTCTTCTATAACATTCTCCTGATTCTTTCTGTATATTCTTTACTTATGTTTTGGTTTTCCTTAATCAAAGTGTGTCTTTTAATCTTGTCAAAGAATATTATTTGTACTTACTACATCAGCTGAATTTTATACGTTTTCTATTGTATTAAGTTCTGCTCATATCTTTATTTATATTTTCTCTATGTTCTCAGGTTTATTGTTTTGATATTCTGATGTCAATTAAAACACTTGGTTATTCATTTTAATAAATCTTTTTACTTATAAAGATTTGAGTTTTTAAAGATTCCAGCTTACTTGTAAGTTTCTAAGGGTCAGGTCCTCTACATTGTGGCTGGCCTAAGTCTTAGTTCACCATATAGCAATGTATATATTGACCTATTTTCCCCTCGACTTTCTGTGATTCCCTACATCTCACCTTTCTTTGCAAACAAGCCATTTGATATACCCTTAACTTATTTCACAGCCAATAAGTCTTTGAAATAATGTGTATTTTTTAGAGAAATCTTCTTATATAATTAGGCAGAAAATCTGACCTGCCATAGTTTTCAAAACAGCATAAATTCACTCTTCTCAATGATGAATCTGTTGTATTACACAACCATTGAGTATTTAGCTTTATCAATGACATGTACTTTAAAAATGTTTTAGAGATCCTACCAGTCTTTGAAAACATCCTTGTTCCTTGTTTCAGTTCCAGTTTTTTGTATACTTTCTGCCTTGCACCTGATTATTCCAACATCTGATGGTTGGCCTAGGGAATCTAATTCTGGTATTGATTGTTTTTGCTGCTTGTCTCCCCTTGTAGATGATTTCTTCATTATTGTGTAAATTTAGATCATGAGCTCATGTTTAGCTAAACAGCTGACCTTGTAAGAGGCTTATGTGTGAACGCTCGTAAGCTTCAGCAGAAAGTCCGCAAAGATTTTTTTGTGTCCCTCCAATGAGTTACCCGCGCGGACCCCTTTTTCTACAAGTGTTGGTCCACTACTCCCTCTAGAGGCTGGGACTCAGACAGGACTGCTTTGCTGCACCCGATCTGGGATAGTGGCTATGGGTGGCCTGTGGCTTGGGCAGGAGGCTCCCCACGTATGTCCCACGACCCATCTGCCTGCGAACTTCGGTCTCCTGGCAGGAAGCTATGATGCCCAGACCTATGGTTAGCTTTGCATCGAGGTGTACTGTGCGGACCGGTTCCACACACACTTCAAGTAAGAGGGCGGCCTGAGTGGAAAGGTGAGAGTTTGGGCAGCTGTGCAGACAAACAAGGTGCACTTTGTCCTGGGCCTAAATGCTTGTGACACACGACTGGGCCTGCCGGGCTCTGAGGGCCCTGCTGTTGGCCCCCTTCTCTCCTGCCCTTTGTTCAGTCACTGCAGAGATGGCCCCACCCATTCCCTCAGTGAAGGCAGTGTTACAGCCTCCCTCAGACCCGCCCCCTCGCCGCAGGTTACCATGGACTACAGATGCCGCATTCTGAGGCCAGGGCATTCTGAGAATGCCAAGGGCAGACATGATGACATTAAATGATTTCCTCTTGTGTCAATTTTGGTAAACTTTAGGAGCTAGGAAATGGTCCACTTTACACAAATGTTCAAATTTACTTGCATTTCATATATTCTCTGCTATAACATTGTCCTGATTCTTTCTGTATATTCTTTACTTATGTTTTGGTTTTCCTTAATCAAAGTGTGTCTTTTAATCTTGTCAAAGAATATTCTTTGGACTTACTACATCACCTGAATTTTATACGTTTTCTACTGTATTAAGTTCTGCTCATATCTTTATTTATATTTTTTCTATGTTCCCAGGTTTATTGTTTTGATATTCTTATGTCAATTAAAACACTTGGTTATTCATTTTAATAAATCTTTTTACTTATAAGGATTTGAACTTTTCAAGATTCCAGCTTACTTGTAAGTTTCTAAGGGTCAGGTCCTCTACATTGTTGCTGGCCTAAGACTTAGTTCACCATATAGCAATGTATATATTGACCTATTTTCCCCTCGACTTTCTGTGATTCCCTACATCTCACCTTTCTTTGCCGACAAGCCATTTGAAATACCCTTAACTTACTTGACAGCCAATAAGTCTTTGAAATAATGTGTATTTTTTAGAGAAATCTTCTTATATAATTATTCAGAAAATCTGACCTGCCTTAGTTTTCAAAACAGCATAATTTCACTCTTCTCAATGATGAATCTGTTGTATTACACAACCTTTGATTATTTAGCTTTATCAATGACATGTACTTTAAAAATGTTTCAGAGATCCTACCAGTCTTTGAAAACATCCTTGTTCCTTGTTTCAGTTCCAGTTTTGTGTATACTTTCTGCCTTGCACCTGATTATTCCAACATCTGATGTTTGGCCTAGGGAATCTAATCCTGGTGTTGATTGTTTTTGCTGCTTGTCTCCCCTTGTAGCTGATTTCTTCATTATTGTGTAAATTTCGATCATGAACTCAAGTTTAGCTAAACAGCTGACCTTGTAAGAGGCTTATGTGTGAACGCTCGTAAGCTTCAGCAGAAAGTCCGCAAAGATTTTTTTGTGTCCCTCCAATGAGTTACCCGCGCGGACCCCTTTTTCTAAAAGTGTTGGTCCACTACTCCCTGTAGAGGCTGGGACTCAGACAGGACTGCTTTGCTGCCCCCGATCTGGGATAGTGGCTTTGGGCGGCCTGTGGCCTGGGCAGGAGGCTCCCCACGTGTGTCCCACGACCCATCTGCCTGCGAACTTCGGTCACCTGGCAGGAAGCTATGATGCCCAGACCTATGGTTAGCTTTGCATCGAGGTGTACTGCGCGGACCGGTTCCACACACACTTCAAGTAAGAGGGCGGCCTGAGTGGAAAGGTGAGAGTTTGGGCAGCTGTGCAGACAAAGAAGGCGCACTTTGGCCTGGACCTAAATGCTTGTGACACACGAATGGGCCTGCCGGGTTCTGAGGGCCCTGCCGTTGGCCCACTTCTCTCGTGCCCTTTGTTCAGACACAGCAGAGATGGCCCCACCCACTCCCTCAGTGAAGTCAGTGTTCAAACCTCCCTCATCCCCGCCCCCTCTCCGCAGTTTACCATGGACTACAGATGCTGCATTCTGAGGCCAGGGCGTTCCGAGAATGCCAAGGGCAGACATGATGACCTTAAATGATTTCCTCTTGTGTCAATTTTTGTAAACTTTAGGAGCTAGGAAATGGTCCACTTTACAAAAATGTTCAAATTTACTGGCATTTCAGATATTCTCTGCTATAACTTTGTCGTGATTCTTTCTGTATATTCTTTACTTATGTTTTGGTTTTCCTTAATAAAAGTGTGTCTTTTAAATCTTGTCAAAGAATATTCTTTGGACTTACTACCTCAACTGAATTTTATACGTTTTCTGTGGTATTAAGTTCTGCTCATATCTTTATCTTTTTTCTATGTTCTCAGGGTTTATTGTTTTGATCTTCTGTTGTGAATTAAAACACTTGGTTATTCATTTTAATAAATCTTTTTACTTATAAAGATTTGAATTTTTAAAGATTCCAGCTTACTTGTAAGTTTCTAAAGGTCAGGTCCTATACATTGTGGCTGGCCATAGGCTTAGTTCACAATATAGCAAAGTATATATTGACCTATTTTCCCCTCGACTTTCTGTGATTTCCTACATCTCACCTTTCTTTGCAGACAAGCCATTTGAAATAACCTTAACTTATTTCACAGCCAATAAGTCTTTCAAATAATGTGCATTTCTCAGAGAAATCTTCTTATATATTTAGTCAGAAAATCTGACCTGCCATAGTTTTCAAAACAGCATAATTTCACACTTCTCAATGATGAATCTGTTGTATTACACAACCTTTGAGTATTTAGCTTTATCAATGACATGTCCTTTAAAAATGTTTTAGAGATCCTACCAGTCTTTGAAAACATCCTTGTTCCTTGTGTCAGTTCCAGTTTTATGTATATTTTCTGCCTTGCACCTGATTATTCCAACTTCTGATCGATGGCCTAGGGAATCTAATTCTGGTATTGATTGTTTTTGCTGAATGTCTCCCCCTGTAGCTGATTTCTTCATTATTGTGTATAATTAGATCATGAGCTCATGTTTAGCTAAACATCTGACTTTGTAAGAGGCTTAGGTGTGAACACTCGTAAGTTTCATCAGAAAGTCCGCAAATTTTTATTTGTGTCCCTCCAATGAGTTGCCCGCGAGGACCCCGTTGACTACAAGTGTTGGTGCACTACTCCCTCTGGAGGCACGGCCTCAGACAGGGCTGCTTTGTGCCCCACGATCTCTGGCAGTGGCAGTGGGGGGCTGTGGCCGGGGCAGGAGCCTCTCTGCGTGTGTACCAGGGACCCATCTGCCTGCGAACTTCGGTCACCTGGCAGGAAGCTACGATGCCCAGACCTATGGTAAGCTGTGCAGCGAGGTGTACTGCGCGGAGAGGTTCCACACACACTTCAAGTAAGAGGGCGGCCTAGGTGGAAAGGTGAGAGTTTGTGCCGCTGTGCAGACAAAGAAGGCGCCCGTTGTCCTGGGCCTAAATGCTTGTGACACCCCACTGGGCCTGCCGGGCTCTGAGGGCCCTGCCCTTGGCCCCCTGCTCCCCTGCCCTTTGTTCAGTCACAGCAGAGATGGCCACACCCACCCCCTCTGTGAGGGCAGTGTTCCAAACTCCCTCAGCCCCGCCCCCTCTCCGCAGGTTACCATGGACTAAACATGCTTCATACTGAGTCCAGGGAATTCCGAGAATGCCAAGGGCTGACATGATGACCTTAAATGATTTCCTCTTGTGTCAGTTTTGGTAAATTTTAGGAGCTAGGAAATGGTCCACTTTACACAAACGTTCAAATTTACTGGCATTTCATATACTCTCTGCTATAACATTGTCCTGATTCTTTCTGTATATTCTTTACTTATGTTTTGGTTTTCCTTAATCAAAGTGTGTCTTTTAATCTTGTCAAAGAATATTCTTTGGACTTACTACATCACCTGAATTTTATACGTTTTCTATTGTATTAAGTTCTGCTCATATCTTTATTTATATTTGTTCTATGTTCTCACGTTTATTGTTTTGATATTCTGATGTCAATTAAAACACTTGGATATTCATTTTAATAAATCTTTTTACTTATAAAGATTTGAACTTTTCAAGATTCCAGCTTACTTGTAAGTTTCTAAGGGTCAGGTCCTCTACATTGTGGCTGGCCTAAGTCTTAGTTCACCATATAGCAATGTATATATTGACCTATTTTCCCATCGACTTTCTGTGATTCCCTACATCTCACCTTTCTTTGCCGACAAGCCATTTGAAATACCCTTAACTTACTTGACAGCCAATAAGTCTTTGAAATAATGTGTATTTTTTAGAGAAATCTTCTTATATAATTATTCAGAAAATCTGACCTGCCTTAGTTTTCAAAACAGCATAATTTCACTCTTCTCAATGATGAATCTGTTGTATTACACAACCTTTGAGTATTTAGCTTTATCAATGACATGTAATTTAAAAATGTTTCAGAGATCCTACCAGTCTTTGAAAACATCCTTGTTCCTTGTTTCAGTTCCAGTTTTGTGTATACTTTCTGCCTTGCACCTGATTATTCCAACATCTGATGTTTGGCCTAGGGAATCTAATACTGGTGTTGATTGTTTTTGCTGCTTGTCTCCCCTTGTAGATGATTTCTTCATTATTGTTTAAATTTCGATCATGAACTCAAGTTTAGCTAAACAGCTGACCTTGTAAGAGGCTTATGTGTGAACGCTCGTAAGCTTCAGCAGAAAGTCCGCAAAGATTTTTTTGTGTCCCTCCAATGAGTTTCCCGCGCGGACCCCTTTTTCTACAAGTGTTGGTCCACTACTCCCTGTAGAGGCTGGGACTCAGACAGGACTGCTTTGCTGCCCCCGATCTGGGATAGTGGCATTGGACGGCCTGTGGCCTGGGCAGGAGGCTCCCCACGTGTGTCCCACGACCCATCTGCGTGCGAACTTCGGTCACCTGGCAGGAAGCTATGATGCACAGGCCTATGGTTAGCTTTGCAGCGAGGTGTACTGCGCGGACCGGTTCCACACACACTTCATGTATGAGGGCGGCCTGAGTGGAAAGGTGAGAGTTTGGGCAGCTCTGCAGACAAAGAAGGCGCACTTTGGCCTGGGCCTAAATGCTTGTGACACACGACTGGACCTGCCGGGCTCTGAGGGCCCTGCCTTGGGGCCCCTTCTCCCCTGACGTTTGTTCAGTCACAGCAGAGATGGCCCCACCCACTCCCTCAGTGAAGGCAGTGTTCCAACCTCCCTCAGCCCCGCCCCCTCTCCGCAGGTTACCATGGACTACAGATGCTGCATTCTGAGGCGAGGGCATTCCGAGAATGCCAAGGGCAGACATGATGACCTTAAATGATTTCCTCTTGTGTCAATTTTGGTAAAGTTTAGGAACTAGGAAATGGTCCATTTTACACAAATGTTCAAATTTACTGGCATTTCAGATATTTTCTGCTATAACATTGTCCTGATTCTTTCTGTATATTCTTTACTTATGTTTTTGTTTTCCTTAATCAAAGTGTGTCTTTTAAATCTTGTCAAAGAATATTCTTTGGACTTACTACCTCAACTGAATTTTATACGTTTTCTATGGTATTAAGTTCTGCTCATATCTTTATTTATCTTTTTTCTATGTTCTCAGGGTTTATAATTTTGATCTTCTGATGTCAATTAAAACACATGGTTATTCATTTTAATAAATCTTTTTACTTATAAAGATTAGAATTTTTCAAGATTCCAGCTTACTTGTAAGTTTCTAAGTGTCAGGTCCTCTACATTGTGGCTGGCCATAGGCTTAGTTCACAATATAGCAAAGTATATATTGACCTATTTTCCCCTCGACTTTCTGTGATTTCCTACATCTCACCTTTCTTTGCAGACAAGCCATTTGAAATAACCTTAACTTATTTCACAGCCAATAAGTCTTTCAAATAATGTGCATTTCTCAGAGAAATCTTCTTATATATTTAGGCAGAAAATCTGACCTGCCATAGTTTTCAAAACAGCATAATTTCACTCTTCTCAATGATGAATCTGTTGTATTACACAACCTTTGAGTATTTAGCTTTATCAATGACATGTACTTTAAAAATGTTTTAGAGATCCTACCAGTCTTTGAAAACATCCTTGTTCCTTGTTTCAGTTCCAGTTTTATGTATATTTTCTGCCTTGCACCTGATTATTACATCGTCTGATCGATGGCTTAGGGAATCTAATTCTGGTATTGATTGTTTTTGCTGATTGTCTCCCCCTGTAGCTGATTTCTTCATTATTGTGTAAATTTATATCATGAGCTCATGTTTAGCTAAACATCTGACTTTGTAAGAGGCTTAGGTGTGAACACTCGTAAGCTTCATCAGAAAGTCCGCAAAGATTTATTTGTGTCCCTCCAATGAGTTGCCCGCGAGGACCCCATTTTCTACAAGTGTTGGTCCACTACTCCCTCTAGAGGCACGGCCTCAGCAGGGCTGCTTTGCGCCACACGATCTGGGGCAGTGGCATTGGGCGGCCTGTGGCCCAGGTAGGAGCCTCTCTGCGTGTGTCCAAGGGACCCATCTGCCTGCGAACTTCGGTCACCTGGCAGGAATCTACGATGCCCAGACCTATGGTTAGCTGTGCAGCGAGGTGTACTGCGCGGACAGGTTCCACACACACTTCAAGTAAGAGGGCGGCCTGAGTGGAAAGGTGAGAGTTTGGGCAGCTGTGCAGACAAAGAAGGCGCCCTTTGTCCTGGGCCTAAAAGCTTGTGACACCCAACTGGGCCTGCCGGGCTCTGAGGGCCCTGCCCTGGGCCCCCTGCTCCCTTGCGCTTTGTTCAGTCACAGCAGAGATGGCCCCACCCACTCCCTCAGTGAAGGCAGTGTTCCAACCTCCCTCAGCCCCGCCCCTCTCCACAGGTTACCATGGACTACAGATGCTGCATTCTGAGGCCAGGGCGTTCCGAGAATGCCAAGGGCAGACATGATGACCTTAAATGGTTTCCTCTTGTGTCAATTTTGGTAAACTTTAGGAGCTAGGAAATGGTCCACTTTACACAAATGTTCAAATTTACTGGCATTTCAGATATTCTCTGCTATAACATTGTCCTGATTCTTTCTGTATATTCTTTACTTATGTTTTGCTTTTCCTTAATCAAACTGTGTCTTTTAAATCTTGTCAAAGAATATTCTTTGGACTTACTACCTCAACTGAATTTTATACGTTTTCTATGGTATTAAATTCTGCTCATATCTTTATTTATTTTTTTTCCATTTTCTCAGGTATTATGGTTTTGATCTTCTGATGTCAATTAAAATACTTGGTTATTCATTTTAATAAATCTTTTTACTTATAAAGATTTGAATATTTAAAGATTCCAGCTTACTTGTAATTTTCTAAGGGTCAGGTCCTCTACATTGTGGCTGGCCAAAGGCTTAGTTCACAATATAGCAAAGTATATATTGACCAATTTTCCCCTCGACTTTCTGTGATTTCCTACATCACACCTTTCTTTGCAGACAAGCCATTTGAAATAAACTTAACTTATTTCACAGCCAATAAGTCTTTGAAATAATGTGCATTTTTCAGAGAAATCTTCTTATATATTTAGGCAGAAAATCTGACCTGCCATAATTTTCAAAACAGCATAATTTCACTCTTCTCAATGATGAATCTGTTGTATTACACAACCAATGAGTATTTAGCTTTATCAATGACATGTACTTTAAAAATGTTTTAGAGATCCTACCAGTCTTTGAAAACATCCTTGTTCCTTGTTTCAGTTCCAGTTTTGTGTATACTTTCTGCCTTGCACCTGATTATTCCAACATCAGATGGATGGCCTAGGGAATCTAATTCTGGTATTGATTGTTTTTGCTGCTTGTCTCCCCTTGTAGCTGATTTCTTCATTATTGTGTAAATTTAGATCATGAGCTCATGTTTAGCTAAACAGCTGACCTTTTAAGAGGCTTAGGTGTGAACGCTCGTAAGCTTCAGCAGAAAGTCCACAAAGATTTTTTTGTGTCCCTCCAATGAGTTACCCGCGCGGACCCCTTTTTCTACAAGTGTTGGTCCACTACTCCCTCTAGAGGCTGGGACTCAGACAGGACTGCTTTGCTGCCCCCGATCTGTGATAGTGGCTTTGGGCGGCCTGTGGCCTGGGCAGGAGGCTCCCCACGTGTGTCACAGACCCATCTGCCTGCGAACTTCGGTCACCTGGCAGGAAGCTATGATGCACAGACCTATGGTTAGCTGTGCAGCGAGGTGTACTGCGCGGACAGGTTCCACACACACTTCAAGTAAGAGGGCGGCCTGAGTGGAAAGGTGAGAGTTTGGGCAGCTGTGCAGACAAAGAAGGCGCCCTTTGTCCTGGGCCTAAAAGCTTGTGACACCAAACTGGGCCTGCCGGGCTCTGAGGGCCCTGCCGTTGGCCCCCATCTCCCCTCCCCTTTGTTCAGTCACAGCAGAGATGGCCCCACCCACTCCCTCAGTGAAGGCAGTGTTCCAACCTCCCTCAGCCCCGCCCCCTCTCCACAGGTTACCATGGACTACAGATGCTGCTTTCTGAGGCGAGGGCATTCCGAGAATGCCAAGGGCAGACATGATGACCTTAAATGATTTCCTCTTCTGTCAATTTTGGTAAACTTTAGGAGCTAGGAAATGGTCCACTTTACACAAATGTTCAAATTTACTGGCATTTCATATATTCTCTGCTATAACATTGTCCTGATTCTTTCTGTATATTCTTTACTTTTGTTTTGGTTTTCCTTAATCACAGTTTGTCTTTTAATCTTGTCAAAAAATATTCTTTGGACTTACTACATCACCTGAATTTTATACGTTTTCTATTGTATTAAGTTCTGCTCATATCTTTATTTATATTTTTCTATGTTCTCAGGTTTATTGTTTTGATATTCAGATGTCATTTAAAACACATGTTTATTCATTTTAATAAATATTTTTACTTATAAAGATTTGAACTTTTCAAGATTCCAGCTTACTTGTACGTTTCTAAGGGTCAGGTCCTCTACATTGTGGCTGGCCTAAGTCTTAGTTCACCATATAGCCATGTATATATTGACCTATTTTCCCCTCGACTTTCTGTGATTCCCTACATCTCACCTTTCTTTGCAGACAAGCCATTTGAAATACCCTTAACTTATTTCACGGCCAATAAGTCTTTGAAATATTGTGTATTTTTTAGAGAAATCTTCTTATTTAATTAGGCAGAAAATCTGACCTGCCATAGTTTTCAAAACAGCATAATTTCACTCTTCTGAATGATGAATCTGTTGTATTACACAACCATTGAGTATTTAGCTTTATCAATGACATGTACTTTAAAAATGTTTTAGAGATCCTACCAGTCTTTGAAAACATCCTTGTTCCTTGTTTCAGTTCCAGTTTTATGTATATTTTCTGCCTTGCACCTGATTATTCCAACGTCTGATCGATGGCTTAGGGAATCTAATTCTGGTATTGATTGTTTTTGCTGATTGTCTCCCCTGTAGCTGATTTCTTCATTATTGTGTAAATTTAGATCATGAGCTCATGTTTAGCTAAACATCTGACTTTGTAAGAGGCTTAGGTGTGAACACTCGTAAGCTTCAGCAGAAAGTCCACAAAGATTATTTTGTGTCCCTCCAATGAGTTACCCGCGAAGACCCCGTTTTCTACAAGTGTTGGTCCACTACTCCCTCTAGAGGCACGGCCTCAGACAGGGCTGCTTTGCGCCCCACGATCTGGGGCAGTGGCTGTGGGCGGCCTGTGGCCCTGGTAGGAGCCTCTCTGCCTGTGTCCCAGGGACCCATCTGCCTGCGAACTTCGGTCACCTGGAAGGAAGTTACGATGCCCAGACCTATGGTTAGCTGTGCAGCGAGGTGTACTGCGCGGACAGGTTCCACACACACTTCAAGTAAGAGTGCGGCCTGATTGGAAAGGTGAGAGTTTGGGCAGCTGTGCACACAAAGAAGGCGCCCTTTGTCCTGGGCCTAAATGCTTGTGAAACCCAACTGGGCCTGCCGGGCTATGAAGGCCCTGCCCTGGGCCCCATGCTCCCCTGCCCTTTGTTCAGTCACAGCAGAGATGGCCACACCCACTCCCTCAGTGAGGGCAATGTCCCAACCTCCCTCAGCCACGCCCCCTCTCCGCAGGTTAACATGGACTACAGATGCAGCATTCTGAGGCCAGGGCTTTCCGAGAATGCCAAGGGCAGACATTATGTCCTTAAATGATTTCCTCTTGTGTCAATTTTGGTAAACTTTAGGAGCTAGGAAATGGTCCACTTTACACAAATGTTAAAATGTACTGGCATTTATATATTCTCTGCTATAACATTTTCCTGATTCTTTCTGTATATTCTTTACTTATGTTTTGGTTTTCCTTAATCAAAGTTTGTCTTTTAAATCTTGTCAAAGAATATTCTTTGGATTTACTACCTCAACTGAATTTTATACGTTTTCTGTGGTATTAAGTTTTAATGATTCCAGCTTACTTGTAAGTTTCTAAGGGTCAGGTCCTCTACATTGTGGCTGGCCAAAGGCTTAGGTCACAATATAGCAAAGTATATATTGACCTATTTTCCCCTCGACTTTCTGTGATTTCCTACATCACACCTTTCTTTGCAGACAAGCCATTTGAAATAACCTTAACTTATTTCACAGCCAATAAGTCTTTGAAATAATGTGTAGTTTTCAGAGAAATCTTCTTACATAGTTAGGAAGAAAATCTGACCTGCCATAGTTTTCAAAACTGCATAATTTCACTCTTCTCAATGATGAATCTGTTGTATTACACAACCTTTGAGTTTTAGCTTTATCAATGACATGTACTTTAAAAATGTTTTTGAGATCCTACCAGTCTTTGAAAACATCCTTGTTCCTTGTTTCAGTTCCAGTTTTATGTATATTTTCTGCCTTGCACCTGATTATTCCAACGTCTGATCGATGGCCTAGGGAATCTAATGCTGGTATTAATTGTTTTTGCTAATTGTCTCCCCCTGTAGCTGATTTCTTCATTATTGTGTAAATTTAGATCATGAGCTCATGTTTAGCTAAACATCTGAGTTTGTAAGAGGCTTAGGTGTGAACACTCGTATGCTTCATCAGAAAGTCCGCAAAGATTTATTTGTGTCCCTCCAATGATTTGCCCACGAGGACCCCGTTTTCTACAAGGGATGGTCCACTACTCCCTCTAGAGGCACGGCTTCAGACAGGGCTGCTTTGCGCCCCACGATCTGGGGCAGTGGCAGTGGGCGGCCTGAGGCCCGGATAGGAGCATCTCTGCCTGTGTCTCAGGGACCCATCTGCCTGCGAACTTCGGTCACCTGGCAGGAAGCTACGATGCCCAGACCTATGGATAGCTTTGCATCGAGGTGTACTGCGCGGACCGGTTCCACACACACTTCAAGTAAGAAGGCTGCCTGAGTGGAAAGGTGAGAGTTTGGGCAGCTGTGCAGACAAAGAAGGCGCACTTTGGCCTGGGCCTAAATGCTTGTGACACACGACTGGGCCTGCCGGGCTCTGAGGGCCCTGCCTTTGGACCCCTTGCTCCCCTGCCCTTTGTTCAGTCACAGCAGAGATGGCCCCACCCACTCCCTCAGTGAGGGCAGTGTTCCAACCTCCCTCAGCCCCGCCCCCTCTCCTCAGGTTACCATGGACTACAGATGCTGCATTCTGAGTCCAGTGCATTCCGAGAATGCCAAGGGCAGACATGATGACCTTAAATGATTTCCTCTTGTGTCAGTTTTGGTAAACTTTAGGAGCTAGGAACTGGTCCCCTTTACACAAATGTTCAAATTTACTGGCATTTCATATATTCTCTGCAATAACATTGTCCTGATTCTTTCTGTATATTCTTTACTTATGTTTTGCTTTTCCTTAATCAAAGTTTGTCTTTTAATCTTGGCAAAGAATATTCTTTGGACTTACTACATCACCTGAATTTTATACGTTTTCTGTGGTATTAAGTTCTGCTCATATCTTTATTTATATTTTTTCTATGTTCTCAGGTTTATTGTTTTCATATTCTGATGTCAATTAAAACACTTGGTTATTCATTTTAATAAATCTTTTTACTTATAAAGATTTGAACTTTTCAAGATTCCAGCTTACTTGTAAGTTTCTAAGGGTCAGGTCCTCTACGTTGTGGCTGGCCTAAGTCTTAGTTCACCATATAGCAATGTATATATTGACCTATTTTCCCCTCGACTTTCTGTGATTCCCTACATCTCACCTTTCCATGCAGACAAGCCATTTGAACTACCCTTAACTTATTTCACAGCCAATAAGTCTTTGAAATAATGTCTATTTTTTAGAGAAATCTTCTTATATATTTAGGCATAAAATCTGACCTGCCATAGTTTTCAACACAGCATAATTTCACTCTTCTCAATGATGAATCTGTTGTATTACACAACCATTGAGTATTTAGCTTTATCAATGACATGTACTTTAAAAATGTTTTAGAGATCCTACCAGTCTTTGAAAACATCCTTGTTCCTTGTTTCAGTTCCAGTTTTGTGTATACTTTCTGCCTTGCACCTGATTAATCCAACATCTGATGGTTGGCCTAGGGAATCTAATTCTGGTATTGATTGTTTTTGCTTCTTGTCTCCCCTTGTAGCTGATTTCTTCTTTATTGTGTAAATTTAGATCATGAGCTCATGTTTAGCTAAACAGCTGACCTTGTAAGAGGCTTAGGTGTGAACGCTCGTAAGCTTCAGCAGAAAGTCCGCAAAGATTTTGTTGTGTCCCTCCAATGAGTTACCCGCGCGGACACCGTTTTCTACAAGTGTTGGTCCACTACTCCCTCTAGAGACTGGGACTCAGACAGGACTGTTTTGCTGCCGCCGATCTGGGATAGTGGCTTTGGGCGGCCTGTGGCCTGGGCAGGAGGCTCCCCACGTGTGTCCCACGACCCATCTGCCTGCGAACTTCGGTCACTTGGCAGGAAGCTATGATGCACAGACCTATGGTTAGCTTTGCATCGAGGTGTACTGCGCGGACCGGTTCAACACACACTTCAATTAAGAGGGCGGCCTGAGTGGAAAGGTGAGAGTTTGGGCAGCTGTGCAGACAAAGAAGGCGCACTTTGGCCTGGGCCTAAATGCTTGTGACACACGACTGGGCCTGCCGGGTTCTGAGGGCCCTGCCGTTCGCCCCCTTCTCCCCTGCCCTTTGTTCAGTCACATCAGAGATGGCCCCCCCCACTCCCTCAGTGAAGTCAGTGTTCCAACCTCCCTCAGCCCCGCCCCCACTCCGCAGGTTACCATGGACTACAGATGCTGCATTCTGAGGCCAGGGCATTCTGAGTATGCCAAGGGCAGACATGATGACCTTTAATGACTTCCTGTTGTGTCAGTTTTGGTTAACTTTAGGAGCTCGGAACTGGTCCACTTTACACAAATGTTCAAATTTACTGCATTTCATATATTCTCTGCTATAACAATGTCCTGTTCTTTCTGTATATTATTTACTTATGTTTTGGTTTTCCTTAATGAAAGTGTGTCTTTTAAATCTTGTCAAAGAATATTCTTTGGACTTACTACCTCAACTGAATTTTATACGTTTTCTGTGGTATTAAGTTCTGCTCATATCTTTATTTATCTTTTTTCTATGTTCTCCGGTTTTATTGTTTTGATCTTCTGATGTCAATTAAAACACTTGCTTATTCATTTTAATAAATCTTTTTACTTATAGAGATTAGAATTTTTAAAGATTCCAGCTTACTTGTAAGTTTCTAAGGGTCAGCTCCTCTACATTGTGGCTGGCCAAAGGCTTAAGTCACAATATAGCAAAGTATATATTGACCTATTTTCCCCTCGACTTTCTGTGATTTCCTACATCTCACCTTTCTTTGCAGACAAGCCATTTGAAATAACCATAACTTATTTCACAGCCAATAAGTCTTTGAAATAATGTGTAGTTTTCAGAGAAATCTTCTTATATATTTAGGCAGAAAATATAACCTGCCATAGTTTTCAAAACAGCATAATTTCACTCTTCTCAATGATGAATCTGTTGTATTACACAACATTTGAGTTTTAGCTTTATCAATGACATGTACTTTAAAAATGTTTTAGAGATCCTACCAGTCTTTGAAAACATCCTTGTTCCTTGTTTCAGTTCCAGTTTTATGTATATTTTCTGCCTTGCACCTGATTATTCCAACGTCTGATCGATGGCCTAGGGAATCTAATTCTGGTATTGATTGTTTTTGCTAATTGTCTCCCCCTGTAGCTGATTTCTTCATTATTGTGTAAATTTAGATCATGAGCTCCTGTTTAGCTAAACATGTGACTTTGTAAGAGGCTTAGGTGTGAACACTCGTATGCTTCATCAGAAAGTCCGCAAAGATTTATTTGTGTCCCTGCCATGATTTGCCCACGAGGACCCCGTTTTCTACAACGGTTGGTCCACTACTCCCTCTAGAGGCACTGCTTCAGACAGGGCTGCTTTGCGCCCCACGATCTGGGGCAGTGGCAGTGGGCGGCTTGAGGCCCGGATAGGAGCATCTCTGCCTGTGTCTCAGGGACCCATCTCCCTGCGAACTTCGGTCACCTGGCAGGAACTACGATGCCCAGACCTATGGTTAGCTGTGCAGCGAGGTGTACTGCGCGGACAGGTTCCACACACACTTCAAGTAAGAGGGCGGCCTGATTGGAAAGGTGAGAGTTTGGGCAGCTGTGCAGACAAAGAAGGCGCCCTTTGTCCTGGGCCTAAATGTTTGTGAAACCCCACTTGTCCTGCCGGGCTCTGAGGGCCCTGCCCTGGTCCCCCTGCTCCCCTGCCTTTTATTCAGTCACGGCAGATATGGCCACACCCTCTCCCTCTGTGAGAGCAGTGTTCCAACCTCCCTCAGGCCCGCCCCCTCTCCGCAGGTTACCATGGACTACAGATGCTGCATTCTGAGTCCAGTGCATTCCGAGAATGCCAAGGGCAGAAATGATGACCTTAAATGATTTCCTCTTGTGTCAGTTTTGGTAAACTTTAGGAGCTAGGAACTGGTCCCCTTTACACAAATGTTCAAATTTACTGGCAGATCATATATTCTCTGCTATAACATTCTCCTGATTCTTTCTGTATATTCTTTACTTATGTTTTGCATTTCCTTAATCAAAGATTGTCTTTTAATCTTGTCAAAGAATATTCTTTGGACTTACTACATCACCTGAATTTTATACGTTTTCTATTGTATTAAGTTCTGCTCATATCTTTATTTATATTTTTCTATGTTCTCAGGTTTATTGTTTTGATATTCTGATGTCAATTAAAACACTTGCTTATTCATTTTAATAAATCTTTTTACTTATAAAGATTTGAACTTTTCAAGATTCCAGCTTACTTGTAAGTTTCTAAGGGTCAGGTCCTCTACGTTGTGGCTGACCTAAGTCTTAGTTCACCATATAGCAATGTATATATTGACCTATTTTCCCCTCGACTTTCTGTGATTCCCTACATCTCACCTTTCCTTGCAGACAAGCCATTTGAACTACCCTTAACTTATTTCACAGCCAATAAGTCTTTGAAATAATGTGTATTTTTTAGAGAATTCTTCTTATATAATTAGGCATAAAATCTGACCTGCCATAGTTTTCAAAACAGCATAATTTCACTCTTCTCAATGATGAATCTGTTGTATTACACAACCATTGAGTATTTTGCTTTATCAATGACATGTACTTTAAAAATGTTTTAGAGATCCTACCAGTCTTTGAAAACATCCTTGTTCCTTGTTTCAGTTCCAGTTTTGTGTATACTTTCTGCCTTGCACCTGATTAATCCAACATCTGATGGTTGGCCTAGGGAATCTAATTCTGGTATTGATTGTTTTTGCTGCTTGTCTCCCCTTGTAGCTGATTTCTTCTTTATTGTGTAAATTTAGATCATGAGCTCATGTTTAGCTAAACAGCTGACCTTGTAAGAGGCTTAGGTGTGAACGCTCGTAAGCTTCATCAGAAAGTCCGCAAAGATTTTTTTGTGTCCCTCCAATGAGTTGCCCGCGCGGACCCCGTTTTCTACAAGTGTTGGTCCCCTACTCCCTCCAGAGGCTGGGACTCAGACAGGACTGCTTCGCTGCCCCCGATCTGGGATAGTGGCTTTGGGCGGCCTGTGGCCTGGGCAAGATGCTCCCCACGTGTGTCCCCCGACCCATCTGCCTGCGAACTTCGGTCACCTGCAGGAAGCTATGATGCCCAGACCTATGGTTAGCTTTGCATCGAGGTGTACTGCGCGGACCGGTTCCACACACACTTCAAGTAAGAGGGCGGCCTGAGTGGAAAGGTGAGAGTTTGGGCAGCTGTGCAGACAAAGATGGCGCCGTTTGTCCTGGGCCTAAAGGCTTGTGAAACCCCCAGGGCGTGCCGGGCTCTGAGGGCTCTGCCGTTGGCCCCGTTCTCCCCTGCCCTTTGTTCAGTCACAGCAGAGATGGCCCCACCCACTCCCTCAGTGAAGGCAGTGTTCCAACCTCCCTCAGCCCCGCCCCCGCTCCGCAGGTTACCATGGACTATAAATGCTGCATTCTGAGGCCAGGGCTTTCCGAGAATTCCAAGGGCAGACATGATGACCTTAAATGATTTCCTCTTGTGTCAGTTTTGGTAAACTTTAGGAGCTAGGAAATGGTCCACTTTACACAAATGTTCAAATTCACTGGCATTTCATATATTCTCTGCTATAACATTGTCCTTATTCTTTCTGTATATTCTTTACTTATGTTTTGGTTTTCCTTAATCAAAGTGTGTCTTTTAAATCTTGTCAAAGAATATTCTTTGGACTTACTACCTCAACTGAATTTTATACGTTTTCTGTGGTATTAAGTTCTGCACATATCTTTATTTATCTTTTTTCTATGTACTCAGGGTTTATTGTTTTGATCTTCTGATGTCAATTAAAACACTTGGTTATTCATTTTAATAAATCTTTTTACTTATACAGATTTGAATTTTTAAAGATTCCAGCTTACTTGTAAGTTTCTAAGGGTCAGGTCCTCTACATTGTGGCTGGCCAAAGGCTTAGTTCACAATATAGCAAAGTATATATTGACCTATTTTCCCCTCGACTTTCTGTGAATTCCTACATCTCACCTTTCTTTGCAGACAAGCCATTTGAAATAACCTTAACTTATTTCACAGCCAATAAGTCTTTCAAATAATGTGTAGATTTCAGAGAAATCTTCTTATATATTTAGGAAGAAAATCTGACCTGCCATAGTTTTCAAAACAGCATAATTTCACTCTTCTCAATGATGAATCTGTTGTATTACACAACCTTTGAGTATTTAGCTTTATCAATGACATGTACTTTAAAAATGTTTTAGAGATCCTACCAGTCTTTGAAAACATCCTTGTTCCTTGTTTCAGTTCCAGTTTTGTGTATACTTTCTGCCTTGCACCTGATTATTCAAACGTCTGATCGATGGCCTAGGGAATCTAATTCTGGTATTGATTGTTTTTGCTGATTGTCTCCCCCTGTAGCTGATTTCTTCATTATTGTGTAAATTTAGATCATGAGCTCATGTTTAGCTAAACATGTGACTTTGTAAGAGGCTTAGGTGTGAACACTTGTAAGCTTCATCAGAAAGTCCGCAAAGATTTATTTGTGTCCCTCCTATGAGTTGCCAACGAGGACCCCGTTTTCTTCAAGGGTTGGTCCACTACTCCCTCTAGAGGCACGGCCTCAGACAGGGCTGCTTTGCGCCCCACGATCTGGGGCTGTGGCAGTGGGCGGCCTGTGGCCCGGGTAGGAGCCTCTCTGCCTGTGTCCGAGGGACACATCTGCCTGCGAACTTCGGTCACCTGGAAGGAAGTTACGATGCCCCGACCTATGGTTAGCTGTGCAGCGAGGTGTACTGCGCGGACAGGTTCCACACACACTTCAAGTAAGAGGGCGGCCTGAGTGGAAAGGTGAGAGTTTGGGCAGCTGTGCAGACAAAGAAGGCGCCCTTTGTCCTGGGCCTAAATGCTTGTGAAACCCCACTGGGCCTGCCGGGCTCTGAGGGCCCTGCCTTGGGCCCCCTGCTCCCCTGCCCTTTGTTCAGTCACAGCAGAGATGGCCACACCCACTCCCTCTGTGAGGGCAGAGTTCCAACCTCCCTCAGCCCCGCCCCCTCTCCGCAGGTTAACATGGACTACAGATGCTGCATTCTGAGTCCAGGGCATTCCGAGAATGCCAAGGGCAGACATGATGACCTTAAATGATTTCCTCTTGTTTCAGTTTTGGTAAATTTTAGGAGCTAGGAACTGGTCCACTTTACACAAACGTTCAAATTTACTGGCATTTCATATACTCTCTGCTATAACATTCTCCTGATTCTTTCTGTATATTCTTTACTTATGTTTTGGTGTTCCTTAATAAAGTTTGTCTTTTAATCTTGTCAAAGATTATTCTTTGGACTTACTACATCACCTGAATTTTATACGTTGTCTATTGTATTAAGTTCTGCTCATATCTTTATTTATATTTTTTCTATGTTCTCAGGTTTATTGTTTTGATATTCTGATGTCAATTAAAACACTTGGTTATTCATTTTAATAAAACATTTTACTTATAAAGATTTGAATTTTTAAAGATTCCAGCTTACTTTTAAGTTTCTAAGGGTCAGGTCCTCTACATTGTGGCTGGCCAAAGGCTTAGTTCACAATAGAGCAAAGTATATATTGACCTATTTTCCCCTCCACTTTCTGTGATTTGCTACATCTCACCTTTCTTTGCAGACAAGCCATTTGAAATAACCTTAACTTATTTCACAGCCAATAAGTCTTTGAAATAATGTGTAGTTTTCAGAGAAATCTTCTTATATATTTAGGCAGAAAATTTGACCGGCCTTAGTTTTCAAAACATCATAATTTCTCTCTTCTCAATAATGAATCTGTTGTATTACACAACCTTTGAGAATTTAGCTTTAACAATGACATGTACTTTAAAAATGTTTTAGAGATCCTACCAGTCTTTGAAAACATCCTTGTTCCTTGTTTCAGTTCATGTTTTGTGTATACTTTCTGCCTTGCACCTGATTATTCCAAGGTCTGATCGATGGCCTAGGGAATCTAATTCTGGTATTGATTGTTTTTGCTGATTGTCTTCCCCTGTAGCTGATTTCTTCATTATTGTGTAAATTTAGATCATGAGCTCATGTTTAGCTAAACATCTGACCTTGTAAGAGGCTTAGGTGTGAACACTCGTAAACTTCATCAGAAAGTCCGCAAAGATTTATTTGTGTCCCTCCAATGAGTTGCCCGCGTGGACCCTTTTTTCTACAAGTGTTGGTCCACTACTCCCCCTAGAGGCTGGGACTCAGACAGGACTGCTTTGCTGCCCCCAATCTGGGATAGTGGCTATGGGCGGCCTGTGGCCTGGGCAGGAGGCTCCCCACGTGTGTCCCAAGACCCATCTGCCTGCGAAATTCGGTCACCTGGCAGGAAGCTATGATGCCCAGACCTATGGTTAGCTTTGCATCGAGGTGTACTGCGCGGACCGGTTCCACACACACTTCAAGTAAGAGTGCGGCCTGAGTGGAAAGGTGAGAGTTTGGGCAGCTGTGCAGACAAAGCAGGCGCACTTTGGCCTGGGCCTAAATGCTTGTGACACCCCACTGGGCCTGCCGGGATTTGAGGGACCTGCCCTGGGCCCCCTACTCCCCTGCCCTTTGTACAGTCACAGCAGAGATGGCCCCACCCTCTCCCTCAGTGAAGGCAGTGTTCCAACCTCCCTCAGCCCCGTCCCCACTCCGCAGGTTTCCATGGACTACAGATGCTGCATTCTGAGTCCAGGGCATTCCGAGAATGCCAAGGGCTGACATGATGACCTTAAATGATTTCCTCTTGTGTCAGTTTTGGTAAAATTTAGGAGCTAGGAACTGGTCCACTTTACAAAAACGTTCAAATTTACTGGCATTTCATATACTCTCTGCTATAACATTCTCCTGATTCTTTCTGTATATTCTTTACTTATATTTTGGTTTTCGTTATTCAAAGTTTCTCTTTTAATCTTGTCAAAAAATATTCTTTGGACTTACAATATCACCTGAAATTTATACGTTTTCTATTGTATTAAGTTCTGCTCATATCTTTATTTATATTTTTTCTATGTTCTCAGGTTTATTGTTTGATATTCTGATGTCAATTAAAACACTTGGTTATTCATTTTAATAAATCTTTTTACTTATACAGATTTGAATTTTTAAAGATTCCAGCTTACTTGTAAGTTTCTAAGGGTCAGGTCCTCTACATTGTGGCTGGCCAAAGGCTTAGTTCACCATATAGCAAAGTATATATTGACCTATTTTCCCCTCGACTTTCTGTGATTTCCTACATCTCACCTTTCTTTGCAGACAAGCCATTTGAAATAACCTTAACTTATTTCACAGCCAATAAGTCTTTGAAATAATGTGTAGTTTTCAGAGAAATCTTCTTATATATTTAGGCAGAAAATCTGACCTGCCATAGTTTTCAAAACAGCATAATTTCACTCTTCTCAATGATGAATCTGTTGTATTACACAACCTTTGAGTTTTAGCTTTATCAATGACATGTACTTTAAAAATGTTTTAGAGATCCTACCAGTCTTTGAAAACATTCTTGTTCCTTGTTTCAGTTCCAGTTTTATGTATATTTTCTGCCTTGCACCTGATTATTCCAAGGTCTGATCGACGGCCTAGGGAATCTAATTCTGGTATTGATTGTTTTTGCTGAATGTCTCCCCCTGTAGCTGATTTCTTCTTTATTGTGTAAATTTAGATCATGAGCTCATGTTTAGCTAAACATCTGAGTTTGTAAGAGGCTTAGGTGTGAACACTCGTAAGCTTCATCAGAAAGTCCGCAAAGATTTATTTGTGTCCCTCCAATGATTTGCCCACGAGGACCCCGTTTTCTACAAGGGTTGGTCCACTACTCCCTCTAGAGGCACGGCTTCAGACAGGGCTGCTTTGCGCCCCACGATCTGGGGCAGTGGCAGTGGACGGTCAGTGGCCCGGATAGGAGCATCTCTGCCTGAGTCTCAGGGACCCATCTGCCTGCGAACTTCGGTCACCTGGCAGGAAGCTACGATGCCCAGACCTATGGTTAGCTGTGCAGCGAGGTGTACTGCGTGGACAGGTTCCACACACACTTCAAGTAAGAGGGCGGCCTGAGTGGAAAGGTGAGAGTTTGGGCAGCTGTGCAGACAAAGAAGGCGCACTTTGGCCTGGGCCTAAATGCTTGTGACACACGACTGGGCCTGCCGGGCTCTGAGGGCCCTGCCTTTGGACCCCTTGCTCCCCTGCCCTTTGTTCAGTCACAGCAGAGATGGCCCCACCCACTCCCTCAGTGAGGGCAGTGTTCCAACCTCCCTCAGCCCCGCCCCCTCTCCTCAGGTTACCATGGACTACAGATGCTGCATTCTGAGTCCAGTGCATTCCGAGAATGCCAAGGGCAGACATGATGACCTTAAATGATTTCCTCTTGTGTCAGTTTTGGTAAACTTTAGGAGCTAGGAACTGGTCCCCTTTACACAAATGTTCAAATTTACTGGCATTTCATATATTCTCTGCAATAACATTGTCCTGATTCTTTCTGTATATTCTTTACTTATGTTTTGCTTTTCCTTAATCAAAGTTTGTCTTTTAATCTTGGCAAAGAATATTCTTTGGACTTACTACATCACCTGAATTTTATACGTTTTCTGTGGTATTAAGTTCTGCTCATATCTTTATTTATATTTTTTCTATGTTCTCAGGTTTATTGTTTTCATATTCTGATGTCAATTAAAACACTTGGTTATTCATTTTAATAAATCTTTTTACTTATAAAGATTTGAACTTTTCAAGATTCCAGCTTACTTGTAAGTTTCTAAGGGTCAGGTCCTCTACGTTGTGGCTGGCCTAAGTCTTAGTTCACCATATAGCAATGTATATATTGACCTATTTTCCCCTCGACTTTCTGTGATTCCCTACATCTCACCTTTCCATGCAGACAAGCCATTTGAACTACCCTTAACTTATTTCACAGCCAATAAGTCTTTGAAATAATGTCTATTTTTTAGAGAAACCTTCTTATATATTTAGGCATAAAATCTGACCTGCCATAGTTTTCAACACAGCATAATTTCACTCTTCTCAATGATGAATCTGTTGTATTACACAACCATTGAGTATTTAGCTTTATCAATGACATGTACTTTAAAAATGTTTTAGAGATCCTACCAGTCTTTGAAAACATCCTTGTTCCTTGTTTCAGTTCCAGTTTTGTGTATACTTTCTGCCTTGCACCTGATTAATCCAACATCTGATGGTTGGCCTAGGGAATCTAATTCTGGTATTGATTGTTTTTGCTTCTTGTCTCCCCTTGTAGCTGATTTCTTCTTTATTGTGTAAATTTAGATCATGAGCTCATGTTTAGCTAAACAGCTGACCTTGTAAGAGGCTTAGGTGTGAACGCTCGTAAGCTTCAGCAGAAAGTCCGCAAAGATTTTGTTGTGTCCCTCCAATGAGTTACCCGCGCGGACACCGTTTTCTACAAGTGTTGGTCCACTACTCCCTCTAGAGACTGGGACTCAGACAGGACTGTTTTGCTGCCGCCGATCTGGGATAGTGGCTTTGGGCGGCCTGTGGCCTGGGCAGGAGGCTCCCCACGTGTGTCCCACGACCCATCTGCCTGCGAACTTCGGTCACTTGGCAGGAAGCTATGATGCACAGACCTATGGTTAGCTTTGCATCGAGGTGTACTGCGCGGACCGGTTCAACACACACTTCAATTAAGAGGGCGGCCTGAGTGGAAAGGTGAGAGTTTGGGCAGCTGTGCAGACAAAGAAGGCGCACTTTGGCCTGGGCCTAAATGCTTGTGACACACGACTGGGCCTGCCGGGTTCTGAGGGCCCTGCCGTTCGCCCCCTTCTCCCCTGCCCTTTGTTCAGTCACATCAGAGATGGCCCCCCCCACTCCCTCAGTGAAGTCAGTGTTCCAACCTCCCTCAGCCCCGCCCCCACTCCGCAGGTTACCATGGACTACAGATGCTGCATTCTGAGGCCAGGGCATTCTGAGTATGCCAAGGGCAGACATGATGACCTTTAATGACTTCCTGTTGTGTCAGTTTTGGTTAACTTTAGGAGCTCGGAACTGGTCCACTTTACACAAATGTTCAAATTTACTGCATTTCATATATTCTCTGCTATAACAATGTCCTGTTCTTTCTGTATATTATTTACTTATGTTTTGGTTTTCCTTAATGAAAGTGTGTCTTTTAAATCTTGTCAAAGAATATTCTTTGGACTTACTACCTCAACTGAATTTTATACGTTTTCTGTGGTATTAAGTTCTGCTCATATCTTTATTTATCTTTTTTCTATGTTCTCCGGTTTTATTGTTTTGATCTTCTGATGTCAATTAAAACACTTGCTTATTCATTTTAATAAATCTTTTTACTTATAGAGATTAGAATTTTTAAAGATTCCAGCTTACTTGTAAGTTTCTAAGGGTCAGCTCCTCTACATTGTGGCTGGCCAAAGGCTTAAGTCACAATATAGCAAAGTATATATTGACCTATTTTCCCCTCGACTTTCTGTGATTTCCTACATCTCACCTTTCTTTGCAGACAAGCCATTTGAAATAACCATAACTTATTTCACAGCCAATAAGTCTTTGAAATAATGTGTAGTTTTCAGAGAAATCTTCTTATATATTTAGGCAGAAAATATAACCTGCCATAGTTTTCAAAACAGCATAATTTCACTCTTCTCAATGATGAATCTGTTGTATTACACAACATTTGAGTTTTAGCTTTATCAATGACATGTACTTTAAAAATGTTTTAGAGATCCTACCAGTCTTTGAAAACATCCTTGTTCCTTGTTTCAGTTCCAGTTTTATGTATATTTTCTGCCTTGCACCTGATTATTCCAACGTCTGATCGATGGCCTAGGGAATCTAATTCTGGTATAGATTGTTTTTGCTAATTGTCTCCCCCTGTAGCTGATTTCTTCATTATTGTGTAAATTTAGATCATGAGCTCCTGTTTAGCTAAACATGTGACTTTGTAAGAGGCTTAGGTGTGAACACTCGTATGCTTCATCAAAAAGTCCGCAAAGATTTATTTGTGTCCCTGCCATGATTTGCCCACGAGGACCCCGTTTTCTACAACGGTTGGTCCACTACTCCCTCTAGAGGCACTGCTTCAGACAGGGCTGCTTTGCGCCCCACGATCTGGGGCAGTGGCAGTGGGCGGCCTGAGGCCCGGATAGGAGCATCTCTGCCTGTGTCTCAGGGACCCATCTCCCTGCGAACTTCGGTCACCTGGCAGGAACTACGATGCCCAGACCTATGGTTAGCTGTGCAGCGAGGTGTACTGCGCGGACAGGTTCCACACACACTTCAAGTAAGAGGGCGGCCTGATTGGAAAGGTGAGAGTTTGGGCAGCTGTGCAGACAAAGAAGGCGCCCTTTGTCCTGGGCCTAAATGTTTGTGAAACCCCACTTGTCCTGCCGGGCTCTGAGGGACCTGCCCTGGTCCCCCTGCTCCCCTGCCCTTTGTTCAGTCACGGCAGATATGGCCACACCCTCTCCCTCTGTGAGAGCAGTGTTCCAACCTCCCTCAGGCCCGCCCCCTCTCCGCAGGTTACCATGGACTACAGATGCTGCATTCTGAGTCCAGTGCATTCCGAGAATGCCAAGGGCAGAAATGATGACCTTAAATGATTTCCTCTTGTGTCAGTTTTGGTAAACTTTAGGAGCTAGGAACTGGTCCCCTTTACACAAATGTTCAAATTTACTGGCAGATCATATATTCTCTGCTATAACATTCTCCTGATTCTTTCTGTATATTCTTTACTTATGTTTTGCATTTCCTTAATCAAAGATTGTCTTTTAATCTTGTCAAAGAATATTCTTTGGACTTACTACATCACCTGAATTTTATACGTTTTCTATTGTATTAAGTTCTGCTCATATCTTTATTTATATTTTTTCTATGTTCTCAGGTTTATTGTTTTGATATTCTGATGTCAATTAAAACACTTGCTTATTCATTTTAATAAATCTTTTTACTTATAAAGATTTGAACTTTTCAAGATTCCAGCTTACTTGTAAGTTTCTAAGGGTCAGGTCCTCTACGTTGTGGCTGACCTAAGTCTTAGTTCACCATATAGCAATGTATATATTGACCTATTTTCCCCTCGACTTTCTGTGATTCCCTACATCTCACCTTTCCTTGCAGACAAGCCATTTGAACTACCCTTAACTTATTTCACAGCCAATAAGTCTTTGAAATAATGTGTATTTTTTAGAGAATTCTTCTTATATAATTAGGCATAAAATCTGACCTGCCATAGTTTTCAAAACAGCATAATTTCACTCTTCTCAATGATGAATCTGTTGTATTACACAACCATTGAGTATTTTGCTTTATCAATGACATGTACTTTAAAAATGTTTTAGAGATCCTACCAGTCTTTGAAAACATCCTTGTTCCTTGTTTCAGTTCCAGTTTTGTGTATACTTTCTGCCTTGCACCTGATTAATCCAACATCTGATGGTTGGCCTAGGGAATCTAATTCTGGTATTGATTGTTTTTGCTGCTTGTCTCCCCTTGTAGCTGATTTCTTCTTTATTGTGTAAATTTAGATCATGAGCTCATGTTTAGCTAAACAGCTGACCTTGTAAGAGGCTTAGGTGTGAACGCTCGTAAGCTTCATCAGAAAGTCCGCAAAGATTTTTTTGTGTCCCTCCAATGAGTTGCCCGCGCGGACCCCGTTTTCTACAAGTGTTGGTCCCCTACTCCCTCCAGAGGCTGGGACTCAGACAGGACTGCTTCGCTGCCCCCGATCTGGGATAGTGGCTTTGGGCGGCCTGTGGCCTGGGCAAGATGCTCCCCACGTGTGTCCCCCGACCCATCTGCCTGCGAACTTCGGTCACCTGCAGGAAGCTATGATGCCCAGACCTATGGTTAGCTTTGCATCGAGGTGTACTGCGCGGACCGGTTCCACACACACTTCAAGTAAGAGGGCGGCCTGAGTGGAAAGGTGAGAGTTTGGGCAGCTGTGCAGACAAAGATGGCGCCGTTTGTCCTGGGCCTAAAGGCTTGTGAAACCCCCAGGGCGTGCCGGGCTCTGAGGGCTCTGCCGTTGGCCCCGTTCTCCCCTGCCCTTTGTTCAGTCACAGCAGAGATGGCCCCACCCACTCCCTCAGTGAAGGCAGTGTTCCAACCTCCCTCAGCCCCGCCCCCGCTCCGCAGGTTACCATGGACTATAAATGTTGCATTCTGAGGCCAGGGCTTACCGAGAATTCCAAGGGCAGACATGATGACCTTAAATGATTTCCTCTTGTGTCAGTTTTGGTAAACTTTAGGAGCTAGGAAATGGTCCACTTTACACAAATGTTCAAATTCACTGGCATTTCATATATTCTCTGCTATAACATTGTCCTGATTCTTTCTGTATATTCTTTACTTATGTTTTGGTTTTCCTTAATCAAAGTGTGTCTTTTAAATCTTGTCAAAGAATATACTTTGGACTTACTACCTCAACTGAATTTTATACGTTTTCTGTGGTATTAAGTTCTGCACATATCTTTATTTATCTTTTTTCTATGTACTCAGGGTTTATTGTTTTGATCTTCTGATGTCAATTAAAACACTTGGTTATTCATTTTAATAAATCTTTTTACTTATACAGATTTGAATTTTTAAAGATTCCAGCTTACTTGTAAGTTTCTAAGGGTCAGGTCCTCTACATTGTGGCTGGCCAAAGGCTTAGTTCACAATATAGCAAAGTATATATTGACCTATTTTCCCCTCGACTTTCTGTGAATTCCTACATCTCACCTTTCTTTGCAGACAAGCCATTTGAAATAACCTTAACTTATTTCACAGCCAATAAGTCTTTCAAATAATGTGTAGATTTCAGAGAAATCTTCTTATATATTTAGGAAGAAAATCTGACCTGCCATAGTTTTCAAAACAGCATAATTTCACTCTTCTCAATGATGAATCTGTTGTATTACACAACCTTTGAGTATTTAGCTTTATCAATGACATGTACTTTAAAAATGTTTTAGAGATCCTACCAGTCTTTGAAAACATCCTTGTTCCTTGTTTCAGTTCCAGTTTTGTGTATACTTTCTGCCTTGCACCTGATTATTCAAACGTCTGATCGATGGCCTAGGGAATCTAATTCTGGTATTGATTGTTTTTGCTGATTGTCTCCCCCTGTAGCTGATTTCTTCATTATTGTGTAAATTTAGATCATGAGCTCATGTTTAGCTAAACATGTGACTTTGTAAGAGGCTTAGGTGTGAACACTTGTAAGCTTCATCAGAAAGTCCGCAAAGATTTATTTGTGTCCCTCCTATGAGTTGCCAACGAGGACCCCGTTTTCTTCAAGGGTTGGTCCACTACTCCCTCTAGAGGCACGGCCTCAGACAGGGCTGCTTTGCGCCCCACGATCTGGGGCTGTGGCAGTGGGCGGCCTGTGGCCCGGGTAGGAGCCTCTCTGCCTGTGTCCGAGGGACACATCTGCCTGCGAACTTCGGTCACCTGGAAGGAAGTTACGATGCCCCGACCTATGGTTAGCTGTGCAGCGAGGTGTACTGCGCGGACAGGTTCCACACACACTTCAAGTAAGAGGGCGGCCTGAGTGGAAAGGTGAGAGTTTGGGCAGCTGTGCAGACAAAGAAGGCGCCCTTTGTCCTGGGCCTAAATGCTTGTGAAACCCCACTGGGCCTGCCGGGCTCTGAGGGCCCTGCCTTGGGCCCCCTGCTCCCCTGCCCTTTGTTCAGTCACAGCAGAGATGGCCACACCCACTCCCTCTGTGAGGGCAGAGTTCCAACCTCCCTCAGCCCCGCCCCCTCTCCGCAGGTTAACATGGACTACAGATGCTGCATTCTGAGTCCAGGGCATTCCGAGAATGCCAAGGGCAGACATGATGACCTTAAATGATTTCCTCTTGTTTCAGTTTTGGTAAATTTTAGGAGCTAGGAACTGGTCCACTTTACACAAACGTTCAAATTTACTGGCATTTCATATACTCTCTGCTATAACATTCTCCTGATTCTTTCTGTATATTCTTTACTTATGTTTTGGTGTTCCTTAATAAAATTTGTCTTTTAATCTTGTCAAAGATTATTCTTTGGACTTACTACATCACCTGAATTTTATACGTTGTCTATTGTATTAAGTTCTGCTCATATCTTTATTTATATTTTTTCTATGTTCTCAGGTTTATTGTTTTGATATTCTGATGTCAATTAAAACACTTGGTTATTCATTTTAATAAAACATTTTACTTATAAAGATTTGAATTTTTAAAGATTCCAGCTTACTTTTAAGTTTCTAAGGGTCAGGTCCTCTACATTGTGGCTGGCCAAAGGCTTAGTTCACAATAGAGCAAAGTATATATTGACCTATTTTCCCCTCCACTTTCTGTGATTTGCTACATCTCACCTTTCTTTGCAGACAAGCCATTTGAAATAACCTTAACTTATTTCACAGCCAATAAGTCTTTGAAATAATGTGTAGTTTTCAGAGAAATCTTCTTATATATTTAGGCAGAAAATTTGACCGGCCTTAGTTTTCAAAACATCATAATTTCTCTCTTCTCAATAATGAATCTGTTGTATTACACAACCTTTGAGAATTTAGCTTTAACAATGACATGTACTTTAAAAATGTTTTAGAGATCCTACCAGTCTTTGAAAACATCCTTGTTCCTTGTTTCAGTTCATGTTTTGTGTATACTTTCTGCCTTGCACCTGATTATTCCAAGGTCTGATCGATGGCCTAGGGAATCTAATTCTGGTATTGATTGTTTTTGCTGATTGTCTTCCCCTGTAGCTGATTTCTTCATTATTGTGTAAATTTAGATCATGAGCTCATGTTTAGCTAAACATCTGACCTTGTAAGAGGCTTAGGTGTGAACACTCGTAAACTTCATCAGAAAGTCCGCAAAGATTTATTTGTGTCCCTCCAATGAGTTGCCCGCGTGGACCCTTTTTTCTACAAGTGTTGGTCCACTACTCCCCCTAGAGGCTGGGACTCAGACAGGACTGCTTTGCTGCCCCCAATCTGGGATAGTGGCTATGGGCGGCCTGTGGCCTGGGCAGGAGGCTCCCCACGTGTGTCCCAAGACCCATCTGCCTGCGAAATTCGGTCACCTGGCAGGAAGCTATGATGCCCAGACCTATGGTTAGCTTTGCATCGAGGTGTACTGCGCGGACCGGTTCCACACACACTTCAAGTAAGAGTGCGGCCTGAGTGGAAAGGTGAGAGTTTGGGCAGCTGTGCAGACAAAGCAGGCGCACTTTGGCCTGGGCCTAAATGCTTGTGACACCCCACTGGGCCTGCCGGGATTTGAGGGACCTGCCCTGGGCCCCCTACTCCCCTGCCCTTTGTACAGTCACAGCAGAGATGGCCCCACCCTCTCCCTCAGTGAAGGCAGTGTTCCAACCTCCCTCAGCCCCGTCCCCACTCCGCAGGGTTCCATGGACTACAGATGCTGCATTCTGAGTCCAGGGCATTCCGAGAATGCCAAGGGCTGACATGATGACCTTAAATGATTTCCTCTTGTGTCAGTTTTGGTAAAATTTAGGAGCTAGGAACTGGTCCACTTTACAAAAACGTTCAAATTTACTGGCATTTCATATACTCTCTGCTATAACATTCTCCTGATTCTTTCTGTATATTCTTTACTTATATTTTGGTTTTCGTTATTCAAAGTTTCTCTTTTAATCTTGTCAAAAAATATTCTTTGGACTTACAATATCACCTGAAATTTATACGTTTTCTATTGTATTAAGTTCTGCTCATATCTTTATTTATATTTTTTCTATGTTCTCAGGTTTATTGTTTGATATTCTGATGTCAATTAAAACACTTGGTTATTCATTTTAATAAATCTTTTTACTTATACAGATTTGAATTTTTAAAGATTCCAGCTTACTTGTAAGTTTCTAAGGGTCAGGTCCTCTACATTGTGGCTGGCCAAAGGCTTAGTTCACCATATAGCAAAGTATATATTGACCTATTTTCCCCTCGACTTTCTGTGATTTCCTACATCTCACCTTTCTTTGCAGACAAGCCATTTGAAATAACCTTAACTTATTTCACAGCCAATAAGTCTTTGAAATAATGTGTAGTTTTCAGAGAAATCTTCTTATATATTTAGGCAGAAAATCTGACCTGCCATAGTTTTCAAAACAGCATAATTTCACTCTTCTCAATGATGAATCTGTTGTATTACACAACCTTTGAGTTTTAGCTTTATCAATGACATGTACTTTAAAAATGTTTTAGAGATCCTACCAGTCTTTGAAAACATTCTTGTTCCTTGTTTCAGTTCCAGTTTTATGTATATTTTCTGCCTTGCACCTGATTATTCCAAGGTCTGATCGACGGCCTAGGGAATCTAATTCTGGTATTGATTGTTTTTGCTGAATGTCTCCCCCTGTAGCTGATTTCTTCTTTATTGTGTAAATTTAGATCATGAGCTCATGTTTAGCTAAACATCTGAGTTTGTAAGAGGCTTAGGTGTGAACACTCGTAAGCTTCATCAGAAAGTCCGCAAAGATTTATTTGTGTCCCTCCAATGATTTGCCCACGAGGACCCCGTTTTCTACAAGGGTTGGTCCACTACTCCCTCTAGAGGCACGGCTTCAGACAGGGCTGCTTTGCGCCCCACGATCTGGGGCAGTGGCAGTGGACGGTCAGTGGCCCGGATAGGAGCATCTCTGCCTGAGTCTCAGGGACCCATCTGCCTGCGAACTTCGGTCACCTGGCAGGAAGCTACGATGCCCAGACCTATGGTTAGCTGTGCAGCGAGGTGTACTGCGTGGACAGGTTCCACACACACTTCAAGTAAGAGGGCGGCCTGAGTGGAAAGGTGAGAGTTTGGGCAGCTGTGCAGACAAAGAACGTGCCCTTTGTCCTGGGCCTAAATGCTTGTGACACCCCACTGGGCCTGCCGGGCTCTGAGGGCCCTGCCCTGGGCCCCCTGCCCCCCTGCCCTTTGTTCAGTCACAGCAGAGATGGCCACACACACTCCCTCTGTTAGGGCAGTGTTCCAACCTCCCTCAGCCCCGCCCGCACTCCGCAGGTTACCATGGACTACTGATGCTGCATTCTGAGTCCAGGGCATTCCGAGAATGCCAAGGGCAGACATGATGACCTTAAATGATTTCCTCTTGTGTCAGTTTTGGTAAACTTAAGGAGCTAGGGACTGGTCCCCTTTACACAAATGTTCATATTTACGGGCATTTCATATATTGTCTTCTATAACATTCTCCTGATTCTTTCTGTATATTCTTTATTTATGTTTTGGTTTTCCTTAATCAAAGTTTGTCTTTTAATCTTGTCAAAGAATATTCTTTGGACTTACTACATCACCTGAATTTTATACGTTTTCTATTGTATTAAGTTCTGCTCATATCTTTATTTATCTTTTTTCTATGTTCTTAGGGTTTATTGTTTTGATCTTCTGATGTCAATTAAAACACTTGGTTATTCATTTTAATAAATATTTTTACATATAAAGATTTGAATTTTTAAAGATTCCAGCTTACTTGTAAGTTTCTAAGGGTCAGGTCCTCTACATTGAGGCTGGCCAAAGGCTTAGTTCACAATATAGCAAAGTACATATTGACCTATTTTCCCCTCGACTTTCTGTGATTTCCTACATCTCACCTTTCTTTGCAGACAAGCCATTTGAAATATCCTTAACTTATTTCACAGCCAATAAGTCTTTGAAATAATGTGTAGTTTTCAGAGAAATCTTCTTATATATTTAGGCAGAAAATCTGACCTGCCATAGTTTTCAGAACAGCATAATTTCACTCTTCTCAATGATGAATCTGTTGTATTACACAACCATTGAGTATTTAGCTTTATCAATGACATGTACTTTAAAAATGTTTTAGAGATCCTACCAGTCTTTGAAAACATCCTTGTTCCTTGTTTCAGTTCCAGTTTTGTGTATACTTTCTGCCTTGCACCTGATTATTCCAACATCTGATGGTTGGCCTAGGGAATCTAATTCTGGTATTGATTGTTTTTGCTGCTTGTCTCATCTTGTAGCTGATTTCTTCATTATTGTGTAAATTTAGATCATGAGCTCATGTTTAGCTAAACAGCTGACCTTGTAAGAGGCTTAGGTGTGAACGCTCGTAAGCTTCAGCAGAAAGTCCGCAAAGATTTTTTGTGTCCCTCCAAATAGATGCCCACGAGGACCCCGTTTTCTTCAAGGGTTGGTAAACTACTCCCTCTAGAGGCACGCCCTCAGACAGGGCTGATTTGTGCCCCACGATCTGGGGTAGTGGCAGTTGGCGGCCTGTGGCCCGGGTGGAGACTCTCTGCCTGTTTCCCAGGGACCCATCTGCCTGCGATCTTCGGTCACCTGGCAGGAAGCTACGAGGCCCAGACCTATGGTTAGCTGTGCAGCGAGGTGTACTGGACGGACAGGTTCCACACACACTTCACGTAAGAGTGTGGCCTGAGTCGAAAGGTGAGAGTTTGGGCAGCTGTGCAGACAAAGAAGGCGCACTTTGGCCTGGGCCTAATTGCTTGTGACACACGACTGGGCCTGCCGGGCTCTGAGGGCCCTGCCGTTGGCCCCCTTCTCCCCTGACCTGTGTTCAGTCACAGCAGAGATGGCCCCACCCACTCCCTCAGTGAAGGCAGTGTTCCAACCTCCCTCAGCCCCGCCCCCTCTCCGCAGTTTACCATGGACAACAGATGCTGTATTCTGAGGCCAGGGCATTCTGAGAATACCAAGGGCAGACATGATGACCTTAAATGATTTCCTCTTGTGTCAATTTTGGTAAACTTTAGGAGGTAGGAAATGGTCCACTTTACACTAATGTTCAAATTTAATGGCATTTCATATATTCTCTGCTATAACATTGTCCTGATTCTTTCTGTATCTTCTTTACTTATGTTTTGGTTTTCCTTAATCAAAGTGTGTCTTTTAATCTTGTCAAAGAATATTCTTTGGACTTACTACATCACCTGAATTTTATACGTTTTCTATTGTATTAAGTTCTGCTCATATCTTTATTTATATTTTTTCTATGTTCTCAGGTTTATTGTTTTGATATTCTGATGTCAATTAAAACACTTGTTTATTCATTTTAATAAATCTTTTTACTTATAAAGATTTGAACTTTTCAAGATTCCAGCTTACTTGTAAGTTTCTAAGGCTCAGGTCCTCTACATTTTTGCAGGCCTAAGGCTTAGTTCAACATATACCAATGTATATATTGACCTATTTTCCCCTCGACTTTCTGTGATTCCCTACATCACACCTTTCTTTGCAGACAATCCATTTGAAATACCCTTGACTTATTTCAAAGCCAATAAGTCTTTGAAATAATGTGCATTTTTTAGCGAAAACTTCTTATATAATTAGGCAGAAAGTCTGACCTGCCATAGTTTTCAAAACAGCATAATTTCACTCTTCTCTATGATGAATCTGTTGTATTACACAACCTTTGAATATTTAGCTTTGTCAATGACATGTATTTTAAAAATGTTTTAGTGATCCTACCAGTCTTTGGAAACATCCTTGTTCCTTGTTTCAGTTCCAGTTTTATGTATATTTTCTGCCTTGCACCTGATTATTCCAACATCTGATGGATGGCATAGGGAACCTAATTCTGGTATTGATTGTTTCTGTTAATTGTCTCCCCCATGTAGCTGATTTCTTCATTATTTTGTAAATTTAGATCATGAGCTCATGTTTAGCTAAACAGTTGACATTGTAAGAGGCTTAGGTGTGAACGCTCGTAAGCTTCTTCAGAAAGTCGGCAAAGATTTTTTGTGTCCCTCCAATGAGTTGCCCGCTAGGACCCCGTTTTCTACTAGTGTTGGTCCAATACTTCCGCTAGAGGCAGGGAATCAGACAGGGCTGCTTTGCGGCCCCCGATCAGGGGCCGAGGCATTGAGCGGCCTGTGGCCCCGGCAGGAGCCTCTCCGCGTGTGTCCCAGGGACCCTTCTGCCAGCGCACTTCGGTCACCTGGCAGGAAGCTATGATGCCCAGACCTATGGTTAGCTGTGCAGCGAGTTTTACTGCATGGACAGGTTCCACACACACTTCAAGTAAGATGGCGGCCTGAGTGGAAAGGTGAGACTTTGGGCAGCTGTGCAGACAAAGAAGGCGAACTTTGGCCTGGGCCTAAATGCTTGTGACACCCCACTGGGCCTGCCTGGCTCGGAGGGCCCTTCCCTGGGTCCCCTGCTACCCTGACCTTTGTTCAATCACAGCAGAGGTGGCCACACCCACTCCCTCTGTGAGGGCACTGTTCCAACCTCCCTCAGCTCCGCCCCCTCTCCGCAGGTTACCATGGACTACAGATGCTGCATTCTGAGGCCAGGGCGTTCCATGAATGCCAAGGGAAGACATGATGACCTTAAATGATTTACTCTTGTGTCAGTTTTGGTAAACTTTAGGAGCTAGGAAATGGTCCACTTTACAAAAATATTCAAATTTACTGGCATTTCAGATATTCTCTGCTATAACATTGTCCTGATTCTCTCTGTATATTCTTTACTTATGTTTTTGTTTTCCTTAATCAAAGTGTGTCTTTTAAATCTTTTCAAAGAATATTCTTTGGACTTACTACCTCACCTGAATTTTATCCGTTTTCTGTTGTATTAAGTTCTACTCATATCTTTATTTATCTTTTTTCTATGTTTTCAGGGTTTATTGTTTTGATTTTCTGATGTCAATTAAAACACATGGTTATTCATTTTAATAAATCATTTTCCTTTTAAAGATTTGAACTTTTAAAGATTCCAGCTTACTTGTAATATTCTAAGGGTCAGGTCCTCTACATATTTGCAGGCCTAAGGCTTAGTTCAACATATACCAATGTATATATTGACCTATTTTCCCCTCGACTTTCTGTGATTCACTACATCTCACCTTTCTTTGCAGAAAAGCCATTTGAAATAACCTTAACTTATTTCACAGCCAATAATTGTTTGAAATAATGTGTATTTTTTAGAGAAATCATCTTATATAATTACGTAGAAAATCTGACCAGCCATAGTTTTCAAAACAGCATAAATTCACTCTTCTCAAATATTAATCTGTTATATTACACAACCTTTGAGTATTTATTTTTATCATTGACATGTACTTTAAAAATGTTTTAGAGATCCTACCAGTCTTTGAAAACATCCTTGTTCCTTGTTTCAGTTCCAGTTTTATGTATATTTCCTGCCTTGCAGCTGATTATTCCAACATCTGATGGATGGCCTTGGGAATCTAATTCTGGTATTGATTGTTTTTGCTGATTGTCTTCCCTTGTAGCTGATGTCTTCATTATTGTGTAAATTTAGATCATGAGCTCATGTTTAGCTAAACAGCTCACCTTGTAAGAGGCTTATGTGTGAACGCTCATAAGTTTCAGCAGAAAGTCGGGAAAGATTTATTTGTGTCCCTCTGTAGAGTTGCCCGGAAGGACCCCATCTTCCAGAAGTGTTGGTCCAATATCCCCTGTAGAGTCAGGGGACTCTGAAAGGGCTTCTAGGTGTTCCCCGATCTGGGGCAGGGGCTGTGGGCGGCCTGTGGCCCGGGCAGGAGACTCTCCGCCTGTGTCCCATGGACCCTTCTGCTTGCGAACTTCAGTCACCAGGCATGAAGGTATGATGCTCAGACCTATGTTTAGTGGTGCAGCGAGGTGTACTGTGCGGACAGGTTCCACACGCAATTCAAGTAATAGTGCGGCCTGAGTGGAAAGGTGAGAGTTTGGGCAGCTGTGCAGACAAAGAAGGCGCGCTTTGGCCTGGACCTAATTGCTTGTGACACCCCACTTGGGCTGCCGGGCTCTGAGGGCACTGCCCTGGGCGCCTGCTCCCGTGCCCATTGTTCAGTCAGAGCAGAGATGGCCACACCCACTCCCTCAGTGAGGGCAGTGTTCTAACATCCCTCAGCCCCGCGCCCTTTCCGCAGGTTACCATGGACAACAGATGCTTCATTCTTAGGCCAGGGCATTCCGAGAATGCCAAGGGCAGACATGATGACCTTAAATGATTTCCTCTTGTGTCAGTTTTGGTAAACTTTAGGAGCTAGGAAATGGTCCCCTTTACAGAAATATTCAAATTTACTGGCATTTCATATATTCTCTGCTATAAAATTATACTGACTCTTTCTCTATGTTCTTTACTTATGATTTTGTTTTCCTTAATCAAAGCGTGTCTTTTAAATCTTTTCAAAGAATATTCTTTGGACTTACCAAATCACCTGATTTTTATACGTTTTCTGTTGTATTAAGTTCTGCCCTTATCTATATTTATCTTTTTTCTATGTTCTCAGGGTTTATTGTTTGGATCTTCTTATGTAAATTAAAACACTTGGTTATTCATTTTAATAAATCTTTTTTCTTATAAATATTTGAACTTTTGAAGATTCCAACTTTCTTGTAAGTTTTTAAGGGTCAGGTCCTCTACATTGTTGCTGGCCTAAGGCTTAGTTCAACATATAGCAATATATATATTGACATATTTTCCCCTCGACTTTCTGTGATTTCCTACATCTCAACATTCTTTGGAGACAAGCCATTTGAAATAAGCTTAACTTATTTTACAGCCTAAACATCTTTGAAATAATGTGTATTTTATAGAGAAATCTTATATAATTAGGCCGAAAATCTGACCTGCCATAGTTTTCAAAACAGCATAATTTCACTCTTCTCAATGATGAATCTGTTGTATTACTCAACCTTTGAGTATTTAGCTTTATCAATGACATGTACTTTAAAAATGTTTTAGAGAACCTACCTGTCTTTGAAAATATCCTGGTTCCTTGTTTCAGTTCCAGTTTTACGTATATTTCCTGCATTGCACCTGATTATTCCAACATCTGATGCATGCCCATGGGAGTCTATTTCTGGTATTGATTGTTTTTGCTGATTGTCTCCCCTTGTAGGTGATTTCTACATTATTGTGTAAATTTAGATCATGAGCTCATGTTTAGGTAAACATCTGACTTTGTAAGAGGCTTAGGTGTGAACGCTCGTAAGCTTCATCAGAAAGTCCGCAAAGATTTATTTGTGTCCCTCCCATGAGTTACCCCGATGACCCCGTTTACTACAAGTGTTGGTCCAATACTCCCTCTAGAGGCAGGGACTCAGACAGGACTGATTTGCTGCCACCGATCTGGGGTAGTGGCATTTGGCGGCCTGTGGCCCGGGCAGGAGGCTCCCCGCGTGTGTCCCACGACCCATGTGCCTGCGAACTTCGGTCACCTGGCAGGAAGCTACGATGCCCAGACCTATGGTTAGCTGTGCAGCGAGGTGTACTGTGCGAACCGGTTCCACACACACTTCAAGTAAGAGGGCGGCTTGAGTGGAAAGGTGAGAGTTGGGGCAGCTGTGCAGACAAATAAGGTGCCCTTTGGCCTGGGCCTAAATGCTTGTGACACCCGACAGGGCGTGCCGGGCTGTGAGGGCCCTGCCCTTGGCCCCCTTCTCCCCTGCCTTTGTTCTGTCACCGCAGAGATGGCCACACCCACTCCCTTAGTGAGGGCAGTGTTCCAAACTCCCTCAGCCCCGCTCGCTCTCCGCAGGTTACCATGGAGAACAGATGCTGCATTCTGAGGCCAGGGCGTTCCGAGAATGCAAATGTCAGACATGATGACCTTAAATGATTTCCTCTAATGTCAATTTTGGTAAACTTTAGGAGCTAGGAAATGGTCCACTTTACAGAAATATTCAAATTTACTGGCATTTCATATATTCTCTGCTTCAACATTCTCCTGAATTTTTCTGTATATCCTTTACTTATATTTTGGTTTTCTTTAATCAAAGTGTGTATTTTAAATATTGTCAAAGAATATTCTATGGACTTACTACATCACCTGAATTTTATACGTTTTCTGTTGTATTAAGTTCTGCTCATAACTTTATTTATCTTTTTTCTATGTTCTCAGGGTTTATTGTTTTGATCATCTGATGTCAATTAAAACACTTGGTTATTCATTTTAATAAATCTTTTTACTTATAAAGATTTGAACTTTTCAAGATTCCAGCTTACCTGTAAGTTTCTAAGGGTCAGTTCCTCTACATTGTTGCTGGCCTAAGGCTTAGTTCACAATATAGCAAAGTATATATTGACCTGTTTTCCCCTCGACTTTCTGTGATTTCCTACAACTCACCTTTGTTTGCAGGCAAGCCATTTGAAATACCCTTAACTTATTTCACAGCCAATAAGTCTTTGAAATAATGTATATTTTTAGAGAAATCTTCTTATATATTTAGGCAGAAAATCTGACCTGCCATAGTTTTCAAAACAGCATAATTTCACTCTTCTCAATGATGAATCTGTTGTATTACACAACCTTTGAGTATTTAGCTTTATCAATGACATGTACTTTAAAAGTGTTTTAGAGATCCTAACAGTCTTTGATAACATCCTTGTTCCTTGTTTCAGTTCCAGTTTCATGTATATTTTCTGCCTTGCACCTGATTATTCCAACGCCTTATGTATGGCATAGGGAATCTAACTCTGGTATTGATTGTTTTTGCTGATTCTCTCCCCCTGTAGCTGATTTCTTCATTATTGTGTAAATTTAGATCATGAGCTCATGTTTAGCTAAACATCTGACCTTGAAAGTGGCTTAGGTGTGAACACTCGTAAGCTTCATCAGAAAGTCCTCAAATATTTATTTGTGTCCCTCCAATGAGTTACCCGCGAGGACCCCGTTTTCTACAAATGTTGGTCCAATACTCCCTCTAGAGGCACGGCCTCAGAAGGGCAGCTTTGTGCCCCACGATCTGGGGCAGTGGCAGTGGGCGGCCTGTGGCCCGGGCAGGAGCCTCTCCGCGTGTGTCCCAGTGACCCATCTGCCTGTGAACTTCGGTCACCTGACAGGAAGCCACGATGCCCAGACCTATGGTTAGCTGTGCAACGAGGTGTACTGCATGGACAGGTTCCACAAACACTTCAAGTAAGAGGGAGGCCTGAGTGGAAAGGTGAGAATTTGGGCAGCTGTGCACACAAAAAGGGGCCCTTTAGCTTGGGCATAAATGCTTGTGACACCCCACTGGGCCTGCCGGGCTCTGAGGGCCCTGCCATGGGCCCCCTGCTCCCCTGCCCTTTGTTCAGTCACCGCAGAGATGGCCACACCCACTCCCTCAGTGAGGGCAGTGTTCCAACCTCCCTCAGCCCAGCCCCCTCTGCGCAGGTTACCATGCACTACAGATGCTGCATTCTGAGGCCAGAGCGTTCCGAGAATGCCAAGGGCAGACATGATGACCTTAAATGATTTCCTCTTGTGTCAGTTTTGGTAAACTTTAGGAGCTAGGAAATGGTCCGCTTTACACAAAAGTTCAAATTTTCTGGCATTTCAGATATTCTCTGCTATAACATTGTCCTGATTCTTTCTGTATATTCTTTACTTATGTTTTTGTTTTCCTTAATCAAAATGTGTCTTTTAAATCTTGTAAAAGAATATTCTTTGGACGTACTACATCACCTGAAATTTATACGTTTTCCGTTGTATTAAGTTCTGCTCATAACTTTATTTTTCTTTTTTCTATGTTCTCAGGGTTTATTGCTTTGAACTTCTGATGTCAATTAAAACACTTGGTTACTCATTTTAATAAATCTTTTTACTTATAAAGATTTGAACTTTTGAAGGTTCCAGCTTCCTTGTAACTTTCTAAGGGTCAGGTCCTCTACATTGTTGCTGGCCTAAGGCTTTGTTCACAACATAGTAAAGTGTATATTGACCTATTTTCCCCTCGACTTTCTGTGATTCCCTACATCTCCCCTTTCTTTGCAGACAAGCCATTTGAAATACCCTTAACTTATTTCACAGCCAATAAGTCTTTGAAATAATGTGTATTTTTTAGAGAAATCTTCTAATATATTTAGGCAGAAAATCTGACCTGCCATAGTTTTCAAAACAGCATAATTTCACTCTTCTCAATGATGAATCTGTTGTATTACACAACCTTTGAGTATTTTGCTTTATCAATGACATGTACTTTAAAAATGTTTTAGAGATCCTAGCAGTCTTTGAAAACATCCTTGTTCCTTGTTTCATTCCAGTTTCATGTATATTTTCTGCGTTGCAACTGATTATTCCAACGTCTGATGAATGGCCTAGGGAATCTAATTCTGGTATTGATTGTTTTTGCTGATTGTCTCCCCCTGTAGCTGATTTCTTCATTATTGTGTAAATTTAGATCATAAGCTCATGTTTAGCTAAACATCTGACCTTGTAAGAGGCTTAGGTGTGAACACTCATAAGCTTCATCCGAAAGTCCGCAAAAATTTATTTGTGTCTCTCCAATGAGTTGCCCGCGAGGACCCCGTTTTCTACAAGTGATGGTCCAATACTCCCTCTAGAGTCACGGCCTCAGACAAGCCTGCTTTGCGCCCCACGATCAGTGGCAGTGGCAGTGGGAGTCAAGTGGCCCGGGCTGGAGCCTCTCCGCGTGTATCCCAGGTACCCATCTGCCTGCGAACTTCGGTCACCTGGCAGGAAGCTACGATGCCCAGACCTATGGTTGGCTGTGCAACGAGGTGTATTGCGCGGACAGGTTCCACACACACTTCAAGTAAGAGGGCGGCCTGAGTGGAAAGGTGTGAGTTTGGGCAGCTGTGCATACAAAGAAGGCGTTCTTTGGCCTGGGGCTAAATGCTTGTGACACCCCACTAGGCCTGCCGGTCTCTAGGGCCCTGCACTGGGACCCCTGCTCCCCTGCCCTTTGTTCAGTCACAGCAGAGATGGCCACACCCACTCCCTCAGTGAGGGCAGTCTTCCAATCTCCCTCAGCCACGCCCCCTCTCCGCAGGTTACCATGGACTACAGATGCTGCATTCTGAGTCCATGGCATTCCGAGAATGCCAAGGGCTGACATGATGACCTTAAATGATTTCCTCTTGTGTCAGTTTTGGTAAACTTTAGGAGCTAGGAAATGGTCCACTTTACAGAAATGTTCAAATTTACTGGCATTTCATATATTCTCTGCTATAACATTGTCCTGATTCTTTCTGTATATTCTTTACTTATGTTTTTGTTTTCCTTAATCAAAGTGTGTCTTTTAAATCTTGTCAAAGAATATTCTTTGGACTTAGTACCTCACCTGAGTTTTATACGTTTTCTTTTGTATTAAGTTCTGCTCATATCTTTATTTATCTTTTTTCTATGTTCTCAGGGTTTATTGTTTTGATCTTCTGATGTCAATTAAAACACTTGGTTATTCATTTTAATAAAACTTTTTACATATAAAGATTTGAAATTTTTAATATTCCAGCTTACTTGTAAGTTGCTAAGGGTCATGTCCTCTACACTGTTGCTGGCATAAGGCTTTGTTCACAATATAGTACAGTGTATATTGACCTATTTTCCCCTCGACTTTCTGTGATTCCCTACATCTCCCCTTTCTTTGCAGACAAGCCATTTGAAATACCCTTAACTTATTACACAGCTTATATGTCTTTGAAATAATGTGTATTTTTAGAGAAATCTTCTCATATTATTAGGCAGAAAATCTGACCTGCCATAATTTTCAAAACAGCATAATTTCACTCTTCTCAATGATGAATCAGTTGTATTACACAACCTTTGAGTATTCAGCTTTACCAATGACATGTACTTTAAAAATGTTTTAGAGATCCTAACAGTCTTTGATAACATCCTTGTTCCTTGTTTCAGTTCCAGTTTCATGTATATTTTCTGCCTTGCACCTGAGTATTCCAACGTCTTATGTATGCCATAGGGAATCTAATTCTGGTATTGATTGTTTTTGCTGATTGTCTCCACCTGTAGCTGATTTCTTCATTATTGTGTAAATTTAGATCATGAGCTCATGTTTAGCTAAACAGCTGACCTTGTAAGAGGCTTAGGTGTGAACGCTCGTAAGTTTCAGCAAAAAGTCGGCAAAGATTTATTTGTGTCCCTCCAATGAGTTGCCCACAAGGACCCCGTTTTCTAGAAGTGTTGGTCCAATACTCCCTCTAGGGGTAGGGGACTTAGACAGGGCTGCTTTCGGCCCCCGATCTTGGGCAGGGGCAGTGGGCGGCCTGTGGCCCGGGCAGGAGCCTCTCTGCGTGTGAACCTGGGAATCATCTCTCCTGCGAAATTCGGTCACCTGGCAGGAAGCTACGATGCCCAGACCTATGGTAAGCTGTGCAGCGTGGTATACTGCGCGGACAGGTTCCACACACACTTTAACTAAGTGGGTGGCCTGAGTGGAAAAGTGAGAGTTTGGGCAGCTGTGCAGACAAAGAAGGCGCCCTATGGCCTGGGCCTAAATGCTTGTGACACCCCACTGGGCCTGCCGGGCTCTGAGGGCCCTGCCCTGCGCCCCCTGCTCCCCTGCCCTTTGTTCAGTCACAGCAGAGATGGCCACACCCACTCCCTCTGTGAGTGCAGTGTTCCAGCCTCCCTCAGCCCCGCCCACTCTACGCAGGTTTCCATGGACTACAGATGCTGCATTCTGAGGCCAGGGCGTTCCGAGAATGCCAAGGGCAGACATGATGACCTTAAATGATTTCCTCTTGTGTCAGTTTTGGTAAACTGTAGGAGCTAGGAAATGGTCCGCTTTACAGAAATGTTCAAATTTACTAGCATTTCATATATTCTCTGCTATAACATTGTCCTGATTCTTTCTATATATTCTTTAATTATGTTTGTGTTTTCCTTAATCAAAGTGTGTCTTTTAAATATTTTCAAAGAATATTCTTTGGACTTACTACCTCACCTGAATTTTATACGTTTTCTGTGGTATTAAGTTCTGCTCATAACTTTATTTATTTTTTTTCTATATTCTCAGGGTTTATTGTTTTGATCTTCTGATGTCAATTAAAACACTTGGTTATTCATTTTCATCAATCTTTTTACTTATAAAGATTTGAACTTTTAAAGATTCCAGCTCACTTTTAAGTTTCTAAGGGTCAGGTCCTCTACATTGTGGCTGGCCTAAAGCTTAGTTCACCATATAGCAATATATATATTGACATTTTCCCCTCGACTTTCTGTGATTCCCTACTTCTCACCAGTCTTTGCAGACAAGCCATTTGAAATACCCTTAACTTATTTCACAGCCAATAAGTCGTTGAAAAAATGTGTATTTTTTAGGGAAATCTTCTTATATAATTAGGCAGAAAATCTCACCTGCCATAGTTTTCAAAACAGCATAATTTCACACTTCTCAATGTTTAATCTGTGGTATTAAACAACCTTTGAGTATTTAGGTTTATCAACGACATGTACATTAAAAATGTTTTAGAGATCCTACCAGCCTTTGAAAAACTCCTTGTTCCTTGTTCCAGTTCCAGTTTTATGTATATTTTCTGCCTTGCACCTGATTATTCCAACATCAGATGGATGGCCTAGGGTATCTCATTCTTGTATTGATTGTTTATGCTGATTCTCTCACTTTGTAGCTGATTTCTTCAATATTGTGTAAATTTAGATCATGAGCTCTTGTTTAGCTAAACAGCTGACCTTGAAAGAGGCTTAGGTGTGAACGCTGGTAACCTTCAGAAGAAAGTCGGCAAAGATTTATTTGTGTCCCTCCAATGAGTTGCCCGCAAGGACCCCGTTTTCTTCAACTGTTGGTCCAAAACTCCTTCGAGAGGCAGTGGACTCAGACATGGCTGCATTTCAGCCTTCGATCTGGGGCAGGGCTAGTGGGCGGCCTGTGGCCCGGGCAGGAGCCTCTCCGCATGTGTCCCAGGGACCCATTTGCCTGCGAACTTCGGTCACCTGGCAGGAAGGTACGATGCCCTGACCTATGGTGAGCAATGCAGCGAGGTGTACTGCGCGGACAGGTTCCAAACACACTTCAAATAAGAGGGCGGCCAGAGTAGAAAAGTGAGAGTTTGGGCAGCTGTGCAGACAAAGAAGGGGACCTATGGCCTGGGCCTAAATGCTTGTGACACCCCACTGGGCCTGCCGGGCTCTGAGGGCCCTGCCCTGGGCCCCCTGCTCCCCTGCCATTTGTTCAGTCACAGCAGAGTTGGCCACACCCACTCCCTCAGTGAGGGCAGTGTTCCAGCCTCCCTCAGCCCCGCCCACACTCTGCAGGTTACCATGGACTACAGATGCTGCATCCTGAGGCCAGGGCGTTCCGAGAATGCCAAGGACAGACATGATGACCTTAAATGATTTCCTCTTGTGTCAGTTTTGGTAAACTGTAGGAGCTAGGAAATGGTCCACTTTACAGAAATGTTCAAATTTACTTGCATTTCATATATTCTCTGCTATAACACTGTCCTGATTCTTTCTATATATTCTTTAATTATGTTTGTGTTTTCCTTAATCAAAGTGTGTCTCTTAAATCTTTTCAAAGAATATTCCTTGTACTTACTACCTCACCTGAATTTTATACGTTTTCTCTGGTATTAAGTTCTGCTCATATCTTTATTTATCTTTTTTATATGTTCTCAGGGTTTATTGTTTTGATATTCTGATGTCAATTAAAATACTTGGTTATTCATTTTCATCAATCTTTTTACTTATAAAGATTTGAACTTTTAAAGATTCCAGCTCACTTTTAAGTTTCTAAGGGTCAGGTCCTCTACATTGTGGCTGGCCTAAGGCTTAGTTCACCATATAGCAATGTATATATTGACATTTTCCCCTCGACTTTCTGTGATTCCCTACATCTCACCTTTCTTTGCAGACAAGCCATTTGAAATACACTTAACTTATTTCACAGCCAATAAGTCTTTGAAATAATGTATATTTTTTAGAGAAATCTTCGTATACAATTAGGCAGAAAATTTGACCTGCCATAGTTTTCAAAACAGCATAATTTCACTCTTCTCAATGATGAATCTGTTGTATTACACAACCTTTGAGTATTTAGGTTTATCAGTGACATGTACTTTAAAAATGTTTTAGAGATCCTACCAGCCTTTGAAAACCTCCTTGTTCCTTGTTTCAGTTCCAGTTTTATGTATATTTTCTGCCTTGCACCTGATTATTCCAACATCAGATGGATGGCCTAGGGAATCTCATTCTGGTATTGATTGTTTTTGCTGATTGTCTCACTTTGTAGCTGATTTCTTCAATATTGTGTAAATTTAGATCATGAGCTCATGTTTAGCTAAACAGCTGTCCTTGTAAGAGAGTTAGGTGTGAACGCTGGTAAGCTTCAGCAGAAAGTCGGCAAAGATTTATTTGTGTCCCTCCAATGAGTTGCCCGCAAGGACCCCGTTTTCTACAAGTGTTGGTCCAATACTCCTTCGAGAGGCAGTGGACTCAGACATGGCTGCTTTTCAGCCTTAGATCTGGGGCAGGGCCATTGGGCGCCCTGTGGCACGGGCAAGAGCCTCTCCGCATGTGTCCCAGGGACCCATTTGCCTGCGAACTTCGGTCACCTGGCAGGAAGCTACGATGCCCTGACCTATGGTTAGCTGTGCAGCGAGGTGTACTGCGCGGACAGGTTCCAAACACACTTCAAATAAGAGGGCGGCCTGAGTGGAAAGGTGAGAGTTTGGGCAGCTGTGCAGACAAAGAAGGCGCCCTTTGGCCTGGGCCTAAATGCTTGTGACACCCCAGTGGGTCTGCCGGGCTCTGAGGGCCCTGCCCTGGGCCCCCTGCTCCCCTGCCCTTTGTTCAGTCACAGCAGAGATGGCCACACACACTCCCTCAGTGAGGGCAGTCTTCCAACCTCCCTCAGCCACGCCCCCTCTCCGCAGCTTACCATGGACTACAGATGCTGCATTCTGAGGCCAGGGTGTTCCGAGAATGCCAAGGGCAGACATGATGACCTTAAATGATTTCCTTTGTGTCAGTTTTGGTAAACTTTAGGAGCTAGGAAATGGTCCGCTTTACAGAAATGTTCAAATTTACTGGCATTTCATATATTCTCTGCTATAACATTGTCCTGATTCTTTCTGTATATTCTTTACTTATGTTTTTGTTTTCCTTTATCAATGTGTGTCTTTTAAATCTTTTCAAAGAATATTCTTTGGACTTACTAAATCACCTGAATTTTATACGTTTTCTGTTGTATTAAGTTCTGCTCATATCTTTATTTATCTTTTTTCTATGTTCTCAGGGTTTATTGTTTTGATTTTCTGATGTCAAGTAAAACACTTGGTTATTCATTTTAATAAATATTTTTACTTATAAAGATTTGAACTTTTAAAGATTCCAGCTTTCTTGTACGTTTCTAAGGGCCCATTCCTCTACACTGTTGCCGGCCTAAGGCTTAGTAAACCATATGGCAATGTATATATTGACATATTATCCCCTCGGCTTTCTGTGATTCCCTACATCTCACCTTTCTTTGCAGACAAGCCTTTTGAAATACCCTTAACTTATTTCACAGCCAATAAGTCTTTGAGATAATGTGTATTTTTTAGAGAAATCATCTTATATAATTAGGCAGAAAATCTCACCTTCCATAGTTTTCTAAACAGCATAATTTCACTCTTCTCACTGCTTAATTTGTTGTATTAAACAACCTTTGAGTATTTAGCTTTATCAATGACATGTACTTTAAAAATGTTTTAGAGATCCTACCAGTCTTTGAAAACATGCTTGTTCCTTGTTTCATTTCCAGGTTTATGTATATTTTCTGCCTAGCACCTGATTATTCCAACATCTCAAGAATGGCCTAGGGAATCTAATTTTGGTATTGATTGTTTTTGCTGATTGTCTCACTTTGTAGCTGATTTCTTCATTATTGTGTAAATTTAGATCATGAGCTCATGTTTAGCTAAACAGCTGACCTTGTAAGAGGCTTAGGTGTGAATGCTCGTAAGTTTCAGCAAAAAGTCGGCAAAGATTTATTTGTGTCCCTCCAATGAGTTGCCCACAAGAACCCCGTTTTCTAGAAGTGTTGGTCCAATACTCCCTCTAGGGGTAGGGGACATAGATAGGGCTGCTTGCCGCTCCCGATCTTGGGCAGGAGCAGTGGGCGGCCTGTGGACCGGGCAGGAGCCTCTCTGCCTGTGAACCTGGGAATCATCTCTCCTGCGATCTTCGGTCACCTGGCAGGAAGCTACGATGCCCAGACCTATGGTTAGCTGTGCAGCGAGGTATACTGCGCGGACAGGTTCCACACACACTTCAACTAAGTGGGTGGCCTGAGTGGAAAAGTGAGAGTTTGGGCAGCTGTGCAGAAAAAGAAGGCGCCCTATGGCCTGGGCCTTAATGCTTGTGACACCCCACTGGGCCTGCCGGGCTCTGAGGGCCCTGCCATGGGCCCCCTGCTCCCCTGCCCTTTGTTCAGTCACAGCAGAGATGGCCACACCCACTCCCTCAGTGAGGGCAGTGTTCCAGCCTCCCTCAGCCCCGCCCACTCTCCGCAGGTTACCATGGACTACAGATGCTGCATTCTGAGGCCAGGGCGTTCCGAGAATTCCAAGGGCAGACATGATGACCTTAAATGATTTCCTCTTGTGTCAGTTTTGGTAAACTGTTGGAGCTAGGAAATGGTCCACTTTACAGAAATGTTCAAATTTACTTGCATTTCATATATTCTCTGCTATAACACTGTCCTGATTCTTCTATATATTCTTTAATTATGTTTGTGTTTTCCTTAATCAAAGTGTGTCTCTTAAATCTTTTCAAATAATATTCCTTGGACTTACTACCTCACCTGAATTTTATACGTTTTCTGTGGTATTAAGTTCTGCTCATATCTTTATTTATCTTTTTTCTATGTTCTCAGGGTTTATTGTTTTGATCTTCTGATGTCAATTAAAACACTTGGTTATTCATTTTCATCAATCTTTTTACTTATAAAGATTTGAACTTTTAAAGATTCCAGCTCACTTTTAAGTTTCTAAGGGTCAGGTCCTCTACATTGTGGCTGGCCTAAGGCTTAGTTCACCATATAGCAATGTATATATTGCCATTTTCCCCTCGACTTTCTGTGATTCCCTACATCTCACCTTTCTTTGCAGACAAGCCATTTGAAATACACTTAACTTATTTCACAGCCAATAAGTCTTTGAAATAATGTCTATTTTTTAGAGAAATCTTCTTATATAATTAGGCAGAAAATCCCACCTGCCATAGTTTTCAAAACAACATAATTTCACTCTTCTCACTGCTTAATTTGTTGTATTAAACAACCTTTGAGTATTTAGCTTTATCAATGACATGTACTTTAAAAATGTTTTAGAGATCCTACCAGTCTTTGAAAACATGCTTGTTCCTTGTTTCATTTCCAGGTTTATGTATATTTTCTGCCTAGCACCTGATTATTCCAACATCTGATGGGTGGCCTACGGAATCTAAATCTGGTATTGATTGTTTTTGCTGATTGTCTCCCTTTGTAGCTGATTTCTTCATTATTGTGTAAATTTAGATCATGAGCTCATATTTAGCTAAACAGCTGACCTTGTAAGAGGCTTAGGTGTGAACGCTCCTAAGTTTCAGCAAAAACTCGGCAAAGATTTATATGTGTCCCTCCAATGAGTTGCCCACAAGGACCCCGTTTTCTAGAAGTGTTGGTCCAATACTCGCTCTAGGGGTAGGGGACTTAGACAGGGCTGCTTTCGGCCCCCGATCTTGGGCAGGGGCAGTGGGCGGCCTGTGGCCCGGGCAGGAGCCTCTCTGCGTGTGAACCTGGGAATCATCTCTCCTGCGAACTTCGGTCACCTGGCAGGAAGCTACGATGCCCAGACCTATGGTTAGCTGTGCAGCGAGGTATACTGCGCGGACAGCTTCCACACACACTTCAACTAAGTGGGTGGCCTGAGAGGAAAAGTGAGAGTTTGGGCAGCTGTGCAGACAAAGAAGGTGCCCTATGTCCTGGGCCTAAATGTTTGTGACACCCCAGTGGGCCTGCCGGGCTCTGAGGGCCCTGCCCTGAGCCCCCTGCTCCCCAGCCATTTGTTCCATCACAGCAGAGATGGCCACACCGACTCCCTCAGTGAGGGCAGTGTTCCAGCCTCCCTCAGCCCCGCCCACTCTCCGCAGGTTACCATGGACTACAGATGCTGCATTCTGAGGCCAGGGCGTAACGAGAATGCCAAGGGTAGACATGATGACCTTAAATGATTTCCTCTTGTGTCAGTTTTGGTAAACTGTAGGAGCTAGGAAATGGTCAACTTTACAGAAATGTTCAAATTTACTGGCATTTCATATATTCTCTGCTATAACATTGTCCTGATTCTTTCTATATATTCTTTAATTATGTTTGTGTTTTCCTTAATCAAAGTGTGTCTTTTAAATCTTTTCAAAGAATATTCTTTGGACTTACTACCTCACCTGAATTTTATACGTTTTCTGTGGTATTAAGTTCTGCTCATATCTTTATTTTTCTTTTTTCTATGTTCTCAGGGTTTATTGTTTTGATCTTCTGATGTCAATTACAACACTTGGTTATTCATTTTCATCAATCTTTTTACTTATTAAGATTTGAACTTTTAAAGATTCCAGCTCACTTTTAAGTGTCTAAGGGTCAGGTCCTCTACATTGTGGCTGGACTAAGTCTTAGTTCACCACATAGCAATGTATATATTGACATTTTCCCCTCGACTTTCTGTGATTCCCTACATCTCACCTTTCTTTGCAGACAAGCCATTTGAAATACACTTAACTTATTTCACAGCCAATAAGTCTTTGAAATAATGTCTATTTTTTAGAGAAATCTTCTTATATAATTAGGCAGAAAATCTCACCTGCCATAGTTTTCAAAACAGCATAATTTCACTCTTCTCAATGCTTAATCTGTGGTATTAAACAACCTTTGAGTATTTAGGTTTATCAACGACATGTACTTTAAAAATGTTTTAGAGATCCTACCAGCCTTTGAAAACCTTCTTGTTCCTTGTTTCAGTTCAAGTTTTATGTATATTTTCTGCCTTGCACCTGATTATTCCAACATCAGATGGATGGCATAGGGAATCTCATTCTGGTATTGATTGTTTCTGCTGATTCTCTCCTTTTGTAGCTGATTTCTTCAATATTTTGTAAATTTAGATCATGAGCTCATGTTTAGCTAAACAGCTGACCTTGTAAGAGGCTTAGGTGTGGACGCTGGTAAGCCTCAGCAGAAAGTCGGCAAAGATTTATTTGTGTCCCTCCAATGAGTTGCCCGCAAGTACCCCGTTTTCTACAAGTGTTGGTCCAATACTCCTTCGAGAGGCACTGGACTCAGACATGGCTGCTTTTCAGCCTTCGATCTGGGGCAGGGCCAGAGGGCGGCCTGTGGCCCGGGCAAGAGCGTCTCCGCATGTGTCCCAGGGACCCATTTGCCTGCGAACTTCGGTCACCTGGCAGGAAGGTACGATGCACTGACCTATGGTTAGCTGTGCAGCGAGGTGTACTGGGCGGACAGGTTCCAAACACACTTCAAATAAGAGGGCGGCCTGAGTGGAAAGGTGAGAGTTTGGGCAGCTGTGCAGACAAAGAAGGCGCCCTTTGTCCTGGGCCTAAATGCTTGTGACACCCCACTGGGTCTGCCGGGCTCTGAGGGCCCTGCCGTGGGCCCCCTGCTCCCCTGCCCTTTGTTCAGTCACAGCAGAGATGGCCACACCCACTCGCTCAGTGAGGGCAGTCTTCCAAACTCCCTCAGCCACGCCCCCTCTCCGCAGGTTACCATGGACTACAGATGCTGCATTCTGAGGCCAGGGCGTTCCGAGAATGCCAAGGGCAGACATGATGACCTTAAATGATTTCCTCTTGTGTCAGTTTTGGTAAAGTTTAGGAGCTAGGAAATGGTCCGCTTTACAGAAATGTTCAAATTTACTGGCATTTCATATATTCTCTGCTATAACATTGTCCTGTTTCTTTCTCTATATTCTTTACTTATGTTTTTGTTTTCCTTAATCAAAGTGTGTCTTTTAAATCTTTTCAAAGAATATTCTTTGGACTTACTAAATCACCTGAATTTTATACGTTTTCTGTTGTATTAAGTTCTGCTCATATCTTTATTTATCTTTTCTCTATGTTCTCAGGGTTTATTGTTTTGATTTTCTGATGTCAAGTAAAACACTTGGTTATTCATTTTAATAAATATTTTTACTTATAAAGATTTGAACTTTTAAAGATTCCAGCTTACTTGTACGTTTCTAAGGGTCCATTCCTCTACACTGTTGCCGGCCTAAGGCTTAGATCACCATTAGCAATGTATATATTGACATATTATCCCCTCGGCTTTCTGTGATTCCCTACATCTCACCTTTCTTTGCAGACAAGCCATTTGAAATACACTTAACTTATTTCACAGCCAATAATTCTTTGAAATAATGTGTATTTTTTAAAGAAATCATCTTATATAATTAGGCAGAAAATCTCACCTTTCATAGTTTTCTAAACAGCATAATTTCACTCTTCTCACTGCTTAATTTGTTGTATTAAAGGACATTTGAGTATTTAGCTTTATCAATGACATGTTCTTTAAAAATGTTTTAGAGATCCTACCAGTCTTTGAAAACCTCCTTGTTCCTTGTTTCATTTCCAGGTTTATGTATATTTTCTGCCTAGCACCTGATTATTCCAACATCTGATGGGTGGCCTAGGGAATCTAATATTGGTATTGATTGTTTTTGCTGATTGTCTCCCTTTGTAGCTGATTTCTTCAATATTGTGTAAATTTAGATCATGAGCTCATGTTTAGCTAAACAGCTGACCTTGTAAGAGGCTTAGGTGTGAACGCTGGTAAGCTTCAGCAGAAAGTCGGCAAAGATTTATTTGTGTCCCTCCAATGAGTTGCCCGCAAGGACCCCGTTTTCAACAAGTGTTGGTCCAATACTCCTTCGAGAGGCAGTGGACTCAGACATGGCTGCTTTTCAGCCTTCGATCTGGGGCAGGGCCAGTGGGCGGCCTGTGGCCCGGGCAAGAGCCTCTCCGCATGTGTCCCAGGGACCCATTTGCCTGCGAACTTCGGTCACCTGGCAGGAAGCTACGATGCCCTGACCTATGGTGAGCTGTGCAGCGAGGAGTACTGCGCGGACAGGTTCCAAACACACTTCAAATAAGAGGGCGGCCTGAGTGGAAAGGTGAGAGTTTGGGCAGCTGTGCAGACAAAGAAGGCGCCCTTTGGCCTGGGCCTAAATGCTTGTGACACCCCACTGAGTCTGCCGGGCTCTGAGGGCCCAGCCCTGGGCCCCCTGCTCCCCTGCCCTTTGTTCAGTCACAGCAGAGATGGCCACACCCACTCCCTCAGTGAGGGCACTCTTCCAAACTCCCTCAGCCATGCCCCCTCTCCGCAGGTTCCCATGGACTACAGATGCTGCATTCTGAGGCCAGGGCGTTCCGAGAATGCCAAGGGCAGACATGATGACCTGAAATGATTTCCTCTTGTGTCAGTTTTGGTAAACTTTAGGAGCTAGGAAATGGTCCGCTTTACAGAAATGTTCAAATTTACTGGCATTTCATATATTCTCTGCTATAACATTGTCCTGATTCTTTCTGTATATTCTTTACTTATGTTTTTGTTTTCATAATCAAAGTGTGTCTTTTAAATCTTTTCAAGGAATATTCTTTGGACTTACTAAATCACCTGAATTTTATACGATTTCTGTTGTATTAAGTTCTGCTCATATCTTTATTTATCTTTTTTCTATGTTCTCAGGGTTTATTGTTTTGATTTTCTGATGTCAAGTAAAACACTTGGTTATTCATTTTAATAAATCTTTTTACTCATAAAGATTTGAACTTTTAAAGATTCCAGCTTACTTGTACGTTTCTAAGGGTCCATTCCTCTACACTGTTGCCGGCCTAAGGCTTAGTTCACCATATAGCAATGTATATATTGACATATTATCCCCTCGGCTTTCTGTGATTCCCTACATCTCACCTTTCTTTGCAGACAAGCCATTTGAAATACCCTTAACTTATTTCACAGCCAATAATTCTTTGAAATAATGTGTATTTTTTAGAGAAATCATCTTATATAATTAGGCAGAAAATCTCACCTTCCATAGTTTTCTAAACAGCATAATTTCACTCTTCTCACTGCTTAATTTGTTGTATTAAACAACATTTGAGTATTTAGCTTTATCAATGATATGTACTTTAAAAATGTTTTAGAGATCCTACCAGTCTTTGAAAACATGCTTGTTCCTTGTTTCATTTCCAGGTTTATGTATATTTTCTGCCTAGCACCTGATTATTCGAACATCTCAAGGATGGCCTAGGGAATCTAATTCTGGTATTGATTGTTTTTGCTGATTGTCTCCCTTTATAGCTGATTTCTTCAATATTGTGTAAATTTAGATCATGAGCTCATGTTTATCTAAACAGCTGACCTTGTAAGAGACTTAGGTGTGAACGCTCGAAAGTTGCAGCAAAAAGTCGGCAAAGATTTATTTGTGTCCCTCCAATGAGTTGCCCACAAGGACCCCGTTTTCTAGAAGTGTTGGTCCAATACTCCCTCTAGGGGTAGGGGACTTAGACAGGGCTGCTTTCGGCCCCCAATCTTGGGCAGGGGCAGTGGGCGGCCTGTGGCCCGGGCAGGAGCCTCTCTGCGTGTGAACCTGGGAATCATCTCTCCTGCGAACTTCGGTCACCTGGCAGGAAGCTACGATGCCCAGACCTATGGTTAGCTGTGCAGCGAGGTATACTGCGCGGACAGCTTCCACACACACTTCAACTAAGTGGGTGGCCTGAGTGGAAAAGTGAGAGTTTGGGCAGCTGTGCAGACAAAGAAGGTGCCCTATGGTCTGGGCCTAAATGTTTGTGACACCCCACTGGGCCTGCCGGGCTCTGAGTGCCCTTCCCTGGGCCCCCTGCTCCCCTGCCCTTTGTTCAGTCACAGCAGAGATGGCCACACCCACTCCCTCAGTGAGGGCAGTGTTCCAGCCTCCCTCAGCCCCGCCCACTCTCCGCAGGTTACCATGGACTACAGATGCTGCATTCTGAGGCCAGGGCGTAACGAGAATGCCAAGGGCAGACATGATGACCTTAAATGATTTCCTCTTGTGTCAGTTTTGGTAAACTGTAGGAGCTAGGAAATGGTCAACTTTACAGAAATGTTCAAATTTACTGGCATTTCATATATTCTCTGCTATAACATTGTCCTGATTCTTTCTATATATTCTTTAATTATGTTTGTGTTTTCCTTAATCAAAGTGTGTCTTTTAAATCTTTTCAAAGAATATTCTTTGGACTTACTACCTCACCTGAATTTTATACGTTTTCTGTGGTATTAAGTTCTGCTCATATCTTTATTTATCTTTTTTCTATGTTCTCAGGGTTTATTGTTTTGATCTTCTGATGTCAATTAAAACACTTGGTTATTCATTCTCATCAATCTTTTTACTTATAAAGATTTGAACTTTTAAAGATTCCAGCTCACTTTTAAGTTTCTAATGGTCAGGTCCTCTACATTGTGGCTGGCCTAAGGCTTAGTTCACCATATAGCTATGTATATATTGACATTTTCCCCTCGACTTTCTGTGATTCCCTACATCTCACCTTTCTTTGCAGACAAGCCATTTGAAATACACTTAACTTATTTCACAGCCAATAAGTCTTTGAAATAATCTGTATTTTTTAGAGAAATCTTCTTATATAATTAGGCAGAAAATCTCACCTGCCATAGTTTTCAAAACAGCATAATTTCACTCTTCTCAATGCTTAATCTGTGGTATTAAACAACCTTTGAGTATTTAGGTTTATCAAGGACATGTACTTTAAAAATGTTTTAGAGATCCTACCAGCCTTTGAAAACCTCCTTGTTCCTTGTTTCAGTTCCAGTTTTATGTATGTTTTCTGCCTTGCACCTGATTATTCCAACATCAGATGGATGGCCTAGGGAATCTCATTCTGGTATTGATTGTTTTTGCTGATTGTCTCACTTTGTAGCTGATTTCTTCAATATTGTGTAAATTTAGATCATGAGCTCATGTTTAGCTAAACAGCTGACCTTGTAAGAGGCTTAGGTGTGAACGCTGGTAAGCTTCAGCAGAAAGTCGGCAAAGATTTATTTGTGTCCCTCCAATGAGTTGCCCGCAAGGACCCCGTTTTCTACAAGTGTTGGTCCAATACTCCTTCGAGAGGCAGTGGACTCAGACATGGTTGCTTTTCAGCCTTCGATCTGGGGCAGGGCCAGTGGGCGGCCTGTGGCCCGGGCAGGAGCCTCTCCGCATGTGTCCCAGGGACCCATTTCCCTACGAACTTCGGTCACCTGGCAGGAAGGTACGATGCCCTGACCTATGGTTAGCTATGCAGCGAGGTTTACTGCGCGGACAGGTTCCAAACACACTTCAAATAAGAGGGCGGCCTGAGTGGAAAGGTGAGAGTTTGGGCAGCTGTGCAGACAAAGAAGGCGCCCTTTGGCCTGGGCCTAAATGCTTGTGACACCCCACTGGGTCTGCCGGGCTCTGAGGGCCCTGCCCTGGGCCCCCTCCTCCCCTGCCCTTTGTTCAGTCACAGCAGAGATGGCCACACCCACTCGCTCAGTGAGGGCAGTCTTCCAAACTCCCTCAGCCACGCCCCCTCTCCGCAGGTTACCATGGACTACAGATGCTGCATTCTGAGGCCAGGGCGTTCCGAGAATGCCAAGGGCAGACATGATGACCTTAAATGATTTCCTCTTGTGTCAGTTTTGGTAAACTTTAGGAGCTAGGAAATGGTCCGCTTTACAGAAATGTTCAAATTTACTGGCATTTCATATATTCTCTGCTATAACATTGTCCTGATTCTTTCTGTATATTCTTTACTTATGTTTTTGTTTTCCTTAATCAAAGTGTGTCTTTTAAATCTTTTCAAAGAATATTCTTTGGACTTACTAAATCACCTGAATTTTATACGTTTTCTGTTGTATTAAGTTCTGCTCATATCTTTATTTGTCTTTTTTCTGTGTTCTCATGGTTTATTGTTTTGATTTTCTGATGTCAAGTAAAACACTTGGTTATTCATTTTAATAAATCTTTTTACTTATAAAGATTTGAACTTTTAAAGATTCCAGCTTACTTGTACGTTTCTAAGGGTCCATTCCTCTACACTGTTTCCGGCCTAAGGCTTAGTTCACCATATAGCAATGTATATATTGACATATTATCCCCTCGGCTTTCTGTGATTCCCTACATCTCACCTTTCTTTGCAGACAAGCCATTTGAAATACCCTTAACTTATTTCACAGCCAATAATTCTTTGAAATAATGTGTATTTTTAGAGAAATCATCTTATATAATTAGGCAGAAAATCTCACCTTCCATAGTTTTCTAAACAGCATAATTTCACTCTTCTCACTGCTTAATTTGTTGTATTAAACAACCTTTGTGTATTTAGCTTTATCAATGACATGTACTGTAAAAATGTTTTAGAGATCCTACCAGTCTTTGACAACATGCTTGTTCCTTGTTTCATTTCCAGGTTTATGTATATTTTCTGCCTAGCACCTGATTATTCCAACATCTCAAGGATGGCCTAGGGAATCTAATTCTGGTATTGATTGTTTTTGCTGATTGTCTCCCTTTGTAGCTGATTTCTTCATTATTGTGTAAATTTAGATCATGAGCTCATGTTTAGCTAAACAGCTGACCTTGTAAGAGGCTTAGGTGTGAACGGTCGTAAGTTTCAGCAAAAAGTCGGCAAAGATTTATTTGTGTCCCTCCAATGAGTTGCCCACAAAGACCCCGTTTTCTAGAAGTGTTGGTCCAATACTCCTTCTAGGAGTAGGGGACTTAGACAAGGCTGCTTTCGGCCCCCGATCTTGGGCAGGGGCAGTGGGCGGCCTGTGGCCCGGGCAGGAGCCTCTCTGCGTGTGAACCTGGGAATCATCTCTCCTGCGAACTTCGGTCACCTGGCAGGAAGCTACGATGCCCAGACCTATGGTTAGCTGTGCAGCGAGGTATACTGCGCGGACAGGTTCCACACACACTTCAACTAAGTGTGTGGCCTGAGTGGAAAAGTGAGAGTTTGGGCAGCTGTGCAGACAAAGAAGGTGCCCTATGGCCTGGGCCTAAAGGTTTGTGACACACAACTGGGCCTGCCCGGCTCTGAGGGCCCTGCCCTGGGCCCCCTGCTCCCCTGCCTTTTGTTCAGTCACAGCAGAGATGGCCACACACACTCCCTCAGTGAGGGCAGTGTTCCAGCCTCCCTCAGCCCCGCCCACTCTCCGCAGTTTACCATGGACTACAGATTCTGCATTCTGAGGCCAGTGCGTTCCGAGAATGCCAAGGGCAGACATGATGACCTTAAATGATTACCTCTTGTGTCAGTTTTGGTAAACTGTAGGAGCTAGGAAATCGTCAACTTTACAGAAATGTTCAAATTTACTGGCATTTCATATATTCTCTGCTATAACTTTGTCCTGATTCTTTCTATATATTCTTTACTTATGTTTTTGTTTTTGTTAATCAAAGTGTTTCTTTTAAATCTTTTCAAAGAATATTCTTTGGACTTACTAAATCACCTAAATTTTATACGTTTTCTGTGGTATTAAGTTCTGCTCATATCTTTATTTATCTTTTTTCTATGTTCTCAGGGTTTATTGTTTTGATCTTCTGATGTCAATTAAAACACTTGGTTATTCATTTTCATCAATCTTTTTACTTATAAAGATTTGAACTTTTAAAGATTCCAGCTCACTTTTAAGTTTCTAAGGGTCAGGTCCTCTACATTGTGGCTGGCCTATGGCTTAGTTCACCATATAGCAATGTATATATTGACATTTTCCCCTCGACTTTCTGTGATTCCCTACATCTCACCTTTCTTTGCAGACAAGCCATTTGAAATACACTTAACTTATTTCACAGAAAATAAGTCTTTGAAATAATCTGTATTTTTTAGAGAAAACTTCTTATATAATTAGGCAGAAAATCTCACCTGCCATAGTTTTCAAAACAGCATAATTTCACTCTTCTCAATGCTTAATCTGTGGTATTAAACAACCTTTGAGTATTTAGGTTTATCAACGACATGTACTTTAAAAATGTTTTAGAGATCCTACCAGCCTTTGAAAACCTCCTTGTTCCTTGTTTCAGTTCCAGTTTTATGTATATTTTCTGCCTTGCACCTGATTATTCCAACATCAAATGGATGGCCTAGGGAATCTCATTCTGGTATTGATTGTTTTTGCTGATTGTCTCACTTTGTAGCTGATTTCTTCAATATTGTGTAAATTTAGATCATGAGCTCATGTTTAGCTAAACAGCTGACCTTGTAAGAGGCTTAGGTGTGAACGCTGGTAAGCTTCAGCAGAAAGTCGGCAAAGATTTATTTGTGTCCCTCCAATGAGTTGCCCGCAAGGACCCCGTTTTCTACAAGTGTTGGTCCAATACTCCTTCGAGAGGCAGTGGACTCAGACATGGTTACTTTTCTGCCTTCGATCTGGGGCAGGGCCAGTGGGCTGCCTGTGGCCCGGGCAAGAGCCTCTCCGCATGTGTCCCAGGGACCCATTTGCCTGCGAACTTCGGTCACCTGGCAGGAAGGTACGATGCCCTGACCTATGGTTAGCTATGCAGCGAGGTGTACTGCGCGGACAGGTTCCAAACACACTTCAAATAAGAGGGCGGCCTGAGTGGAAAGGTGAGAGTTTGGGCAGCTGTGCAGACAAAGAAGGCGCCCTTAGGCCTGGGCCTAAATGCTTGTGACACCCCACTGGGTCGGCCGGGCTCTGAGGGCCCTGCCCTGGGCCCCCTGCTCCCCTGCCCTTTGTTCAGTCACAGCAGAGATGGCCACACCCACTCGCTCAGTGAGGGCAGTCTTCCAAACTCCCTCAGCCACGCCCCCTCTCCGCAGGTTTCCATGGACTACAGATGCTGCATTCTGAGGCCAGGGCGTTCCGAGAATGCCAAGGGCAGACATGATGACCTTAAATGATTACCTCTTGTGTCAGTTTTGGTAAACTTTAGGAGCTAGGAAATGGTCAACTTTACAGAAATGTTCAAATTTACTGGCATTTCATATATTCTCTGCTATAACATTGTCCTGATTCTTTCTGTATATTCTTACTTATGTTTTTGTTTTCCTTAATCAAAGTGTGTCTTTTAAATCTTTTCAAAGAATATTCTTTGGACTAACTAAATCACCTGAATTTTATACGTTTTCTGTTGTTTTAAGTTCTGCTCATATCTTTATTTGTCTTTTTTCTGTGTTCTCACGGTTTATTGTTTTGATTTTCTGATGTCAAGTAAAACACTTGGTTATTCATTTGAATAAATCTTTTTACTTATAAAGATTTGAACTTTTAAAGATTCCAGCTTACTTGTACGTTTCTAAGGGTCCATTCCTCTACACTGTTGCCGGCCTAAGGCTTAGTTCACCATATAGCAATGTATATATTGACATATTATCCCCTCGGCTTTCTGTGATACCCTACATCTCACCTTTCTTTGCAGACAAGCCATTTGAAATACCCTTAACTTATTTCACAGCCAATAATTCTTTGAAATAATGTGTATTTTTTAGAGAAATCATCTTATATAATTAGGCAGAAAATCTCACCTTCCATAGTTTTCTAAACAGCATAATTTCACTCTTCTCACTGCTTAATTTGTTGTATCACACAACCTTTGAGTATTTAGCTTTATCAATGACATGTACTATAAAAATGTTTTAGAGATCCTACCAGTCTTTGAAAACATGCTTCTTCCTTGTTTCATTTCCAGGTTTATGTATATTTTCTGCCTAGCACCTGATTATTCCAACATCTCAAGGACGGCCTAGGGAATCTAATTCTGGTATTGATTGTTTTTGCTGATTGTCTCCCTTTGTAGCTGATTTCTTCATTATTGTGTAAATTTAGATCATGAGCTCATGTTTAGCTAAACAGCTGACCTTGTAAGAGGCTTAGGTGTGAACGCTCGTAAGTTTCAGCAAAAAGTCGGCAAAGATTTATTTGTGTCCCTCCAATGAGTTGCCCACAAGGACCCCGTTTTCTAGAAGTGTTGGTCCAATACTCCTTCTAGGAGTAGGGGACTTAGACAAGGCTGCTTTCGGCCCCCGATCTTGGGCAGGGGCAGTGGGCGGCCTGTGGCCCGGGCAGGAGACTCTCTGCGTGTGAACCTGGGAATCATCTCTCCTGCGAACTTTGGTCACCTGGCAGGAAGCTACGATGCCCAGACCTATGGTTAGCTGTGCAGCGAGGTATACTGCGTGGACAGGTTCCAAACACACTTCAACTAAGTGGGTGGCCTGAGAGGAAAAGTGAGAGTTTGGGCAGCTGTGCAGACAAAGAAGGTGCCCTATGGCCTGGGCCTAAATGCTTGTGACAACCCACTGGGCCTGCCGGGCTCTGAGGGCCCTGCCTTGGGCCCCCTGCTCCCCTGCCCTTTGTTCCGTCACAGCAGAGATGGCCACACCCACTCCCTCTGTGAGGGCAGTGTTCCAGCCTCCCTCAGCCCCGCCCACTCTCCGCAAGTTACCATGGACTACAGATGCTGCATTCTGAGGCCAGGGCGTTCCGAGAATCTCAAGGGCAGACATGATGACCTTAAATGATTTCCTCTTGTGTCAGTTTTGGTAAACTTTATTAGCTAGGAAATGGTCCGCTTTACAGAAATGTTCAAATTTACTGGCATTTCATATATTCTCTGCTATAACATTGTCCTGATTCTTTCTGTATATTCTTTACTTATGTTTTTGTTTTCCTTAATCAAAGTGTGTCTTTTAAATCTTTTCAAAGAATATTCTTTGGACTTACTAAATCACCTGAATTTTATACGTTTTCTTTTGTATTAAGTTCTGCTCATATCTTTATTTATCTTTTTTCTATGTTCTCAGGGTTTATTGTTTTGATTTTCTGATGTCAAGTAAAACACTTGGTTATTCATTTTAATAAATATTTTTACTTATAAAGATTTGAACTTTTAAAGATTCCAGCTTACTTGTACGTTTCTAAGGGTCCATTCCTCTACACTGTTGCCGGCCTAAGACTTAGATCACCTTTAGCAATATATATTGACATATTATCCCCTCGGCTTTCTGTGATTCCCTACATCTCACCTTTCTTCTCAGACAAGCCATTTGAAATACCCTTAACTTATTTCACAGCCAATAATTCTTTGAAATAAGGTGTATTTTTTAGAGAAATCATCTTATATAATTAGGCAGAAAATCTCACTTTCCATAGTTTTCTAAACAGCATAATTTCAATCTTCTCACTGCTTAATTTGTTGTATTAAAGAACCTTTCAGTATTTAGCTTTATCAATGACATGTACTTTAAAAATATTTTAGAGATCCTACCAGTCTTTGAAAACCTCCTTGTTCCTTGTTTCATTTCCAGGATTATGTATATTTTCTGCCTAGCACCTGATTATTCCAACATCTGATGGGTGGCCTAAGGAATCTAATTCTGGTATTGATTGTTTTTGCTGATTGTCTCCCTTTGTAGCTGATTTCTTCAATATTGTGTAAATTTAGATCATGAGCTCATGTTTAGCTAAACAGCTGACCTTGTAAGAGGCTTAGGTGTGAACGCTCGTAAGTTTCAGCAAAAAGTCGGCAAAGATTTATTTGTGTCCCACCAATGAGTTGCCCACAAGGACCCCGTTTTCTAGAAGTGTTGGTCCAATACTCCCTCTAGGGGTAGGGGACTTAGACAGGGCTGCTTTCGGCCCCCAATCTTGGGCAGGGGCAGTGGGCGGCCTGAGGCCCGGGCAGGAGCCTCTCTGCGTGTGAACCTGGGAATCATCTCTCCTGCGAACTTCGGTCACCTGGCAGGAAGCTACGATGCCCAGACCTATGGTTAGCTGTGCAGCGAGGTATACTGCGCGGACAGGTTCCACACACACTTCAACTAATTGGGTGGCCTGAGTGGAAAAGTGAGAGTTTGGGCAGCTGTGCAGACAAAGAATGTGCCCTATGGCCTGGGCCTAAAGGCTTGTGACACACCACTGGGCCTGCCGTGCTCTGAGGGCCCTGCCCTGGGCCCCCTGCTCCCCTGCCCTTTGTTCAGTCACAGCAGAGATGGCCACACCCACTCCCTCAGTGAGGGCAGTGTTCCAGCCTCCCTCAGCCCCGCCCACACTCCGCAGGTTACCATGGACTACAGATGCTGCCTTCTGAGGCCAGGGCGTTCCGAGAATGCCAAGGGCAGACATGATGACCTTAAATGATTTCCTCTTGTGTCAGTTTTGGTAAACTGTAGGAGCTAGGAAATGGTCAACTTTACAGAAATGTTCAAATTTACTGGCATTTCATATATTCTCTGCTATAACTTTGCCCTGATTCTTTCTATATATTATTTAATTATGTTTTTGTTTTCCTTAATCAAAGTGTGTCTTTTTTTTTTTTTTTTTTTTTTTTTTTTTTTTTAAAGAATGTCCTTTAGACTGAACAGGCTGCAGATTCCAGCCTTATTCACACATTGCATCTGTTCTCTGCTAAAGTGTGTCTTTTAAATCTTTTCAAAGAATATTCTTTGGACTTACTAAATCACCTGAATTTTATACGTTTTCTGTGGTATTAAGTTCTGCTCATATCTTTATTTATCTTTTTTCTATGTTCTCAGGGTTTATTGTTTTGATCTTCTGATGTCAATTAAAACACTTGGTTATTCATTTTCATCAATTTTTTACTTATAAAGATTTGAACTTTTAAAGATTCCAGCTCACGTTTAAGTTTCTAAGGGTCAGGTCCTCTACATTGTGGCTGGCCTAAGGCTTAGTTCACCATATAGCAATGTATATATTGACATTTTCCCCTCGACTTTCTGTGATTCCCTACATCTCACCTTTCTTTGCAGACAAGCCATTTGAAATACACTTAACTTATTTCACAGCCAATAAGTCTTTGAAATAATGTCTATTTTAGAGAAACCTTCTTATATAATTAGGCAGAAAATCTCACCTGCCATAGTTTTCAAAACAGCATAATTTCACTCTTCTCAATGCTTAATCTGTGGTATTAAACAACCTTTGAGTATTTAGGTTTATCAACGACATGTACTTTAAAAATATTTTAGAGATCCTACCAGCCTTTGAAAACCTCCTTGTTCCTTGTTTCAGTTCCAGTTTTATGTATATTTTCTTCTTTGCACCTGAGTATAACAACATCAGATGGATGGCCAAGGGAATCTCATTCTGGTATTGATTGTTTTTGCTGATTGTCTCACTTTGTAGCTGATTTCTTCAATATAGTGTAAAATTAGATCATGAGCTCTTGTTTAGCTAAACAGCTGACCTTGTAAGAGGCTTAGGTGTGAACGCTGGTAAGCTTCAGCAGAAAGTCGGCAAAGATTTTTTTGTGTCCCTCCATTGAGTTGCCCGCAAGGACCCCGTTTTCTACAAGTGTTGGTCCAATACTCCTTCGAGAGGCAGTGGACTCAGACATGGCTGCTGTTCAGCCTTCGATCTGGGGCAGGGCAAGTGGGCGGCCTGTGGCCCGGGGAGGAGCCTCTCCGCATGAGTCCCAGGGACCCATTTTCCTGCGAACTTCGGTCACCTGGCAGGAAGCTACGATGCCCTGACCTATGGGTAGCTGTGCAGCGAGGTGTACTGCGCGGACAGGTTCCAAACACACTTCAAATAAGAGGGCGGCCTGAGTGGAAAGGTGAGAGTTTGGGCAGCTGTGCAGACAAAGAAGGCGCCCTTTGGCCTGGGCCTAAATGCTTGTGACACCCCACTGGGTCTGCCGTGCTCTGAGGGCCCTCCCCTGGCCCCCCTGATCCCCTGCCCTTTGTTCAGTCACAGCAGAGATGGCCACACCCACTCCCTCAGTGAGGGCAGACTTCCAACCTCCCTCAGCCACGCCCCTTCTCCGCAGGTTACCATGGACTACAGATGCTGCATTCTGAGGCCAGGGCGTTCCGAGAATGCCAAGGGCAGACATGATGACTTTAAATGATTTCCTCTTGTTTCAGTTTTGGTAAACTTTAGGAGTTAGGAAATGGTCCGCTTTACAGAAATGTTTAAATTTACTGGCATTTCATATATTCTCTGCTATAACATTGTCCTGATTCTTTCTTTATATTCTTTACTTATGTTTTTGTTTTCCTTAATCAAAGTGTGTCTTTTAAATCTTTTCAAAGAATATTCTTTGGACTTACTAAATCACCTGAATTTTATACCTTTTCTGTTGTATTAAGTTATGCTCATATCTTTATTTATCTTCTTTCTATGTTCTCAGGGTTTATTGTTTTGATTTTCTGATGTCAAGTAAAACACTTGGTTATTCATTTTAATAAATCTTTTTACTTATAAAGATTTGAACTTTTAAAGATTCCAGCTTACTTGTACGTTTCTAAGGGTCCATTCCTCTACACTGTTGCCGGCCTAAGGCTTAGTTCACCATATAGCAATGTATATATTGACATATTATCCCCTCGGCTTTCTGTGATTCCCTACATCTCACCTTTCTTTGCAGACAAGCCATTTGAAATACCCTTAACTTATTTCACAGCCAATAATTCTTTGAAATAATGTGTATTTTTTAGAGAAATCATCTTATATAATTAGGCAGAAAATCTCACCTTCCATAGTTTTCTAAACAGCATAATTTCACTCTTCTCACTGCTTAATTTGTTGTATTAAACAACCTTTGAGTATTTTGCTTTATCAATGACATGTACTTTAAAAATGTTTTAGAGATCCTACCAGTCTTTGAAAACATGCTTGTTCCTTGTTTCATTTCCAAGTTTATGTATATTTTCTGCCTAGCACCTGATTATTCCAACATCTCAAGGATGGCCTAGGGAATCTAATTCTGGTATTGATTGTTTTTGCTGATTGTCTCCCTTTGTAGCTGATTTCTTCATTATTGTGTAAATTTAGATCATGAGCTCATGTTGAGCTAAACAGCTGACCTTGTAAGAGGCTTAGGTGTGAACACTCGTAAGTTTCAGCAAAAAGTCGGCAAAGATTAATTTGTGTCCCTCCAATGAGTTGCCCACAAGGACCCCGTTTTCTAGAAGTGTTGGTCCAATACTCCTTCTAGGAGTAGGGGACTAAGACAGGGCTGCTTTCGGCCCCCGATCTTGGGCAGGGGCAGTGGGCGGCCTGTGGCCCGGGCAGGAGCATCTCTGCGTGTGAACCTGGGAATCATCTCTCCTGCAAACTTCGGTCACCTGGCAGGAAGCTACGATGCCCAGACCTATGGTTAGCTGTGCAGCGAGGTATACTGCGCGGACAGGTTCCACACACACTTCAACTAAGTGGGTGGCCTGAGTGGAAAAGTGAGAGTTTGTGTAGCTGTGCAGACAAAGAAGGCGCCCTATGGCCTGGGCCTAAATGCTTGTGACACTCCACTGTGCCTGCCGGGCTCTGAGGTCCCTGCCCTGGGCCCCCTGCTCCCCTGCCCTTTGTTCAGTCACAGCAGAGATGGCCACACCCACTCCCTCAGTGAGGGCAGTGTTCCAGCCTCCCTCAGCCCCGCCCACTCTACGCAGGTTACCATGGACTACAGATGCTGCATTCTGAGGCCAGGGCATTCCGAGAATGCCAAGGGCAGACATGATGACCTTAAATGATTTACTCTTGTGTCAGTTTTGGTAAACTGTAGGAGCTAGGAAATGGTCAACTTTACAGAAATGTTCAAATTTACTGGCATTTCATATATTCTCTGCTATAACATTGTCCGGATTCTTTCTATATATTCTTTAATTATGTTTGTGTTTTCCTTAATCAAAATGTGTCTTTTAAATCTTTTCAAAGAATATTCTTTGGTCTTACTACCTCACCTGAATTTTATACGTTTTCTGTGGTATTAAGTTCTGCTCATATCTTTATTTATCTTATTTCTATGTTCTCAGGGTTTATTGTTTTGATCATCTCATATCAATTAAAACACTTGGTTATTCATTTTCATCAATCTTTTTACTTATAAAAATTTGAACTTTTAAAGATTCCAGCTCACTTTTAAGTTTCTAAGGGTCAGGTCCTCTACATTGTGGCTGGCCTAAGACTTAGTTCACCATATAGCAATGTATATATTGACATTTTCCCCTCGACTTTCTGTGATTCCCTACATCTCACCTTTCTTTGCAGACAAGCCATTTGAAATACACTTAACTTATTTCACAGCCAATAAGTCTTTGAAATAATGTCTATTTTTTAGAGAAATCTTCTTATATAATTAGGCAGAAAATCTCACCTGCCATAGTTTTCAAAACAGCATAATTTCACTCTTCTCAATGCTTAATCTGTGGTATTAAACAACCTTTGAGTATTTAGGTTTATCAAGGACATGTACTTTAAAAATGTTTTAGAGATCCTACCAGCCTTTGAAAACCTCCTTGTTCCTTGTTTCAGTTCCAGGTTTATGTATATTTTCTGCCTTGCACCTGATTATTCCAACATCAGATGGATGGCCTAGGGAATCTCATTCTGGTATTGATTGTTTTTGCTGATTGTCTCACTTTGTAGCTGATTTCTTCAATATTGTGTAAATTTAGATCATGAGCTCATGTTTAGCTAAACAGCTGACCTTGTAAGAGGCTTAGGTGTGAACGCTGGTAAGCTTCAGCAGAAAGTCGGCAAAGATTTATTTGTGTCCCTCCAATGAGTTGCCCGCAAGGACCCCGTTTTCTACAAGTGTTGGTCCAATACTCCTTCGAGAGGCAGTGGACTCAGACATGGCTGCTTTTCAGCCTTCGATCTGGGGCAGGGCCAGTGGGCGGCCTGTGGCCCGGGCAAGAGCCTCTCCGCATGTGTCCCAGGGACCCATTTGCCTGCGAACTTCGGTCACCTGGCAGGAAGCTACGATGCCCTGACCTATGGTGAGCTGTGCAGCGAGGAATACTGTGCGGACAGGTTCCAAGCACACTTCAAATAAAAAGGCGGCCTGAGTGGAAAGGTGAGAGTTTGGGCAGCTGTGCAGACAAAGAAGGCGCCCTTTGGCCTGGGCCTAAATGCTTGTGACACCCCACTGGGTCTGCTGGGCTCTGAGGGCCCTGCCCTGGGCCCCCTGCTCCCCTGCCCTTTGTTCAGTCACAGCAGAGATGGCCACACCCACTCCCTCAGTGAGGGCAGTGTTCCAGCCTCCCTCAGCCCCGCCCCCTCTCCGCAGGTTACCATGGACTACAGATGCTGCATTCTGAGGCCAGGGCGTTCCGAGAATGCCAAGGGCAGACATTATGACCTTAAATGATTTCCTCTTGTGTCAGTTTTGGTAAACTGTAGGAGCTAGGAAATGGTCAACTTTACAGAAATGTTCAAATTTACTGGCATTTCATATATTCTCTGCTATAACATTGTCCTGATTCTTTCTATATATTCTTTAATTATGTTTGTGTTTTCCTTAATCAAAGTGTGTCTTTTAAATCTTTTCAAAGAATATTCTTTGGTCTTACTACCTCACCTGAATTTTATACGTTTTCTGTGGTATTAAGTTCTGCTCATATCTTTATTTATCTTTTTTCTATGTTCTCAGGGTTTATTGTTTTGATCATCTCATATCAATTAAAACACTTGGTTATTCATTTTCATCAATCTTTTTACTTATAAAGATTTGAACTTTTAAAGATTCCAGCTCACTTTTAAGTTTCTAAGGGTCAGGTCCTCTACATTGTGGCTGGCCTAAGACTTAGTTCACCATATAGCAATGTATATATTGACATTTTCCCCTCGACTTTCTGTGATTCCCTACATCTCACCTTTCTTTGCAGACAAGCCATTTGAAATACACTTAACTTATTTCACAGCCAATAAGTCTTTGAAATAATGTCTATTTTTTAGAGAAATCTTCTTATATAATTAGGCAGAAAATCTCACCTGCCATAGTTTTCAAAACAGCATAATTTCACTCTTCTCAATGCTTAATCTGTGGTATTAAACAACCTTTGAGTATTTAGGTTTATCAAGGACATGTACTTTAAAAATGTTTTAGAGATCCTACCAGCCTTTGAAAACCTCCTTGTTCCTTGTTTCAGTTCCAGGTTTATGTATATTTTCTGCCTTGCACCTGATTATTCCAACATCAGATGGATGGCCTAGGGAATCTCATTCTGGTATTGATTGTTTTTGCTGATTGTCTCACTTTGTAGCTGATTTCTTCAATATTGTGTAAATTTAGATCATGAGCTCATGTTTAGCTAAACAGCTGACCTTGTAAGAGGCTTAGGTGTGAACGCTGGTAAGCTTCAGCAGAAAGTCGGCAAAGATTTATTTGTGTCCCTCCAATGAGTTGCCCGCAAGGACCCCGTTTTCTACAAGTGTTGGTCCAATACTCCTTCGAGAGGCAGTGGACTCAGACATGGCTGCTTTTCAGCCTTCGATCTGGGGCAGGGCCAGTGGGCGGCCTGTGGCCCGGGCAAGAGCCTCTCCGCATGTGTCCCAGGGACCCATTTGCCTGCGAACTTCGGTCACCTGGCAGGAAGCTACGATGCCCTGACCTATGGTGAGCTGTGCAGCGAGGAGTACTGTGCGGACAGGTTCCAAACACACTTCAAATAAGAAGGCGGCCTGAGTGGAAAGGTGAGAGTTTGGGCAGCTGTGCAGACAAAGAAGGCGCCCTTTGGCCTGGGCCTAAATGCTTGTGACACCCCACTGTGTCTGCTGGGCTCTGAGGGCCCTGCCCTGGGCCCCCTGCTCCCCTGCCCTTTGTTCAGTCACAGCAGAGATGGCCACACCCACTCCCTCAGTGAGGGCAGTGTTCCAGCCTCCCTCAGCCCCGCCCACTCTCCGCAGGTTACCATGGACTACAGATGCTGCATTCTGAGGCCAGGGCGTTCCGAGAATGCCAAGGGCAGACATGATGACCTTAAATGATTTCCTCTTGTGTCAGTTTTGGTAAACTGTAGGAGCTAGGAAATGGTCAACTTTACAGAAATGTTCAAATTTACTGGCATTTCATATATTCTCTGCTATAACATTGTCCTGATTCTTTCTATATATTCTTTAATTATGTTTGTGTTTTCCTTAATCAAAGTGGGTCTTTTAAATCTTTTCAAAGAATATTCTTTGGTCTTACTACCTCACCTGAATTTTATACGTTTTCTGTGGTATTAAGTTCTGCTCATATCTTTATTTATCTTTTTTCTATGTTCTCAGGGTTTATTGTTTTGATCATCTCATATCAATTAAAACACTTGGTTATTCATTTTCATCAATCTTTTTACTTATAAAGATTTGAACTTTTAAAGATTCCAGCTCACTTTTAAGTTTCTAAGGGTCAGGTCCTCTACATTGTGGCTGGCCTAAGACTTAGTTCACCATATAGCAATGTATATATTGACATTTTCCCCTCGACTTTCTGTGATTCCCTACATCTCACCTTTCTTTGCAGACAAGCCATTTGAAATACACTTAACTTATTTCACAGCCAATAAGTCTTTGAAATAATGTCTATTTTTTAGAGAAATCTTCTTATATAATTAGGCAGAAAATCTCACCTGCCATAGTTTTCAAAACAGCATAATTTCACTCTTCTCAATGCTTAATCTGTGGTATTAAACAACCTTTGAGTATTTAGGTTTATCAAGGACATGTACTTTAAAAATGTTTTAGAGATCCTACCAGCCTTTGAAAACCTCCTTGTTCCTTGTTTCAGTTCCAGGTTTATGTATATTTTCTGCCTTGCACCTGATTATTCCAACATCAGATGGATGGCCTAGGGAATCTCATTCTGGTATTGATTGTTTTTGCTGATTGTCTCACTTTGTAGCTGATTTCTTCAATATTGTGTAAATTTAGATCATGAGCTCATGTTTAGCTAAACAGCTGACCTTGTAAGAGGCTTAGGTGTGAACGCTGGTAAGCTTCAGCAGAAAGTCGGCAAAGATTTATTTGTGTCCCTCCAATGAGTTGCCCGCAAGGACCCCGTTTTCTACAAGTGTTGGTCCAATACTCCTTCGAGAGGCAGTGGACTCAGACATGGCTGCTTTTCAGCCTTCGATCTGGGGCAGGGCCAGTGGGCGGCCTGTGGCCCGGGCAAGAGCCTCTCCGCATGTGTCCCAGGGACCCATTTGCCTGCGAACTTCGGTCACCTGGCAGGAAGCTACGATGCCCTGACCTATGGTGAGCTGTGCAGCGAGGAGTACTGTGCGGACAGGTTCCAAACACACTTCAAATAAGAAGGCGGCCTGAGTGGAAAGGTGAGAGTTTGGACAGCTGTGCAGACAAAGAAGGCGCCCTTTGGCCTGGGCCTAAATGTTTGTGACACCCAACTGGGTCTGCCGGGCTCTGAGGGCCCTGCCCTGGGCACCCTGCTCCCCTGCCCTTTGTTCAGTCACAGCAGAGATGGCCACACCCACTCCCTCAGTGAGGGCAGTGTTCCAAGCTCCCTCAGCCCCGCCCCCTCTCCGCAGGTTACCATGAACTACAGATGCTGCATTCTGAGGCCATGGCATACCGAGAATGCCAAGGGCAGACATGATGACCTTAAATGATTTCCTCTTGTGTCAGTTTTGGTAAACTTTAGGAGCTAGGAAATGGTCCACTTTACAGAAATGTTCAAATTTACTTGCATTTCATATATTCTCTGCTATAACATTGTCCTGATTCTTTCTCTATATTCTTTACTTATGTTTAAGTTTTCCTTTATCAAAGTGTGTCTATTAAATCTTTTCAAAGAATATTCTTTGGACTTACTAAATCACCTGAATTTTATACGTTTTCTGTTGTATTAAGTTCTGCTCATATCTTTATTTATCTTTTTTCTATGTTCTCAGGGTTTATTGTTTTGATTTTCTGATGTCAAGTAAAACACTTGGTTAGTGATTTTAATAAAACTCTTTACTTATAAAGATTTGAACTTTTAAAGATTACAGCTTACTTGTACGTTCCTAAGGGTCCATTCCTCTACACTGTTGCCGGCCTAAGGCTTAGTTCACCATATAGCAATGTATATATTGACATATTATCCCCTCGGCTTTCTGTGATTCCCTACATCTCACCTTTCTTTGCAGACAAGCCATTTGAAATACCCTTAACTTATTTCACAGCCAATAATTCTTTGAAATAATGTGTATTTTTTAGAGAAATCATCTTATATAATTAGGCAGAAAATCTCACCTTCCATAGTTTTCTGAACAGCATAATTTCACTCTTCTCACTGCTTAATTTGTTGTATTAAACAACCTTTGAGTATTTAGCTTTATCAATGACATGTACTATAAAAATGTTTTAGAGATCCTACCAGTCTTTGAAAACATGCTTGTTCCTTGTTTCATTTCCAGGTTTATGTATATTTTCTGCCTAGCACCTGATTATTCCAACATCTGATGGGTGGCCTAGGGAATCTAATTCTGGTATTGATTGTTTTTGCTGATTGTCTCCCTTTGTAGCTGATTTCTTCATTATTGTGTAAATTTAGATCATGAGCTCATGTTTAGCTAAACAGCTGACCTTGTAAGAGGCTTAGGTGTGAACGCTCGTAAGTTTCAGCAAAAAGTCGGCAAAGATTTATTTGTGTCCCTCCAATGAGTTGCCCACAAGGACCCCGTTTTCTAGAAGTGTTGGTCCAATACTCCTTCTAGGAGTAGGGGACTTAGACAAGGCTTCTTTCGGCCCCCGATCTTGGGCAGGGGCAGTGGGCGGCCTGTGGCCCGGGCAGGAGACTCTCTGCGTGTGAACCTGGGAATCATCTCTCCTGCGAACTTCGGTCACCTGGCAGGAAGCTACGATGCCCAGTCCTATGGTTAGCTGTGCAGCGAGGTATACTGCGTGGACAGGTTCCAAACACACTTCAACTAAGTGGGTGGCCTGAGAGGAAAAGTGAGAGTTTGGGCAGCTGTGCAGACAAGGAATGTGCCCTATGGCCTGGGCCTAAATGCTTGTGACACCCCACTGGGCCTGCCGGGCTCTGAGGGCCCTGCCTTGGGCCCCCTGCTCCCCTGCCATTTGTTCCGTCACAGCAGAGATGGCGACACCCACTCCCTCTGTGAGGGCAGTGTTCCAGCCTCCCTCAGCCCCGCCCACACTCCGCAGGTTACCATGGACTACAGATGCTGCATTCTGAGGCCAGGGCATTCCGAGAATCTCAAGGGCAGACATGATGACCTTAAATGATTTCCTCTTGTGTCAGTTTTGGTAAACTTTAGGAGCTAGGAAATGGTCCGCTTTACAGAAATGTTCAAATTTACTGGCATTTCATATATTCTCTGCTATAACATTGTCCTGATTCTTTCTGTATATTCTTTACTTATGTTTTTGTTTTCCTTAATCAAAGTGTGTCTTTTAAATCTTTTCAAAGAATATTCTTTGGACTTACTAAATCACCTGAATTTTATACGTTTTCTTTTGTATTAAGTTCTGCTCATATCTTTATTTATCTTTTTTCTATGTTCTCAGGGTTTATTGTTTTGATTTTCTGATGTCAAGTAAAACACTTGGTTATTCATTTTAATAAATATTTTTACTTATAAAGATTTGAACTTTTAAAGATTCCAGCTTACTTGTACGTTTCTAAGGGTCCATTCCTCTACACTGTTGCCGGCCTAAGACTTAGATCACCTTTAGCAATATATATTGACATATTATCCCCTCGGCTTTCTGTGATTCCCTACATCTCACCTTTCTTTTCAGACAAGCCATTTGAAATACCCTTAACTTATTTCACAGCCAATAATTCTTTGAAATAAGGTGTATTTTTTAGAGAAATCATCTTATATAATTAGGCAGAAAATCTCACTTTCCATAGGTTTCTAAACAGCATAATTTCAATCTTCTCACTGCTTAATTTGTTGTATTAAAGAACCTTTCAGTATTTAGCTTTATCAATGACATGTACTTTAAAAATGTTTTAGAGATCCTACCAGTCTTTGAAAACCTCCTTGTTCCTTGTTTCATTTCCAGGATTATGTATATTTTCTGCCTAGCACCTGATTATTCCAACATCTGATGGGTGGCCTAAGGAATCTAATTCTGGTATTGATTGTTTTTGCTGATTGTCTCCCTTTGTAGCTGATTTCTTCAATATTGTGTAAATTTAGATCATGAGCTCATGTTTAGCTAAACAGCTGACCTTGTAAGAGGCTTAGGTGTGAACGCTCGTAAGTTTCAGCAAAAAGTCGGCAAAGATTTATTTGTGTCCCTCCAATGAGTTGCCCACAAGGACCCCGTTTTCTAGAAGTGTTGGTCCAATACTCCCTCTAGGGGTAGGGGACTTAGACAGGGCTGCTTTCGGCCCCCGATCTTGGGCAGGGGCAGTGGGCGGCCTGAGGCCCGGGCAGGAGCCTCTCTGCGTGTGAACCTGGGAATCATCTCTCCTGCGAACTTCGGTCACCTGGCAGGAAGCTACGATGCCCAGACCTATGGTTAGCTGTGCAGCGAGGTATACTGCGCGGACAGGTTCCACACACACTTCAACTAATTGGGTGGCCTGAGTGGAAAAGTGAGAGTTTGGGCAGCTGTGCAGACAAAGAAGGTGCCCTATGGCCTGGGCCTAAAGGCTTGTGACACACCACTGGGCCTGCCGTGCTCTGAGGGCCCTGCCCTGGGCCCCCTGCTCCCCTGCCCTTTGTTCAGTCACAGCAGAGATGGCCACACCCACTCCCTCAGTGAGGGCAGTGTTCCAGCCTCCCTCAGCCCCGCCCACACTCCGCAGGTTACCATGGACTACAGATGCTGCATTCTGAGGCCAGGGCGTTCCGAGAATGCCAAGGGCAGACATGATGACCTTAAATGATTTCCTCTTGTGTCAGTTTTGGTAAACTGTAGGAGCTAGGAAATGGTCCACTTTACAGAAATGTTCAAATTTACTGGCGTTTCATATATTCTCTGCTATAACTTTGCCCTGATTCTTTCTATATATTATTTAATTATGTTTTTGTTTTCCTTAATCAAAGTGTGTCTTTTAAATCTTTTCAAAGAATATTCTTTGGACTTACTTCCTCACCTGAATTTTATACGTTTTCTGTGGTATTAAGTTCTGCTCATATCTTTATTTATCTTTTTTCTATGTTCTCAGGGTTTATTGTTTTGATCTTCTGATGTCAATTAAAACACTTGGTTATTCATTTTCATCAATCTTTTTACTTATAAAGATTTGAACTTTTAAAGATTCCAGCTCACGTTTAAGTTTCTAAGGGTCAGGTCCTCTACATTGTGGCTGGCCTAAGGCTTAGTTCACCATATAGCAATGTATATATTGACATTTTCCCCTCGACTTTCTGTGATTCCCTACATCTCACCTTTCTTTGCAGACAAGCCATTTGAAATACACTTAACTTATTTCACAGCCAATAAGTCTTTGAAATAATGTCTATTTTTTAGAGAAACCTTCTTATATAATTAGGCAGAAAATCTCACCTGCCATAGTTTTCAAAACAGCATAATTTCACTCTTCTCAATGCTTAATCTGTGGTATTAAACAACCTTTGAGTATTTAGGTTTATCAACGACATGTACTTTAAAAATGTTTTAGAGATCCTACCAGCCTTTGAAAACCTCCTTGTTCCTTGTTTCAGTTCCAGTTTTATGTATATTTTCTTCCTTGCACCTGAGTATAACAACATCAGATGGATGGCCAAGGGAATCTCATTCTGGTATTGATTGTTTTTGCTGATTGTCTCACTTTGTAGCTGATTTCTTCAATATAGTGTAAAATTAGATCATGAGCTCTTGTTTAGCTAAACAGCTGACCTTGTAAGAGGCTTAGGTGTGAACGCTGGTAAGCTTCAGCAGAAAGTCGGCAAAGATTTTTTTGTGTCCCTCCATTGAGTTGCCCGCAAGGACCCCGTTTTCTACAAGTGTTGGTCCAATACTCCTTCGAGAGGCAGTGGACTCAGACATGGCTGCTGTTCAGCCTTCGATCTGGGGCAGGGCAAGTGGGCGGCCTGTGGCCCGGGGAGGAGCCTCTCCGCATGAGTCCCAGGGACCCATTTTCCTGCGAACTTCGGTCACCTGGCAGGAAGCTACGATGCCCTGACCTATGGGTAGCTGTGCAGCGAGGTGTACTGCGCGGACAGGTTCCAAACACACTTCAAATAAGAGGGCGGCCTGAGTGGAAAGGTGAGAGTTTGGGCAGCTGTGCAGACAAAGAAGGCGCCCTTTGGCCTGGGCCTAAATGCTTGTGACACCCCACTGGGTCTGCCGTGCTCTGAGGGCCCTCCCCTGGGCCCCCTGCTCCCCTGCCCTTTGTTCAGTCACAGCAGAGATGGCCACACCCACTCCCTCAGTGAGGGCAGACTTCCAACCTCCCTCAGCCACGCCCCTTCTCTGCAGGTTACCATGGACTACAGATGCTGCATTCTGAGGCCAGGGCGTTCCGAGAATGCCAAGGGCAGACATGATGACTTTAAATGATTTCCTCTTGTTTCAGTTTTGGTAAACTTTAGGAGCTAGGAAATGGTCCGCTTTACAGAAATGTTTAAATTTACTGGCATTTCATATATTCTCTGCTATAACATTGTCATGATTCTTTCTATATATTCTTTAATTATGTTTGTGTTTTCCTTAATCAAAGTGTGTCTTTTAAATCTTTTCAAAGAATATTCTTTGGTCTTACTACCTCACCTGAATTTTATACGTTTTCTGTGGTATTAAGTTCTGCTCATATCTTTATTTATCTTTTTTCTATGTTCTCAGGGTTTATTGTTTTGATCATCTCATATCAATTAAAACACTTGGTTATTCATTTTCATCAATCTTTTTACTTATAAAGATTTGAACTTTTAAAGATTCCAGCTCACTTTTAAGTTTCTAAGGGTCAGGTCCTCTACATTGTGGCTGGCCTAAGACTTAGTTCACCATATAGCAATGTATATATTGACATTTTCCCCTCGACTTTCTGTGATTCCCTACATCTCACCTTTCTTTGCAGACAAGCCATTTGAAATACACTTAACTTATTTCACAGCCAATAAGTCTTTGAAATAATGTCTATTTTTTAGAGAAATCTTCTTATATAATTAGGCAGAAAATCTCACCTGCCATAGTTTTCAAAACAGCATAATTTCACTCTTCTCAATGCTTAATCTGTGGTATTAAACAACCTTTGAGTATTTAGGTTTATCAAGGACATGTACTTTAAAAATGTTTTAGAGATCCTACCAGCCTTTGAAAACCTCCTTGTTCCTTGTTTCAGTTCCAGGTTTATGTATATTTTCTGCCTTGCACCTGATTATTCCAACATCAGATGGATGGCCTAGGGAATCTCATTCTGGTATTGATTGTTTTTGCTGATTGTCTCACTTTGTAGCTGATTTCTTCAATATTGTGTAAATTTAGATCATGAGCTCATGTTTAGCTAAACAGCTGACCTTGTAAGAGGCTTAGGTGTGAACGCTGGTAAGCTTCAGCAGAAAGTCGGCAAAGATTTATTTGTGTCCCTCCAATGAGTTGCCCGCAAGGACCCCGTTTTCTACAAGTGTTGGTCCAATACTCCTTCGAGAGGCAGTGGACTCAGACATGGCTGCTTTTCAGCCTTCGATCTGGGGCAGGGCCAGTGGGCGGCCTGTGGCCCGGGCAAGAGCCTCTCCGCATGTGTCCCAGGGACCCATTTGCCTGCGAACTTTGGTCACCTGGCAGGAAGCTACGATGCCCTGACCTATGGTGAGCTGTGCAGCGAGGAGTACTGTGCGGACAGGTTCCAAACACACTTCAAATAAAAAGGCGGCCTGAGTGGAAAGGTGAGAGTTTGGGCAGCTGTGCAGACAAAGAAGGCGCCCTTTGGCCTGGGCCTAAATGCTTGTGACACCCCACTGGGTCTGCTGGGCTCTGAGGGCCCTGCCCTGGGCCCCCTGCTCCCCTGCCCTTTGTTCAGTCACAGCAGAGATGGCCACACCCACTCCCTCAGTCAGGGCAGTGTTCCAGCCTCCCTCAGCCCCGCCCACTCTCCGCAGGTTACCATGGACTACAGATGCTGCATTCTGAGGCCAGGGCGTTCCGAGAATGCCAAGGGCAGACATGATGACCTTAAATGATTTCCTCTTGTGTCAGTTTTGGTAAACTGTAGGAGCTAGGAAATGGTCAACTTTACAGAAATGTTCAAATTTACTGGCATTTCATATATTCTCTGCTATAACATTGTCCTGATTCTTCCTTATATTCTTTAATTATGTTTGTGTTTTCCTTAATCAAAGTGTGTCTTTTAAATCTTTTCAAAGAATATTCTTTGGTCTTACGACCTCACCTGAATTTTATACGTTTTCTGTGGTATTAAGTTCTGCTCATATCTTTATTTATCTTTTTTCTATGTTCTCAGGGTTTATTGTTTTGATCATCTCATATCAATTAAAACACTTGGTTATTCATTTTCATCAATCTTTTTACTTATAAAGATTTGAACTTTTAAAGATTCCAGCTCACTTTTAAGTTTCTAAGGGTCAGGTCCTCTACATTGTGGCTGGCCTAAGACTTAGTTCACCATATAGCAATGTATATATTGACATTTTCCCCTCGACTTTCTGTGATTCCCTACATCTCACCTTTCTTTGCAGACAAGCCATTTGAAATACACTTAACTTATTTCACAGCCAATAAGTCTTTGAAATAATGTCTATTTTTTAGAGAAATCTTCTTATATAATTAGGCAGAAAATCTCACCTGCCATAGTTTTCAAAACAGCATAATTTCACTCTTCTCAATGCTTAATCTGTGGTATTAAACAACCTTTGAGTATTTAGGTTTATCAAGGACATGTACTTTAAAAATGTTTTAGAGATCCTACCAGCCTTTGAAAACCTCCTTGTTCCTTGTTTCAGTTCCAGGTTTATGTATATTTTCTGCCTTGCACCTGATTATTCCAACATCAGATGGATGGCCTAGGGAATCTCATTCTGGTATTGATTGTTTTTGCTGATTGTCTCACTTTGTAGCTGATTTCTTCAATATTGTGTAAATTTAGATCATGAGCTCATGTTTAGCTAAACAGCTGACCTTGTAAGAGGCTTAGGTGTGAACGCTGGTAAGCTTCAGCAGAAAGTCGGCAAAGATTTATTTGTGTCCCTCCAATGAGTTGCCCGCAAGGACCCCGTTTTCTACAAGTGTTGGTCCAATACTCCTTCGAGAGGCAGTGGATTCAGACATGGCTGCTTTTCAGCCTTCGATCTGGGGCAGGGCCAGTGGGCGGCCTGTGGCCCGGGCAAGAGCCTCTCCGCATGTGTCCCAGGGACCCATTTGCCTGCGAACTTCGGTCACCTGGCAGGAAGCTACGATGCCCTGACCTATGGTGAGCTGTGCAGCGAGGTGTACTGCGCGGACAGCTTCCAAACACACTTCAAATAAGAGGGCGGCCTGAGTGGAAAGGTGAGAGTTTGGGCAGCTGTGCAGACAAAGAAGGCGCCCTTTGGCGTGGGCCTAAATGTTTGTGACACCCCACTGGGTCTGCCGGGCTCTGAGGGCCCTGCCCTGGGCCCCTTGCTCCTCTGCCCTTTGTTCAGTCACAGCAGAGATGGCCACACCCACTCCCTAGTGAGGGCAGTCGTCCAAGCTCCCTCAGCCACGCCCCCTCTCCGCAGGTTACCATGGACTACAGATGCTGCATTCTGAGGCCAGGGCGATCCGAGAATGCCAAGGGCAGACATGATGACCTTAAATGATTTCCTCTTGTGTCAGTTTTGGTAAACTTTAGGAGCTAGGAAATGGTCCGCTTTACAGAAATGTTCAAATTTACTGGCATTTCATATATTCTCTGCTATAACATTGTCCTGATTCTTTCTGTATATTCTTTACTTATGTTTTTGTTTTCCTTAATCAAAGTGTGTCTTTTAAATCTTTTCAAAGAATATTCTTTGGACTTACTAAATCACCTGAATTTTATACGTTTTCTGTTGTATTAAGTTCTGCTCATATCTTTATTTATCTTTTTTCTATGTTCTCAGGGTTTATTGTTTTGATTTTCTGATGTCAAGTAAAACACTTGGTTATTCATTTTAATAAATCTTTTTACATATAAAGATTTGAACTTTTAAAGATTCCAGCTTACTTGTACGTTTCTAAGGGTCCATTCCTCTACAATGTTGCCGGCCTAAGGCTTAGATCACCATTAGCAATGTGTATATTGACATATTATCCCCTCGGCTTTCTGTGATTCCCTACATCTCACCTTTCTTTGCAGACAAGCCATTTGAAATACCCTTAACTTATTTCACAGCCAATAATTCTTTGAAATAATCTGTATTTTTTAGAGAAATCATCTTATATAATTAGGCAGAAAATCTCACCTTCCATAGTTTTCTAAACAGCATAATTTCACTCTTCTCACTGTTTAATTTGTTGTATTAAAGAACATTTGACTATTTAGCTTTATCAATGACATGTTCTTTAAAAATGTTTTAGAGATCCTACCAGTCTTTGAAAACCTCCTTGTTCCTTGTTTCATTTCCAGGTTTATGTATATTTTCTGCCTAGCACCTGATTATTCCAACATCTGATGGGTGGCCTAGGGAATCTAATTCTGGTATTGACTGTTTTTGCTGATTGTCTCCCTTTGTAGCTGATTTCTTCAATATTGTGTAAATTTAGATCATGAGCTCATGTTTAGCTAAACAGCTGACCTTGTAAGAGGCTTAGGTGTGAACGCTCGTAAGTTTCAGCAAAAAGTCGGCAAGGATTTATTTGTGTCCCTCCAATGAGTTGCCACAAGGACCCCGTTTTCTAGAAGTGTTGGTCCAATACTCCCTCTAGGGGTAGGGGACTTAGACAGGGCTGCTTTCGGCCCCCGATCTTGGGCAGGGTCAGTGGGCGGCAAGTGGCCCGGGCAGGAGCCTCTCTGCGTGTGAACCTGGGAATCATCTCTCCTGCGATCTTCGGTTACCTGGCAGGAAACTACGATGCCCAGACCTATGGTTAGCTGTGCAGCGAGTTATACTGCGTGGACAGGTTCCACACACACTTCAACTAAGTGGGTGGCCTGAGTGGAAAAGTGAGAGTTTGGGCAGCTGTGCAGACAAAGAAGGTGCCCTATGGCCTGGGCCTAAAGGTTTGTGACACCCCACTGGGCCTGCCTGGCTCTGAGGGCCCTGCCCTGGGCCCCCTGCTCCCCTGCCTTTTGTTCAGTCACAGCAGAGATGGCCACACACACTCCCTCAGTGAGGGCAGGGTTCCAGCCTCCCTCAGCCCCGCCCACTCTCCGCAGGTTACCATGGACTACAGATTCTGCATTCTGAGGCCAGTGCGTTCCGAGAATGCCAAGGGCAGACATGATGACCTTAAATGATAACCTCTTGTGTCAGTTTTGGTAAACTGTAGGAGCTAGGAAATGGTCAACTTTACAGAAATGTTCAAATGTACTGGCATTTCATATATTCTCTGCTATAACTTTGTCCTGATTCTTTCTATATATTCTTTACTTATGTTTTTGTTTTCGTTAATCAAAGTGTTTCTTTTAAATCTTTTCAAAGAATATTCTTTGGACTTACTAAATCACCTAAATTTTATACGTTTTCTGTGGTATTAAGTTCTGCTCATATCTTTATTTATCGTTTTTCTATGTTCTCAGGGTTTATTGTTTTGATCTTCTGATGTCAATTAAAACACTTGGTTATTCATTTTCATCAATCTTTTTACTTATAAAGATTTGAACTTTTAAAGATTCCACCTCACTTTTAAGTTTCTAAGCGTCAGGTCCTCTACATTGTGGCTGGCCTAAGGCTTAGTTCACCATATAGCAATGTATATATTGACATTTTCCCCTCGACTTTCTGTGATTCCCTACATCTCACCTTTCTTTGCAGACAAGCCATTTGAAATACACTTAACTTATTTCACAGCCAATAATTCTTTGAAATAATGTCTATTTTTTAGAGAAATCTTCTTATATAATTAGGCAGAAAATCTCACCTGCCATAGTTTTCAAAACAGCATAATTTCACTCTTCTCAATGCTTAATCTGTGGTATTAAACAACCTTTGAGTATTTAGGTTTATCAACGACATGTACTTTAAAAATGTTTGAGAGATCCTACCAGCCTTTGAAAACCTCCTTGTTCCTTGTTTCAGTTCCAGTTTTATGTATGTTTTCTGCCTTGCACCTGATTATTCCAACATCAGATGGATGGCCTAGGGAATCTCATTCTGGTATTGATTGTTTTTGCTGATTGTCTCACTTTGTAGCTGATTTCTTCAATATTGTGTAAATTTAGATCATGAGCTCATGTTTAGCTAAACAGCTGACTTTGTAAGAGGCTTAGGTGTGAACGCTGGTAAGCTTCAGCAGAAAGTCGGCAAAGATTTATTTGTGTCCCTCCAATGAGTTGCCCGCAAGGACCCCGTTTTCTACAAGTGTTGGACCAATACTCCTTCGAGAGGCAGTGGACTCAGACATGGTTGCTTTTCAGCCTTCGATCTGGGGCAGGGCCAGTGGGCGGCCTGTGGCCCGGGCAGGAGCCTCTCCGCATGTGTCCCAGGGACCCATTTGCCTGCGAACTTCGGTCACCTGGCAGGAAGGTACGATGCCCTGACCTATGGTTAGCTATGCAGCGAGGTGTACTGCGCGGACAGGTTCCAAACACATTTCAAATAAGAGGGCGGCCTGAGTGGAAAGGTGAGAGTTTGGGCAGCTGTGCAGACAAAGAAGGCGCCCTTTGGCCTGGGCCTAAATGCTTGTGACACCCCACTGGGTCTGCCGGGCTCTGAGGGCCCTGCCCTGGGCCCCCTGCTCCCCTGCCCTTTGTTCAGTCACAGCAGAGATGGCCACACCCACTCGCTCAGTGAGGGCAGTCTTCCAAACTCCCTCAGCCACGCCCCCTCTCCGCAGGTTACCATGGACTACAGATGCTGCATTCTGAGGCCAGGGCGTTCCGAGAATGCCAAGGGCAGACAAGATGACCTTAAATGATTTCCTTTGTGTCAGTTTTGGTAAAATTTAGGAGCTAGGAAATGGTCCGCTTTACAGAAATGTTCAAATTTACTGGCATTTCATATATTCTCTGCTATAACATTGTCCTGATTCTTTCTGTATATTCTTTACTTATGTTTTTGTTTTCCTTAATCAAAGTGTGTCTTTTAAATCTTTTCAAAGAATATTCTTTGGACGTACTAAATCACCTGAATTTTATACGTTTTCTGTTGTATTAAGTTCTGCTCATATCTTTATTTGTCTTTTTTCTGTGTTCTCATGGTTTATTGTTTTGATTTTCTGATGTCAAGTAAAACACTTGGTTATTCATTTGAATAAATCTTTTTACTTATAAAGATTTGAACTTTTAAAGATTCCAGCTTACTTGTACGTTTCTAAGGGTCCATTCCTCTACACTGTTGCCGGCCTAAGGCTTAGTTCACCATATAGCAATGTATATATTGACATATTATCCCCTCGGCTTTCTGTGATTCCCTACATCTCACCTTTCTTTGCAGACAAGCCATTTGAAATACCCTTAACTTATTTCACAGCCAATAATTCTTTGAAATAATGTGTATTTTTTAGAGAAATCATCTTATATAATTAGGCAGAAAATCTCACCTTCCATAGTTTTCTGAACAGCATAATTTCACTCTTCTCACTGCTTAATTTGTTGTATTAAACAACCTTTGAGTATTTAGCTTTATCAATGACATGTACTATAAAAATGTTTTAGAGATCCTACCAGTCTTTGAAAACATGCTTGTTCCTTGTTTCATTTCCAGGTTTATGTATATTTTCTGCCTAGCACCTGATTATTCCAACATCTGATGGGTGGCCTAGGGAATCTAATTCTGGTATTGATTGTTTTTGCTGATTGTCTCCCTTTGTAGCTGATTTCTTCATTATTGTGTAAATTTAGATCATGAGCTCATGTTTAGCTAAACAGCTGACCTTGTAAGAGGCTTAGGTGTGAACGCTCGTAAGTTTCAGCAAAAAGTCGGCAAAGATTTATTTGTGTCCCTCCAATGAGTTGCCCACAAGGACCCCGTTTTCTAGAAGTGTTGGTCCAATACTCCTTCTAGGAGTAGGGGACTTAGACAAGGCTTCTTTCGGCCCCCGATCTTGGGCAGGGGCAGTGGGCGGCCTGTGGCCCGGGCAGGAGACTCTCTGCGTGTGAACCTGGGAATCATCTCTCCTGCGAACTTCGGTCACCTGGCAGGAAGCTACGATGCCCAGTCCTATGGTTAGCTGTGCAGCGAGGTATACTGCGTGGACAGGTTCCAAACACACTTCAACTAAGTGGGTGGCCTGAGAGGAAAAGTGAGAGTTTGGGCAGCTGTGCAGACAAGGAAGGTGCCCTATGGCCTGGGCCTAAATGCTTGTGACACCCCACTGGGCCTGCCGGGCTCTGAGGGCCCTGCCTTGGGCCCCCTGCTCCCCTGCCATTTGTTCCATCACAGCAGAGATGGCGACACCCAATCCCTCTGTGAGGGCAGTGTTCCAGCCTCCCTCAGCCCCGCCCACACTCCGCAGGTTACCATGGACTACAGATGCTGCATTCTGAGGCCAGGGCGTTCCGAGAATCTCAAGGGCAGACATGATGACCTTAAATGATTTCCTCTTGTGTCAGTTTTGGTAAACTTTAGGAGCTAGGAAATGGTCCGCTTTACAGAAATGTTCAAATTTACTGGCATTTCATATATTCTCTGCTATAACATTGTCCTGATTCTTTCTGTATATTCTTTACTTATGTTTTTGTTTTCCTTAATCAAAGTGTGTCTTTTAAATCTTTTCAAAGAATATTCTTTGGACTTACTAAATCACCTGAATTTTATACGTTTTCTTTTGTATTAAGTTCTGCTCATATCTTTATTTATCTTTTTTCTATGTTCTCAGGGTTTATTGTTTTGATTTTCTGATGTCAAGTAAAACACTTGGTTATTCATTTTAATAAATATTTTTACTTATAAAGATTTGAACTTTTAAAGATTCCAGCTTACTTGTACGTTTCTAAGGGTCCATTCCTCTACACTGTTGCCGGCCTAAGACTTAGATCACCTTTAGCAATATATATTGACATATTATCCCCTCGGCTTTCTGTGATTCCCTACATCTCACCTTTCTTTTCAGACAAGCCATTTGAAATACCCTTAACTTATTTCACAGCCAATAATTCTTTGAAATAAGGTGTATTTTTTAGAGAAATCATCTTATATAATTAGGCAGAAAATCTCACTTTCCATAGGTTTCTAAACAGCATAATTTCAATCTTCTCACTGCTTAATTTGTTGTATTAAAGAACCTTTCAGTATTTAGCTTTATCAATGACATGTACTTTAAAAATGTTTTAGAGATCCTACCAGTCTTTGAAAACATGCTTGTTCCTTGTTTCATTTCCAGGATTATGTATATTTTCTGCCTAGCACCTGATTATTCCAACATCTGATGGGTGGCCTAAGGAATCTAATTCTGGTATTGATTGTTTTTGCTGATTGTCTCCCTTTGTAGCTGATTTCTTCAATATTGTGTAAATTTAGATCATGAGCTCATGTTTAGCTAAACAGCTGACCTTGTAAGAGGCTTAGGTGTGAACGCTCGTAAGTTTCAGCAAAAAGTCGGCAAAGATTTATTTGTGTCCCTCCAATGAGTTGCCCACAAGGACCCCGTTTTCTAGAAGTGTTGGTCCAATACTCCCTCTAGGGGTAGGGGACTTAGACAGGGCTGCTTTCGGCCCCCGATCTTGGGCAGGGGCAGTGGGCGGCCTGAGGCCCGGGCAGGAGCCTCTCTGCGTGTGAACCTGGGAATCATCTCTCCTGCGAACTTCGGTCACCTGGCAGGAAGCTACGATGCCCAGACCTATGGTTAGCTGTGCAGCGAGGTATACTGCGCGGACAGGTTCCACACACACTTCAACTAATTGGGTGGCCTGAGTGGAAAAGTGAGAGTTTGGGCAGCTGTGCAGACAAAGAAGGTGCCCTATGGCCTGGGCCTAAAGGCTTGTGACACACCACTGGGCCTGCCGTGCACTGAGGGCCCTGCCCTGTGCCCCCTGCTCCCCTGCCCTTTGTTCAGTCACAGCAGAGATGGCCACACCCACTCCCTCAGTGAGGGCAGTGTTCCAGCCTCCCTCAGCCCCGCCCACACTCCGCAGGTTACCATGGACTACAGATGCTGCATTCTGAGGCCAGGGCGTTCCGAGAATGCCAAGGGCAGACATGATGACCTTAAATGATTTCCTCTTGTGTCAGTTTTGGTAAACTGTAGGAGCTAGGAAATGGTCCACTTTACAGAAATGTTCAAATTTACTGGCATTTCATATATTCTCTGCTATAACTTTGCCCTGATTCTTTCTATATATTATTTAATTATGTTTTTGTTTTCCTTAATCAAAGTGTGTCTTTTAAATCTTTTCAAAGAATATTCTTTGGACTTACTTCCTCACCTGAATTTTATACGTTTTCTGTGGTATTAAGTTCTGCTCATATCTTTATTTATCTTTTTTCTATGTTCTCAGGGTTTATTGTTTTGATCTTCTGATGTCAATTAAAACACTTGGTTATTCATTTTCATCAATCTTTTTACTTATAAAGATTTGAACTTTTAAAGATTCCAGCTCACGTTTAAGTTTCTAAGGGTCAGGTCCTCTACATTGTGGCTGGCCTAAGGCTTAGTTCACCATATAGCAATGTATATATTGACATTTTCCCCTCGACTTTCTGTGATTCCCTACATCTCACCTTTCTTTGCAGACAAGCCATTTGAAATACACTTAACTTATTTCACAGCCAATAAGTCTTTGAAATAATGTCTATTTTTTAGAGAAACCTTCTTATATAATTAGGCAGAAAATCTCACCTGCCATAGTTTTCAAAACAGCATAATTTCACTCTTCTCAATGCTTAATCTGTGGTATTAAACAACCTTTGAGTATTTAGGTTTATCAACGACATGTACTTTAAAAATGTTTTAGAGATCCTACCAGCCTTTGAAAACCTCCTTGTTCCTTGTTTCAGTTCCAGTTTTATGTATATTTTCTTCCTTGCACCTGAGTATAACAACATCAGATGGATGGCCAAGGGAATCTCATTCTGGTATTGATTGTTTTTGCTGATTGTCTCACTTTGTAGCTGATTTCTTCAATATAGTGTAAAATTAGATCATGAGCTCTTGTTTAGCTAAACAGCTGACCTTGTAAGAGGCTTAGGTGTGAACGCTGGTAAGCTTCAGCAGAAAGTCGGCAAAGATTTTTTTGTGTCCCTCCATTGAGTTGCCCGCAAGGACCCCGTTTTCTACAAGTGTTGGTCCAATACTCCTTCGAGAGGCAGTGGACTCAGACATGGCTGCTGTTCAGCCTTCGATCTGGGGCAGGGCAAGTGGGCGGCCTGTGTCCCGGGGAGGAGCCTCTCCGCATGAGTCCCAGGGACCCATTTTCCTGCGAACTTCGGTCACCTGGCAGGAAGCTACGATGCCCTGACCTATGGGTAGCTGTGCAGCGAGGTGTACTGCGCGGACAGGTTCCAAACACACTTCAAATAAGAGGGCGGCCTGAGTGGAAAGGTGAGAGTTTGGGCAGCTGTGCAGACAAAGAAGGCGTCCTTTGGCCTGGGCCTAAATGCTTGTGACACCCCACTGGGTCTGCCGTGCTCTGAGGGCCCTCCCCTGGGCCCCCTGCTCCCCTGCCCTTTGTTCAGTCACAGCAGAGATGGCCACACCCACTCCCTCAGTGAGGGCAGACTTCCAACCTCCCTCAGCCACGCCCCTTCTCTGCAGGTTACCATGGACTACAGATGCTGCATTCTGAGGCCAGGGCGTTCCGAGAATGCCAAGGGCAGACATGATGACTTTAAATGATTTCCTCTTGTTTCAGTTTTGGTAAACTTTAGGAGCTAGGAAATGGTCCGCTTTACAGAAATGTTTAAATTTACTGGCATTTCATATATTCTCTGCTATAACATTGTCCTGATTCTTTCTATATATTCTTTAATTATGTTTGTGTTTTCCTTAATCAAAGTGTGTCTTTTAAATCTTTTCAAAGAATATTCTTTGGTCTTACTACCTCACCTGAATTTTATACGTTTTCTGTGGTATTAAGTTCTGCTCATATCTTTATTTATCTTTTTTCTATGTTCTCAGGGTTTATTGTTTTGATCATCTCATATCAATTAAAACACTTGGTTATTCATTTTCATCAATCTTTTTACTTATAAAGATTTGAACTTTTAAAGATTCCAGCTCACTTTTAAGTTTCTAAGGGTCAGGTCCTCTACATTGTGGCTGGCCTAAGACTTAGTTCACCATATAGCAATGTATATATTGACATTTTCCCCTCGACTTTCTGTGATTCCCTACATCTCACCTTTCTTTGCAGACAAGCCATTTGAAATACACTTAACTTATTTCACAGCCAATAAGTCTTTGAAATAATGTCTATTTTTTAGAGAAATCTTCTTATATAATTAGGCAGAAAATCTCACCTGCCATAGTTTTCAAAACAGCATAATTTCACTCTTCTCAATGCTTAATCTGTGGTATTAAACAACCTTTGAGTATTTAGGTTTATCAAGGACATGTACTTTAAAAATGTTTTAGAGATCCTACCAGCCTTTGAAAACCTCCTTGTTCCTTGTTTCAGTTCCAGGTTTATGTATATTTTCTGCCTTGCACCTGATTATTCCAACATCAGATGGATGGCCTAGGGAATCTCATTCTGGTATTGATTGTTTTTGCTGATTGTCTCACTTTGTAGCTGATTTCTTCAATATTGTGTAAATTTAGATCATGAGCTCATGTTTAGCTAAACAGCTGACCTTGTAAGAGGCTTAGGTGTGAACGCTGGTAAGCTTCAGCAGAAAGTCGGCAAAGATTTATTTGTGTCCCTCCAATGAGTTGCCCGCAAGGACCCCGTTTTCTACAAGTGTTGGTCCAATACTCCTTCGAGAGGCAGTGGACTCAGACATGGCTGCTTTTCAGCCTTCGATCTGGGGCAGGGCCAGTGGGCGGCCTGTGGCCCGGGCAAGAGCCTCTCCGCATGTGTCCCAGGGACCCATTTGCCTGCGAACTTCGGTCACCTGGCAGGAAGCTACGATGCCCTGACCTATGGTGAGCTGTGCAGCGAGGAGTACTGTGCGGACAGGTTCCAAACACACTTCAAATAAAAAGGCGGCCTGAGTGGAAAGGTGAGAGTTTGGGCAGCTGTGCAGACAAAGAAGGCGCCCTTTGGCCTGGGCCTAAATGTTTGTGACACCCCACTGGGTCTGCTGGGCTCTGAGGGCCCTGCCCTGGGCCCCCTGCTCCCCTGCCCTTTGTTCAGTCACAGCAGAGATGGCCACACCCACTCCCTCAGTGAGGGCAGTGTTCCAGCCTCCCTCAGCCCCGCCCACTCTCCGCAGGTTACCATGGACTACAGATGCTGCATTCTGAGGCCAGGGCGTTCCGAGAATGCCAAGGGCAGACATGATGACCTTAAATGATTTCCTCTTGTGTCAGTTTTGGTAAACTGTAGGAGCTAGGAAATGGTCAACTTTACAGAAATGTTCAAATTTACTGGCATTTCATATATTCTCTGCTATAACATTGTCCTGATTCTTTCTATATATTCTTTAATTATGTTTGTGTTTTCCTTAATCAAAGTGTGTCTTTTAAATCTTTTCAAAGAATATTCTTTGGTCTTACGACCTCACCTGAATTTTATACGTTTTCTGTGGTATTAAGTTCTGCTCATATCTTTATTTATCTTTTTTCTATGTTCTCAGGGTTTATTGTTTTGATCATCTCATATCAATTAAAACACTTGGTTATTCATTTTCATCAATCTTTTTACTTATAAAGATTTGAACTTTTAAAGATTCCAGCTCACTTTTAAGTTTCTAAGGGTCAGGTCCTCTACATTGTGGCTGGCCTAAGACTTAGTTCACCATATAGCAATGTATATATTGACATTTTCCCCTCGACTTTCTGTGATTCCCTACATCTCACCTTTCTTTGCAGACAAGCCATTTGAAATACACTTAACTTATTTCACAGCCAATAAGTCTTTGAAATAATGTCTATTTTTTAGAGAAATCTTCTTATATAATTAGGCAGAAAATCTCACCTGCCATAGTTTTCAAAACAGCATAATTTCACTCTTCTCAATGCTTAATCTGTGGTATTAAACAACCTTTGAGTATTTAGGTTTATCAAGGACATGTACTTTAAAAATGTTTTAGAGATCCTACCAGCCTTTGAAAACCTCCTTGTTCCTTGTTTCAGTTCCAGGTTTATGTATATTTTCTGCCTTGCACCTGATTATTCCAACATCAGATGGATGGCCTAGGGAATCTCATTCTGGTATTGATTGTTTTTGCTGATTGTCTCACTTTGTAGCTGATTTCTTCAATATTGTGTAAATTTAGATCATGAGCTCATGTTTAGCTAAACAGCTGACCTTGTAAGAGGCTTAGGTGTGAACGCTGGTAAGCTTCAGCAGAAAGTCGGCAAAGATTTATTTGTGTCCCTCCAATGAGTTGCCCGCAAGGACCCCGTTTTCTACAAGTGTTGGTCCAATACTCCTTCGAGAGGCAGTGGATTCAGACATGGCTGCTTTTCAGCCTTCGATCTGGGGCAGGGCCAGTGGGCGGCCTGTGGCCCGGGCAAGAGCCTCTCCGCATGTGTCCCAGGGACCCATTTGCCTGCGAACTTCGGTCACCTGGCAGGAAGCTACGATGCCCTGACCTATGGTGAGCTGTGCAGCGAGGTGTACTGCGCGGACAGCTTCCAAACACACTTCAAATAAGAGGGCGGCCTGAGTGGAAAGGTGAGAGTTTGGGCAGCTGTGCAGACAAAGAAGGCGCCCTTTGGCGTGGGCCTAAATGTTTGTGACACCCCACTGGGTCTGCCGGGCTCTGAGGGCCCTGCCCTGGGCCCCTTGCTCCTCTGCCCTTTGTTCAGTCACAGCAGAGATGGCCACACCCACTCCCTAGTGAGGGCAGTCGTCCAAGCTCCCTCAGCCACGCCCCCTCTCCGCAGGTTACCATGGACTACAGATGCTGCATTCTGAGGCCAGGGCGATCCGAGAATGCCAAGGGCAGACATGATGACCTTAAATGATTTCCTCTTGTGTCAGTTTTGGTAAACTTTAGGAGCTAGGAAATGGTCCGCTTTACAGAAATGTTCAAATTTACTGGCATTTCATATATTCTCTGCTATAACATTGTCCTGATTCTTTCTGTATATTCTTTACTTATGTTTTTGTTTTCCTTAATCAAAGTGTGTCTTTTAAATCTTTTCAAAGAATATTCTTTGGACTTACTAAATCACCTGAATTTTATACGTTTTCTGTTGTATTAAGTTCTGCTCATATCTTTATTTATCTTTTTTCTATGTTCTCAGGGTTTATTGTTTTGATTTTCTGATGTCAAGTAAAACACTTGGTTATTCATTTTAATAAATCTTTTTACATATAAAGATTTGAACTTTTAAAGATTCCAGCTTACTTGTACGTTTCTAAGGGTCCATTCCTCTACAATGTTGCCGGCCTAAGGCTTAGATCACCATTAGCAATGTGTATATTGACATATTATCCCCTCGGCTTTCTGTGATTCCCTACATCTCACCTTTCTTTGCAGACAAGCCATTTGAAATACCCTTAACTTATTTCACAGCCAATAATTCTTTGAAATAATCTGTATTTTTTAGAGAAATCATCTTATATAATTAGGCAGAAAATCTCACCTTCCATAGTTTTCTAAACAGCATAATTTCACTCTTCTCACTGTTTAATTTGTTGTATTAAAGAACATTTGAGTATTTAGCTTTATCAATGACATGTTCTTTAAAAATGTTTTAGAGATCCTACCAGTCTTTGAAAACCTCCTTGTTCCTTGTTTCATTTCCAGGTTTATGTATATTTTCTGCCTAGCACCTGATTATTCCAACATCTGATGGGTGGCCTAGGGAATCTAATTCTGGTATTGACTGTTTTTGCTGATTGTCTCCCTTTGTAGCTGATTTCTTCAATATTGTGTAAATTTAGATCATGAGCTCATGTTTAGCTAAACAGCTGACCTTGTAAGAGGCTTAGGTGTGAACGCTCGTAAGTTTCAGCAAAAAGTCGGCAAGGATTTATTTGTGTCCCTCCAATGAGTTGCCACAAGGACCCCGTTTTCTAGAAGTGTTGGTCCAATACTCCCTCTAGGGGTAGGGGACTTAGACAGGGCTGCTTTCGGCCCCCGATCTTGGGCAGGGTCAGTGGGCGGCAAGTGGCCCGGGCAGGAGCCTCTCTGCGTGTGAACCTGGGAATCATCTCTCCTGCGATCTTCGGTTACCTGGCAGGAAACTACGATGCCCAGACCTATGGTTAGCTGTGCAGCGAGTTATACTGCGTGGACAGGTTCCACACACACTTCAACTAAGTGGGTGGCCTGAGTGGAAAAGTGAGAGTTTGGGCAGCTGTGCAGACAAAGAAGGTGCCCTATGGCCTGGGCCTAAAGGCTTGTGACACACCACTGGGCCTGCCGTGCTCTGAGGGCCCTGCCCTGGGCCCCCTGCTCCCCTGCCCTTTGTTCAGTCACAGCAGAGATGGCCACACCCACTCCCTCAGTGAGGGCAGGGTTCCAGCCTCCCTCAGCCCCGCCCACTCTCCGCAGGTTACCATGGACAACAGATTCTGCATTCTGAGGCCAGTGCGTTCCGAGAATGCCAAGGGCAGACATGATGACCTTAAATGATAACCTCTTGTGTCAGTTTTGGTAAACTGTAGGAGCTAGGAAATGGTCAACTTTACAGAAATGTTCAAATTTACTGGCATTTCATATATTCTCTGCTATAACTTTGTCCTGATTCTTTCTATATATTCTTTACTTATGTTTTTGTTTTCGTTAATCAAAGTGTTTCTTTTAAATCTTTACAAAGAATATTCTTTGGACTTACTAAATCACCTAAATTTTATACGTTTTCTGTGGTATTAAGTTCTGCTCATATCTTTATTTATCTTTTTTCTATGTTCTCAGGGTTTATTGTTTTGATCTTCTGATGTCAATTAAAACACTTGGTTATTCATTTTCATCAATCTTTTTACTTATAAAGATTTGAACTTTTAAAGATTCCACCTCACTTTTAAGTTTCTAAGCGTCAGGTCCTCTACATTGTGGCTGGCCTAAGGCTTAGTTCACCATATAGCAATGTATATATTGACATTTTCCCCTCGACTTTCTGTGATTCCCTACATCTCACCTTTCTTTGCAGACAAGCCATTTGAAATACACTTAACTTATTTCACAGCCAATAATTCTTTGAAATAATGTCTATTTTTTAGAGAAATCTTCTTATATAATTAGGCAGAAAATCTCACCTGCCATAGTTTTCAAAACAGCATAATTTCACTCTTCTCAATGCTTAATCTGTGGTATTAAACAACCTTTGAGTATTTAGGTTTATCAACGACATGTACTTTAAAAATGTTTGAGAGATCCTACCAGCCTTTGAAAACCTCCTTGTTCCTTGTTTCAGTTCCAGTTTTATGTATGTTTTCTGCCTTGCACCTGATTATTCCAACATCAGATGGATGGCCTAGGGAATTTCATTCTGGTATTGATTGTTTTTGCTGATTGTCTCACTTTGTAGCTGATTTCTTCAATATTGTGTAAATTTAGATCATGAGCTCATGTTTAGCTAAACAGCTGACTTTGTAAGAGGCTTAGGTGTGAACGCTGGTAAGCTTCAGCAGAAAGTCGGCAAAGATTTATTTGTGTCCCTCCAATGAGTTGCCCGCAAGGACCCCGTTTTCTACAAGTGTTGGACCAATACTCCTTCGAGAGGCAGTGGACTCAGACATGGTTGCTTTTCAGCCTTCGATCTGGGGCAGGGCCAGTGGGCGGCCTGTGGCCCGGGCAGGAGCCTCTCCGCATGTGTCCCAGGGACCCATTTGCCTGCGAACTTCGGTCACCTGGCAGGAAGGTACGATGCCGTGACCTATGGTTAGCTATGCAGCGAGGTGTACTGCGCGGACAGGTTCCAAACACATTTCAAATAAGAGGGCGGCCTGAGTGGAAAGGTGAGAGTTTGGGCAGCTGTGCAGACAAAGAAGGCGCCCTTTGGCCTGGGCCTAAATGCTTGTGACACCCCACTGGGTCTGCCGGGCTCTGAGGGCCCTGCCCTGGGCCCCCTGCTCCCCTGCCCTTTGTTCAGTCACAGCAGAGATGGCCACACCCACTCGCTCAGTGAGGGCAGTCTTCCAAACTCCCTCACCCACGCCCCCTCTCCGCAGGTTACCATGGACTACAGATGCTGCATTCTGAGGCCAGGGCGTTCCGAGAATGCCAAGGGCTGACAAGATGACCTTAAATGATTTCCTTTGTGTCAGTTTTGGTAAAATTTAGGAGCTAGGAAATGGTCCGCTTTACAGAAATGTTCAAATTTACTGGCATTTCATATATTCTCTGCTATAACATTGTCCTGATTCTTTCTGTATATTCTTTACTTATGTTTTTGTTTTCCTTAATCAAAGTGTGTCTTTTAAATCTTTTCAAAGAATATTCTTTGGACGTACTAAATCACCTGAATTTTATACGTTTTCTGTTGTATTAAGTTCTGCTCATATCTTTATTTGTCTTTTTTCTGTGTTCTCATGGTTTATTGTTTTGATTTTCTGATGTCAAGTAAAACACTTGGTTATTCATTTGAATAAATCTTTTTACTTATAAAGATTTGAACTTTTAAAGATTCCAGCTTACTTGTACGTTTCTAAGGGTCCATTCCTCTACACTGTTGCCGGCCTAAGGCTTAGTTCACCATATAGCAATGTATATATTGACATATTATCCCCTCGGCTTTCTGTGATTCCCTACATCTCACCTTTCTTTGCAGACAAGCCATTTGAAATACCCTTAACTTATTTCACAGCCAAAAATTCTTTGAAATAATGTGTATTTTTTAGAGAAATCATCTTATATAATTAGGCAGAAAATCTCACCTTCCATAGTTTTCTGAACAGTATAATTTCACTCTTCTCACTGCTTAATTTGTTGTATTAAACAACCTTTGAGTATTTAGCTTTATCAATGACATGTACTATAAAAATGTTTTAGAGATCCTACCAGTCTTTGAAAACATGCTTGTTCCTTGTTTCATTTCCAGGTTTATGTATATTTTCTGCCTAGCACCTGATTATTCCAACATCTGATGGGTGGCCTAGGGAATCTAATTCTGGTATTGATTGTTTTTGCTGATTGTCTCCCTTTGTAGCTGATTTCTTCATTATTGTGTAAATTTAGATCATGAGCTCATGTTTAGCTAAACAGCTGACCTTGTAAGAGGCTTAGGTGTGAACGCTCGTAAGTTTCAGCAAAAAGTCGGCAAAGATTTATTTGTGTCCCTCCAATGAGTTGCCCACAAGGACCCCGTTTTCTAGAAGTGTTGGTCCAATACTCCTTCTAGGAGTAGGGGCCTTAGACAAGGCTGCTTTCGGCCCCCGATCTTGGGCAGGGGCAGTGGGCGGCCTGTGGCCCGGGCTGGAGCCTCTCTGCGTGTGAACCTGGGAATCATCTCTCCTGCGAACTTCGGTCACCTGGCAGGAAGCTACGATGCCCAGACCTATGGTTAGCTGTGCAGCGAGGTATACTGCGCGGACAGGTTCCACACACACTTCAACTAAGTGGGTGGCCTGAGAGGAAAAGTGAGAGTTTGGGCAGCTGTGCAGACAAAGAAGGTGCCCTATGGCCTGGGCCTAAATGCTTGTGACACCCCACTGGGCCTGCCGGGCTCTGAGGGCCCTGCCTTGGGCCCCCTGCTCCCCTGCCCTTTGTTCCGTCACAGCAGAGATGGCCACACCCACTCCCTCTGTGAGGGCAGTGTTCCAGCCTCCCTCAGCCCCGCCCACTCTCCGCAGGTTACCATGGACTACAGATGCTGCATTCTGAGGCCAGGGCGTTCCGAGAATCACAAGGGCAGACATGATGACCTTAAATGATTTCCTCTTGTGTCAGTTTTGGTAAACTTTAGGAGCTAGGAAATGGTCCGCTTTACAGAAATGTTCAAATTTACTGGCATTTCATATATTCTCTGCTATAACATTGTCCTGATTCTTTCTGTATATTCTTTACTTATGTTTTTGTTTTCCTTAATCAAAGTGTGTCTTTTAAATCTTTTCAAAGAATATTCTTTAGACTTACTAAATCACCTGAATTTTATACGTTTTCTGTTGTATTAAGTTCTGCTCATATCTTTATTTATCTTTTTTCTATGTTCTCAGGGTTTATTGTTTTGATTTTCTGATGTCAAGTAAAACACTTGGTTATTCATTTTAATAAATCTTTTTACTTATAAAGATTTGAACTTTTAAAGATTCCAGCTTACTTGTACTTTTCTAAGGGTCCATCCCTCTACACTGTTGCCGGCCTAAGGCTTAGTTCACCATATAGCAATGTATATATTGACATATTATCCCCTCGGCTTTCTGTGATTCCCTACATCTCACCTTTCTTTGCAGACAAGCCATTTGAAATACCCTTAACTTATTTCACAGCCAATAAGTCTTTGAAATAATGTGTAATTTTTAGAGAAATCATCTTATATAATTAGGCAGAAAATCTCACCTTCCATAATTTTCTAAACAGCATAATTTCATTCTTCTTACTGCTTAATTTGTTGTATTAAACAACCTTTGAGTATTTAGCTTTATCAATGACATGTACTTTAAAAATGTTTTAGAGATCCTACCAGTCGTTGACAACATGCTTGTTCCTTGTTTCATTTCCAGGTTTATGTATATTTTCTGCCTAGCACCTGATTATTCCAACATCTCAAGGATGGCCTAGGGAATCTAATTCTGGTATTGATTGTTTTTGCTGATTGTCTCCCTTTGTAGCTGATTTCTTCATTAGTGTGTAAATTTAGATCATGAGCTCATGTTTAGCTAAACAGCTGACCTTGTAAGAGGCTTAGTTGTGAACGCTCGTAAGCTTCAGCAGAAAGTCGGCAAAGATTTATTTGTGTCCCTGCAATGCGTTACCCCGAGGACCCCGTTTTCTACAGGTGTTGGTAAAATACTCCCTCTACAGGCAGGGACTCAGACAAGACAGCTTTGCTGCCACCGATCTGGTGTAGTGGCTCTTGGCGGCCTGTGGCCCGGGCAGGAGGCTCCCCGCATGTGTCCCACGACCCATCTGCCTGCGAACTTCGGTCACCTGGAAGGAAGCTACGATGCCCAGACCTACGGTTAGTTGTGCAGTGAGGTGTACTCTGCGGACCGTTTCCACACACACTTCAAGTAAGAGGGCGGCCTGATTGGAAAGGTGAGAGTTTGTGCAGCGGTGCAGAAAAAGAAGTCGCCCTTTGGCCTAGGTCTAAAGGCTTGTGACACCCCACTGGGCCTGCCGGGCTCTGTGGGCCCTGCCCTTGGCCCCCTTCTCCCCTGCCCTTTGTTCAGTCACAGCAGAGATGTCCACACCCACTCCTTCAGTGAGATCAGTGTTCCGACCTCCCTCAGCCCCGCCCCCTCTCCGCAGGTTACCATGGACTACAGATGCTGCATTCTGAGGCCAGGGCGTTCCGAGAATGCCAAGGGCAGACATGATGACCTTAAATGATTTCCTCTAGTGTCAATTTTGGTAAACTTTAGGAGCTAGGAAATGGTCCACTTTACAGAAATATACAAATTTAATGGCATTTAATACATTCTCTGCTACAACATTCTCCTGATTTTATCTGTATATTCTTTACTTATGTGTTTGTTTTCCTTAATCAAAGTGTGTCTTTTAAATCTTGTCAAAGAATATTCTTTGGACTTACTACATCACCTGAATTTTATACGTTTTCCTTTTTATTAAGTTCTGTTCATATCTTTATTTATCTTTTTTCTATGTTCTCAGGTTTATTATTTTGAAAATCTGATGTCAATTAAAACACTTGGTTTTTCCTTTTAATAAATCTTTTTACTTATAAAGATTTGTATTTTTCAAAATTCCAGCTTACTTGTAAGTTTCTAAGGATCAGGTCCTCTACATTGATGCTGGCCTAAGGCTTAGTTCACAATATTGCAAAGTATATATTGACCCATTTTCCCCTCGACTTTCTGTGATTTCCTACATATCACATTTCTTTGCAGACAAGCTAGTTGAAATACCCTTAACTTATTTAACAGCCAATAAGTCTTTGAAATAATGTGTATTTTTTAGAGAAATCTTTTTATATATTTAGGCAATAAATCTGACCTGCAATAGTTTTCAAAACAGCATAATTTCTCTCTTCTCAATGATGAATCTGTTGAATTACACAATCTTTGAGTATTTGGTTTATCAATGACATGTACTTTAAAAATGTTTTAGAGATCCTACCAGTCTTTGAAAACATCCTTCTTCCTTGTTTCAGTTCCAGTTTTATGTATATTTTCTGCCTTGCACCTGATTATTCCAACGTCTGATGGATGGCCAAGGGAATCTAATTCTGGTATTGATTGTTTTTGCTGATTGTCTCCCCCTGTAGCTGATTTTTTCATTATTGTGTAAATTTACATCATGAGCTCATGTTTAGCTAAACATCTGACCTTGTAAGAGGCTTAGGTGTGAACACTCGTAAGCTTCTTCAGAAAGTCCGCAAAGATTTATTTGTGCCCCTCCAATGAGTTGCCCGCGAGGACCCCATTTTCTACAAGTGTTGGTCCAATACACCCTCTAGAGGCACGGCCTCAGACAGGGCTGCTTTGCGCCCCACGATCTGTTGCAGTGGCAGTCGGCAGCCTGTGGCCCGGGCAGGAGCCTCTCCGCGTGTGTCCCAGGGACCCATCTGCCTGCGAACTTCAGTCACCTGGCAGGAAGATACGATGCCCAGAACTATGGTTGGCTGTGCAGCGAGGTGTACTGCGCGGACATGTTCCACACACACTTCAAGTAAGAGGGCGGCCTGAGTGGAAAGGTGAGGGTTTGGGCAGCTGTGCAGACAAAGCTGGTGCCCTTTGTCCTGGGCCTAAATGCTTGTGACACCCCACTGGGCCTGCCGGGCTCTGAGGGCCCTGCCCTGGGCCCCCTGCTCCCCTGCCCTTTGTTCAGTCACAGCAGAGATGGCCACACACACTCCCTCAGTGAGGGCAGTGTTCCAACTTCCCTCAGCCCCGCCCCCTCTCCGCAGGTTACCATGGACTACAGATGCTGCATTCTGAGGCCAGGGCGTTCGAGAATGCCAAGGACAGACATGATGACCTTAAATGATTTCCTCTTGTGTCAGTTTTGGTAAACTTAAGAGCTAGCAAATGGTCCACTTTCAGAAATGTTCAAATTTACTGGCATTTCATATATTCTCTGCTATAACATTGTCCTGATTCTTTCTGTATATTCTTTACTTTTGTTTTGTTTTCCTTAATCAAAGTGTGTCTTTTAAATCTTGTCAAAGAATATTCTTTGGACTTACTACCTCACCTGAATTTTATACGTTTTCTGTTGTAATAATTTCTGCTCATATCTTTATTTATCTTTTTTCTATGTTCTCGGGGTTTATTGTTTTGATCTTCTGATGTCAATTAAAACACTTGGTTATTCATTTTAATTAATCTTTTTACTTATAAAGGTTTGAACTTTTTAATAGTCCAGCTTACTTGTAAGTTTCTAAGGGTCATGTCCTCTACATTGTTGCTCGCCTAAGGCTTAGTTCACAATATAGCAAAGTATATATTGACCTATTTACCACTCGAAATTCTGTGATTTCCTACATCTCACCTTTCTTTGCAGACAAGCCATTTGAAATACACTTAACTTATTGCACAGCCAATAAGTCTTTGAAATAATGTGTATTTTTTAGAGAAATCTTCTTATATAATTAGGCAGAAAATCTCACCTTCCATAGTTTTCAAAACAGCATAATTTCACTCTTCTCAATGCTTAATCTGTGGCATTAAACAACCTTTGAGTATTTAGGTTTATCAACGACATGTACTTTAAAAATGTTTTAGAGATCCTACCAGCCTTTGAAAACCTCCTTGTTCCTTGTTTCAGTTCCCGTTTTATGTATATTTTCTGCCTTGCACCTGATTATTCCAACATCAGATGGATGGCATAGGGGATCTCATTCTGGTATTGATTGTTTTTGCTGATTATGTCCCCTTGTAGCTGATTTCTTCATTATTGTGTAAATTTAGATCATGAGCTCACGTTTAGCTAAACAGCTAACCTTGTAAGAGGCTTAGGTGTGAACGCTTGTAAGCTTCAGCAGAAAGTCAGCAAAGATTTATTTGTGTCCCTCCGATGAGTTGCCCACGAGGACCCCGTTTTCTACAGGTGTTGGTCCAATACTCCCTCTAAAGGCAGGGGACTCAGACAGGGCTGCTTTGAGGCACCCAATCTGGGGCAGAGGCAGTGGGCGGCCTATGGCCCCGGCAGGAGCCTATTCGCGTGTGTCCCAGGGACCCAACTGCCTGTGAACTTCGGTCACCTGACAGGAAGCCACGATGCCCAGACCTATGGTTAGCTGTGCAGCGAGGTGTACTGCATGGACAGGTTCCACAAACACTTCAAGTAAGACGGAGGCCTGAGTGGAAAGGTGAGAGTTTGGGCAGCTGTGCAGACAAAGAAGGCGCCCTGTAGCCTAGGCCTAAATGCTTGTGACACCCAAATGGGCCTGTCGGGTTCTGAGGGCCCTGCCCTGGGCCCCCTGCTCCCCTGCCCTTTGTTCAGTTATAGCAGAGATGGCCACACCCACTCCCTCAGTGAAGGCAGTGTTCCAAAATCCCTCAGCCCCGCACCCTCTGCGCAGGTTAACATGCACTACAGATGCTGCATTCTGAGGCCAGGGCGATCCGAGAATGCCAAGGGCAGACATGATGACCTTAAATGATTTCCTCTTGTGTCAGTTTTGGTAAACTTTAGGAGCTAGGAAATGGTTCAGTTTACACAAATGTTCAAATTTACTGGCATTTCAGATAATCTCTGCTATAACATTGTCCTGATTCTTTCTGTATATTCTTTACTTATGTTTTTGTTTTCCTTAATCAAAGTGTGTCTTTTAAATCTTGTCAAAGAATATTCTTTGGACTTACTACATCACCTGAATTTTATACGTTTTCCGTTGTACTAAGTTCTGCTCATATCTTTATTTTTCTTTTTTCTATGTTCTCAGTGTTTATTGCTTTGATCTTCTGATATCAATTAAAACACTTGGATACTCATTTTAATAAATCTTTTACTTATATAGATTTGAACTTTTTAATATTCCAGCTTACTTGTAAGTTTCTAAGGGTCAGGTCCTCTACATTGTTGATGGCCAATGGCTTAGTTCACAATGTAGCAAAGTATATATTGACCTATTTTCCCCTCGACTTTCTGTGATTTCCTACATCTCACCTTTCTTTGCAGACAAGCCATTTGAAATACATTTAACATATTACACAGCCATTAAGTCTTTGAAGTAATGTGTATTTTTAGAGAAATCTTCTCATATTATTAGGCAGAAAATGTTACCTGCCATAGTTTTCAAAACAGCATAATTTCACTCTTCTTAATGATGAATCTGTTGTATCACACAACCTTTGATTATTTAGCTTTATCAATGACATGTACTTTAAAAATATTTTAGAGATCCTAGCACTCTTTGAAAACATCCTTGTTCCTTTTTTCAGTTCCAGTTTCAAGTATATTTTCTGCGTTGCACCTGATTATTCCAACGTCTGATGGATGGCCTAGGGAATCTAATTCTGGTATTGATTGTTTTTGCTGATTGTCTCACCCTGTAGCTGATTTCTTCATTATTGTGTAAATTTAGATCATAAGCTCATGTTTAGCTAAACATCTGACCTTGTAAGAGGCTTAGGTGTGAACACTCGTAAACTTCATCAGAAATTTCGCAAAGATTTATTTGTGTACCTCCAATGAGTTGCCCGCGAGGACTCCGTTTTCTACAAGTGTTGGTCCAATACTCCCTCTAGAGGCACGGCCTCAGACAGGGCTGCTTTGCGCCCCACGAGCAGTGGCAGTGCCAGTGGGCGGCCTGTGGTCCGGGCAGGAGCCTCTCCGCGTGGGTCCCAGGGACGCATTTGACTGCGAACTACGGTCACCTGGCAGGAAGTAACGATGCCCAGACCTATGGTTGGCTGTGCAGCGAGGTGTACTGCGCGGACAGGTTCCACACACACTTCAAGTAAGAGGGCGGCCTGAGTGGAAAGGTGAGAGTTTGGGCAGCTGTGCAGACAAAGAAGGTGCCCTTTGTCCTGGGCCTAAAGGCTTGTGACACCCCACTGGGCTTGCCGGGCTCTGAGGGCCCTGCACTGGGACCACTGCTCCCCTGATGTTTGTTCAGTTACTGCAGAGATGGCCTCACCCACTCACTCAGTGAGGGCAGTGTTCCAACCTCCCTCAGCCCCGCCCCCTCTCCGCAGGTTCCCATGCACTACAGATGCTGCATTCTGAGGCCAGGGCTTTCCGAGAATGCCATGGGCAGACATGATGACCTTAAATGATTTCCTCTTGTGTCAGTTTTGGTAAACTTTAGGAGCTAGGAAATGGTCCACTTTACACAAATGTTCAAATTTACTGGCATTTCAGATATTCTCTGCTATAACATTGTCCTGATTCTTTCTGTATATTCTTTCCTTATGTTTTTGTTTTCCTTAATCAAAGTGTGTCTTTTAAATCTTGTCAATGAATATTCTTTGGACTTACTACATCACCTGAATTTTATACGATTTCCGTTGTATTAAGTTCTGCTCATATCTTTATTTTTCTTTTTTCTATGTTCTCTGGGTTTATTGTTTTGATCTTCTGATGTCAATTAAAACACTTGGTTACTCATTTTAATAAATCTTTTTACTTATAAAGATTTGAACTTTTGAAGATACCAGCTTACTTGTAAGTTTCTAAGGGTCAGGTTCTCTACATTGTTGCTGGCCTAAGGCTTTGTTCACAATATAGTAAAGTGTATATTGACTTATTTTCCCCTCGACTTTCTGTGATTCCCTACATCTCCCCTTTCTTTGCAGACAAGCCATTTGAAATACACTTAACTTATTTCACAGCTTATATGTCTTTGAAATAATGTGTATTTTTAGAGAAATCTTCTCATACTATTAGGCAGAAAATCTCACCTGCCATAGTTTTCAAAACAGCATAATTTCACTCTTCTCAAGGATGAATCTGTTGCATTATAAAACCTTTGAGTATTTAGCTTTATCAATGAAATGTACTTTAAAAATGTTTTAGAGATCCTACCAGTCTTTGAAAACATCCTTTTTCCTTGTTTCAGTTCCAGTCTTGTGTATATTTTCTGCCTTACACCTGATTATTCCAACATCTAAAGGATGGCCTAGGGAATCTAATTATGGTATTGATTGTTTTTGCTGATTGTCTCCCCCGGTATTTGATTTCTTCATTATTGTGTAAATTTAGATCATGAGCTCATGTTTAGGTAACCATCTGACTTTGTAAGAGGCTTAGGTGTGAACGCTCGTAAGTTTCATTAAAAAGTAGGCAAAGATTTATTTGTGTCCCTCCAATGAGTTGCCCACAAGGACCCCGTTTTCTAGAAGTGTTGGTCCAATACCCCGTCTAGGGGTAGGGGACTTAGACAGGGCTGCTTTCGGCCCCCGATCTTGGGCAGGGGCAGTGGGCGGCCTGTGGCCCGGGCAGGAGCCTCTCTGCGTGTGAACCTGGGAATCAACTCTCCTGCGAACTTCGGTCACCTGGCAGGAAGCTACGATGCCCATACCTATGGTTAGCTGTGCAGCGAGGTATACTGCACGGACAGCTTCCACACACACTTCAACTAAGTGGGTGGCCTGAGTGGAAAATTGAGAGTTTGGGCAGCTGTGCGGACAAAGAAGGTGCCCTATGGCCTGGGCCTAAAGGCTTGTGACACACCACTGGGCCTGCCGTGCTCTGAGGGCCCAGCCCTGGGCCCCCTGCTCCCCTGCACTTTGTTGAGTCACAGCAGAGATGGCCACACCGACTCCCTCAGTGAGGGCAGTGTTCCAGCCTCCCTCAGCCCTGCCCACTCTCCGCAGGTTACCATGGACTACAAATTCTGCATTCTGAGGCCAGGGCGTTCCGAGAATGCCAGGGGCAGTCATGATGACCTTAAATGAATTCCTCTTGTGTCAGTTTTGGTAAACTTTAGGAGCTAGGAAATGGTCCGCTTTACAGAAATGTTCAAATTTACTGGCATTTCATATATTCTCTGCTATAACATTGTCCTGATTCTTTCTGTATATTCTTTACTTATGTTTTTGTTTTCCTTAATCAAAGTGTGTCTTTTAAATCTTTTCAAAGAATATTCTTTGGACTTACTAAATCACCTGAATTTTATACGTTTTCTGTTGTATTAAGTTCTGCTCATATCTTTATTTGTCTTTTTTCTATGTTCTCAGGGTTTATTGTTTTGATTTTCTGATGTCAAGTAAAACACTTGGTTATTCATTTGAATAAATCTTTTTACTTATCAAGATTTGAACTTTTAAAGATTCCAGCTTACTTGTACGTTTCTAAGGGTCCATTCCTCTACACTGTTGCCGGCCTAAGGCTTAGTTCACCATATAGCAATGTATATATTGACATATTATCCCCTCGGCTTTCTGTGATTCCCTACACCTCACCTTTCTTTGCAGACAAGCCATTTGAAATACCCTTAACTTATTTCACAGCCAATAATTCTTTGAAATAATGTGTATTTTTTAGAGAAATCATCTTATATAATTAGGCAGAAAATCTCTCCTTCCATAGTTTTCTAAACAGCATAATTTCACTCTTCTCACTGCTTAATTTGTTGTATTAAAGAACCTTTGAGTATTTAGCTTTATCAATGACATGTACTTTAAAAATGTTTTAGAGATCCTACCAGTCTTTGAAAACCTCCTTGTTCCTTGTTTCATTTCCAGGTTTATGTATATTTTCTGCCTAGCACCTGATTATTCCAACATCTGATTGGTGGCCTAAGGAATCTAATTCTGGTATTGATTGTTTTTGCTGATTGTCTCCCTTTGTAGCTGATTTCTTCATTATTGTGTAAATTTAGATCATGAGCTCATGTTTAGCTAAACAGCTGACCTTGTAAGAGGCTTAGGTGTGAACGCTCATAAGTTTCAGCAAAAAGTCGGCAAAGATTTATTTGTGTCCCTCCAATGAGTTGCCCACAAGGACCCCGTTTTCTAGAAGTGTTGGTCCAATACTCCCTCTAGGGGTAGGGGACTTAGACAGGGCTGCTTTCGGCCCCCGATCTTGGGCAGGGGCAGTGGGCGGCCTGTGGCCCGGGCAGGAGCCTCTCTGTGTGTGAACCTGGGAATCATCTCTCCTGCGAACTTCGGTCACCTGGCAGGAAGCTACGATGCCCAGACCTATGGTTAGCTGTGCAGCGATGTATACTGCGTGGAAAGGTTCCACACACACTTCAACTAAGTGGGCGGCCTGAGTGGAAAAGTGAGAGTTTGGGCAGCTGTGCAGACAAAGAAGGTGCCCTATCGCCTGGGCCTAAAGGCTTGTGACACACCACTGCGCCTGCCGGGCTCTGAGGGCCCTGCCCTGGGCCCCCTGCTCCCCTGCCCTTTGTTCAGTCACAGCAGAGATGGCCACACCGACTCCCACAGTGAGTGCAGTGTTCCAGCCTCCCTCAGCCCCGCCCACTCTCCGCAGGTTACCATGGACTACAGATGCTGCATTCTGAGGCCAGGGAATTCTGAGAATGCCAAGGGCAGAAATGATGACCTTAAATGATTTCCTATTGTGTCAGTTTTGGTAAACTGTAGGAGCTAGGAAATGGTCAACTTTACAGAAATGTTCAAATTTACTGGCATTTCATATATTCTCTGCTATAACTTTGCCCTTATTCTTTCTATATATTATTTAATTATGTTTGTGTTTTCCTTAATCAAAGTGTGTCTTTTAAATCTTTTCAAAGAATATTCTTTGGACTTACTACCTCACCTGAATTTTATACGTTTTCTGTGGTATTAAGTTCTGCTCATATCTTTATTTATCTTTTTTCTATGTTCTCAGGGTTTATTGTTTTGATCTTCTGATGTCAATTAAAACACTTGGTTATTCATTCTCATTAATCTTTTTACTTATAAAGATTTGAACTTTTAAAGATTCCACCTCACTTTTAACTTTCTAAGGGTCAGGTCCTCTACATTGTGGCCGGGCTAAGGCTTAGTTCACCATATAGCAATGTATATATTGACATTTTCCCCTCGACTTTCTGTGATTCCCTACATCTCACCTTTCTTTGCAGACAAGCCATTTGAAATACACTTAACTTATTTCACAGCCAATAAGTCTTTGAAATAATGTCTATTTTTTAGAGAAATCTTCTTATATAATTAGGCAGAAAATCCCACCTGCCATAGTTTTCAAAACAACATAATTTCACTCTTCTCAATGCTTAATCTGTGGTATTAAACAAACTTTGAGTATTTAGGTTTATCAACGACATGTACTTTAAAAATGTTTGAGAGATCCTACCAGCCTTTGAAAACTTCCTTGTTCCTTGTTTCAGTTCCAGTTTTATGTATATTTTCTGCCTTGCACCTGATTATTCCAACATCAGATGGATTTCGTAGGGAATCTGATTCTGGTATTGATTGTTTTGCTGTTTGCCTGTGAACTTCGGTCTCCTGGCAGGAAGGTACGATGCCCTGACCTATGGTTAGCTGTGCAGCGAGGTGTACTGGGCGGACAGGTTCCAAACACACTTCAAATAAGAGGGCGGCCTGAGTGGATAGGTGAGAGTTTTGGCAGCTGTGCAGACAAAGAAGGCGCCCTTTGGCCTGGGCCTAAATGCTTGTGACACCCCACTGGGTCTGAAGGGCTCTGAGGGCCCTCCCCTGACCTTTGTCCAGTCACAGCAGAGATGGCCACACCCACTCCCTCAGTGAGGGCAGTCTTCCAAACCCCCTCAGCCACGCCCCTTCTCCGCAGGTTACCATGGACTACAGATGCTGCATTCTGAGGCCAGGGCGTTCCGAGAATGTCAAGGGCAGACATGATGACCTTAAATGATTTCCACTTGTGTCAGTTTTGGTAAACTTTAGGAGCTAGGAAATGGTCCGCTTTACAGAAATGTTCAAATTTACTGGCATTTCATATATTCTCTGCTATAACATTGTCCTGATTCTTTCTGTATATTCTTTACTTATGTTTTTGTTTTCCTTAATCAAAGTGTGTCTTTTAAATCTTATCAAAGAATATTCTTTGGACTTACTAAATCACCTGAATTTTATACGTTTTCTGTTGTATTAAGTTCTGCTCATATCTTTATTTATCTTTTTTCTATGTTCTCATGGTTTATTGTTTTGATTTTCTGATGTCAAGTAAAACACTTGGTTATTCATTTTAGTAAATCTTTTTACTTATAAAGATTTGAACTTTTAAAGATTCCAGCTTACTTGTACGTTTCTAAGGGTCCATTCCTCTACACTGTTGCCGGCCTAAGGCTTAGTTCACCATATAGCAATGTATATATTGACATATTATCCCCTCGGCTTTCTGTGATTCACTACATCTCACCTTTCTTTGCAGACAAGCCATTTGAAATACCCTTAACTTATTTCACAGCCAATAAGTCTTTGAAATAATGTGTATTTTTTAGAGAAATCATCTTATATAATTAGGCAGAAAATCTCACCTTCCATAGATTTCTAAACAGCATAATTTCACTCTTCTCACTGCTTAATTTGTTGTATTAAACAACCTTTGAGTATTTAGCTTTATCAATGACATGTACTTTAAAAATGTTTTAGAGATCCTACCAGTCTTTGAAAACATGCTTGTTCCTTGTTTCATTTCCAGGTTTATGTATATTTTCTGCCTAGCTCCTGATTATTCCAACATCTGATGGGTGGCCTAGGGAATCTAATTCTGGTATTGATTGTTTTTGCTGATTGTCTCCCTTTGTAGCTGATTTCTTCATTATTGTGTAAATTTAGATCATGAGCTCATGTTTAGCTAAACATCTGACCTTGTAAGAGGCTTAGGTGTGAACGCTCGTAAGTTTCAGCAGAAAGTCGGCAAAGATTTATTTGTGTCCCTCCAATGGGTTGCCCGCAAGGACCCCGTTTTCTAGAAGTGTTGGTCCAATAATCCCTCTAGGGGTAGGGGACTTAGACAGGGCTGCTTTCGGCCCCCGATCTTGGGCAGGGGCAGTGGGCGGCCTGTGGCCCGGGTAGGAGCCTCTCTGCGTGTGAACCTGGGAATCATCACTCCTGCGAACTTCGGTCACCTGGCAGGAAGCTACGATGCCCAGACCTATGGTTAGCTGTGCAACGAGGTATACTGCGCGGACAGGTTCCACACACACTTCAACTAAGTGGGTGGCCTGTGTGGAAAAGTGAGAGTTTGGGCAGCTGTGCAGACAAAGAAGGTGCCCTATGGCCTTGGCCTAAAGGCTTGTGACACACCACTGGGCCGGCCGGGCTCTGAGGGCACTGACCTGGGCCCCCTGCTCCCCTGCCCTTTGTTCAGTCACAGCGGAGATGGCCACACCGACTCCCTCAGTGAGGGCAGTGTTCCTGCCTCCCTCAGCCCCGCCCACTCTCCGCAGGTTACCATGGACTACAGATGCTGCATTCTGTGGCCAGGGCGTTCTGAGAATGCCAAGGGCAGACATGATGACCTTAAATGATTTCCTCTTGTGTCAGTTTTGGTAAACTGTAGGAGCTAGGAAATGGTCAACTTTACAGAAATGTTCAAATTTACTGGCATTTCATATATTCTCTGCTATAACTTTGCCCTGATTCTTTCTATATATTATTTAATTATGTTTGTGTTTTCCTTAATCAAAGTGTGTCTTCTAAATCTTTTCAAAGAATATTCTTTGGACTTACTACCTCACTTGAATTTTATACGTTTTCTGTGGTATTAAGTTCTGCTCATATCTTTATTTATCTTTTTTTCTATGTTCTCAGGGTTTATTGTTTTGATCTTCTGATGTCAATTAAAACACTTGGTTATTCATTTTCATCAATCTTTTTACTTATAAAGATTTGAACTTTTAAAGATTCCAGCTCACTTTTAAGTTTCTAAGGGTCAGGTCCTCTACATTGTGGCTGGCCTAAGTCTTAGTTCACCATATAGCAATGTATATATTGATATTTTCCCCTCGAATTTCTGTGATTCCCTACATCTCACCTTTCTTTGCAGACAAGCCATTTGAAATACCCTTAACTTATTTCACAGCCAATAAGTCTTTGAAATAATGTCTATTTTTTAGAGAAATCTTCTTATATAATTAGGCACAAAATCCCACCTGCCATAGTTTTCAAAACAACATAATTTCAATCTTCTCAATGCTTAATCTGTGGTATTAAAGAACCTTTGAGTATTTAGGTTTATCAACGACATGTACTTTAAAAATGTTTGAGAGATCCTAATAGCCTTTGAAAACCTCCTTGTTCCTTGTTTCAGTTCCAGTTTTATGTATATTTTCTGCCTTGCGCCTGATTATTCCAACATCAGATGGATGGCCTAGGGAATCTCTTTCTGGTATTGATTGTTTTGCTGATTGTCTCACTTTGCAGCTGATTTCTTCATTATTGTGTAAATTTAGATCATGAGCTCATGTTTAGCTAAACAGCTGACCTTGTAAGAGGCTTAGGTGTGAACACTCGTAAGTTTCAGCAAAAAGTCGGCAAAGATTTATTTGTGTCCCTCCAATGAGTTGCGCGCAAGGACCCCGTTTTCAACAAGTGTTGGTCCAATACTCCTTCGAGAGGCAGTGGACTCAGACATGGCTGCTTTTCAGCCTTCGATCTGGGGCAGGGCCAGTGGGCGGCCTGTGGCCCGGGCAAGAGCCTCTCAGCATGTGTCCCAGGTACCCATTTGCCTGCGAACTTCGGTCACCTGGCAGGAAGCTACGATGCCCTGACCTATGGTGAGCTGTGCAGCGAGGAGTACTGCGCGGACAGCTTCCAAACACACTTCAAATAAGAGGGCGGCCTGAGTGGAAAGGTGAGAGTTTGGGCAGCTGTGCAGACAAAGAAGGCGCCCTTTGGCCTGGGCCTAAATGCTTGTGACACCCCACTGGGTCTGCCGGGCTCTGAGGGCCCTGCCCTGGGCCCCCTGCTCCCCTGCCCTTTGTTCAGTCACAGCAGAGATGGCCACACCCACTCCCTCAGTGAGGGCAGTCTTCCAACCTCCCTCAGCCACGTCCCCTCTCCGCAGGTTACCATGGACTACAGATGCTGCATTCTGAGGCCAGGGCGTTCCGAGAATGCCAAGGGCAGACATGATGACCTGAAATGATTTCCTCTTGTGTCAGTTTTGGTAAACTTTAGGAGCTAGGAAATGGTCCGCTTTACAGAAATGTTCAAATTTACTGGCATTTCATATATTCTCTGCTATAACATTGTCCTGATTCTTTCTGTATATTCTTTACTTATGTTTTTGTTTTCCTTAATCAAAGTGTGTCTTTTAAATCTTTTCAAAGAATATTCTTTGGACTTACTAAATCACCTGAATTTTATACGTTTTCTGTTGTATTAAGTTCTGCTCATATCTTTATTTATCTTTTTTCTATGTTCTCAGGGTTTATTGTTTTGATTTTCTGATGTCAAGTAAAACACTTGGTTATTCATTTTCATCAATCTTTTTACTTATAAAGTTTCGAACTTTTAAAGATTCCAGCTTACTTGTACGTTTCTAAGGGTCCATTCCTCTACACTGTTGCCGGCCTAAGACTTAGATCACCTTTAGCAATATATATTGACATATTAGCCCCTCGGCTTTCTGTGATTCCCTACATCTCACCTTTCTTTGCAGACAAGCCATTTGAAATACCCTTAACTTATTTCACAGCCAATAATTCTTTGAAATAATGTGTATTTTTTAGAGAAATCATCTTATATAATTAGGCAGAAAATCTCACCTTCCATAGTTTTCTAAACAGCATAATTTCACTCTTCTCACTGCTTAATTTGTTGTATTAAACAACCTTTCAGTATTTAGCTTTATCAATGACATGTACTTTAAAAATGTTTTAGAGATCCTACCAGTCTTTGAAAACATCCTTGTTCCTTGTTTCATTACCAGGTTTATGTGTATTTTCTGCCTAGCACCTGATAATTCCAACATCTGATGGGTGGCCTAAGGAATCTAATTCTGGTATTGATTGTTTTTGCTGATTGTCTCCCTTTGTAGCTGATTTCTTCAATATTGTGTAAATTTAGATCATGAGCTCATGTTTAGCTAAACAGCTGAGCTTGTAAGAGGCTTAGGTGTGAACGCTCGTAAGTTTCAGCAAAATGTCGGCAAAGATTTATTTGTGTCCCTCCAATGAGTTGCCCACAAGGACCCCGATTTCTAGAAGTGTTGGTCCAATACTCCCTCTAGGGGTAGGAGATTTAGACAGGGCTGCTTTCGGCCCCCGAACTTGGGCAGGGGCAGTGGGCGGCCTGTGGCCCGGGCAGGAGCCTCTCTGCGTGTGAACCTGGGAATCATCTCTCCTGCGATCTTCGGTCACCTGGCAGGAAGCTACGATGCCCAGACCTATGGTTAGCTGTGCAGCGAGGTATACTGCGCGGACAGGTTCCACACACACTTCAACTAAGTGGGTGGCCTGAGAGGAAAAGTGAGAGTTTGGGCAGCTGTGCAGACAAAGAAGGTGTCCTATGGCCTGGGCCTAAAGGCTTGTGACACACCACTGGGCCTGCCGTCCTCTGAGGGCCCTGCCCTGGGCCCCCTGCTCCCCTGCCCTTTGTTCAGTCACAGCAGAGATGGCCACACCGACTCCCTCAGTGAGGGCAGTGTTCCAGTCTCCCTCAGCCCCGCCCACTCTCCGCAGGTTACCATGGACTACAGATGCTGCATTCTGAGGCCAGGGCGTTCTGAGAATGCCAAGGGCAGACATGATGACCTTAAATGATTTCCTCTTGTGTCAGTTTTGGTAAACTGTAGGAGCTAGGAAATGGTCAACTTTACAGAAATGTTCCAATTTACTGGCATTTCATATATTCTCTTCTATAACTTTGCCCTGATTCTTTCTATATATTATTTAATTATGTTTGTGTTTTCCTTAATCAAAGTGTGTCTTTTAAATCTTTTCAAAGAATATTCTTTGGACTTACTACCTCACCTGAATTTTATACGTTTTCTGTGGTATTAAGTTCTGCTCATATCTTTATTTATCTTTTTTCTATGTTCTCAGGGTTTATTGTTTTGATCTTCTGATGTCAATTAAAACACTTGGTTATTCATTTTCATCAATCTTTTTACTTATAAAGATTTGAACTTTTAAAGTTTCCAGCTCACTTTTAAGTTTCTAAGGGTCAGGTCCTCTACATTGTGGCTGGCCTAAGGCTTAGTTCACCATATAACAATGTATATATTGACATTTTCCCCTCGACTTTCTGTGATTCCCTACATCTCACCTTTCTTTGCAGACAAGCCATTTGAAATACACTTAACTTATTTCACAGCCAATAAGTCTTTGAAATAATGTCTATTTTAAGAAATCTTCTTATATAATTAGGCAGAAAATCCCACCTGCCATAGTTTTCAAAACAACATAATTTCACTCTTCTCAATGCTTAATCTGTGGTATTAAACAACCTTTGAGTATTTAGGTTTATCAACGACATGTACTTTAAAAATGTATTAGAGATCCTACCAGCCTTTGAAAACCTCCTTGTTCCTTGTTTCAGTTCCAGTTTTATGTATATTTTCTGCCTTGCACCTGATTATTCCAACATCAGATGGATGGCCTAGGGAATCTCATTCTGGTACTGATTGTTTTGCTGATTGTCTCACTTTGCATCTGATTTCTTCAATATTGTGTAAATTTAGATCATGAGCTCATGTTTAGCTAAACAGCTGACCTTGTAAGAGGCTTAGGTGTGAAAGCTGGTAAGCTTCAGCAGAAAGTCGGCAAAGATTTATATGTGTCCCTCCAATGAGTTGCCCGCAAGGACCCCGTTTTCTACAAGTGTTGGTCCAATACTCCTTCGAGAGGCAGTGGACTCAGACATGGCTGCTTTTCAGCCTTCGATCTGGGGCAGGGCCAGTGGGCGGCCTGTGGCCCGGGCAGGAGCCTCTCCGCTTGTGTCCCAGGGACCCATTTGCCTGCGAACTTCGGTCACCTGGCAGGAAGGTACGATGCCCTGACCTATGGTTAGCTGTGCAGCGAGGTGTACTGCGCGGACAGGTTCCAAACACACTTCAAATAAGAGGGCGGCCTGAGTGGAAAGGTGAGAGTTTGGGCAGCTGTGAAGACAAAGAAGGCGCCCTTTGGCCTGGGCCTAAATGCTTGTGACACCCCACTGGGTCTGCCGGGCTCTGAGGGCCCTCCCCTGGGCCCCCTGCTCCCCTGCCCTTTGTTCAGTCACAGCAGAGATGGCCACACCCACTCCTTCAGTGAGGGCAGACTTCCAACCTCCCTCAGCCACGCCCGTTCACCGCAGGTTACCATGGACTACAGATGCTGCATTCTGAGGCCAGGTCGTACCAAGAATGCCAAGGGCAGACATGAGGACCTTAAATGATTTCCTCTTGTGTCAGTTTTGGTAAACTTTAAGAGCTAGGAAATGGTCCGCTTTACAGAAATGTTTAAATTTACTGGCATTTCATATATTCTCTGCTATAACATTGTCCTGATTCTTTCTTTATATTCTTTACTTATGTTTTTGTTTTCCTTAATTGAAGTGTGTCTTTTAAATCTTTTCAAAGAATATTCTTTGGACTTACTAAATCACCTGAACTTTATACGTTTTCTGTTGTATTAAGTTCTGCTCATATCTTTATTTATCTTTTTTCTATGTTCTCAGGTTTTATTGTTTTGATTTTCTGATGTCAAGTAAAACACTTGGTTATTCATTTTAATAAATCTTTTTACTTATAAAGATTTGAACTTTTAAAGATTCCAGCTTACTTGTACGTTTCTAAGGGTCCATTCCTCTACACTGTTGCCGGCCTAAGGCTTAGTTCACCATATAGCAATGTATATATTGACATATTATCCCCTCGGCTTTCTGTGATTCCCTACATCTCACCTTTCTTTGCAGACAAGCCATTTGAAATACCCTTAACTTATTTCACAGCCAATAATACTTTGAAATAATGTGTATTTTTTAGAGAAATCATCTTATATAATTAGGCAGAAAATCTCACCTTCCATAGTTTTCTAAACAGCATAATTTCACTCTTCTCACTGCTTAATTTGTTGTATTAAACAACCTTTGAGTATTTAGCTTTATCAATGACATGTACTGTAAAAATGTTTTAGAGATCCTACCAGTCTTTGACAACATGCTTGTTCCTTGTTTCATTTCCAGGTTTATGTATATTTTCTGCCTAGCACCTGATTATTCCAACATCTCAAGGATGGCCTAGGGAATCTAATTCTGGTATTGATTGTTTTTGCTGATTGTCTCCCTTTGTAGCTGATTTCTTCATTATTGTGTAAATTTAGATCATGAGCTCATGTTTAGCTAAACAGCTGACCTTGTAAGAGGCTTAGGTGTGAACACTCGTAAGTTTCAGCAGAAAGTCGGCAAAGATTTATTTGTGTCCCTCCAATGAGTTGCCCACAAGGACCCCGTTTTCTAGAAGTGTTGGTCTAATACTCCTTCTAGGAGTAGGGGACTTAGACAGGGCTGCTTTCGGCCCCCGATCTTGGGCAGGGGCAGTGGGCGGCCTGTGGCCCGGGCAGGAGCCTCTCTGCGTGTGAACCTGGGAATCATCTCTCCTGCGAACTTCGGTCACCTGGCAGGAAGATACGATGCCCAGACCTATGGTTAGCTGTGCAGCGAGGTATACTGCGTGGACAGGTTCCACACACACTTCAACTAAGTGGGTGGCCTGAGTGGAAATGTGAGAGTTTGTGTAGCTGTGCAGACAAAGAAGGCGCCCTAAGGCCTGGGCCTAAATGCTTGGACACTCCACTGGGCCTGCCGTGCTCTGAGGGCCCTGCCCTGGGCCCCCTGCTCCCCTGCCCTTTGTTCAGTCACAGCAGAGATGGCCACACCGACTCCCTCAGTGAGGGCAGTGTTCCAGCTTCCCTCAGCCCCGCCCACTCTCCGCAGGTTACCATGGACTTCAGATGCTGCATTCTGAGGCCAGGGCGTTCCGAGAATGCCAAGGGCAGACATGATGACCTTAAATGATTTCCTCTTGTGTCAGTTTTGGTAAACTGTAGGAGCTAGGAAATGGTCAACTTTACAGAAATGTTCAAATTTACTGGCATTTCATATATTCTCTGCTATAACATTGTCCTGATTCTTTCTATATATTCTTTAATTATGTTTGTGTTTTCCTTAATCAAAGTGTGTCTTTTAAATCTTTTCAAAGAATATTCTTTGGACTTACTACCTCACCTGAATTTGATACGTTTTCTGTGGTATTAAGTTCTGCTCATATCTTTATTTATCTTTTTTCTATGTTCTCAGGGTTTATTGTTTTGATCTTCTGATGTCAATTAAAACACTTGGTTATTCATTTTCATCAATCTTTTTACTTATAAAGATTTGAACTTTTAAAGATTCCAGCTCATTTTTAAGTTTCTAAGGGTCAGGTCCTCTACATTGTGGCTGGCCTAAGGCTTAGTTCACCACATAGCAATGTATATATTGACATTTTCCCCTCGACTTTCTGTGATTCCCTACATCTCACCTTTCTTTGCAGACAAGCCTTTTGAAATACACTTAACTTATTTCACAGCCAATAAGTCTTTGAAATAATGTCTATTTTTTAGAGAAATCTTCTTATATAATTAGGCAGAAAATCTCACCTGCCATAGTTTTCAAAACAGCATAATTTCACTCTTCTCAATGCTTAATCTGTGGTATTAAGCAACCTTTGAGTATTTAGGTTTATCAACGACATGTACTTTAAAAATGTTTTAGAGATCCTACCAGCCTTTGAAAACCTCCTTGTTCCTTGTTTCAGTTCCAGTTTTATGTATATTTTCTGCCTTGCACTTGATTATTCCAACATCAGATAGATGGCCTAGGGAATCTCATTCTGGTATTGATTGTTTCTGCTGATTGTCTCCCTTTGTAGCTGATTTCTTCAATATTGTGTAAATTTAGATCATGAGCTCATGTTTAGCTAAACAGCTGACCTTGTAAGAGGCTTAGGTGTGGACGCTGGTAAGCTTCAGCAGAAAGTCGGCAAAGATTTATTTGTGTCCCTCCAATGAGTTGCCCGCAAGGACCCCGTTTTCTACAAGTGTTGGTCCAATACTGCTTCGAGAGGCAGTGGACTCAGACATGGCTGCTTTTCAGCCTTCGATCTGGGGCAGGGCCAGTGGGCGGCCTGTGGCCCGGGCAAGAGCCTCTCCGCATGTGTCCCAGGGACCCATTTGCCTGCGAACTTCGGTCACCTGGCAGGAAGCTACGATGCCCTGACCTATGGTTAGCTGTGCAGTGAGGTGTACTGCGTGGACAGTTTCCAAACACACTTCAAATAAGAGGGCGGTCTGAGTGGAAAGGTGAGAGTTTGGGCAGCTGTGCAGACAAAGAAGGCGCCCTTTGGCCTGGGCCTAAATGCTTGTGAAACCCCACTGGGTGTGCCTGGCTCTGAGGACCCTGCCCTGGGCCCCCTGCTCCCCTGCTCTTTGTTCAGTCACAGCAGAGATGGCCACACCCACTCCCTCAGTGAGGGCAGTCTTCCAAGCTCCCTCAGCCACGTCCCCTCTCCGCAGGTTACCATGGACTACAGATGCTGCATTCTGAGGCCAGGGCGTTCCGAGAATGCCAAGGGCAGACATGATGACCTTAAATGATTTCCTCTTGTGTCAGTTTTGGTAAACTTTAGGAGCTAGGAAATGGTCCGCTTTACAGAAATGTTCAAATTTACTGGCATTTCATATATTCTCTGCAATAACATTGTCCTGATTCTTTCTGTATATTCTTTACTTATGTTTTTGTTTTCCTTAATCAAAGTGTGTCTTTTAAATCTTTTCAAAGAATATTCTTTGGACTTACTAAATCACCTGAATTTTATACGTTTTCTGTTGTATTAAGTTCTTCTCATATCTTTATTTGTCTTTTTTCTATGTTCTCATGGTTTATTGTTTTGATTTTCTGATGTCAAGTAAAACACTTGGTTATTCATTTGAATAAATCTTTTTACTTATAAAGATTTGAACTTTTAAAGATTCCAGCTTACTTGTACGTTTCTAAGGGTCCATTCCTCTACACAGTTGCCGGCCTAAGGCTTAGATCACCATTAGTAATGTATATATTGACATATTATCCCCTCGGCTTTCTGTGATTCCCTACATCTCACCTTTCTTTGAAGACAAGCCATTTGAAATACCCTTAACTTATTTCACAGCCAATAATTCTTTGAAATAATGTGTATTTTTTAGAGAAATCATCTTATATAATTAGGCAGAAAATCTCACCTTCCATAGTTTTCTAAACAGCATAATTTCACTCTTCTCACTGCTTAATTTGTTGTATTAAAGAACCTTTCAGTATTTAGCTTTATCAATGACATGTATTTTAAAAATGTTTTAGAGATCCTACCAGTCTTTGAAAACCTCCTTGTTCCTTGTTTCATTTCCAGGTTTATGTATATTTTCTGCCTAGCACCTCATTATTCCAACATCTGATGGGTGGCCTAAGGAATCTAATTCTGGTATTGATTGTTTTTGCTGATTGTCTCCCTTTGTAGCTGATTTCTTCAATATTGTGTAAATTTAGATCATGAGCTCAGGTTTAGCTAAACAGCTGACCTTGTAAGAGGCTTAGGTGTGAACGCTCCTAAGTTTCAGCAAAAAGTCGGCAAAGATTTATTTGTGTCCCTCCAATGAGTTGCCCACAAGGACCCCGTTTTCTAGAAGTGTTGGTCCAATCCTCCCTCTAGGGGTAGGGGACTTAGACAGGGCTGCTTTCGGCCCCCGAACTTGGGCAGGGGCAGTGGGCGGCCTGTGGCCCGGGCAGGAGCCTCTCTGCGTGTGAACCTGGGAATCATCTCTCCTGCGAACTTCGGTCACCTGGCAGGAAGCTACGATGCCCAGACCTATGGTTAGCTGTGCAGCGAGGTATACTGCGCGGACAGGTTCCAGACACACTTCAACTAAGTGGGTGGCCTGAGTGGAAAAGTGAGAGTTTGGGCAGATGTGCAGACAAAGAAGGTGTCCTATGGCCTGGGCCTAAAGGCTTGTGACACACCACTGGGCCTGCCGTCCTCTGAGGGCCCTGCCCTGGTCCCCCTGCTCCCCTGCCCTTTGTTCAGTCACAGCAGAGATGGCCACACCGACTCCCTCAGTGAGGGCAGTGTTCCAGCCTCCCTCAGCCCCGCCCACTCTCCGCAGGTTACCATGGACTACAGATGCTGCATTCTGAGGCCAGGGCGTTCTGAGAAGGCCAAGGGCAGACATGATGACCTTAAATGATTTCCTCTTGTGTCAGTTTTGGTAAACTGTAGGAGCTAGGAAATGGTCCGCTTTACAGAAATGTTCAAATTTACTGGCATTTCATATATTCTCTGCAATAACATTGTCCTGATTCTTTCTGTATATTCTATACTTATGTTTTTGTTTTCCTTAATCAAAGGGTGTCTTTTAAATCTTTTCAAAGAATATTCTTTGGACTTACTAAATCACCTGAATTTTATACGTTTTCTGTTGTATTAAGTTCTTCTCATATCTTTATTTGTCTTTTTTCTATGTTCTCATGGTTTATTGTTTTGATTTTCTGATGTCAAGTAAAACACTTGGTTATTCATTTGAATAAATCTTTTTACTTATAAAGATTTGAACTTTTAAAGATTCCAGCTTACTTGTACGTTTCTAAGGGTCCATTCCTCTACACAGTTGCCGGCCTAAGGCTTAGATCACCATTAGTAATGTATATATTGACATATTATCCCCTCGGCTTTCTGTGATTCCCTACATCTCACCTTTCTTTGAAGACAAGCCATTTGAAATACCCTTAACTTATTTCACAGCCAATAATTCTTTGAAATAATGTGTATTTTTTAGAGAAATCATCTTATATAATTAGGCAGAAAATCTCACCTTCCATAGTTTTCTAAACAGCATAATTTCACTCTTCTCACTGCTTAATTTGTTGTATTAAAGAACCTTTCAGTATTTAGCTTTATCAATGACATGTATTTTAAAAATGTTTTAGAGATCCTACCAGTCTTTGAAAACCTCCTTGTTCCTTGTTTCATTTCCAGGTTTATGTATATTTTCTGCCTAGCACCTGATTATTCCAACATCTGATGGGTGGCCTAAGGAATCTAATTCTGGTATTGATTGTTTTTGCTGATTGTCTCCCTTTGTAGCTGATTTCTTCAATATTGTGTAAATTTAGATCATGAGCTCAGGTTTAGCTAAACAGCTGACCTTGTAAGAGGCTTAGGTGTGAACGCTCCTAAGTTTCAGCAAAAAGTCGGCAAAGATTTATTTGTGTCCCTCCAATGAGTTGCCCACAAGGACCCCGTTTTCTAGAAGTGTTGGTCCAATCCTCCCTCTAGGGGTAGGGGACTTAGACAGGGCTGCTTTCGGCCCCCGAACTTGGGCAGGGGCAGTGGGCGGCCTGTGGCCCGGGCAGGAGCCTCTCTGCGTGTGAACCTGGGAATCATCTCTCCTGCGAACTTCGGTCACCTGGCAGGAAGCTACGATGCCCAGACCTATGGTTAGCTGTGCAGCGAGGTATACTGCGCGGACAGGTTCCAGACACACTTCAACTAAGTGGGTGGCCTGAGTGGAAAAGTGAGAGTTTGGGCAGATGTGCAGACAAAGAAGGTGTCCTATGGCCTGGGCCTAAAGGCTTGTGACACACCACTGGGCCTGCCGTCCTCTGAGGGCCCTGCCCTGGTCCCCCTGCTCCCCTGCCCTTTGTTCAGTCACAGCAGAGATGGCCACACCGACTCCCTCAGTGAGGGCAGTGTTCCAGCCTCCCTCAGCCCCGCCCACTCTCCGCAGGCTACCATGGACTACAGATGCTGCATTCTGAGGCCAGGGCGTTCTGAGAATGCCAAGGGCAGACATGATGACCTTAAATGATTTCCTCTTGTGTCAGTTTTGGTAAACTGTAGGAGCTAGGAAATGGTCAACTTTACAGAAATGTTCAAATTTACTGGCATTTCATATATTCTCTTCTATAACTTTGCCCTGATTCTTTCTATATATTATTTAATTATGTTTGTGTTTTCCTTAATCAAAGTGTGTCTTTTAAATCTTTTCAAAGAATATTCTTTGGACTTACTACCTCACCTGAATTTTATACGTTTTCTGTGGTATTAAGTTCTGCTCATATCTTTATTTATCTTTTTTCTATGTTCTCAGGGTTTATTGTTTTGATCTTCTGATGTCAATTAAAACACTTGGTTATTCATTTTCATCAATCTTTTTACTTATAAAGATTTGAACTTTTAAAGATTCCAGCTCACTTTTAAGTTTCTAAGGGTCAGGTCCTCTACATTGTGGCTGGCCTAAGGCTTAGTTCACCACATAGCAATGTATATATTGACATTTTCCCCTCGACTTTCTGTGATTCCCTACATCTCACCTTTCTTTGCAGACAAGCCATTTGAAATACACTTAACTTATTTCACAGCCAATAAGTCTTTGAAATAATGTCTATTTTTTAGAGAAATCTTCTTATATAATTAGGCAGAAAATCCCACCTGCCATAGTTTTCAAAACAACATAATTTCACTCTTCTCAATGCTTAATCTGTGGTATTAAACAACCTTTGAGTATTTAGGTTCATCAACGACTTGTACTTTAAAAATGTTTTAGAGATCCTACCAGCCTTTGAAAACCTCCTTGTTCCTTGTTTCAGTTCCAGTTTTATGTAAATTTTCTGCCTTGCACCTGATTATTCCAACATCAGATGGATGGCCCAGGGAATCTCATTCTGGTACTGATTGTTTTGCTGATTGTCTCACTTTGCATCTGATTTCTTCAATATTGTGTAAATTTAGATCATGAGCTCATGTTTAGCTAAACAGCTGACCTTGTAAGAGGCTTAGGTGTGAAGGATGGTAAGCTTCAGCAGAAAGTCGGCAAAGAGATATATGTGTCCCTCCAATGAGTTGTCCGCAAGGACCCCGTTTTCTACAAGTGTTGGTCCAATACTCCTTCGAGAGGCAGTGGACTCAGACATGGCTGCTTTTCAGCCTTCGATCTGGGGCAGGGCCAGTGGGCGGCCTGTGGCCCGGGCAAGAGCCTCTCCGCATGTGTCCCAGGGACCCATTTGCCTGCGAACTTCGGTCACCTGGCAGGAAGCTACGATGCCCTGACCTATGGTGAGCTGTGCAGCGAGGAGTACTGCGCGGACAGGTTCCAAACACACTTCAAATAAGAGGGCGGCCTGAGTGGAAAGGTGAGAGTTTGGGCAGCTGTGCAGACAAAGAAGGCGCCCTTTGGCCTGGGCCTAAAAGCTTGTGACACCCCACTGGGCCTGCCGGGCTCTGAGGGCCCTGCCCTTGGCCCCCTGCTCCCCTGCCCTTTGTTCAGTCACAGCAGAGATGGCCACACCCACCCCCTCTGTGAGGGCAGTGTTCCAAACTCCCTCAGCCCCGCCCCCTCTCCGCAGGTTACCATGGACTAAACATGCTTCATACTGAGTCCAGGGAATTCCGAGAATGCCAAGGGCTGACATGATGACCTTAAATGATTTCCTCTTGTGTCAGTTTTGGTAAATTTTAGGAGCTAGGAAATGGTCCACTTTACACAAACGTTCAAATTTACTGGCATTTCATATACTCTCTGCTATAACATTGTCCTGATTCTTTCTGTATATTCTTTACTTATGTTTTGGTTTTCCTTAATCAAAGTGTGTCTTTTAATCTTTCAAAGAATATTCTTTGGACTTACTACATCACCTGAATTTTATACGTTTTCTATTGTATTAAGTTCTGCTCATATCTTTATTTATATTTGTTCTATGTTCTCACGTTTATTGTTTTGATATTCTGATGTCAATTAAAACACTTGGATATTCATTTTAATAAATCTTTTTACTTATAAAGATTTGAACTTTTCAAGATTGCAGCTTACTTGTAAGTTTCTAAGGGTCAGGTCCTCTACATTGTGGCTGGCCTAAGTCTTAGTTCACCATATAGCAATGTATATATTGACCTATTTTCCCATCGACTTTCTGTGATTCCCTACATCTCACCTTTCTTTGCCGACAAGCCATTTGAAATACCCTTAACTTACTTGACAGCCAATAAGTCTTTGAAATAATGTGTATTTTTTAGAGAAATCTTCTTATATAATTATTCAGAAAATCTGACCTGCCTTAGTTTTCAAAACAGCATAATTTCACTCTTCTCAATGATGAATCTGTTGTATTACACAACCTTTGAGTATTTAGCTTTATCAATGACATGTAATTTAAAAATGTTTCAGAGATCCTACCAGTCTTTGAAAACATCCTTGTTCCTTGTTTCAGTTCCAGTTTTGTGTATACTTTCTGCCTTGCACCTGATTATTCCAACATCTGATGTTTGGCCTAGGGAATCTAATACTGGTGTTGATTGTTTTTGCTGCTTGTCTCCCCTTGTAGATGATTTCTTCATTATTGTGTAAATTTCGATCATGAACTCAAGTTTAGCTAAACAGCTGACCTTGTAAGAGGCTTATGTGTGAACGCTCGTAAGCTTCAGCAGAAAGTCCGCAAAGATTTTTTTGTGTCCCTCCAATGAGTTTCCCGCGCGGACCCCTTTTTCTACAAGTGTTGGTCCACTACTCCCTGTAGAGGCTGGGACTCAGACAGGACTGCTTTGCTGCCCCCGATCTGGGATAGTGGCATTGGACGGCCTGTGGCCTGGGCAGGAGGCTCCCCACGTGTGTCCCACGACCCATCTGCGTGCGAACTTCGGTCACCTGGCAGGAAGCTATGATGCACAGGCCTATGGTTAGCTTTGCAGCGAGGTGTACTGCGCGGACCGGTTCCACACACACTTCATGTATGAGGGCGGCCTGAGTGGAAAGGTGAGAGTTTGGGCAGCTCTGCAGACAAAGAAGGCGCACTTTGGCCTGGGCCTAAATGCTTGTGACACACGACTGGACCTGCCGGGCTCTGAGGGCCCTGCCTTGGGGCCCCTTCTCCCCTGACGTTTGTTCAGTCACAGCAGAGATGGCCCCACCCACTCCCTCAGTGAAGGCAGTGTTCCAACCTCCCTCAGCCCCGCCCCCTCTCCGCAGGTTACCATGGACTACAGATGCTGCATTCTGAGGCGAGGGCATTCCGAGAATGCCAAGGGCAGACATGATGACCTTAAATGATTTCCTCTTGTGTCAATTTTGGTAAAGTTTAGGAACTAGGAAATGGTCCACTTTACACAAATGTTCAAATTTACTGGCATTTCAGATATTCTCTGCTATAACATTGTCCTGATTCTTTCTGTATATTCTTTACTTATGTTTTTGTTTTCCTTAATCAAAGTGTGTCTTTTAAATCTTGTCAAAGAATATTCTTTGGACTTACTACCTCAACTGAATTTTATACGTTTTCTATGGTATTAAGTTCTGCTCATATCTTTATTTATCTTTTTTCTATGTTCTCAGGGTTTATAGTTTTGATCTTCTGATGTCAATTAAAACACATGGTTATTCATTTTAATAAATCTTTTTACTTATAAAGATTAGAATTTTTCAAGATTCCAGCTTACTTGTAAGTTTCTAAGTGTCAGGTCCTCTACATTGTGGCTGGCCATAGGCTTAGTTCACAATATAGCAAAGTATATATTGACCTATTTTCCCCTCGACTTTCTGTGATTTCCTACATCTCACCTTTCTTTGCAGACAAGCCATTTGAAATAACCTTAACTTATTTCACAGCCAATAAGTCTTTCAAATAATGTGCATTTCTCAGAGAAATCTTCTTATATATTTAGGCAGAAAATCTGACCTGCCATAGTTTTCAAAACAGCATAATTTCACTCTTCTCAATGATGAATCTGTTGTATTACACAACCTTTGAGTATTTAGCTTTATCAATGACATGTACTTTAAAAATGTTTTAGAGATCCTACCAGTCTTTGAAAACATCCTTGTTCCTTGTTTCAGTTCCAGTTTTATGTATATTTTCTGCCTTGCACCTGATTATTACATCGTCTGATCGATGGCTTAGGGAATCTAATTCTGGTATTGATTGTTTTTGCTGATTGTCTCCCCCTGTAGCTGATTTCTTCATTATTGTGTAAATTTATATCATGAGCTCATGTTTAGCTAAACATCTGACTTTGTAAGAGGCTTAGGTGTGAACACTCGTAAGCTTCATCAGAAAGTCCGCAAAGATTTATTTGTGTCCCTCCAATGAGTTGCCCGCGAGGACCCCATTTTCTACAAGTGTTGGTCCACTACTCCATCTAGAGGCACGGCCTCAGCAGGGCTGCTTTGCGCCACACGATCTGGGGCAGTGGCATTGGGCGGCCTGTGGCCCAGGTAGGAGCCTCTCTGCGTGTGTCCAAGGGACCCATCTGCCTGCGAACTTCGGTCACCTGGCAGGAATCTACGATGCCCAGACCTATGGTTAGCTGTGCAGCGAGGTGTACTGCGCGGACAGGTTCCACACACACTTCAAGTAAGAGGGCGGCCTGAGTGGAAAGGTGAGAGTTTGGGCAACTGTGCAGACAAAGAAGGCGCCCTTTGTCCTGGGCCTAAAAGCTTGTGACACCCAACTGGGCCTGCCGGGCTCTGAGGGCCCTGCCCTGGGCCCCCTGCTCCCTTGCGCTTTGTTCAGTCACAGCAGAGATGGCCCCACCCACTCCCTCAGTGAAGGCAGTGTTCCAACCTCCCTCAGCCCCGCCCCTCTCCACAGGTTACCATGGACTACAGATGCTGCATTCTGAGGCCAGGGCGTTCCGAGAATGCCAAGGGCAGACATGATGACCTTAAATGATTTCCTCTTGTGTCAATTTTGGTAAACTTTAGGAGCTAGGAAATGGTCCACTTTACACAAATGTTCAAATTTACTGGCATTTCAGATATTCTCTGCTATAACATTGTCCTGATTCTTTCTGTATATTCTTTACTTATGTTTTGCTTTTCCTTAATCAAACTGTGTCTTTTAAATCTTGTCAAAGAATATTCTTTGGACTTACTACCTCAACTGAATTTTATACGTTTTCTATGGTATTAAATTCTGCTCATATCTTTATTTATTTTTTTTCCATTTTCTCAGGTATTATGGTTTTGATCTTCTGATGTCAATTAAAATACTTGGTTATTCATTTTAATAAATCTTTTTACTTATAAAGATTTGAATATTTAAAGATTCCAGCTTACTTGTAATTTTCTAAGGGTCAGGTCCTCTACATTGTGGCTGGCCAAAGGCTTAGTTCACAATATAGCAAAGTATATATTGACCAATTTTCCCCTCGACTTTCTGTGATTTCCTACATCACACCTTTCTTTGCAGACAAGCCATTTGAAATAAACTTAACTTATTTCACAGCCAATAAGTCTTTGAAATAATGTGCATTTTTCAGAGAAATCTTCTTATATATTTAGGCAGAAAATCTGACCTGCCATAATTTTCAAAACAGCATAATTTCACTCTTCTCAATGATGAATCTGTTGTATTACACAACCAATGAGTATTTAGCTTTATCAATGACATGTACTTTAAAAATGTTTTAGAGATCCTACCAGTCTTTGAAAACATCCTTGTTCCTTGTTTCAGTTCCAGTTTTGTGTATACTTTCTGCCTTGCACCTGATTATTCCAACATCAGATGGATGGCCTAGGGAATCTAATTCTGGTATTGATTGTTTTTGCTGCTTGTCTCCCCTTGTAGCTGATTTCTTCATTATTGTGTAAATTTAGATCATGAGCTCATGTTTAGCTAAACAGCTGACCTTTTAAGAGGCTTAGGTGTGAACGCTCGTAAGCTTCAGCAGAAAGTCCACAAAGATTTTTTTGTGTCCCTCCAATGAGTTACCCGCGCGGACCCCTTTTTCTACAAGTGTTGGTCCACTACTCCCTCTAGAGGCTGGGACTCAGACAGGACTGCTTTGCTGCCCCCGATCTGTGATAGTGGCTTTGGGCGGCCTGTGGCCTGGGCAGGAGGCTCCCCACGTGTGTCACAGACCCATCTGCCTGCGAACTTCGGTCACCTGGCAGGAAGCTATGATGCACAGACCTATGGTTAGCTGTGCAGCGAGGTGTACTGCGCGGACAGGTTCCACACACACTTCAAGTAAGAGGGCGGCCTGAGTGGAAAGGTGAGAGTTTGGGCAGCTGTGCAGACAAAGAAGGCGCCCTTTGTCCTGGGCCTAAAAGCTTGTGACACCAAACTGGGCCTGCCGGGCTCTGAGGGCCCTGCCGTTGGCCCCCTTCTCCCCTCCCCTTTGTTCAGTCACAGCAGAGATGGCCCCACCCACTCCCTCAGTGAAGGCAGTGTTCCAACCTCCCTCAGCCCCGCCTCCACTCCGCAGGTTACCATGGACTACAGATGCTGCATTTTGAGGCCAGGGCGTTCCGAGAATGCCAAGGGCAGACATGATGACCTTAAATGATTTCCTCTTCTGTCAATTTTGGTAAACTTTAGGAGCTAGGAAATGGTCCACTTTACACAAATGTTCAAATTTACTGGCATTTCATATATTCTCTGCTATAACATTGTCCTGATTCTTTCTGTATATTCTTTACTTTTGTTTTGGTTTTCCTTAATCACAGTTTGTCTTTTAATCTTGTCAAAGAATATTCTTTGGACTTACTACATCACCTGAATTTTATACGTTTTCTATTGTATTAAGTTCTGCTCATATCTTTATTTATATTTTTCTATGTTCTCAGGTTTATTGTTTTGATATTCAGATGTCATTTAAAACACTTGTTTATTCATTTTAATAAATATTTTTACTTATAAAGATTTGAACTTTTCAAGATTCCAGCTTACTTGTACGTTTCTAAGGGTCAGGTCCTCTACATTGTGGCTGGCCTAAGTCTTAGTTCACCATATAGCCATGTATATATTGACCTATTTTCCCCTCGACTTTCTGTGATTCCCTACATGTCACCTTTCTTTGCAGACAAGCCATTTGAAATACCCTTAACTTATTTCACAGCCAATAAGTCTTTGAAATATTGTGTATTTTTTAGAGAAATCTTCTTATTTAATTAGGCAGAAAATCTGACCTGCCATAGTTTTCAAAACAGCATAATTTCACTCTTCTGAATGATGAATCTGTTGTATTACACAACCATTGAGTATTTAGCTTTATCAATGACATGTACTTTAAAAATGTTTTAGAGATCCTACCAGTCTTTGAAAACATCCTTGTTCCTTGTTTCAGTTCCAGTTTTATGTATATTTTCTGCCTTGCACCTGATTATTCCAACGTCTGATCGATGGCTTAGGGAATCTAATTCTGGTATTGATTGTTTTTGCTGATTGTCTCCCCTGTAGCTGATTTCTTCATTATTGTGTAAATTTAGATCATGAGCTCATGTTTAGCTAAACATCTGACTTTGTAAGAGGCTTAGGTGTGAACACTCGTAAGCTTCAGCAGAAAGTCCACAAAGATTATTTTGTGTCCCTCCAATGAGTTACCCGCGCAGACCCCGTTTTCTACAAGTGTTGGTCCACTACTCCCCCTAGAGGCACGGCCTCAGACAGGGCTGCTTTGCGCCCCACGATCTGGGGCAGTGGCTGTGGGCGGCCTGTGGCCCTGGTACGAGCCTCTCTGCCTGTGTCCCAGGGACCCATCTGCCTGCGAACTTCGGTCACCTGGAAGGAAGTTACGATGCCCAGACCTATGGTTAGCTGTGCAGCGAGGTGTACTGCGCGGACAGGTTCCACACACACTTCAAGTAAGAGTGCGGCCTGATTGGAAAGGTGAGAGTTTGGGCAGCTGTGCACACAAAGAAGGCGCCCTTTGTCCTGGGCCTAAATGCTTGTGAAACCCAACTGGGCCTGCCGGGCTATGAAGGCCCTGCCCTGGGCCCCATGCTCCCCTGCCCTTTGTTCAGTCACAGCAGAGATGGCCACACCCACTCCCTCAGTGAGGGCAATGTCCCAACCTCCCTCAGCCACGCCCCCTCTCCGCAGGTTAACATGGACTACAGATGCAGCATTCTGAGGCCAGGGCTTTCCGAGAATGCCAAGGGCAGACATTATGTCCTTAAATGATTTCCTCTTGTGTCAATTTTGGTAAACTTTAGGAGCTAGGAAATGGTCCACTTTACACAAATGTTAAAATGTACTGGCATTTATATATTCTCTGCTATAACATTTTCCTGATTCTTTCTGTATATTCTTTACTTATGTTTTGGTTTTCCTTAATCAAAGTTTGTCTTTTAAATCTTGTCAAAGAATATTCTTTGGATTTACTACCTCAACTGAATTTTATACGTTTTCTGTGGTATTAAGTTTTAATGATTCCAGCTTACTTGTAAGTTTCTAAGGGTCAGGTCCTCTACATTGTGGCTGGCCAAAGGCTTAGGTCACAATATAGCAAAGTATATATTGACCTATTTTCCCCTCGACTTTCTGTGATTTCCTACATCACACCTTTCTTTGCAGACAAGCCATTTGAAATAACCTTAACTTATTTCACAGCCAATAAGTCTTTGAAATAATGTGTAGTTTTCAGAGAAATCTTCTTATATATTTAGGAAGAAAATCTGACCTGCCATAGTTTTCAAAACTGCATAATTTCACTCTTCTCAATGATGAATCTGTTGTATTACACAACCTTTGAGTTTTAGCTTTATCAATGACATGTACTTTAAAAATGTTTTTGAGATCCTACCAGTGTTTGAAAACATCCTTGTTCCTTGTTTCAGTTCCAGTTTTATGTATATTTTCTGCCTTGCACCTGATTATTCCAACGTCTGATCGATGGCCTAGGGAATCTAATGCTGGTATTAATTGTTTTTGCTAATTGTCTCCCCCTGTAGCTGATTTCTTCATTATTGTGTAAATTTAGATCATGAGCTCATGTTTAGCTAAACATCTGAGTTTGTAAGAGGCTTAGGTGTGAACACTCGTATGCTTCATCAGAAAGTCCGCAAAGATTTATTTGTGTCCCTCCAATGATTTGCCCACGAGGACCCCGTTTTCTACAAGGGATGGTCCACTACTCCCTCTAGAGGCACGGCTTCAGACAGGGCTGCTTTGCGCCCCACGATCTGGGGCAGTGGCAGTGGGCGGCCTGAGGCCCGGATAGGAGCATCTCTGCCTGTGTCTCAGGGACCCATCTGCCTGCGAACTTCGGTCAACTGGCAGGAAGCTACGATGCCCAGACCTATGGATAGCTTTGCATCGAGGTGTACTGCGCGGACCGGTTCCACACACACTTCAAGTAAGAGGGCTGCCTGAGTGGAAAGGTGAGAGTTTGGGCAGCTGTGCAGACAAAGAAGGCGCACTTTGGCCTGGGCCTAAATGCTTGTGACACACGACTGGGCCTGCCGGGCTCTGAGGGCCCTGCCTTTGGACCCCTTGCTCCCCAGCCCTTTGTTCAGTCACAGCAGAGATGGCCCCACCCACTCCCTCAGTGAGGGCAGTGTTCCAACCTCCCTCAGCCCCGCCCCCTCTCCTCAGGTTACCATGGACTACAGATGCTGCATTCTGAGTCCAGTGCATTCCGAGAATGCCAAGGGCAGACATGATGACCTTAAATGATTTCCTCTTGTGTCAGTTTTGGTAAACTTTAGGAGCTAGGAACTGGTCCCCTTTACACAAATGTTCAAATTTACTGGCATTTCATATATTCTCTGCAATAACATTGTCCTGATTCTTTCTGTATATTCTTTACTTATGTTTTGCTTTTCCTTAATCAAAGTTTGTCTTTTAATCTTGGCAAAGAATATTCTTTGGACTTACTACATCACCTGAATTTTATACGTTTTCTGTGGTATTAAGTTCTGCTCATATCTTTATTTATATTTTTTCTATGTTCTCAGGTTTATTGTTTTCATATTCTGATGTCAATTAAAACACTTGGTTATTCATTTTAATAAATCTTTTTACTTATAAAGATTTGAACTTTTCAAGATTCCAGCTTACTTGTAAGTTTCTAAGGGTCAGGTCCTCTACGTTGTGGCTGGCCTAAGTCTTAGTTCACCATATAGCAATGTATATATTGACCTATTTTCCCCTCGACTTTCTGTGATTCCCTACATCTCACCTTTCCATGCAGACAAGCCATTTGAACTACCCTTAACTTATTTCACAGCCAATAAGTCTTTGAAATAATGTCTATTTTTTAGAGAAATCTTCTTATATATTTAGGCATAAAATCTGACCTGCCATAGTTTTCAACACAGCATAATTTCACTCTTCTCAATGATGAATCTGTTGTATTACACAACCATTGAGTATTTAGCTTTATCAATGACATGTACTTTAAAAATGTTTTAGAGATCCTACCAGTCTTTGAAAACATCCTTGTTCCTTGTTTCAGTTCCAGTTTTGTGTATACTTTCTGCCTTGCACCTGATTAATCCAACATCTGATGGTTGGCCTAGGGAATCTAATTCTGGTATTGATTGTTTTTGCTTCTTGTCTCCCCTTGTAGCTGATTTCTTCTTTATTGTGTAAATTTAGATCATGAGCTCATGTTTAGCTAAACAGCTGACCTTGTAAGAGGCTTAGGTGTGAACGCTCGTAAGCTTCAGCAGAAAGTCCGCAAAGATTTTGTTGTGTCCCTCCAATGAGTTACCCGCGCGGACACCGTTTTCTACAAGTGTTGGTCCACTATTCCCTCTAGAGACTGGGACTCAGACAGGACTGTTTTGCTGCCGCCGATCTGGGATAGTGGCTTTGGGCGGCCTGTGGCCTGGGCAGGAGGCTCCCCACGTGTGTCCCACGACCCATCTGCCTGCGAACTTCGGTCACTTGGCAGGAAGCTATGATGCACAGACCTATGGTTAGCTTTGCATCGAGGTGTACTGCGCGGACCGGTTCAACACACACTTCAATTAAGAGGGCGGCCTGAGTGGAAAGGTGAGAGTTTGGGCAGCTGTGCAGACAAAGAAGGCGCACTTTGGCCTGGGCCTAAATGCTTGTGAAACACGACTGGGCCTGCCGGGTTCTGAGGGCCCTGCCGTTCGCCCCCTTCTCCCCTGCCCTTTGTTCAGTCACATCAGAGATGGCCCCCCCCACTCCCTCAGTGAAGTCAGTGTTCCAACCTCCCTCAGCCCCGCCCCCACTCCGCAGGTTACCATGGACTACAGATGCTGCATTCTGAGGCCAGGGCATTCTGAGTATGCCAAGGGCAGACATGATGACCTTTAATGACTTCCTGTTGTGTCAGTTTTGGTTAACTTTAGGAGCTCGGAACTGGTCCACTTTACACAAATGTTCAAATTTACTGCATTTCATATATTCTCTGCTATAACAATGTCCTGTTCTTTCTGTATATTATTTACTTATGTTTTGGTTTTCCTTAATGAAAGTGTGTCTTTTAAATCTTGTCAAAGAATATTCTTTGGACTTACTACCTCAACTGAATTTTATACGTTTTCTGTGGTATTAAGTTCTGCTCATATCTTTATTTATCTTTTTTCTATGTTCTCCGGTTTTATTGTTTTGATCTTCTGATGTCAATTAAAACACTTGCTTATTCATTTTAATAAATCTTTTTACTTATAGAGATTAGAATTTTTAAAGATTCCAGCTTACTTGTAAGTTTCTAAGTGTCAGCTCCTCTACATTGTGGCTGGCCAAAGGCTTAAGTCACAATATAGCAAAGTATATATTGACCTATTTTCCCCTCGACTTTCTGTTATTTCCTACATCTCACCTTTCTTTGCAGACAAGCCATTTGAAATAACCATAACTTATTTCACAGCCAATAAGTCTTTGAAATAATGTGTAGTTTTCAGAGAAATCTTCTTATATATTTAGGCAGAAAATATAACCTGCCATAGTTTTCAAAACAGCATAATTTCACTCTTCTCAATGATGAATCTGTTGTATTACACAACATTTGAGTTTTAGCTTTATCAATGACATGTACTTTAAAAATGTTTTAGAGATCCTACCAGTCTTTGAAAACATCCTTGTTCCTTGTTTCAGTTCCAGTTTTATGTATATTTTCTGCCTTGCACCTGATTATTCCAACGTCTGATCGATGGCCTAGGGAATCTAATTCTGGTATTGATTGTTTTTGCTAATTGTCTCCCCCTGTAGCTGATTTCTTCATTATTGTGTAAATTTAGATCATGAGCTCCTGTTTAGCTAAACATGTGACTTTGTAAGAGGCTTAGGTGTGAACACTCGTATGCTTCATCAGAAAGTCCGCAAAGATTTATTTGTGTCCCTGCCATGATTTGCCCACGAGGACCCCGTTTTCTACAACGGTTGGTCCACTACTCCCTCTAGAGGCACTGCTTCAGACAGGGCTGCTTTGCGCCCCACGATCTGGGGCAGTGGCAGTGGGCGGCCTGAGGCCCGGATAGGAGCATCTCTGCCTGTGTCTCAGGGACACATCTCCCTGCGAACTTCGGTCACCTGGCAGGAACTACGATGCCCAGACCTATGGTTAGCTGTGCAGCGAGGTGTACTGCGCGGACAGGTTCCACACACACTTCAAGTAAGAGGGCGGCCTGATTGGAAAGGTGAGAGTTTGGGCAGCTGTGCAGACAAAGAAGGCGCCCTTTGTCCTGGGCCTAAATGTTTGTGAAACCCCACTTGTCCTGCCGGGCTCTGAGGGCCCTGCCCTGGTCCCCCTGCTCCCCTGCCCTTTGTTCAGTCACAGCAGATATGGCCACACCCTCTCCCTCTGTGAGAGCAGTGTTCCAACCTCCCTCAGGCCCGCCCCCTCTCCGCAGGTTACCATGGACTACAGATGCTGCATTCTGAGTCCAGTGCATTCCGAGAATGCCAAGGGCAGAAATGATGACCTTAAATGATTTCCTCTTGTGTCAGTTTTGGTAAACTTTAGGAGCTAGGAACTGGTCCCCTTTACACAAATGTTCAAATTTACTGGCAGATCATATATTCTCTGCTATAACATTCTCCTGATTCTTTCTGTATATTCTTTACTTATGTTTTGCATTTCCTTAATCAAAGATTGTCTTTTAATCTTGTCAAAGAATATTCTTTGGACTTACTACATCACCTGAATTTTATACGTTTTCTATTGTATTAAGTTCTGCTCATATCTTTATTTATATTTTTTCTATGTTCTCAGGTTTATTGTTTTGATATTCTGATGTCAATTAAAACACTTGCTTATTCATTTTAATAAATCTTTTTACTTATAAAGATTTGAACTTTTCAAGATTCCAGCTTACTTGTAAGTTTCTAAGGGTCAGGTCCTCTACGTTGTGGCTGACCTAAGTCTTAGTTCACCATATAGCAATGTATATATTGACCTATTTTCCCCTCGACTTTCTGTGATTCCCTACATCTCACCTTTCCTTGCAGACAAGCCATTTGAACTACCCTTAACTTATTTCACAGCCAATAAGTCTTTGAAATAATGTGTATTTTTTAGAGAATTCTTCTTATATAATTAGGCATAAAATCTGACCTGCCATAGTTTTCAAAACAGCATAATTTCACTCTTCTCAATGATGAATCTGTTGTATTACACAACCATTGAGTATTTTGCTTTATCAATGACATGTACTTTAAAAATGTTTTAGAGATCCTACCAGTCTTTGAAAACATCCTTGTTCCTTGTTTCAGTTCCAGTTTTGTGTATACTTTCTGCCTTGCACCTGATTAATCCAACATCTGATGGTTGGCCTAGGGAATCTAATTCTGGTATTGATTGTTTTTGCTGCTTGTCTCCCCTTGTAGCTGATTTCTTCTTTATTGTGTAAATTTAGATCATGAGCTCATGTTTAGCTAAACAGCTGACCTTGTAAGAGGCTTAGGTGTGAACGCTCGTAAGCTTCATCAGAAAGTCCGCAAAGATTTTTTTGTGTCCCTCCAATGAGTTGCCCGCGCGGACCCCGTTTTCTACAAGTGTTGGTCCCCTACTCCCTCCAGAGGCTGGGACTCAGACAGGACTGCTTCGCTGCCCCCGATCTGGGATAGTGGCTTTGGGCGGCCTGTGGCCTGGGCAAGATGCTCCCCACGTGTGTCCCCCGACCCATCTGCCTGCGAACTTCGGTCACCTGCAGGAAGCTATGATGCCCAGACCTATGGTTAGCTTTGCATCGAGGTGTACTGCGCGGACCGGTTCCACACACACTTCAAGTAAGAGGGCGGCCTGAGTGGAAAGGTGAGAGTTTGGGCAGCTGTGCAGACAAAGATGGCGCCGTTTGTCCTGGGCCTAAAGGCTTGTGAAACGCCCAGGGCGTGCCGGGCTCTGAGGGCTCTGCCGTTGGCCCCGTTCTCCCCTGCCCTTTGTTCAGTCACAGCAGAGATGGCCCCACCCACTCCCTCAGTGAAGGCAGTGTTCCAACCTCCCTCAGCCCCGCCCCCGCTCCGCAGGTTACCATGGACTATAAATGCTGCATTCTGAGGCCAGGGCTTTCCGAGAATTCCAAGGGCAGACATGATGACCTTAAATGATTTCCTCTTGTGTCAGTTTTGGTAAACTTTAGGAGCTAGGAAATGGTCCACTTTACACAAATGTTCAAATTCACTGGCATTTCATATATTCTCTGCTATAACATTGTCCTGATTCTTTCTGTATATTCTTTACTTATGTTTTGGTTTTCCTTAATCAAAGTGTGTCTTTTAAATCTTGTCAAAGAATATTCTTTGGACTTACTACCTCAACTGAATTTTATACGTTTTCTGTGGTATTAAGTTCTGCTCATATCTTTATTTATCTTTTTTCTATGTACTCAGGGTTTATTGTTTTGATCTTCTGATGTCAATTAAAACACTTGGTTATTCATTTTAATAAATCTTTTTACTTATACAGATTTGAATTTTTAAAGATTCCAGCTTACTTGTAAGTTTCTAAGGGTCAGGTCCTCTACATTTTGGCTGGCCAAAGGCTTAGTTCACAATATAGCAAAGTATATATTGACCTATTTTCCCCTCGACTTTCTGTGAATTCCTACATCTCACCTTTCTTTGCAGACAAGCCATTTGAAATAACCTTAACTTATTTCACAGCCAATAAGTCTTTCAAATAATGTGTAGATTTCAGAGAAATCTTCTTATATATTTAGGAAGAAAATCTGACCTGCCATAGTTTTCAAAACAGCATAATTTCACTCTTCTCAATGATGAATCTGTTGTATTACACAACCTTTGAGTATTTAGCTTTATCAATGACATGTACTTTAAAAATGTTTTAGAGATCCTACCAGTCTTTGAAAACATCCTTGTTCCTTGTTTCAGTTCCAGTTTTGTGTATACTTTCTGCCTTGCACCTGATTATTCAAACGTCTGATCGATGGCCTAGGGAATCTAATTCTGGTATTGATTGTTTTTGCTGATTGTCTCCCCCTGTAGCTGATTTCTTCATTATTGTGTAAATTTAGATCATGAGCTCATGTTTAGCTAAACAGCTGACCTTGTAAGAGGCTTAGGTGTGGACGCTGGTAAGCTTCAGCAGAAAGTCGGCAAAGATTTATTTGTGTCCCTCCAATGAGTTGCCCGCAAGGACCCCGTTTTCTACAAGTGTTGGTCCAATACTGCTTCGAGAGGCAGTGGACTCAGACATGGCTGCTTTTCAGCCTTCGATCTGGGGCAGGGCCAGTAAGGGCGGCCTGTGGCCCGGGTAGGAGCCTCTCTGCCTGTGTCCGAGGGACACATCTGCCTGCGAACTTCGGTCACCTGGAAGGAAGTTACGATGCCCCGACCTATGGTTAGCTGTGCAGCGAGGTGTACTGCGCGGACAGGTTCCACACACACTTCAAGTAAGAGGGCGGCCTGAGTGGAAAGGTGAGAGTTTGGGCAGCTGTGCAGACAAAGAAGGCGCCCTTTGTCCTGGGCCTAAATGCTTGTGAAACCCCACTGGGCCTGCCGGGCTCTGAGGGCCCTGCCTTGGGCCCCCTGCTCCCCTGCCCTTTGTTCAGTCACAGCAGAGATGGCCACACCCACTCCCTCTGTGAGGGCAGAGTTCCAACCTCCCTCAGCCCCGCCCCCTCTCCGCAGGTTTACATGGACTACAGATGCTGCATTCTGAGTCCAGGGCATTCCGAGAATGCCAAGGGCAGACATGATGACCTTAAATGATTTCCTCTTGTTTCACTTTTGGTAAATTTTAGGAGCTAGGAACTGGTCCACTTTACACAAACGTTCAAATTTACTGGCATTTCATATACTCTCTGCTATAACATTCTCCTGATTCTTTCTGTATATTCTTTACTTATGTTTTGGTGTTCCTTAATAAAGTTTGTCTTTTAATCTTGTCAAAGATTATTCTTTGGACTTACTACATCACCTGAATTTTATACGTTGTCTATTGTATTAAGTTCTGCTCATATCTTTATTTATATTTTTTCTATGTTCTCAGGTTTATTGTTTTGATATTCTGATGTCAATTAAAACACTTGGTTATTCATTTTAATAAAACATTTTACTTATAAAGATTTGAATTTTTAAAGATTCCAGCTTACTTTTAAGTTTCTAAGGGTCAGGTCCTCTACATTGTGGCTGGCCAAAGGCTTAGTTCACAATAGAGCAAAGTATATATTGACCTATTTTCCCCTCCACTTTCTGTGATTTGCTACATCTCACCTTTCTTTGCAGACAAACCATTTGAAATAACCTTAACTTATTTCACAGCCAATAAGTCTTTGAAATAATGTGTAGTTTTCAGAGAAATCTTCTTATATATTTAGGCAGAAAATTTGACCGGCCTTAGTTTTCAAAACATCATAATTTCTCTCTTCTCAATAATGAATCTGTTGTATTACACAACCTTTGAGAATTTAGCTTTAACAATGACATGTACTTTAAAAATGTTTTAGAGATCCTACCAGTCTTTGAAAACATCCTTGTTCCTTGTTTCAGTTCATGTTTTGTGTATACTTTCTGCCTTGCACCTGATTATTCCAAGGTCTGATCGATGGCCTAGGGAATCTAATTCTGGTATTGATTGTTTTTGCTGATTGTCTTCCCCTGTAGCTGATTTCTTCATTATTGTGTAAATTTAGATCATGAGCTCATGTTTAGCTAAACATCTGACCTTGTAAGAGGCTTAGGTGTGAACACTCGTAAACTTCATCAGAAAGTCCGCAAAGATTTATTTGTGTCCCTCCAATGAGTTGCCCGCGTGGACCCTTTTTTCTACAAGTGTTGGTCCACTACTCCCCCTAGAGGCTGGGACTCAGACAGGACTGCTTTGCTGCCCCCAATCTGGGATAGTGGCTATGGGCGGCCTGTGGCCTGGGCAGGAGTCTCCCCACGTGTGTCCCAAGACCCATCTGCCTGCGAAATTCGGTCACCTGGCAGGAAGCTATGATGCCCAGACCTATGGTTAGCTTTGCATCGAGGTGTCCTGCGCGGACCGGTTCCACACACACTTCAAGTAAGAGTGCGGCCTGAGTGGAAAGGTGAGAGTTTGGGCAGCTGTGCAGACAAAGCAGGCGCACTTTGGCCTGGGCCTAAATGCTTGTGACACCCCACTGGGCCTGCCGGGATTTGAGGGACCTGCCCTGGGCCCCCTACTCCCCTGCCCTTTGTACAGTCACAGCAGAGATGGCCCCACCCTCTCCCTCAGTGAAGGCAGTGTTCCAACCTCCCTCAGCCCCGTCCCCACTCCGCAGGTTTCCATGGACTACAGATGCTGCATTCTGAGTCCAGGGCATTCCGAGAATGCCAAGGGCTGACATGATGACCTTAAATGATTTCCTCTTGTGTCAGTTTTGGTAAAATTTAGGAGCTAGGAACTGGTCCACTTTACAAAAACGTTCAAATTTACTGGCATTTCATATACTCTCTGCTATAACATTCTCCTGATTCTTTCTGTATATTCTTTACTTATATTTTGGTTTTCGTTATTCAAAGTTTCTCTTTTAATCTTGTCAAAAAATATTCTCTGGACTTACAATATCACCTGAAATTTATACGTTTTCTATTGTATTAAGTTCTGCTCATATCTTTATTTATATTTTTTCTATGTTCTCAGGTTTATTGTTTGATATTCTGATGTCAATTAAAACACTTGGTTATTCATTTTAATAAATCTTTTTACTTATACAGATTTGAATTTTTAAAGATTCCAGCTTACTTGTAAGTTTCTAAGGGTCAGGTCCTCTACATTGTGGCTGGCCAAAGGCTTAGTTCACCATATAGCAAAGTATATATTGACCTATTTTCCCCTCGACTTTCTGTGATTTCCTACATCTCACCTTTCTTTGCAGACAAGCCATTTGAAATAACCTTAACTTATTTCACAGCCAATAAGTCTTTGAAATAATGTGTAGTTTTCAGAGAAATCTTCTTATATATTTAGGCAGAAAATCTGACCTGCCATAGTTTTCAAAACAGCATAATTTCACTCTTCTCAATGATGAATCTGTTGTATTACACAACCTTTGAGTTTTAGCTTTATCAATGACATGTACTTTAAAAATGTTTTAGAGATCCTACCAGTCTTTGAAAACATTCTTGTTCCTTGTTTCAGTTCCAGTTTTATGTATATTTTCTGCCTTGCACCTGATTATTCCAAGGTCTGATCGACGGCCTAGGGAATCTAATTCTGGTATTGATTGTTTTTGCTGAATGTCTCCCCCTGTAGCTGATTTCTTCTTTATTGTGTAAATTTAGATCATGAGCTCATGTTTAGCTAAACATCTGAGTTTGTAAGAGGCTTAGGTGTGAACACTCGTAAGCTTCATCAGAAAGTCCGCAAAGATTTATTTGTGTCCCTCCAATGATTTGCCCACGAGGACCCCGTTTTCTACAAGGGTTGGTCCACTACTCCCTCTAGAGGCACGGCTTCAGACAGGGCTGCTTTGCGCCCCACGATCTGGGGCAGTGGCAGTGGACGGTCAGTGGCCCGGATAGGAGCATCTCTGCCTGAGTCTCAGGGACCCATCTGCCTGCGAACTTCGGTCACCTGGCAGGAAGCTACGATGCCCAGACCTATGGTTAGCTGTGCAGCGAGGTGTACTGCGTGGACAGGTTCCACACACACTTCAAGTAAGAGGGCGGCCTGAGTGGAAAGGTGAGAGTTTGGGCAGCTGTGCAGACAAAGAACGTGCCCTTTGTCCTGGGCCTAAATGCTTGTGACACCCCACTGGGCCTGCCGGGCTCTGAGGGCCCTGCCCTGGGCCCCCTGCTCCCCTGCCCTTTGTTCAGTCACAGCAGAGATGGCCACACACACTCCCTCTGTTAGGGCAGTGTTCCAACCTCCCTCAGCCCCGCCCCCACTCCGCAGGTTACCATGGACTACTGATGCTGCATTCTGAGTCCAGGGCATTCCGAGAATGCCAAGGGCAGACATGATGACCTTAAATGATTTCCTCTTGTGTCAGTTTTGGTAAACTTAAGGAGCTAGGGACTGGTCCCCTTTACACAAATGTTCATATTTACGGGCATTTCATATATTGTCTTCTATAACATTCTCCTGATTCTTTCTGTATATTCTTTATTTATGTTTTGGTTTTCCTTAATCAAAGTTTGTCTTTTAATCTTGTCAAAGAATATTCTTTGGACTTACTACATCACCTGAATTTTATACGTTTTCTATTGTATTAATTTCTGCTCATATCTTTATTTATCTTTTTTCTATGTTCTTAGGGTTTATTGTTTTGATCTTCTGATGTCAATTAAAACACTTGGTTATTCATTTTAATAAATATTTTTACATATAAAGATTTGAATTTTTAAAGATTCCAGCTTACTTGTAAGTTTCTAAGGGTCAGGTCCTCTACATTGAGGCTGGCCAAAGGCTTAGTTCACAATATAGCAAAGTATATATTGACCTATTTTCCCCTCGACTTTCTGTGATTTCCTACATCTCACCTTTCTTTGCAGACAAGCCATTTGAAATATCCTTAACTTATTTCACAGCCAATAAGTCTTTGAAATAATGTGTAGTTTTCAGAGAAATCTTCTTATATATTTAGGCAGAAAATCTGACCTGCCATAGTTTTCAGAACAGCATAATTTCACTCTTCTCAATGATGAATCTGTTGTATTACACAACCATTGAGTATTTAGCTTTATCAATGACATGTACTTTAAAAATGTTTTAGAGATCCTACCAGTCTTTGAAAACATCCTTGTTCCTTGTTTCAGTTCCAGTTTTGTGTATACTTTCTGCCTTGCACCTGATTATTCCAACATCTGATGGTTGGCCTAGGGAATCTAATTCTGGTATTGATTGTTTTTGCTGCTTGTCTCACCTTGTAGCTGATTTCTTCATTATTGTGTAAATTTAGATCATGAGCTCATGTTTAGCTAAACAGCTGACCTTGTAAGAGGCTTAGGTGTGAACGCTCGTAAGCTTCAGCAGAAAGTCCGCAAAGATTTTTTGTGTCCCTCCAAATAGATGCCCACGAGGACCCCGTTTTCTTCAAGGGTTGGTAAACTACTCCCTCTAGAGGCACGCCCTCAGACAGGGCTGATTTGTGCCCCACGATCTGGGGTAGTGGCAGTTGGCGGCCTGTGGCCCGGGTGGAGACTCTCTGCCTGTTTCCCAGGGACCCATCTGCCTGCGATCTTCGGTCACCTGGCAGGAAGCTACGAGGCCCAGACCTATGGTTAGCTGTGCAGCGAGGTGTACTGGACGGACAGGTTCCACACACACTTCACGTAAGAGTGTGGCCTGAGTCGAAAGGTGAGAGTTTGGGCAGCTGTGCAGACAAAGAAGGCGCACTTTGGCCTGGGCCTAATTGCTTGTGACACACGACTGGGCCTGCCGGGCTCTGAGGGCCCTGCCGTTGGCCCCCTTCTCCCCTGACCTGTGTTCAGTCACAGCAGAGATGGCCCCACCCACTCCCTCAGTGAAGGCAGTGTTCCAACCTCCCTCAGCCCCGCCCCCTCTCCGCAGTTTACCATGGGCAACAGATGCTGTATTCTGAGGCCAGGGCATTCTGAGAATACCAAGGGCAGACATGATGACCTTAAATGATTTCCTCTTGTGTCAATTTTGGTAAACTTTAGGAGGTAGGAAATGGTCCACTTTACACTAATGTTCAAATTTAATGGCATTTCATATATTCTCTGCTATAACATTGTCCTGATTCTTTCTGTATCTTCTTTACTTATGTTTTGGTTTTCCTTAATCAAAGTGTGTCTTTTAATCTTGTCAAAGAATATTCTTTGGACTTACTACATCACCTGAATTTTATACGTTTTCTATTGTATTAAGTTCAGCTCATATCTTTATTTATATTTTTTCTATGTTCTCAGGTTTATTGTTTTGATATTCTGATGTCAATTAAAACACTTGTTTATTCATTTTAATAAATCTTTTTACTTATAAAGATTTGAACTTTTCAAGATTCCAGCTTACTTGTAAGTTTCTAAGGCTCAGGTCCTCTACATTTTTGCAGGCCTAAGGCTTAGTTCAACATATACCAATGTATATATTGACCTATTTTCCCCTCGACTTTCTGTGATTCCCTACATAACACCTTTCTTTGCAGACAAGCCATTTGAAATACCCTTGACTTATTTCAAAGCCAATAAGTCTTTGAAATAATGTGCATTTTTTAGCGAAATCTTCTTATATAATTAGGCAGAAAGTCTGACCTGCCATAGTTTTCAAAACAGCATAATTTCACTCTTCTCTATGATGAATCTGTTGTATTACACAACCTTTGAATATTTAGCTTTGTCAATGACATGTATTTTAAAAATGTTTTAGTGATCCTACCAGTCTTTGGAAACATCCTTGTTCCTTGTTTCAGTTCCAGTTTTATGTATATTTTCTGCCTTGCACCTGATTATTCCAACATCTGATGGATGGCATAGGGAACCTAATTCTGGTATTGATTGTTTCTGTTAATTGTCTCCCCCATGTAGCTGATTTCTTCATTATTTTGTAAATTTAGATCATGAGCTCATGTTTAGCTAAACAGTTGACATTGTAAGAGGCTTAGGTGTGAACGCTCGTAAGCTTCTTCAGAAAGTCGGCAAAGATTTTTTGTGTCCCTCCAATGAGTTGCCCGCTAGGACCCCGTTTTCTACTAGTGTTGGTCCAATACTTCCGCTAGAGGCAGGGAATCAGACAGGGCTGCTTTGCGGCCCCCGATCAGGGGCCGAGGCATTGAGCGGCCTGTGGCCCCGGCAGGAGCCTCTCCGCGTGTGTCCCAGGGACCCTTCTGCCAGCGCACTTCGGTCACCTGGCAGGAAGCTATGATGCCCAGACCTATGGTTAGCTGTGCAGCGAGTTTTACTGCATGGACAGGTTCCACACACACTTCAAGTAAGATGGCGGCCTGAGTGGAAAGGTGAGACTTTGGGCAGCTGTGCAGACAAAGAAGGCGAACTTTGGCCTGGGCCTAAATGCTTGTGACACCCCACTGGGCCTGCCTGGCTCGGAGGGCCCTTCCCTGGGTCCCCTGCTACCCTGACCTTTGTTCAATCACAGCAGAGGTGGCCACACCCACTCCCTCTGTGAGGGCACTGTTCCAACCTCCCTCAGCTCCGCCCCCTCTCCGCAGGTTACCATGGACTACAGATGCTGCATTCTGAGGCCAGGGCGTTCCATGAATGCCAAGGGAAGACATGATGACCTTAAATGATTTACTCTTGTGTCAGTTTTGGTAAACTTTAGGAGCTAGGAAATGGTCCACTTTACAAAAATATTCAAATTTACTGGCATTTCAGATATTCTCTGCTATAACATTGTCCTGATTCTCTCTGTATATTCTTTACTTATGTTTTTGTTTTCCTTAATCAAAGTGTGTCTTTTAAATCTTTTCAAAGAATATTCTTTGGACTTACTACCTCACCTGAATTTTATCCGTTTTCTGTTGTATTAAGTTCTACTCATATCTTTATTTATCTTTTTTCTATGTTTTCAGGGTTTATTGTTTTGATTTTCTGATGTCAATTAAAACACATGGTTATTCATTTTAATAAATCATTTTCCTTTTAAAGATTTGAACTTTTAAAGATTCCAGCTTACTTGTAATATTCTAAGGGTCAGGTCCTCTACATATTTGCAGGCCTAAGGCTTAGTTCAACATATACCAATGTATATATTGACCTATTTTCCCCTCGACTTTCTGTGATTCACTACATCTCACCTTTCTTTGCAGAAAAGCCATTTGAAATAACCTTAACTTATTTCACAGCCAATAATTGTTTGAAATAATGTGTATTTTTTAGAGAAATCATCTTATATAATTACGTAGAAAATCTGACCAGCCATAGTTTTCAAAACAGCATAAATTCACTCTTCTCAAATATTAATCTGTTATATTACACAACCTTTGAGTATTTATTTTTATCATTGACATGTACTTTAAAAATGTTTTAGAGATCCTACCAGTCTTTGAAAACATCCTTGTTCCTTGTTTCAGTTCCAGTTTTATGTATATTTCCTGCCTTGCAGCTGATTATTCCAACATCTGATGGATGGCCTTGGGAATCTAATTCTGGTATTGATTGTTTTTGCTGATTGTCTTCCCTTGTAGCTGATGTCTTCATTATTGTGTAAATTTAGATCATGAGCTCATGTTTAGCTAAACAGCTCACCTTGTAAGAGGCTTATGTGTGAACGCTCATAAGTTTCAGCAGAAAGTCGGGAAAGATTTATTTGTGTCCCTCTGTAGAGTTGCCCGGAAGGACCCCATCTTCCAGAAGTGTTGGTCCAATATCCCCTGTAGAGTCAGGGGACTCTGAAAGGGCTTCTAGGTGTTCCCCGATCTGGGGCAGGGGCTGTGGGCGGCCTGTGGCCCGGGCAGGAGACTCTCCGCATGTGTCCCATGGACCCTTCTGCTTGCGAACTTCAGTCACCAGGCATGAAGGTATGATGCTCAGACCTATGTTTAGTGGTGCAGCGAGGTGTACTGTGCGGACAGGTTCCACACGCAATTCAAGTAATAGTGCGGCCTGAGTGGAAAGGTGAGAGTTTGGGCAGCTGTGCAGACAAAGAAGGCGCGCTTTGGCCTGGACCTAATTGCTTGTGACACCCCACTTGGGCTGCCGGGCTCTGAGGGCACTGCCCTGGGCGCCTGCTCCCGTGCCCATTGTTCAGTCAGAGCAGAGATGGCCACACCCACTCCCTCAGTGAGGGCAGTGTTCTAACATCCCTCAGCCCCGCGCCCTTTCCGCAGGTTACCATGGACAACAGATGCTTCATTCTTAGGCCAGGGCATTCCGAGAATGCCAAGGGCAGACATGATGACCTTAAATGATTTCCTCTTGTGTCAGTTTTGGTAAACTTTAGGAGCTAGGAAATGGTCCCCTTTACAGAAATATTCAAATTTACTGGCATTTCATATATTCTCTGCTATAAAATTATACTGACTCTTTCTCTATGTTCTTTACTTATGATTTTGTTTTCCTTAATCAAAGCGTGTCTTTTAAATCTTTTCAAAGAATATTCTTTGGACTTACCAAATCACCTGATTTTTATACGTTTTCTGTTGTATTAAGTTCTGCCCTTATCTATATTTATCTTTTTTCTATGTTCTCAGGGTTTATTGTTTGGATCTTCTTATGTAAATTAAAACACTTGGTTATTCATTTTAATAAATCTTTTTTCTTATAAATATTTGAACTTTTGAAGATTCCAACTTTCTTGTAAGTTTTTAAGGGTCAGGTCCTCTACATTGTTGCTGGCCTAAGGCTTAGTTCAACATATAGCAATATATATATTGACATATTTTCCCCTCGACTTTCTGTGATTTCCTACATCTCAACATTCTTTGGAGACAAGCCATTTGAAATAAGCTTAACTTATTTTACAGCCTAAACATCTTTGAAATAATGTGTATTTTATAGAGAAATCTTATATAATTAGGCCGAAAATCTGACCTGCCATAGTTTTCAAAACAGCATAATTTCACTCTTCTCAATGATGAATCTGTTGTATTACTCAACCTTTGAGTATTTAGCTTTATCAATGACATGTACTTTAAAAATGTTTTAGAGAACCTACCTGTCTTTGAAAATATCCTGGTTCCTTGTTTCAGTTCCAGTTTTACGTATATTTCCTGCATTGCACCTGATTATTCCAACATCTGATGCATGCCCATGGGAGTCTATTTCTGGTATTGATTGTTTTTGCTGATTGTCTCCCCTTGTAGGTGATTTCTACATTATTGTGTAAATTTAGATCATGAGCTCATGTTTAGGTAAACATCTGACTTTGTAAGAGGCTTAGGTGTGAACGCTCGTAAGCTTCATCAGAAAGTCCGCAAAGATTTATTTGTGTCCCTCCCATGAGTTACCCCGATGACCCCGTTTACTACAAGTGTTGGTCCAATACTCCCTCTAGAGGCAGGGACTCAGACAGGACTGATTTGCTGCCACCGATCTGGGGTAGTGGCTTTTGGCGGCCTGTGGCCCGGGCAGGAGGCTCCCCGCGTGTGTCCCACGACCCATGTGCCTGCGAACTTCGGTCACCTGGCAGGAAGCTACGATGCCCAGACCTATGGTTAGCTGTGCAGCGAGGTGTACTGTGCGAACCGGTTCCACACACACTTCAAGTAAGAGGGCGGCTTGAGTGGAAAGGTGAGAGTTGGGGCAGCTGTGCAGACAAATAAGGTGCCCTTTGGCCTGGGCCTAAATGCTTGTGACACCCGACTGGGCGTGCCGGGCTGTGAGGGCCCTGCCCTTGGCCCCCTTCTCCCCTGCCTTTGTTCTGTCACCGCAGAGATGGCCACACCCACTCCCTAAGTGAGGGCAGTGTTCCAAACTCCCTCAGCCCCGCTCGCTCTCCGCAGGTTACCATGGAGAACAGATGCTGCATTCTGAGGCCAGGGCGTTCCGAGAATGCAAATGTCAGACATGATGACCTTAAATGATTTCCTCTAATGTCAATTTTGGTAAACTTTAGGAGGTAGGAAATGGTCCACTTTACAGAAATATTCAAATTTACTGGCATTTCATATATTCTCTGCTTCAACATTCTCCTGAATTTTTCTGTATATCCTTTACTTATATTTTGGTTTTCTTTAATCAAAGTGTGTATTTTAAATATTGTCAAAGAATATTCTATGGACTTACTACATCACCTGAATTTTATACGTTTTCTGTTGTATTAAGTTCTGCTCATAACTTTATTTATCTTTTTTCTATGTTCTCAGGGTTTATTGTTTTGATCATCTGATGTCAATTAAAACACTTGGTTATTCATTTTAATAAATCTTTTTACTTATAAAGATTTGAACTTTTCAAGATTCCAGCTTACCTGTAAGTTTCTAAGGGTCAGTTCCTCTACATTGTTGCTGGCCTAAGGCTTAGTTCACAATATAGCAAAGTATATATTGACCTGTTTTCCCCTCGACTTTCTGTGATTTCCTACAACTCACCTTTGTTTGCAGGCAAGCCATTTGAAATACCCTTAACTTATTTCACAGCCAATAAGTCTTTGAAATAATGTATATTTTTAGAGAAATCTTCTTATATATTTAGGCAGAAAATCTGACCTGCCATAGTTTTCAAAACAGCATAATTTCACTCTTCTCAATGATGAATCTGTTGTATTACACAACCTTTGAGTATTTAGCTTTATCAATGACATGTACTTTAAAAGTGTTTTAGAGATCCTAACAGTCTTTGATAACATCCTTGTTCCTTGTTTCAGTTCCAGTTTCATGTATATTTTCTGCCTTGCACCTGATTATTCCAACGCCTTATGTATGGCATAGGGAATCTAACTCTGGTATTGATTGTTTTTGCTGATTCTCTCCCCCTGTAGCTGATTTCTTCATTATTGTGTAAATTTAGATCATGAGCTCATGTTTAGCTAAACATCTGACCTTGAAAGTGGCTTAGGTGTGAACACTCGTAAGCTTCATCAGAAAGTCCTCAAATATTTATTTGTGTCCCTCCAATGAGTTACCCGCGAGGACCCCGTTTTCTACAAATGTTGGTCCAATACTCCCTCTAGAGGCACGGCCTCAGAAGGGCAGCTTTGTGCCCCACGATCTGGGGCAGTGGCAGTGGGCGGCCTGTGGCCCGGGCAGGAGCCTCTCCGCGTGTGTCCCAGTGACCCATCTGCCTGTGAACTTCGGTCACCTGACAGGAAGCCACGATGCCCAGACCTATGGTTAGCTGTGCAACGAGGTGTACTGCATGGACAGGTTCCACAAACACTTCAAGTAAGAGGGAGGCCTGAGTGGAAAGGTGAGAATTTGGGCAGCTGTGCAGACAAAGAAGGCGCCCTTTAGCTTGGGCATAAATGCTTGTGACACCCCACTGGGCCTGCCGGGCTCTGAGGGCCCTGCCATGGGCCCCCTGCTCCCCTGCCCTTTGTTCAGTCACCGCAGAGATGGCCACACCCACTCCCTCAGTGAGGGCAGTGTTCCAACCTCCCTCAGCCCCGCCCCCTCTGCGCAGGTTACCATGCACTACAGATGCTGCATTCTGAGGCCAGAGCGTTCCGAGAATGCCAAGGGCAGACATGATGACCTTAAATGATTTCCTCTTGTGTCAGTTTTGGTAAACTTTAGGAGCTAGGAAATGGTTCAGTTTACACAAATGTTCAAATTTTCTGGCATTTCAGATATTCTCTGCTATAACATTGTCCTGATTCTTTCTGTATATTCTTTACTTATGTTTTTGTTTTCCTTAATCAAAATGTGTCTTTTAAATCTTGTAAAAGAATATTCTTTGGACGTACTACATCACCTGAAATTTATACGTTTTCCGTTGTATTAAGTTCTGCTCATAACTTTATTTTTCTTTTTTCTATGTTCTCAGGGTTTATTGCTTTGAACTTCTGATGTCAATTAAAACACTTGGTTACTCATTTTAATAAATCTTTTTACTTATAAAGATTTGAACTTTTGAAGGTTCCAGCTTCCTTGTAACTTTCTAAGGGTCAGGTCCTCTACATTGTTGCTGGCCTAAGGCTTTGTTCACAACATAGTAAAGTGTATATTGACCTATTTTCCCCTCGACTTTCTGTGATTCCCTACATCTCCCCTTTCTTTGCAGACAAGCCATTTGAAATACCCTTAACTTATTTCACAGCCAATAAGTCTTTGAAATAATGTGTATTTTTTAGAGAAATCTTCTAATATATTTAGGCAGAAAATCTGACCTGCCATAGTTTTCAAAACAGCATAATTTCACTCTTCTCAATGATGAATCTGTTGTATTACACAACCTTTGAGTATTTAGCTTTATCAATGACATGTACTTTAAAAATGTTTTAGAGATCCTAGCAGTCTTTGAAAACATCCTTGTTCCTTGTTTCATTCCAGTTTCATGTATATTTTCTGCGTTGCAACTGATTATTCCAACGTCTGATGAATGGCCTAGGGAATCTAATTCTGGTATTGATTGTTTTTGCTGATTGTCTCCCCCTGTAGCTGATTTCTTCATTATTGTGTAAATTTAGATCATAAGCTCATGTTTAGCTAAACATCTGACCTTGTAAGAGGCTTAGGTGTGAACACTCATAAGCTTCATCCGAAAGTCCGCAAAAATTTATTTGTGTCTCTCCAATGAGTTGCCCGCGAGGACCCCGTTTTCTACAAGTGATGGTCCAATACTCCCTCTAGAGTCACGGTCTCAGACAAGCCTGCTTTGCGCCCCACGATCAGTGGCAGTGGCAGTGGGAGTCAAGTGGCCCGGGCAGGAGCCTCTCCGCATGTATCCCAGGTACCCATCTGCCTGCGAACTTCGGTCACCTGGCAGGAAGCTACGATGCCCAGACCTATGGTTGGCTGTGCAACGAGGTGTATTGCGCGGACAGGTTCCACACACACTTCAAGTAAGAGGGCGGCCTGAGTGGAAAGGTGTGAGTTTGGGCAGCTGTGCATACAAAGAAGGCGTTCTTTGGCCTGGGGCTAAATGCTTGTGACACCCCACTAGGCCTGCCGGTCTCTAGGGCCCTGCACTGGGACCCCTGCTCCCCTGCCCTTTGTTCAGTCACAGCAGAGATGGCCACACCCACTCCCTCAGTGAGGGCAGTCTTCCAATCTCCCTCAGCCACGCCCCCTCTCCGCAGGTTACCATGGACTACAGATGCTGCATTCTGAGTCCATGGCATTCCGAGAATGCCAAGGGCTGACATGATGACCTTAAATGATTTCCTCTTGTGTCAGTTTTGGTAAACTTTAGGAGCTAGGAAATGGTCCACTTTACAGAAATGTTCAAATTTACTGGCATTTCATATATTCTCTGCTATAACATTGTCCTGATTCTTTCTGTATATTCTTTACTTATGTTTTTGTTTTCCTTAATCAAAGTGTGTCTTTTAAATCTTGTCAAAGAATATTCTTTGGACTTAGTACCTCACCTGAGTTTTATACGTTTTCTTTTGTATTAAGTTCTGCTCATATCTTTATTTATCTTTTTTCTATGTTCTCAGGGTTTATTGTTTTGATCTTCTGATGTCAATTAAAACACTTGGTTATTCATTTTAATAAAACTTTTTACATATAAAGATTTGAAATTTTTAATATTCCAGCTTACTTGTAAGTTGCTAAGGGTCATGTCCTCTACACTGTTGCTGGCATAAGGCTTTGTTCACAATATAGTACAGTGTATATTGACCTATTTTCCCCTCGACTTTCTGTGATTCCCTACATCTCCCCTTTCTTTGCAGACAAGCCATTTGAAATACCCTTAACTTATTACACAGCTTATATGTCTTTGAAATAATGTGTATTTTTAGAGAAATCTTCTCATATTATTAGGCAGAAAATCTGACCTGCCATAATTTTCAAAACAGCATAATTTCACTCTTCTCAATGATGAATCAGTTGTATTACACAACCTTTGAGTATTCAGCTTTATCAATGACATGTACTTTAAAAATGTTTTAGAGATCCTAACAGTCTTTGATAACATCCTTGTTCCTTGTTTCAGTTCCAGTTTCATGTATATTTTCTGCCTTGCACCTGAGTATTCCAACGTCTTATGTATGCCATAGGGAATCTAATTCTGGTATTGATTGTTTTTGCTGATTGTCTCCACCTGTAGCTGATTTCTTCATTATTGTGTAAATTTAGATCATGAGCTCATGTTTAGCTAAACAGCTGACCTTGTAAGAGGCTTAGGTGTGAACGCTCGTAAGTTTCAGCAAAAAGTCGGCAAAGATTTATTTGTGTCCCTCCAATGAGTTGCCCACAAGGACCCCGTTTTCTAGAAGTGTTGGTCCAATACTCCCTCTAGGGGTAGGGGACTTAGACAGGGCTGCTTTCGGCCCCCGATCTTGGGCAGGGGCAGTGGGCGGCCTGTGGCCCGGGCAGGAGCCTCTCTGCGTGTGAACCTGGGAATCATCTCTCCTGCGAAATTCGGTCACCTGGCAGGAAGCTACGATGCCCAGACCTATGGTAAGCTGTGCAGCGTGGTATACTGCGCGGACAGGTTCCACACACACTTTAACTAAGTGGGTGGCCTGAGTGGAAAAGTGAGAGTTTGGGCAGCTGTGCAGACAAAGAAGGCGCCCTATGGCCTGGGCCTAAATGCTTGTGACACCCCACTGGGCCTGCCGGGCTCTGAGGGCCCTGCCCTGCGCCCCCTGCTCCCCTGCCCTTTGTTCAGTCACAGCAGAGATGGCCACACCCACTCCCTCTGTGAGTGCAGTGTTCCAGCCTCCCTCAGCCCCGCCCACTCTACGCAGGTTTCCATGGACTACAGATGCTGCATTCTGAGGCCAGGGCGTTCCGAGAATGCCAAGGGCAGACATGATGACCTTAAATGATTTCCTCTTGTGTCAGTTTTGGTAAACTGTAGGAGCTAGGAAATGGTCCGCTTTACAGAAATGTTCAAATTTACTGGCATTTCATATATTCTCTGCTATAACATTGTCCTGATTCTTTCTATATATTCTTTAATTATGTTTGTGTTTTCCTTAATCAAAGTGTGTCTTTTAAATCTTTTCAAAGAATATTCTTTGGACTTACTAAATCACCTGAATTTTATACGTTTTCTGTGGTATTAAGTTCTGCTCATAACTTTATTTATTTTTTTTCTATATTCTCAGGGTTTATTGTTTTGATCTTCTGATGTCAATTAAAACACTTGGTTATTCATTTTCATCAATCTTTTTACTTATAAAGATTTGAACTTTTAAAGATTCCAGCTCACTTTTAAGTTTCTAAGGGTCAGGTCCTCTACATTGTGGCTGGCCTAAAGCTTAGTTCACCATATAGCAATATATATATTGACATTTTCCCCTCGACTTTCTGTGATTCCCTACTTCTCACCAGTCTTTGCAGACAAGCCATTTGAAATACCCTTAACTTATTTCACAGCCAATAAGTCGTTGAAAAAATGTGTATTTTTTAGGGAAATCTTCTTATATAATTAGGCAGAAAATCTCACCTGCCATAGTTTTCAAAACAGCATAATTTCACACTTCTCAATGTTTAATCTGTGGTATTAAACAACCTTTGAGTATTTAGGTTTATCAACGACATGTACTTTAAAAATGTTTTAGAGATCCTACCAGCCTTTGAAAAACTCCTTGTTCCTTGTTCCAGTTCCAGTTTTATGTATATTTTCTGCCTTGCACCTGATTATTCCAACATCAGATGGATGGCCTAGGGTATCTCATTCTTGTATTGATTGTTTATGCTGATTCTCTCACTTTGTAGCTGATTTCTTCAATATTGTGTAAATTTAGATCATGAGCTCTTGTTTAGCTAAACAGCTGACCTTGAAAGAGGCTTAGGTGTGAACGCTGGTAACCTTCAGAAGAAAGTCGGCAAAGATTTATTTGTGTCCCTCCAATGAGTTGCCCGCAAGGACCCCGTTTTCTACAACTGTTGGTCCAAATCTCCTTCGAGAGGCAGTGGACTCAGACATGGCTGCATTTCAGCCTTCGATCTGGGGCAGGGCTAGTGGGCGGCCTGTGGCCCGGGCAGGAGCCTCTCCGCATGTGTCCCAGGGACCCATTTGCCTGCGAACTTCGGTCACCTGGCAGGAAGGTACGATGCCCTGACCTATGGTGAGCAATGCAGCGAGGTGTACTGCGCGGACAGGTTCCAAACACACTTCAAATAAGAGGGCGGCCAGAGTAGAAAAGTGAGAGTTTGGGCAGCTGTGCAGACAAAGAAGGGGACCTATGGCCTGGGCCTAAATGCTTGTGACACCCCACTGGGCCTGCCGGGCTCTGAGGGCCCTGCCCTGGGCCCCCTGCTCCCCTGCCCTTTGTTCAGTCACAGCAGAGTTGGCCACACCCACTCCCTCAGTGAGGGCAGTGTTCCAGCCTCCCTCAGCCCCGCCCACACTCTGCAGGTTACCATGGACTACAGATGCTGCATCCTGAGGCCAGGGCGTTCCGAGAATGCCAAGGACAGACATGATGACCTTAAATGATTTCCTCTTGTGTCAGTTTTGGTAAACTGTAGGAGCTAGGAAATGGTCCACTTTACAGAAATGTTCAAATTTACTTGCATTTCATATATTCTCTGCTATAACACTGTCCTGATTCTTTCTATATATTCTTTAATTATGTTTGTGTTTTCCTTAATCAAAGTGTGTCTCTTAAATCTTTTCAAAGAATATTCCTTGTACTTACTACCTCACCTGAATTTTATACGTTTTCTCTGGTATTAAGTTCTGCTCATATCTTTATTTATCTTTTTTATATGTTCTCAGGGTTTATTGTTTTGATATTCTGATGTCAATTAAAATACTTGGTTATTCATTTTCATCAATCTTTTTACTTATAAAGATTTGAACTTTTAAAGATTCCAGCTCACTTTTAAGTTTCTAAGGGTCAGGTCCTCTACATTGTGGCTGGCCTAAGGCTTAGTTCACCATATAGCAATGTATATATTGACATTTTCCCCTCGACTTTCTGTGATTCCCTACATCTCACCTTTCTTTGCAGACAAGCCATTTGAAATACACTTAACTTATTTCACAGCCAATAAGTCTTTGAAATAATGTATATTTTTTAGAGAAATCTTCGTATACAATTAGGCAGAAAATTTGACCTGCCATAGTTTTCAAAACAGCATAATTTCACTCTTCTCAATGATGAATCTGTTGTATTACACAACCTTTGAGTATTTAGGTTTATCAGTGACATGTACTTTAAAAATGTTTTAGAGATCCTACCAGCCTTTGAAAACCTCCTTGTTCCTTGTTTCAGTTCCAGTTTTATGTATATTTTCTGCCTTGCACCTGATTATTCCAACATCAGATGGATGGCCTAGGGAATCTCATTCTGGTATTGATTGTTTTTGCTGATTGTCTCACTTTGTAGCTGATTTCTTCAATATTGTGTAAATTTAGATCATGAGCTCATGTTTAGCTAAACAGCTGTCCTTGTAAGAGAGTTAGGTGTGAACGCTGGTAAGCTTCAGCAGAAAGTCGGCAAAGATTTATTTGTGTCCCTCCAATGAGTTGCCCGCAAGGACCCCGTTTTCTACAAGTGTTGGTCCAATACTCCTTCGAGAGGCAGTGGACTCAGACATGGCTGCTTTTCAGCCTTAGATCTGGGGCAGGGCCATTGGGCGCCCTGTGGCACGGGCAAGAGCCTCTCCGCATGTGTCCCAGGGACCCATTTGCCTGCGAACTTCGGTCACCTGGCAGGAAGCTACGATGCCCTGACCTATGGTTAGCTGTGCAGCGAGGTGTACTGCGCGGACAGGTTCCAAACACACTTCAAATAAGAGGGCGGCCTGAGTGGAAAGGTGAGAGTTTGGGCAGCTGTGCAGACAAAGAAGGCGCCCTTTGGCCTGGGCCTAAATGCTTGTGACACCCCAGTGGGTCTGCCGGGCTCTGAGGGCCCTGCCCTGGGCCCCCTGCTCCCCTGACCTTTGTTCAGTCACAGCAGAGATGGCCACACACACTCCCTCAGTGAGGGCAGTCTTCCAACCTCCCTCAGCCACGCCCCCTCTCCGCAGCTTACCATGGACTACAGATGCTGCATTCTGAGGCCAGGGTGTTCCGAGAATGCCAAGGGCAGACATGATGACCTTAAATGATTTCCTTTGTGTCAGTTTTGGTAAACTTTAGGAGCTAGGAAATGGTCCGCTTTACAGAAATGTTCAAATTTACTGGCATTTCATATATTCTCTGCTATAACATTGTCCTGATTCTTTCTGTATATTCTTTACTTATGTTTTTGTTTTCCTTTATCAATGTGTGTCTTTTAAATCTTTTCAAAGAATATTCTTTGGACTTACTAAATCACCTGAATTTTATACGTTTTCTGTTGTATTAAGTTCTGCTCATATCTTTATTTATCTTTTTTCTATGTTCTCAGGGTTTATTGTTTTGATTTTCTGATGTCAAGTAAAACACTTGGTTATTCATTTTAATAAATATTTTTACTTATAAAGATTTGAACTTTTAAAGATTCCAGCTTTCTTGTACGTTTCTAAGGGCCCATTCCACTACACTGTTGCCGGCCTAAGGCTTAGTAAACCATATGGCAATGTATATATTGACATATTATCCCCTCGGCTTTCTGTGATTCCCTACATCTCACCTTTCTTTGCAGACAAGCCTTTTGAAATACCCTTAACTTATTTCACAGCCAATAAGTCTTTGAGATAATGTGTATTTTTTAGAGAAATCATCTTATATAATTAGGCAGAAAATCTCACCTTCCATAGTTTTCTAAACAGCATAATTTCACTCTTCTCACTGCTTAATTTGTTGTATTAAACAACCTTTGAGTATTTAGCTTTATCAATGACATGTACTTTAAAAATGTTTTAGAGATCCTACCAGTCTTTGAAAACATGCTTGTTCCTTGTTTCATTTCCAGGTTTATGTATATTTTCTGCCTAGCACCTGATTATTCCAACATCTCAAGAATGGCCTAGGGAATCTAATTTTGGTATTGATTGTTTTTGCTGATTGTCTCACTTTGTAGCTGATTTCTTCATTATTGTGTAAATTTAGATCATGAGCTCATGTTTAGCTAAACAGCTGACCTTGTAAGAGGCTTAGGTGTGAATGCTCGTAAGTTTCAGCAAAAAGTCGGCAAAGATTTATTTGTGTCCCTCCAATGAGTTGCCCACAAGAACCCCGTTTTCTAGAAGTCTTGGTCCAATACTCCCTCTAGGGGTAGGGGACATAGATAGGGCTGCTTGCCGCTCCCGATCTTGGGCAGGAGCAGTGGGCGGCCTGTGGACCGGGCAGGAGCCTCTCTGCCTGTGAACCTGGGAATCATCTCTCCTGCGATCTTCGGTCACCTGGCAGGAAGCTACGATGCCCAGACCTATGGTTAGCTGTGCAGCGAGGTATACTGCGCGGACAGGTTCCACACACACTTCAACTAAGTGGGTGGCCTGAGTGGAAAAGTGAGAGTTTGGGCAGCTGTGCAGAAAAAGAAGGCGCCCTATGGCCTGGGCCTTAATGCTTGTGACACCCCACTGGGCCTGCCGGGCTCTGAGGGCCCTGCCATGGGCCCCCTGCTCCCCTGCCCATTGTTCAGTCACAGCAGAGATGGCCACACCCACTCCCTCAGTGAGGGCAGTGTTCCAGCCTCCCTCAGCCCCGCCCACTCTCCGCAGGTTACCATGGACTACAGATGCTGCATTCTGAGGCCAGGGCGTTCCGAGAATTCCAAGGGCAGACATGATGACCTTAAATGATTTCCTCTTGTGTCAGTTTTGGTAAACTGTTGGAGCTAGGAAATGGTCCACTTTACAGAAATGTTCAAATTTACTTGCATTTCATATATTCTCTGCTATAACACTGTCCTGATTCTTCTATATATTCTTTAATTATGTTTGTGTTTTCCTTAATCAAAGTGTGTCTCTTAAATCTTTTCAAATAATATTCCTTGGACTTACTACCTCACCTGAATTTTATACGTTTTCTGTGGTATTAAGTTCTGCTCATATCTTTATTTATCTTTTTTCTATGTTCTCAGTGTTTATTGTTTTGATCTTCTGATGTCAATTAAAACACTTGGTTATTCATTTTCATCAATCTTTTTACTTATAAAGATTTGAACTTTTAAAGATTCCAGCTCACTTTTAAGTTTCTAAGGGTCAGGTCCTCTACATTGTGGCTGGCCTAAGGCTTAGTTCACCATATAGCAATGTATATATTGCCATTTTCCCCTCGACTTTCTGTGATTCCCTACATCTCACCTTTCTTTGCAGACAAGCCATTTGAAATACACTTAACTTATTTCACAGCCAATAAGTCTTTGAAATAATGTCTATTTTTTAGAGAAATCTTCTTATATAATTAGGCAGAAAATCCCACCTGCCATAGTTTTCAAAACAACATAATTTCACTCTTCTCACTGCTTAATTTGTTGTATTAAACAACCTTTGAGTATTTAGCTTTATCAATGACATGTACTTTAAAAATGTTTTAGAGATCCTACCAGTCTTTGAAAACATGCTTGTTCCTTGTTTCATTTCCAGGTTTATGTATATTTTCTGCCTAGCACCTGATTATTCCAACATCTGATGGGTGGCCTACGGAATCTAAATCTGGTATTGATTGTTTTTGCTGATTGTCTCCCTTTGTAGCTGATTTCTTCATTATTGTGTAAATTTAGATCATGAGCTCATATTTAGCTAAACAGCTGACCTTGTAAGAGGCTTAGGTGTGAACGCTCCTAAGTTTCAGCAAAAACTCGGCAAAGATTTATATGTGTCCCTCCAATGAGTTGCCCACAAGGACCCCGTTTTCTAGAAGTGTTGGTCCAATACTCGCTCTAGGGGTAGGGGACTTAGACAGGGCTGCTTTCGGCCCCCGATCTTGGGCAGGGGCAGTGGGCGGCCTGTGGCCCGGGCAGGAGCCTCTCTGCGTGTGAACCTGGGAATCATCTCTCCTGCGAACTTCGGTCACCTGGCAGGAAGCTACGATGCCCAGACCTATGGTTAGCTGTGCAGCGAGGTATACTGCGCGGACAGCTTCCACACACACTTCAACTAAGTGGGTGGCCTGAGAGGAAAAGTGAGAGTTTGGGCAGCTGTGCAGACAAAGAAGGTGCCCTATGTCCTGGGCCTAAATGTTTGTGACACCCCACTGGGCCTGCCGGGCTCTGAGGGCCCTGCCCTGAGCCCCCTGCTCCCCAGCCATTTGTTCCATCACAGCAGAGATGGCCACACCGACTCCCTCAGTGAGGGCAGTGTTCCAGCCTCCCTCAGCCCCGCCCACTCTCCGCAGGTTACCATGGACTACAGATGCTGCATTCTGAGGCCAGGGCGTAACGAGAATGCCAAGGGTAGACATGATGACCTTAAATGATTTCCTCTTGTGTCAGTTTTGGTAAACTGTAGGAGCTAGGAAATGGTCAACTTTACAGAAATGTTCAAATTTACTGGCATTTCATATATTCTCTGCTATAACATTGTCCTGATTCTTTCTATATATTCTTTAATTATGTTTGTGTTTTCCTTAATCAAAGTGTGTCTTTTAAATCTTTTCAAAGAATATTCTTTGGACTTACTACCTCACCTGAATTTTATACGTTTTCTGTGGTATTAATTTCTGCTCATATCTTTATTTATCTTTTTTCTATGTTCTCAGGGTTTATTGTTTTGATCTTCTGATGTCAATTAAAACACTTGGTTATTCATTTTCATCAATCTTTTTACTTATAAAGATTTGAACTTTTAAAGATTCCAGCTCACTTTTAAGTGTCTAAGGGTCAGGTCCTCTACATTGTGGCTGGACTAAGTCTTAGTTCACCACATAGCAATGTATATATTGACATTTTCCCCTCGACTTTCTGTGATTCCCTACATCTCACCTTTCTTTGCAGACAAGCCATTTGAAATACACTTAACTTATTTCACAGCCAATAAGTCTTTGAAATAATGTCTATTTTTTAGAGAAATCTTCTTATATAATTAGGCAGAAAATCTCACCTGCCATAGTTTTCAAAACAGCATAATTTCACTCTTCTCAATGCTTAATCTGTGGTATTAAACAACCTTTGAGTATTTAGGTTTATCAACGACATGTACTTTAAAAATGTTTTAGAGATCCTACCAGCCTTTGAAAACCTTCTTGTTCCTTGTTTCAGTTCCAGTTTTATGTATATTTTCTGCCTTGCACCTGATTATTCCAACATCAGATGGATGGCATAGGGAATCTCATTCTGGTATTGATTGTTTCTGCTGATTCTCTCCTTTTGTAGCTGATTTCTTCAATATTTTGTAAATTTAGATCATGAGCTCATGTTTAGCTAAACAGCTGACCTTGTAAGAGGCTTAGGTGTGGACGCTGGTAAGCCTCAGCAGAAAGTCGGCAAAGATTTATTTGTGTCCCTCCAATGAGTTGCCCGCAAGTACCCCGTTTTCTACAAGTGTTGGTCCAATACTCCTTCGAGAGGCACTGGACTCAGACATGGCTGCTTTTCAGCCTTCGATCTGGGGCAGGGCCAGAGGGCGGCCTGTGGCCCGGGCAAGAGCCTCTCCGCATGTGTCCCAGGGACCCATTTGCCTGCGAACTTCGGTCACCTGGCAGGAAGGTACGATGCACTGACCTATGGTTAGTTGTGCAGCGAGGTGTACTGGGCGGACAGGTTCCAAACACACTTCAAATAAGAGGGCGGCCTGAGTGGAAAGGTGAGAGTTTGGGCAGCTGTGCAGACAAAGAAGGCGCCCTTTGTCCTGGGCCTAAATGCTTGTGACACCCCACTGGGTCTGCCGGGCTCTGAGGGCCCTGCCGTGGGCCCCCTGCTCCCCTGCCCTTTGTTCAGTCACAGCAGAGATGGCCACACCCACTCCCTCAGTGAGGGCAGTCTTCCAACATCCCTCAGCCACGCCCCCTCTCCGCAGGTTACCATGGACTACAGATGCTGCATTCTGAGGCCATAGCGTTCCGAGAATGCCAAGGGCAGACATGATGACCTTAAATGATTTCCTCTTGTGTCAGTTTTGGTAAAGTTTAGGAGCTAGGAAATGGTCCGCTTTACAGAAATGTTCAAATTTACTGGCATTTCATATATTCTCTGCTATAACATTGTCCTGTTTCTTTCTGTATATTCTTTACTTATGTTTTTGTTTTCCTTAATCAAAGTGTGTCTTTTAAATCTTTTCAAAGAATATTCTTTGGACTTACTAAATCACCTGAATTTTATACGTTTTCTGTTGTATTAAGTTCTGCTCATATCTTTATTTATCTTTTCTCTATGTTCTCAGGGTTTATTGTTTTGATTTTCTGATGTCAAGTAAAACACTTGGTTATTCATTTTAATAAATATTTTTACTTATAAAGATTTGAACTTTTAAAGATTCCAGCTTACTTGTACGTTTCTAAGGGTCCATTCCTCTACACTGTTGCCGGCCTAAGGCTTAGATCACCATTAGCAATGTATATATTGACATATTATCCCCTCGGCTTTCTGTGATTCCCTACATCTCACCTTTCTTTGCAGACAAGCCATTTGAAATACACTTAACTTATTTCACAGCCAATAATTCTTTGAAATAATGTGTATTTTTTAAAGAAATCATCTTATATAATTAGGCAGAAAATCTCACCTTTCATAGTTTTCTAAACAGCATAATTTCACTCTTCTCACTGCTTAATTTGTTGTATTAAAGGACATTTGAGTATTTAGCTTTATCAATGACATGTTCTTTAAAAATGTTTTAGAGATCCTACCAGTCTTTGAAAACCTCCTTGTTCCTTGTTTCATTTCCAGGTTTATGTATATTTTCTGCCTAGCACCTGATTATTCCAACATCTCAAGGATGGCCTAGGGAATCTAATTCTGGTATTGATTGTTTTTGCTGATTGTCTCCCTTTGTAGCTGATTTCTTCATTATTGTGTAAATTTAGATCATGAGCTCATGTTTAGCTAAACAGCTGACCTTGTAAGAGGCTTAGGTGTGAACGGTCGTAAGTTTCAGCAAAAAGTCGGCAAAGATTTATTTGTGTCCCTCCAATGAGTTGCCCACAAAGACCCCGTTTTCTAGAAGTGTTGGTCCAATACTCCTTCTAGGAGTAGGGGACTTAGACAAGGCTGCTTTCGGCCCCCGATCTTGGGCAGGGGCAGTGGGCGGCCTGTGGCCCGGGCAGGAGCCTCTCTGCGTGTGAACCTGGGAATCATCTCTCCTGCGAACTTCGGTCACCTGGCAGGAAGCTACGATGCCCAGACCTATGGTTAGCTGTGCAGCGAGGTATACTGCGCGGACAGGTTCCACACACACTTCAACTAAGTGTGTGGCCTGAGTGGAAAAGTGAGAGTTTGGGCAGCTGTGCAGACAAAGAAGGTGCCCTATGGCCTGGGCCTAAAGGTTTGTGACACACAACTGGGCCTGCCCGGCTCTGAGGGCCCTGCCCTGGGCCCCCTGCTCCCCTGCCTTTTGTTCAGTCACAGCAGAGATGGCCACACACACTCCCTCAGTGAGGGCAGTGTTCCAGCCTCCCTCAGCCCCGCCCACTCTCCGCAGTTTACCATGGACTACAGATTCTGCATTCTGAGGCCAGTGCGTTCCGAGAATGCCAAGGGCAGACATGATGACCTTAAATGATTACCTCTTGTGTCAGTTTTGGTAAACTGTAGGAGCTAGGAAATGGTCAACTTTACAGAAATGTTCAAATTTACTGGCATTTCATATATTCTCTGCTATAACTTTGTCCTGATTCTTTCTATATATTCTTTACTTATGTTTTTGTTTTTGTTAATCAAAGTGTTTCTTTTAAATCTTTTCAAAGAATATTCTTTGGACTTACTAAATCACCTAAATTTTATACGTTTTCTGTGGTATTAAGTTCTGCTCATATCTTTATTTATCTTTTTTCTATGTTCTCAGGGTTTATTGTTTTGATCTTCTGATGTCAATTAAAACACTTGGTTATTAATTTTCATCAATCTTTTTACTTATAAAGATTTGAACTTTTAAAGATTCCAGCTCACTTTTAAGTTTCTAAGGGTCAGGTCCTCTACATTGTGGCTGGCCTATGGCTTAGTTCACCATATAGCAATGTATATATTGACATTTTCCCCTCGACTTTCTGTGATTCCCTACATCTCACCTTTCTTTGCAGACAAGCCATTTGAAATACACTTAACTTATTTCACAGCCAATAATTCTTTGAAATAATCTGTATTTTTTAGAGAAAACTTCTTATATAATTAGGCAGAAAATCTCACCTGCCATAGTTTTCAAAACAGCATAATTTCACTCTTCTCAATGCTTAATCTGTGGTATTAAACAACCTTTGAGTATTTAGGTTTATCAAGGACATGTACTTTAAAAATGTTTTAGAGATCCTACCAGCCTTTGAAAACCTCCTTGTTCCTTGTTTCAGTTCCAGTTTTATGTATATTTTCTGCCTTGCACCTGATTATTCCAACATCAGATGGATGGCCTAGGGAATCTCATTCTGGTATTGATTGTTTTTGCTGATTGTCTCACTTTGTAGCTGATTTCTTCAATATTGTGTAAATTTAGATCATGAGCTCATGTTTAGCTAAACAGCTGACCTTGTAAGAGGCTTAGGTGTGAACGCTGGTAAGCTTCAGCAGAAAGTCGGCAAAGATTTATTTGTGTCCCTCCAATGAGTTGCCCGCAAGGACCCCGTTTTCTACAAGTGTTGGTCCAATACTCCTTCGAGAGGCAGTGGACTCAGACATGGTTACTTTTCTGCCTTCGATCTGGGGCAGGGCCAGTGGGCGCCCTGTGGCCCGGGCAAGAGCCTCTCCGCATGTGTCCCAGGGACCCATTTGCCTGCGAACTTCGGTCACCTGGCAGGAAGGTACGATGCCCTGACCTATGGTTAGCTATGCAGCGAGGTGTACTGCGCGGACAGGTTCCAAACACACTTCAAATAAGAGGGCGGCCTGAGTGGAAAGGTGAGAGTTTGGGCAGCTGTGCAGACAAAGAAGGCGCCCTTAGGCCTGGGCCTAAATGCTTGTGACACCCCACTGGGTCGGCCGGGCTCTGAGGGCCCTGCCCTGGGCCCCCTGCTCCCCTGCCCTTTGTTCAGTCACAGCAGAGATGGCCACACCAACTCGCTCAGTGAGGGCAGTCTTCCAAACTCCCTCAGCCACGCCCCCTCTCCGCAGGTTTCCATGGACTACAGATGCTGCATTCTGAGGCCATGGCGTTCCGAGAATGCCAAGGGCAAACATGATGACCTTAAATGATTACCTCTTGTGTCAGTTTTGGTAAACTTTAGGAGCTAGGAAATGGTCAACTTTACAGAAATGTTCAAATTTACTGGCATTTCATATATTCTCTGCTATAACATTGTCCTGATTCTTTCTGTATATTCTTACTTATGTTTTTGTTTTCCTTAATCAAAGTGTGTCTTTTAAATCTTTTCAAAGAATATTCTTTGGACTAACTAAATCACCTGAATTTTATACGTTTTCTGTTGTTTTAAGTTCTGCTCATATCTTTATTTGTCTTTTTTCTGTGTTCTCACGGTTTATTGTTTTGATTTTCTGATGTCAAGTAAAACACTTGGTTATTCATTTGAATAAATCTTTTTACTTATAAAGATTTGAACTTTTAAAGATTCCAGCTTACTTGTACGTTTCTAAGGGTCCATTCCTCTACACTGTTGCCGGCCTAAGGCTTAGTTCACCATATAGCAATGTATATATTGACATATTATCCCCTCGGCTTTCTGTGATACCCTACATCTCACCTTTCTTTGCAGACAAGCCATTTGAAATACCCTTAACTTATTTCACAGCCAATAATTCTTTGAAATAATGTGTATTTTTTAGAGAAATCATCTTATATAATTAGGCAGAAAATCTCACCTTCCATAGTTTTCTAAACAGCATAATTTCACTCTTCTCACTGCTTAATTTGTTGTATCACACAACCTTTGAGTATTTAGCTTTATCAATGACATGTACTATAAAAATGTTTTAGAGATCCTACCAGTCTTTGAAAACATGCTTCTTCCTTGTTTCATTTCCAGGTTTATGTATATTTTCTGCCTAGCACCTGATTATTCCAACATCTCAAGGACGGCCTAGGGAATCTAATTCTGGTATTGATTGTTTTTGCTGATTGTCTCCCTTTGTAGCTGATTTCTTCATTATTGTGTAAATTTAGATCATGAGCTCATGTTTAGCTAAACAGCTGACCTTGTAAGAGGCTTAGGTGTGAACGCTCGTAAGTTTCAGCAAAAAGTCGGCAAAGATTTATTTGTGTCCCTCCAATGAGTTGCCCACAAGGACCCCGTTTTCTAGAAGTGTTGGTCCAATACTCCTTCTAGGAGTAGGGGACTTAGACAAGGCTGCTTTCGGCCCCCGATCTTGGGCAGGGGCAGTGGGCGGCCTGTGGCCCGGGCAGGAGACTCTCTGCGTGTGAACCTGGGTATCATCTCTCCTGCGAACTTTGGTCACCTGGCAGGAAGCTACGATGCCCAGACCTATGGTTAGCTGTGCAGCGAGGTATACTGCGTGGACAGGTTCCAAGCACACTTCAACTAAGTGGGTGGCCTGAGAGGAAAAGTGAGAGTTTGGGCAGCTGTGCAGACAAAGAAGGTGCCCTATGGCCTGGGCCTAAATGCTTGTGACACCCCACTGGGCCTGCCGGGCTCTGAGGGCCCTGCCTTGGGCCCCCTGCTCCCCTGCCCTTTGTTCCGTCACAGCAGAGATGGCCACACCCACTCCCTCTGTGAGGGCAGTGTTCCAGCCTCCCTCAGCCCCGCCCACTCTCCGCAAGTTACCATGGACTACAGATGCTGCATTCTGAGGCCAGGGCGTTCCGAGAATCTCAAGGGCAGACATGATGACCTTAAATGATTTCCTCTTGTGTCAGTTTTGGTAAACTTTATTAGCTAGGAAATGGTCCGCTTTACAGAAATGTTCAAATTTACTGGCATTTCATATATTCTCTGCTATAACATTGTCCTGATTCTTTCTGTATATTCTTTACTTATGTTTTTGTTTTCCTTAATCAAAGTGTGTCTTTTAAATCTTTTCAAAGAATATTCTTTGGACTTACTAAATCACCTGAATTTTATACGTTTTCTTTTGTATTAAGTTCTGCTCATATCTTTATTTATCTTTTTTCTATGTTCTCAGGGTTTATTGTTTTGATTTTCTGATGTCAAGTAAAACACTTGGTTATTCATTTTAATAAATATTTTTACTTATAAAGATTTGAACTTTTAAAGATTCCAGCTTACTTGTACGTTTCTAAGGGTCCATTCCTCTACACTGTTGCCGGCCTAAGACTTAGATCACCTTTAGCAATATATATTGACATATTATCCCCTCGGCTTTCTGTGATTCCCTACATCTCACCTTTCTTCTCAGACAAGCCATTTGAAATACCCTTAACTTATTTCACAGCCAATAATTCTTTGAAATAAGGTGTATTTTTTAGAGAAATCATCTTATATAATTAGGCAGAAAATCTCACTTTCCATAGTTTTCTAAACAGCATAATTTCAATCTTCTCACTGCTTAATTTGTTGTATTAAAGAACCTTTCAGTATTTAGCTTTATCAATGACATGTACTTTAAAAATGTTTTAGAGATCCTACCAGTCTTTGAAAACCTCCTTGTTCCTTGTTTCATTTCCAGGATTATGTATATTTTCTGCCTAGCACCTGATTATTCCAACATCTGATGGGTGGCCTAAGGAATCTAATTCTGGTATTGATTGTTTTTGCTGATTGTCTCCCTTTGTAGCTGATTTCTTCAATATTGTGTAAATTTAGATCATGAGCTCATGTTTAGCTAAACAGCTGACCTTGTAAGAGGCTTAGGTGTGAACGCTCGTAAGTTTCAGCAAAAAGTCGGCAAAGATTTATTTGTGTCCCACCAATGAGTTGCCCACAAGGACCCCGTTTTCTAGAAGTGTTGGTCCAATACTCCCTCTAGGGGTAGGGGACTTAGACAGGGCTGCTTTCGGCCCCCAATCTTGGGCAGGGGAAGTGGGCGGCCTGAGGCCCGGGCAGGAGCCTCTCTGCGTGTGAACCTGGGAATCATCTCTCCTGCGAACTTCGGTCACCTGGCAGGAAGCTACGATGCCCAGACCTATGGTTAGCTGTGCAGCGAGGTATACTGCGCGGACAGGTTCCACACACACTTCAACTAATTGGGTGGCCTGAGTGGAAAAGTGAGAGTTTGGGCAGCTGTGCAGACAAAGAATGTGCCCTATGGCCTGGGCCTAAAGGCTTGTGACACACCACTGGGCCTGCCGTGCTCTGAGGTCCCTGCCCTGGGCCCCCTGCTCCCCTGCCCTTTGTTCAGTCAGAGCAGAGATGGCCACACCCACTCCCTCAGTGAGGGCAGTGTTCCAGCCTCCCTCAGCCCCGCCCACACTCCGCAGGTTACCATGGACTACAGATGCTGCCTTCTGAGGCCAGGGCGTTCCGAGAATGCCAAGGGCAGACATGATGACCTTAAATGATTTCCTCTTGTGTCAGTTTTGGTAAACTGTAGGAGCTAGGAAATGGTCAACTTTACAGAAATGTTCAAATTTACTGGCATTTCATATATTCTCTGCTATAACTTTGCCCTGATTCTTTCTATATATTATTTAATTATGTTTTTGTTTTCCTTAATCAAAGTGTGTCTTTTTTTTTTTTTTTTTTTTTTTTTTTTTTTTTTTTTTAAAGAATGTCCTTTAGACTGAACAGGCTGCAGATTCCAGCCTTATTCACACATTGCATCTGTTCTCTGCTAAAGTGTGTCTTTTAAATCTTTTCAAAGAATATTCTTTGGACTTACTAAATCACCTGAATTTTATACGTTTTCTGTGGTATTAAGTTCTGCTCATATCTTTATTTATCTTTTTTCTATGTTCTCAGGGTTTATTGTTTTGATCTTCTGATGTCAATTAAAACACTTGGTTATTCATTTTCATCAATTTTTTACTTATAAAGATTTGAACTTTTAAAGATTCCAGCTCACGTTTAAGTTTCTAAGGGTCAGGTCCTCTACATTGTGGCTGGCCTAAGGCTTAGTTCACCATATAGCAATGTATATATTGACATTTTCCCCTCGACTTTCTGTGATTCCCTACATCTCACCTTTCTTTGCAGACAAGCCATTTGAAATACACTTAACTTATTTCACAGCCAATAAGTCTTTGAAATAATGTCTATTTTAGAGAAACCTTCTTATATAATTAGGCAGAAAATCTCACCTGCCATAGTTTTCAAAACAGCATAATTTCACTCTTCTCAATGCTTAATCTGTGGTATTAAACAACCTTTGAGTATTTAGGTTTATCAACGACATGTACTTTAAAAATGTTTTAGAGATCCTACCGGCCTTTGAAAACCTCCTTGTTCCTTGTTTCAGTTCCAGTTTTATGTATATTTTCTTCTTTGCACCTGAGTATAACAACATCAGATGGATGGCCAAGGGAATCTCATTCTGGTATTGATTGTTTTTGCTGATTGTCTCACTTTGTAGCTGATTTCTTCAATATAGTGTAAAATTAGATCATGAGCTCTTGTTTAGCTAAACAGCTGACCTTGTAAGAGGCTTAGGTGTGAACGCTGGTAAGCTTCAGCAGAAAGTCGGCAAAGATTTTTTTGTGTCCCTCCATTGAGTTGCCCGCAAGGACCCCGTTTTCTACAAGTGTTGGTCCAATACTCCTTCGAGAGGCAGTGGACTCAGACATGGCTGCTGTTCAGCCTTCGATCTGGGGCAGGGCAAGTGGGCGGCCTGTGGCCCGGGGAGGAGCCTCTCCGCATGAGTCCCAGGGACCCATTTTCCTGCGAACTTCGGTCACCTGGCAGGAAGCTACGATGCCCTGACCTATGGGTAGCTGTGCAGCGAGGTGTACTGCGCGGACAGGTTCCAAACACACTTCAAATAAGAGGGCGGCCTGAGTGGAAAGGTGAGAGTTTGGGCAGCTGTGCAGACAAAGAAGGCGCCCTTTGGCCTGGGCCTAAATGCTTGTGACACCCCACTGGGTCTGCCGTGCTCTGCGGGCCCACCCCTGGGCCCCCTCCTCCCCTGCCCTTTGTTCAGTCACAGCAGAGATGGCCACACCCACTCCCTCAGTGAGGGCAGACTTCCAACCTCCCTCAGCCACGCCCCTTCTCCGCAGGTTACCATGGACTACAGATGCTGCATTCTGAGGCCAGGGCGTTCCGAGAATGCCAAGGGCAGACATGATGACCTTAAATGATTTCCTCTTGTTTCAGTTTTGGTAAACTTTAGGAGCTAGGAAATGGTCCGCTTTACAGAAATGTTTAAATTTACTGGCATTTCATATATTCTCTGCTATAACATTGTCCTGATTCTTTCTTTATATTCTTTACTTATGTTTTTGTTTTCCTTAATCAAAGTGTGTCTTTTAAATCTTTTCAAAGAATATTCTTTGGACTTACTAAATCACCTGAATTTTATACGTTTTCTTTTGTATTAAGTTCTGCTCATATCTTTATTTATCTTTTTTCCATGTTCTCAGGGTTTATTGTTTTGATTTTCTGATGTCAAGTAAAACACTTGGTTATTCATTTTAATAAATATTTTTACTTATAAAGATTTGAACTTTTAAAGATTCCAGCTTACTTGTACGTTTCTAAGGGTCCATTCCTCTACACTGTTGCCGGCCTAAGACTTAGATCACCTTTAGCAATATATATTGACATATTATCCCCTCGGCTTTCTGTGATTCCCTACATCTCACCTTTCTTTTCAGACAAGCCATTTGAAATACCCTTAACTTATTTCACAGCCAATAATTCTTTGAAATAAGGTGTATTTTTTAGAGAAATCATCTTATATAATTAGCAGAAAATCTTACTTTCCATAGTTTTCTAAACAGCATAATTTCAATCTTCTCACTGCCTAATTTGTTGTATTAAAGAACCTTTCAGTATTTAGCTTTATCAATGACATGTACTTTAAAAATGTTTTAGAGATCCTACCAGTCTTTGAAAACCTCCTTGTTCCTTGTTTCATTTCCAGGATTATGTATATTTTCTGCCTAGCATCTGATTATTCCAAAATCTGATGGGTGGCCTAAGGAATCTAATTCTGGTATTGATTGTTTTTGCTGATTGTCTCCCTTTGTAGCTGATTTCTTCAATATTGTGTAAATTTAGATCATGAGCTCATGTTTAGCTAAACAGCTGACCTTGTAAGAGGCTTAGGTGTGAACGCTCGTAAGTTTCAGCAAAAAGTCGGCAAAGATTTATTTGTGTCCCTCCAATGAGTTGCCCACAAGGACCCCGTTTTCTAGAAGTGTTGGTCCAATACTCCCTCTAGGGGTAGGGGACTTAGACAGGGCTGCTTTCGGCCCCCGATCTTGGGCAGGGGCAGTGGGCGGCCTGAGGCCCGGGCAGGAGCCTCTCTGCGTGTGAACCTGGGAATCATCTCTCCTGCGAACTTCGGTCACCTGGCAGGAAGCTACGATGCCCAGACCTATGGTTAGCTGTGCAGCGAGGTATACTGCGCGGACAGGTTCCACACACACTTCAACTAATTGGGTGGCCTGAGTGGAAAAGTGAGAGTTTGGGCAGCTGTGCAGACAAAGAAGGTGCCCTATGGCCTGGGCCTAAAGGCTTGTGACACACCACTGGGCCTGCCGTGCTCTGAGGGCCCTGCCCTGGGCCCCCTGCTCCCCTGCCCTTTGTTCAGTCACAGCAGAGATGGCCACACCCACTCCCTCAGTGAGGGCAGTGTTCCAGCCTCCCTCAGCCCCGCCCACACTCCGCAGGTTACCATGGACTACAGATGCTGCATTCTGAGGCCAGGGCGTTCCGAGAATGCCAAGGGCAGACATGATGACCTTAAATGATTTCCTCTTGTGTCAGTTTTGGTAAACTGTAGGAGCTAGGAAATGGTCCACTTTACAGAAATGTTCAAATTTACTGGCATTTCATATATTCTCTGCTATAACTTTGCCCTGATTCTTTCTATATATAATTTAATTATGTTTTTGTTTTCCTTAATCAAAGTGTGTCTTTTAAATCTTTTCAAAAAATATTCTTTGGACTTACTTCCTCACCTGAATTTTATCCGTTTTCTGTGGTATTAAGTTCTGCTCATATCTTTATTTATCTTTTTTCTATGTTCTCAGGGTTTATTGTTTTGATCTTCTGATGTCAATTAAAACACTTGGTTATTCATTTTCATCAATCTTTTTACTTATAAAGATTTGAACTTTTAAAGATTCCAGCTCACGTTTAAGTTTCTAAGGGTCAGGTCCTCTACATTGTGGCTGGCCTAAGGCTTAGTTCACCATATAGCAATGTATATATTGACATTTTCCCCTCGACTTTCTGTGATTCCCTACATCTCACCTTTCTTTGCAGACAAGCCATTTGAAATACACTTAACTTATTTCACAGCCAATAAGTCTTTGAAATAATGTCTATTTTTTAGAGAAACCTTCTTATATAATTAGGCAGAAAATCTCACCTGCCATAGTTTTCAAAACAGCATAATTTCACTCTTCTCAATGCTTAATCTGTGGTATTAAACAACCTTTGAGTATTTAGGTTTATCAACGACATGTACTTTAAAAATGTTTTAGAGATCCTACCAGCCTTTGAAAACCTCCTTGTTCCTTGTTTCAGTTCCAGTTTTATGTATATTTTCTTCCTTGCACCTGAGTATAACAACATCAGATGGATGGCCAAGGGAATCTCATTCTGGTATTGATTGTTTTTGCTGATTGTCTCACTTTGTAGCTGATTTCTTCAATATAGTGTAAAATTAGATCATGAGCTCTTGTTTAGCTAAACAGCTGACCTTGTAAGAGGCTTAGGTGTGAACGCTGGTAAGCTTCAGCAGAAAGTGGGCAAAGATTTTTTTTTGTCCCTCCATTGAGTTGCCCGCAAGGACCCCGTTTTCTACAAGTGTTGGTCCAATACTCCTTCGAGAGGCAGTGGACTCAGACATGGCTGCTTTTCAGCCTTCGATCTGGGGCAGGGCAAGTGGGCGGCCTGTGGCCCGGGGAGGAGCCTCTCCGCATGAGTCCCAGGGACCCATTTTCCTGCGAACTTCGGTCACCTGGCAGGAAGCTACGATGCCCTGACCTATGGGTAGCTGTGCAGCGAGGTGTACTGCGCGGACAGGTTCCAAACACACTTCAAATAAGAGGGCGGCCTGAGTGGAAAGGTGAGAGTTTGGGCAGCTGTGCAGACAAAGAAGGCGCCCTTTGGCCTGGGCCTAAATGCTTGTGACACCCCACTGGGTCTGCCGTGCTCTGAGGGCCCTCCCCTGGGCCCCCTGATCCCCTGCCCTTTGTTCAGTCACAGCAGAGATGGCCACACCCACTCCCTCAGTGAGGGCAGACTTCCAACCTCCCTCAGCCACGCCCCTTCTCCGCAGGTTACCATGGACTACAGATGCTGCATTCTGAGGCCAGGGCGTTCCGAGAATGCCAAGGGCAGACATGATGACTTTAAATGATTTCCTCTTGTTTCAGTTTTGGTAAACTTTAGGAGTTAGGAAATGGTCCGCTTTACAGAAATGTTTAAATTTACTGGCATTTCATATATTCTCTGCTATAACATTGTCCTGATTCTTTCTTTATATTCTTTACTTATGTTTTTGTTTTCCTTAATCAAAGTGTGTCTTTTAAATCTTTTCAAAGAATATTCTTTGGACTTACTAAATCACCTGAATTTTATACGTTTTCTGTTGTATTAAGTTCTGCGCATATCTTTATTTATCTTCTTTCTATGTTCTCAGGGTTTATTGTTTTGATTTTCTGATGTCAAGTAAAACACTTGGTTATTCATTTTAATAAATCTTTTTACTTATAAAGATTTGAACTTTTAAAGATTCCAGCTTACTTGTACGTTTCTAAGGGTCCATTCCTCTACACTGTTGCCGGCATAAGGCTTAGTTCACCATATAGCAATGTATATATTGACATATTATCCCCTCGGCTTTCTGTGATTCCCTACATCTCACCTTTCTTTGCAGACAAGCCATTTGAAATACCCTTAACTTATTTCACAGCCAATAATTCTTTGAAATAATGTGTATTTTTTAGAGAAATCATCTTATATAATTAGGCAGAAAATCTCACCTTCCATAGTTTTCTAAACAGCATAATTTCACTCTTCTCACTGCTTAATTTGTTGTATTAAACAACCTTTGAGTATTTAGCTTTATCAATGACATGTACTTTAAAAATGTTTTAGAGATCCTACCAGTCTTTGAAAACATGCTTGTTCCTTGTTTCATTTCCAGGTTTATGTATATTTTCTGCCTAGCACCTGATTATTCCAACATCTCAAGGATGGCCTAGGGAATCTAATTCTGGTATTGATTGTTTTTGCTGATTGTCTCCCTTTGTAGCTGATTTCTTCATTATTGTGTAAATTTAGATCATGAGCTCATGTTGAGCTAAACAGCTGACCTTGTAAGAGGCTTAGGTGTGAACACTCGTAAGTTTCAGCAAAAAGTCGGCAAAGATTAATTTGTGTCCCTCCAATGATTTGCCCACAAGGACCCCGTTTTCTAGAAGTGTTGGTCCAATACTCCTTCTAGGAGTAGGGGACTAAGACAGGGCTGCTTTCGGCCCCCGATCTTGGGCAGGGGCAGTGGGCGGCCTGTGGCCCGGGCAGGAGCCTCTCTGCGTGTGAACCTGGGAATCATCTCTCCTGCGAACTTCGGTCACCTGGCAGGAAGCTACGATGCCCAGACCTATGGTTAGCTGTGCAGCGAGGTATACTGCGCGGACAGGTTCCACACACACTTCAACTAAGTGGGTGGCCTGAGTGGAAAAGTGAGAGTTTGTGTAGCTGTGCAGACAAAGAAGGCGCCCTATGGCCTGGGCCTAAATGCTTGTGACACTCCACTGTGCCTGCCGGGCTCTGAGGGCCCTGCCCTGGGCCCCCTGCTCCCCTGCCCTTTGTTCAGTCACAGCAGAGATGGCCACACCCACTCCCTCAGTGAGGGCAGTGTTCCAGCCTCCCTCAGCCCCGCCCACTCTACGCAGGTTACCATGGACTACAGATGCTGCATTCTGAGGCCAGGGCGTTCCGAGAATGCCAAGGGCAGACATGATGACCTTAAATGATTTCCTTTTGTGTCAGTTTTGGTAAACTGTAGGAGCTAGGAAATGGTCAACTTTACAGAAATGTTCAAATTTACTGGCATTTCATATATTCTCTGCTATAACATTGTCCGGATTCTTTCTATATATTCTTTAATTATGTTTGTGTTTTCCTTAATCAAAATGTGTCTTTTAAATCTTTTCAAAGAATATTCTTTGGTCTTACTACCTCACCTGAATTTTATACGTTTTCTGTGGTATTAAGTTCTGCTCATATCTTTATTTATCTTATTTCTATGTTCTCAGGGTTTATTGTTTTGATCATCTCATATCAATTAAAACACTTGGTTATTCATTTTCATCAATCTTTTTACTTATAAAAATTTGAACTTTTAAAGATTCCAGCTCACTTTTAAGTTTCTAAGGGTCAGGTCCTCTACATTGTGGCTGGCCTAAGACTTAGTTCACCATATAGCAATGTATATATTGACATTTTCCCCTCGACTTTCTGTGATTCCCTACATCTCACCTTTCTTTGCAGACAAGCCATTTGAAATACACTTAACTTATTTCACAGCCAATAAGTCTTTGAAATAATGTCTATTTTTTAGAGAAATCTTCTTATATAATTAGGCAGAAAATCTCACCTGCCATAGTTTTCAAAACAGCATAATTTCACTCTTCTCAATGCTTAATCTGTGGTATTAAACAACCTTTGAGTATTTAGGTTTATCAAGGACATGTACTTTAAAAATGTTTTAGAGATCCTACCAGCCTTTGAAAACCTCCTTGTTCCTTGTTTCAGTTCCAGGTTTATGTATATTTTCTGCCTTGCACCTGATTATTCCAACATCAGATGGATGGCCTAGGGAATCTCATTCTGGTATTGATTGTTTTTGCTGATTGTCTCACTTTGTAGCTGATTTCTTCAATATTGTGTAAATTTAGATCATGAGCTCATGTTTAGCTAAACAGCTGACCTTGTAAGAGGCTTAGGTGTGAACGCTGGTAAGCTTCAGCAGAAAGTCGGCAAAGATTTATTTGTGTCCCTCCAATGAGTTGCCCGCAAGGACCCCGTTTTCTACAAGTGTTGGTCCAATACTCCTTCGAGAGGCAGTGGACTCAGACATGGCTGCTTTTCAGCCTTCGATCTGGGGCAGGGCCAGTGGGCGGCCTGTGGCCCGGGCAAGAGCCTCTCCGCATGTGTCCCAGGGACCCATTTGCCTGCGAACTTCGGTCACCTGGCAGTAAGCTACGATGCCCTGACCTATGGTGAGCTGTGCAGCGAGGAATACTGTGCGGACAGGTTCCAAACACACTTCAAATAAAAAGGCGGCCTGAGTGGAAAGGTGAGAGTTTGGGCAGCTGTGCAGACAAAGAAGGCGCCCTTTGGCCTGGGCCTAAATGCTTGTGACACCCCACTGGGTCTGCTGGGCTCTGAGGGCCCTGCCCTGGGCCCCCTGCTCCCCTGCCCTTTGTTCAGTCACAGCAGAGATGGCCACACCCACTCCCTCAGTGAGGGCAGTGTTCCAGCCTCCCTCAGCCCCGCCCACTCTCCGCAGGTTACCATGGACTACAGATGCTGCATTCTGAGGCCAGGGCGTTCCGAGAATGCCAAGGGCAGACATTATGACCTTAAATGATTTCCTCTTGTGTCAGTTTTGGTAAACTGTAGGAGCTAGGAAATGGTCAACTTTACAGAAATGTTCAAATTTACTGGCATTTCATATATTCTCTGCTATAACATTGTCCTGATTCTTTCTATATATTCTTTAATTATGTTTGTGTTTTCCTTAATCAAAGTGTGTCTTTTAAATCTTTTCAAAGAATATTCTTTGGTCTTACTACCTCACCTGAATTTTATACGTTTTCTGTGGTATTAAGTTCTGCTCATATCTTTATTTATCTTTTTTCTATGTTCTCAGGGTTTATTGTTTTGATCATCTCATATCAATTAAAACACTTGGTTATTCATTTTCATCAATCTTTTTACTTATAAAGATTTGAACTTTTAAAGATTCCAGCTCACTTTTAAGTTTCTAAGGGTCAGGTCCTCTACATTGTGGCTGGCCTAAGACTTAGTTCACCATATAGCAATGTATATATTGACATTTTCCCCTCGACTTTCTGTGATTCCCTACATCTCACCTTTCTTTGCAGACAAGCCATTTGAAATACACTTAACTTATTTCACAGTCAATAAGTCTTTGAAATAATGTCTATTTTTTAGAGAAATCTTCTTATATAATTAGGCAGAAAATCTCACCTGCCATAGTTTTCAAAACAGCATAATTTCACTCTTCTCAATGCTTAATCTGTGGTATTAAACAACCTTTGAGTATTTAGGTTTATCAAGGACATGTACTTTAAAAATGTTTTAGAGATCCTACCAGCCTTTGAAAACCTCCTTGTTCCTTGTTTCAGTTCCAGGTTTATGTATATTTTCTGCCTTGCACCTGATTATTCCAACATCAGATGGATGGCCTAGGGAATCTCATTCTGGTATTGATTGTTTTTGCTGATTGTCTCACTTTGTAGCTGATTTCTTCAATATTGTGTAAATTTAGATCATGAGCTCATGTTTAGCTAAACAGCTGACCTTGTAAGAGGCTTAGGTGTGAACGCTGGTAAGCTTCAGCAGAAAGTCGGCAAAGATTTATTTGTGTCCCTCCAATGAGTTGCCCGCAAGGACCCCGTTTTCTACAAGTGTTGGTCCAATACTCCTTCGAGAGGCAGTGGACTCAGACATGGCTGCTTTTCAGCCTTCGATCTGGGGCAGGGCCAGTGGGCGGCCTGTGGCCCGGGCAAGAGCCTCTCCGCATGTGTCCCAGGGACCCATTTGCCTGCGAACTTCGGTCACCTGGCAGGAAGCTACGATGCCCTGACCTATGGTGAGCTGTGCAGCGAGGAGTACTGTGCGGACAGGTTCCAAACACACTTCAAATAAGAAGGCGGCCTGAGTGGAAAGGTGAGAGTTTGGACAGCTGTGCAGACAAAGAAGGCGCCCTTTGGCCTGGGCCTAAATGTTTGTGACACCCAACTGGGTCTGCCGGGCTCTGAGGGCCCTGCCCTGGGCCCCCTGCTCCCCTGCCCTTTGTTCAGTCACAGCAGAGATGGCCACACCCACTCCCTCAGTGAGGGCAGTGTTCCAAGCTCCCTCAGCCCCGCCCCCTCTCCGCAGGTTACCATGAACTACAGATGCTGCATTCTGAGGCCATGGCATACCGAGAATGCCAAGGGCAGACATGATGACCTTAAATGATTTCCTCTTGTGTCAGTTTTGGTAAACTTTAGGAGCTAGGAAATGGTCCACTTTACAGAAATGTTCAAATTTACTTGCATTTCATATATTCTCTGCTATAACATTGTCCTGATTCTTTCTCTATATTCTTTACTTATGTTTAAGTTTTCCTTTATCAAAGTGTGTCTATTAAATCTTTTCAAAGAATATTCTTTGGACTTACTAAATCACCTGAATTTTATACGTTTTCTGTTGTATTAAGTTCTGCTCATATCTTTATTTATCTTTTTTCTATGTTCTCAGGGTTTATTGTCTTGATTTTCTGATGTCAAGTAAAACACTTGGTTATTCATTTTAATAAAACTCTTTACTTATAAAGATTTGAACTTTTAAAGATTACAGCTTACTTGTACGTTCCTAAGGGTCCATTCCTCTACACTGTTGCCGGCCTAAGGCTTAGTTCACCATATAGCAATGTATATATTGACATATTATCCCCTCGGCTTTCTGTGATTCCCTACATCTCACCTTTCTTTGCAGACAAGCCATTTGAAATACCCTTAAATTATTTCACAGCCAATAATTCTTTGAAATAATGTGTATTTTTTAGAGAAATCATCTTATATAATTAGGCAGAAAATCTCACCTTCCATAGTTTTCTAAACAGCATAATTTCACTCTTCTCACTGCTTAATTTGTTGTATTAAACAACCTTTGAGTATTTAGCTTTATCAATGACATGTACTATAAAAATGTTTTAGAGATCCTACCAGTCTTTGAAAACATGCTTCTTCCTTGTTTCATTTTCAGGTTTATGTATATTTTCTGCCTAGCACCTGATTATTCCAACATCTCAAGGATGGCCTAGGGAATCTAATTCTGGTATTGATTGTTTTTGCTGATTGTCTCCCTTTGTAGCTGATTTCTTCATTATTGTGTAAATTTAGATCATGAGCTCATGTTTAGCTAAACAGCTGACCTTGTAAGTGGCTTAGGTGTGAACGCTCGTAAGTTTCAGCAAAAAGTCGGCAAAGATTTATTTGTGTCCCTCCAATGAGTTGCCCACAAGGACCCCGTTTTCTAGAAGTGTTGGTCCAATACTCCTTCTAGGAGTAGGGGACTTAGACAAGGCTTCTTTCGGCCCCCGATCTTGGGCAGGGGCAGTGGGCGGCCTGTGGCCCGGGCAGGAGACTCTCTGCGTGTGAACCTGGGAATCATCTCTCCTGCGAACTTCGGTCACCTGGCAGGAAGCTACGATGCCCAGTCCTATGGTTAGCTGTGCAGCGAGGTATACTGCGTGGACAGGTTCCAAACACACTTCAACTAAGTGGGTGGCCTGAGAGGAAAAGTGAGAGTTTGGGCAGCTGTGCAGACAAGGACGGTGCCCTATGGCCTGGGCCTAAATGCTTGTGACACCCCACTGGGCCTGCCGGGCTCTGAGGGCCCTGCCTTGGGCCCCCTGCTCCCCTGCCATTTGTTCCGTCACAGCAGAGATGGCGACACCCACTCCCTCTGTGAGGGCAGTGTTTCAGCCTCCCTCAGCCCCGCCCACACTCCGCAGGTTACCATGGACTACACATGCTGCATTCTGAGGCCAGGGCGTTCCGAGAATCTCAAGGGCAGACATGATGACCTTAAATGATTTCCTCTTGTGTCAGTTTTGGTAAACTTTAGGAGCTAGGAAATGGTCCGCTTTACAGAAATGTTCAAATTTACTGGCATTTCATATATTCTCTGCTATAACATTGTCCTGATTCTTTCTGTATATTCTTTACTTATGTTTTTGTTTTCCTTAATCAAAGTGTGTCTTTTAAATCTTTTCAAAGAATATTCTTTGGACTTACTAAATCACCTGAATTTTATACGTTTTCTTTTGTATTAAGTTCTGCTCATATCTTTATTTATCTTTTTTCTATGTTCTCAGGGTTTATTGTTTTGATTTTCTGATGTCAAGTAAAACACTTGGTTATTCATTTTAATAAATATTTTTACTTATAAAGATTTGAACTTTTAAAGATTCCAGCTTACTTGTACGTTTCTAAGGGTCCATTCCTCTACACTGTTGCCGGCCTAAGACTTAGATCTCCTTTAGCAATATATATTGACATATTATCCCCTCGGCTTTCTGTGATTCCCTACATCTCACCTTTCTTTTCAGACAAGCCATTTGAAATACCCTTAACTTATTTCACAGCCAATAATTCTTTGAAATAAGGTGTATTTTTTAGAGAAATCATCTTATATAATTAGGCAGAAAATCTCACTTTCCATAGTTTTCTAAACAGCATAATTTCAATCTTCTCACTGCTTAATTTGTTGTATTAAAGAACCTTTCAGTATTTAGCTTTATCAATGACATGTACTTTAAAAATGTTTTAGAGATCCTACCAGTCTTTGAAAACCTCCTTGTTCCTTGTTTCATTTCCAGGATTATGTATATTTTCTGCCTAGCACCTGATTATTCCAACATCTGATGGGTGGCCTAAGGAATCTAATTCTGGTATTGATTGTTTTTGCTGATTGTCTCCCTTTGTAGCTGATTTCTTCAATATTGTGTAAATTTAGATCATGAGCTCATGTTTAGCTAAACAGCTGACCTTGTAAGAGGCTTAGGTGTGAACGCTCGTAAGTTTCAGCAAAAAGTCGGCAAAGATTTATTTGTGTCCCTCCAATGAGTTGCCCACAAGGACCCCGTTTTCTAGAAGTGTTGGTCCAATACTCCCTCTAGGGGTAGGGGACTTAGACAGGGCTGCTTTCGGCCCCCGATCTTGGGCAGGGGCAGTGGGCGGCCTGAGGCCCGGGCAGGAGCCTCTCTGCGTGTGAACCTGGGAATCATCTCTCCTGCGAACTTCGGTCACCTGGCAGGAAGCTACGATGCACAGACCTATGGTTAGCTGTGCAGCGAGGTATACTGCGCGGACAGGTTCCACACACACTTCAACTAATTGGGTGGCCTGAGTGGAAAAGTGAGAGTTTGGGCAGCTGTGCAGACAAAGAAGGTGCCCTATGGCCTGGGCCTAAAGGCTTGTGACACACCACTGGGCCTGCCGTGCTCTGAGGGCCCTGCCCTGGGCCCCCTGCTCCCCTGCCCTTTGTTCAGTCACAGCAGAGATGGCCACACCCACTCCCTCAGTGAGGGCAGTGTTCCAGCCTCCCTCAGCCCCGCCCACACTCCGCAGGTTACCATGGACTACAGATGCTGCATTCTGAGGCCAGGGCGTTCCGAGAATGCCAAGGGCAGACATGATGACCTTAAATGATTTCCTCTTGTGTCAGTTTTGGTAAACTGTAGGAGCTAGGAAATGGTCCACTTTACAGAAATGTTCAAATTTACTGGCATTTCATATATTCTCTGCTATAACTTTGCCCTGATTCTTTCTATATATTATTTAATTATGTTTTTGTTTTCCTTAATCAAAGTGTGTCTTTTAAATCTTTTCAAAGAATATTCTTTGGACTTACTTCCTCACCTGAATTTTATACGTTTTCTGTGGTATTAAGTTCTGCTCATATCTTTATTTATCTTTTTTCTATGTTCTCAGGGTTTATTGTTTTGATCTTCTGATGTCAATTAAAACACTTGGTTATTCATTTTCATCAATCTTTTTACTTATAAAGATTTGAACTTTTAAAGATTCCAGCTCACGTTTAAGTTTCTAAGGGTCAGGTCCTCTACATTGTGGCTGGCCTAAGGCTTAGTTCACCATATAGCAATGTATATATTGACATTTTCCCCTCGACTTTCTGTGATTCCCTACATCTCACCTTTCTTTGCAGACAAGCCATTTGAAATACACTTAACTTATTTCACAGCCAATAAGTCTTTGAAATAATGTCTATTTTTTAGAGAAACCTTCTTATATAATTAGGCAGAAAATCTCACCTGCCATAGTTTTCAAAACAGCATAATTTCACTCTTCTCAATGCTTAATCTGTGGTATTAAACAACCTTTGAGTATTTAGGTTTATCAACGACATGTACTTTAAAAATGTTTTAGAGATCCTACCAGCCTTTGAAAACCTCCTTGTTCCTTGTTTCAGTTCCAGTTTTATGTATACTTTCTTCCTTGCACCTGAGTATAACAACATCAGATGGATGGCCAAGGGAATCTCATTCTGGTATTGATTGTTTTTGCTGATTGTCTCACTTTGTAGCTGATTTCTTCAATATAGTGTAAAATTAGATCATGAGCTCTTGTTTAGCTAAACAGCTGACCTTGTAAGAGGCTTATGTGTGAACGCTGGTAAGCTTCAGCAGAAAGTCGGCAAAGATTTTTTTGTGTCCCTCCATTGAGTTGCCCGCAAGGACCCCGTTTTCTACAAGTGTTGGTCCAATACTCCTTCGAGAGGCAGTGGACTCAGACATGGCTGCTGTTCAGCCTTCGATCTGGGGCAGGGCAAGTGGGCGGCCTGTGGCCCGGGGAGGAGCCTCTCCGCATGAGTCCCAGGGACCCATTTTCCTGCGAACTTCGGTCACCTGGCAGGAAGCTACGATGCCCTGACCTATGGGTAGCTGTGCAGCGAGGTGTACTGCGCGGACAGGTTCCAAACACACTTCAAATAAGAGGGCGGCCTGAGTGGAAAGGTGAGAGTTTGGGCAGCTGTGCAGACAAAGAAGGCGCCCTTTGGCCTGGGCCTAAATGCTTGTGACACCCCACTGGGTCTGCCGTGCTCTGAGGGCCCTCCCCTGGGCCCCCTGCTCCCCTGCCCTTTGTTCAGTCACAGCAGAGATGGCCACACCCACTCCCTCAGTGAGGGCAGACTTCCAACCTCCCTCAGCCACGCCCCTTCTCTGCAGGTTACCATGGACTACAGATGCTGCATTCTGAGGCCAGGGCGTTCCGAGAATGCCAAGGGCAGACATGATGACTTTAAATGATTTCCTCTTGTTTCAGTTTTGGTAAACTTTAGGAGCTAGGAAATGGTCCGCTTTACAGAAATGTTTAAATTTACTGGCATTTCATATATTCTCTGCTATAACATTGTCCTGATTCTTTCTATATATTCTTTAATTATGTTTGTGTTTTCCTTAATCAAAGTGTGTCTTTTAAATCTTTTCAAAGAATATTCTTTGGTCTTACTACCTCACCTGAATTTTATACGTTTTCTGTGGTATTAAGTTCTGCTCATATCTTTATTTATCTTTTTTCTATGTTCTCAGGGTTTATTGTTTTGATCATCTCATATCAATTAAAACACTTGGTTATTCATTTTCATCAATCTTTTTACTTATAAAGATTTGAACTTTTAAAGATTCCAGCTCACTTTTAAGTTTCTAAGGGTCAGGTCCTCTACATTGTGGCTGGCCTAAGACTTAGTTCACCATATAGCAATGTATATATTGACATTTTCCCCTCGACTTTCTGTGATTCCCTACATCTCACCTTTCTTTGCAGACAAGCCATTTGAAATACACTTAACTTATTTCACAGCCAATAAGTCTTTGAAATAATGTCTATTTTTTAGAGAAATCTTCTTATATAATTAGGCAGAAAATCTCACCTGCCATAGTTTTCAAAACAGCATAATTTCACTCTTCTCAATGCTTAATCTGTGGTATTAAACAACCTTTGAGTATTTAGGTTTATCAAGGACATGTACTTTAAAAATGTTTTAGAGATCCTACCAGCCTTTGAAAACCTCCTTGTTCCTTGTTTCAGTTCCAGGTTTATGTATATTTTCTGCCTTGCACCTGATTATTCCAACATCAGATGGATGGCCTAGGGAATCTCATTCTGGTATTGATTGTTTTTGCTGATTGTCTCACTTTGTAGCTGATTTCTTCAATATTGTGTAAATTTAGATCATGAGCTCATGTTTAGCTAAACAGCTGACCTTGTAAGAGGCTTAGGTGTGAACGCTGGTAAGCTTCAGCAGAAAGTCGGCAAAGATTTATTTGTGTCCCTCCAATGAGTTGCCCGCAAGGACCCCGTTTTCTACAAGTGTTGGTCCAATACTCCTTCGAGAGGCAGTGGACTCAGACATGGCTGCTTTTCAGCCTTCGATCTGGGGCAGGGCCAGTGGGCGGCCTGTGGCCCGGGCAAGAGCCTCTCCGCATGTGTCCCAGGGACCCATTTGCCTGCGAACTTCGGTCACCTGGCAGGAAGCTACGATGCCCTGACCTATGGTGAGCTGTGCAGCGAGGAGTACTGTGCGGACAGGTTCCAAACACACTTCAAATAAAAAGGCGGCCTGAGTGGAAAGGTGAGAGTTTGGGCAGCTGTGCAGACAAAGAAGGCGCCCTTTGGCCTGGGCCTAAATGCTTGTGACACCCCACTGGGTCTGCTGGGCTCTGAGGGCCCTGCCCTGGGCCCCCTGCTCCCCTGCCCTTTGTTCAGTCACAGCAGAGATGGCCACACCCACTCCCTCAGTGAGGGCAGTGTTCCAGCCTCCCTCAGCCCCGCCCACTCTCCGCAGGTTACCATGGACTACAGATGCTGCATTCTGAGGCCAGTGCGTTCCGAGAATGCCAAGGGCAGACATGATGACCTTAAATGATTTCCTCTTGTGTCAGTTTTGGTAAACTGTAGGAGCTAGGAAATGGTCAACTTTACAGAAATGTTCAAATTTACTGGCATTTCATATATTCTCTGCTATAACATTGTCCTGATTCTTTCTATATATTCTTTAATTATGTTTGTGTTTTCCTTAATCAAAGTGTGTCTTTTAAATCTTTTCAAAGAATATTCTTTGGTCTTACTACCTCACCTGAATTTTATACGTTTTCTGTGGTATTAAGTTCTGCTCATATCTTTATTTATCTTTTTTCTATGTTCTCAGGGTTTATTGTTTTGATCATCTCATATCAATTAAAACACTTGGTTATTCATTTTCATCAATCTTTTTACTTATAAAGATTTGAACTTTTAAAGATTCCAGCTCACTTTTAAGTTTCTAAGGGTCAGGTCCTCTACATTGTGGCTGGCCTAAGACTTAGTTCACCATATAGCAATATATATATTGACATTTTCCCCTCGACTTTCTGTGATTCCCTACATCTCACCTTTCTTTGCAGACAAGCCATTTGAAATACACTTAACTTATTTCACAGCCAATAAGTCTTTGAAATAATGTCTATTTTTTAGAGAAATCTTCTTATATAATTAGGCAGAAAATCTCACCTGCCATAGTTTTCAAAACAGCATAATTTCACTCTTCTCAATGCTTAATCTGTGGTATTAAACAACCTTTGAGTATTTAGGTTTATCAAGGACATGTACTTTAAAAATGTTTTAGAGATCCTACCAGCCTTTGAAAACCTCCTTGTTCCTTGTTTCAGTTCCAGGTTTATGTATATTTTCTGCCTTGCACCTGATTATTCCAACATCAGATGGATGGCCTAGGGAATCTCATTCTGGTATTGATTGTTTTTGCTGATTGTCTCACTTTGTAGCTGATTTCTTCAATATTGTGTAAATTTAGATCATGAGCTCATGTTTAGCTAAACAGCTGACCTTGTAAGAGGCTTAGGTGTGAACGCTGGTAAGCTTCAGCAGAAAGTCGGCAAAGATTTATTTGTGTCCCTCCAATGAGTTGCCCGCAAGGACCCCGTTTTCTACAAGTGTTGGTCCAATACTCCTTCGAGAGGCAGTGGATTCAGACATGGCTGCTTTTCAGCCTTCGATCTGGGGCAGGGCCAGTGGGCGGCCTGTGGCCCGGGCAAGAGCCTCTCCGCATGTGTCCCAGGGACCCATTTGCCTGCGAACTTCGGTCACCTGGCAGGAAGCTACGATGCCCTGACCTATGGTGAGCTGTGCAGCGAGGTGTACTGCGCGGACAGCTTCCAAACACACTTCAAATAAGAGGGCGGCCTGAGTGGAAAGGTGAGAGTTTGGGCAGCTGTGCAGACAAAGAAGGCGCCCTTTGGCGTGGGCCTAAATGTTTGTGACACCCCAGTGGGTCTGCCGGGCTCTGAGGGCCCTGCCCTGGGCCCCTTGCTCCTCTGCCCTTTGTTCAGTCACAGCAGAGATGGCCACACCCACTCCCTAGTGAGGGCAGTCGTCCAAGCTCCCTCAGCCACGCCCCCTCTCCGCAGGTTACCATGGACTACAGATGCTGCATTCTGAGGCCAGGGCGATCCGAGAATGCCAAGGGCAGACATGATGACCTTAAATGATTTCCTCTTGTGTCAGTTTTGGTAAACTTTAGGAGCTAGGAAATGGTCCGCTTTACAGAAATGTTCAAATTTACTGGCATTTCATATATTCTCTGCTATAACATTGTCCTGATTCTTTCTGTATATTCTTTACTTATGTTTTTGTTTTCCTTAATCAAAGTGTGTCTTTTAAATCTTTTCAAAGAATATTCTTTGGACTTACTAAATCACCTGAATTTTATACGTTTTCTGTTGTATTAAGTTCTGCTCATATCTTTATTTATCTTTTTTCTATGTTCTCAGGGTTTATTGTTTTGATTTTCTGATGTCAAGTAAAACACTTGGTTATTCATTTTAATAAATCTTTTTACATATAAAGATTTGAACTTTTAAAGATTCCAGCTTACTTGTACGTTTCTAAGGGTCCATTCCTCTACAATGTTGCCGGCCTAAGGCTTAGATCACCATTAGCAATGTGTATATTGACATATTATCCCCTCGGCTTTCTGTGATTCCCTACATCTCACCTTTCTTTGCAGACAAGCCATTTGAAATACCCTTAACTTATTTCACAGCCAATAATTCTTTGAAATAATCTGTATTTTTTAGAGAAATCATCTTATATAATTAGGCAGAAAATCTCACCTTCCATAGTTTTCTAAACAGCATAATTTCACTCTTCTCACTGTTTAATTTGTTGTATTAAAGAACATTTGAGTATTTAGCTTTATCAATGACATGTTCTTTAAAAATGTTTTAGAGATCCTACCAGTCTTTGAAAACCTCCTTGTTCCTTGTTTCATTTCCAGGTTTATGTATATTTTCTGCCTAGCACCTGATTATTCCAACATCTGATGGGTGGCCTAGGGAATCTAATTCTGGTATTGATTGTTTTTGCTGATTGTCTCCCTTTGTAGCTGATTTCTTCAATATTATGTAAATTTAGATCATGAGCTCATGTTTAGCTAAACAGCTGACCTTGTAAGAGGCTTAGGTGTGAACGCTCGTAAGTTTCAGCAAAAAGTCGGCAAGGATTTATTTGTGTCCCTCCAATGAGTTGCCACAAGGACCCCGTTTTCTAGAAGTGTTGGTCCAATACTCCCTCTAGGGGTAGGGGACTTAGACAGGGCTGCTTTCGGCCCCCGATCTTGGGCAGGGTCAGTGGGCGGCAAGTGGCCCGGGCAGGAGCCTCTCTGCGTGTGAACCTGGGAATCATCTCTCCTGCGATCTTCGGTTACCTGGCAGGAAACTACGATGCCCAGACCTATGGTTAGCTGTGCAGCGAGTTATACTGCGTGGACAGGTTCCACACACACTTCAACTAAGTGGGTGGCCTGAGTGGAAAAGTGAGAGTTTGGGCAGCTGTGCAGACAAAGAAGGTGCCCTATGGCCTGGGCCTAAAGGTTTGTGACACACAACTGGGCCTGCCTGGCTCTGAGGGCCCTGCCCTGGGCCCCCTGCTCCCCTGCCTTTTGTTCAGTCACAGCAGAGATGGCCACACACACTCCCTCAGTGAGGGCAGGGTTCCAGCCTCCCTCAGCCCCGCCCACTCTCCGCAGGTTACCATGGACTACAGATTCTGCATTCTGAGGCCAGTGCGTTCCGAGAATGCCAAGGGCAGACATGATGACCTTAAATGATAACCTCTTGTGTCAGTTTTGGTAAACTGTAGGAGCTAGGAAATGGTCAACTTTGCAGAAATGTTCAAATTTACTGGCATTTCATATATTCTCTGCTATAACTTTGTCCTGATTCTTTCTATATATTCTTTACTTATGTTTTTGTTTTCGTTAATCAAAGTGTTTCTTTTAAATCTTTTCAAAGAATATTCTTTGGACTTACTAAATCACCTAAATTTTATACGTTTTCTGTGGTATTAAGTTCTGCTCATATCTTTATTTATCTTTTTTCTATGTTCTCAGGGTTTATTGTTTTGATCTTCTGATGTCAATTAAAACACTTGGTTATTCATTTTCATCAATCTTTTTACTTATAAAGATTTGAACTTTTAAAGATTCCACCTCACTTTTAAGTTTCTAAGCGTCAGGTCCTCTACATTGTGGCTGGCCTAAGGCTTAGTTCACCATATAGCAATGTATATATTGACATTTTCCCCTCGACTTTCTGTGATTCCCTACATCTCACCTTTCTTTGCAGACAAGCCATTTGAAATACACTTAACTTATTTCACAGCCAATAATTCTTTGAAATAATGTCTATTTTTTAGAGAAATCTTCTTATATAATTAGGCAGAAAATCTCACCTGCCATAGTTTTCAAAACAGCATAATTTCACTCTTCTCAATGCTTAATCTGTGGTATTAAACAACCTTTGAGTATTTAGGTTTATCAACGACATGTACTTTAAAAATGTTTGAGAGATCCTACCAGCCTTTGAAAACCTCCTTGTTCCTTGTTTCAGTTCCAGTTTTATGTATGTTTTCTGCCTTGCACTTGATTATTCCAACATCAGATGGATGGCCTAGGGAATCTCATTCTGGTATTGATTGTTTTTGCTGATTGTCTCACTTTGTAGCTGATTTCTTCAATATTGTGTAAATTTAGATCATGAGCTCATGTTTAGCTAAACAGCTGACTTTGTAAGAGGCTTAGGTGTGAACGCTGGTAAGCTTCAGCAGAAAGTCGGCAAAGATTTATTTGTGTCCCTCCAATGAGTTGCCCGCAAGGACCCCGTTTTCTACAAGTGTTGGACCAATACTCCTTCGAGAGGCAGTGGACTCAGACATGGTTGCTTTTCAGCCTTCGATCTGGGGCAGGGCCAGTGGGCGGCCTGTGGCCCGGGCAGGAGCCTCTCCGCATGTGTCCCAGGGACCCATTTGCCTGCGAACTTCGGTCACCTGGCAGGAAGGTATGATGCCCTGACCTATGGTTAGCTATGCAGCGAGGTGTACTGCGCGGACAGGTTCCAAACACATTTCAAATAAGAGGGCGGCCTGAGTGGAAAGGTGAGAGTTTGGGCAGCTGTGCAGACAAAGAAGGCGCCCTTTGGCCTGGGCCTAAATGCTTGTGACACCCCACTGGGTCTGCCGGGCTCTGAGGGCCCTGCCCTGGGCCCCCTGCTCCCCTGCCCTTTGTTCAGTCACAGCAGAGATGGCCACACCCACTCGCTCAGTGAGGGCAGTCTTCCAAACTCCCTCAGCCACGCCCCCTCTCCGCAGGTTACCATGGACTACAGATGCTGCATTCTGAGGCCAGGGCGTTCCGAGAATGCCAAGGGCAGACAAGATGACCTTAAATGATTTCCTTTGTGTCAGTTTTGGTAAAATTTAGGAGCTAGGAAATGGTCCGCTTTACAGAAATGTTCAAATTTACTGGCATTTCATATATTCTCTGCTATAACATTATCCTGATTCTTTCTGTATATTCTTTACTTATGTTTTTGTTTTCCTTAATCAAAGTGTGTCTTTTAAATCTTTTCAAAGAATATTCTTTGGACGTACTAAATCACCTGAATTTTATACGTTTTCTGTTGTATTAAGTTCTGCTCATATCTTTATTTGTCTTTTTTCTGTGTTCTCATGGTTTATTGTTTTGATTTTCTGATGTCAAGTAAAACACTTGGTTATTCATTTGAATAAATCTTTTTACTTATAAAGATTTGAACTTTTAAAGATTCCAGCTTACTTGTACGTTTCTAAGGGTCCATTCCTCTACACTGTTGCCGGCCTAAGGCTTAGTTCACCATATAGCAATGTATATATTGACATATTATCCCCTCGGCTTTCTGTGATTCCCTACATCTCACCTTTCTTTGCAGACAAGCCATTTGAAATACCCTTAACTTATTTCACAGCCAATAATTCTTTGAAATAATGTGTATTTTTTAGAGAAATCATCTTATATAATTAGGCAGAAAATCTCACCTTCCATAGTTTTCTGAACAGCATAATTTCACTCTTCTCACTGCTTAATTTGTTGTATTAAACAACCTTTGAGTATTTAGCTTTATCAATGACATGTACTATAAAAATGTTTTAGAGATCCTACCAGTCTTTGAAAACATGCTTGTTCCTTGTTTCATTTCCAGGTTTATGTATATTTTCTGCCTAGCACCTGATTATTCCAACATCTGATGGGTGGCCTAGGGAATCTAATTCTGGTATTGATTGTTTTTGCTGATTGTCTCCCTTTGTAGCTGATTTCTTCATTATTGTGTAAATTTAGATCATGAGCTCATGTTTAGCTAAACAGCTGACCTTGTAAGAGGCTTAGGTGTGAACGCTCGTAAGTTTCAGCAAAAAGTCGGCAAAGATTTATTTGTGTCCCTCCAATGAGTTGCCCACAAGGACCCCGTTTTCTAGAAGTGTTGGTCCAATACTCCTTCTAGGAGTAGGGGACTTAGACAAGGCTTCTTTCGGCCCCCGATCTTGGGCAGGGGCAGTGGGCGGCCTGTGGCCCGGGCAGGAGACTCTCTGCGTGTGAACCTGGGAATCATCTCTCCTGCGAACTTCGGTCACCTGGCAGGAAGCTACGATGCCCAGTCCTATGGTTAGCTGTGCAGCGAGGTATACTGCGTGGACAGGTTCCAAACACACTTCAACTAAGTGGGTGGCCTGAGAGGAAAAGTGAGAGTTTGGGCAGCTGTGCAGACAAGGAAGGTGCCCTATGGCCTGGGCCTAAATGCTTGTGACACCCCACTGGGCCTGCCGGGCTCTGAGGGCCCTGCCTTGGGCCCCCTGCTCCCCTGCCATTTGTTCCGTCACAGCAGAGATGGCGACACCCACTCCCTCTGTGAGGGCAGTGTTCCAGCCTCCCTCAGCCCCGCCCACACTCCGCAGGTTACCATGGACTACAGATGCTGCATTCTGAGGCCAGGGCGTTCCGAGAATCTCAAGGGCAGACATGATGACCTTAAATGATTTCCTCTTGTGTCAGTTTTGGTAAACTTTAGGAGCTAGGAAATGGTCCGCTTTACAGAAATGTTCAAATTTACTGGCATTTCATATATTCTCTGCTATAACATTGTCCTGATTCTTTCTGTATATTCTTTACTTATGTTTTTGTTTTCCTTAATCAAAGTGTGTCTTTTAAATCTTTTCAAAGAATATTCTTTGGACTTACTAAATCACCTGAATTTTATACGTTTTCTTTTGTATTAAGTTCTGCTCATATCTTTATTTATCTTTTTTCTATGTTCTCAGGGTTTATTGTTTTGATTTTCTGATGTCAAGTAAAACACTTGGTTATTCATTTTAATAAATATTTTTACTTATAAAGATTTGAACTTTTAAAGATTCCAGCTTACTTGTACGTTTCTAAGGGTCCATTCCTCTACACTGTTGCCGGCCTAAGACTTAGATCACCTTTAGCAATATATATTGACATATTATCCCCTCGGCTTTCTGTGATTCCCTACATCTCACCTTTCTTTTCAGACAAGCCATTTGAAATACCCTTAACTTATTTCACAGCCAATAATTCTTTGAAATAAGGTGTATTTTTTAGAGAAATCATCTTATATAATTAGGCAGAAAATCTCACTTTCCATAGGTTTCTAAACAGCATAATTTCAATCTTCTCACTGCTTAATTTGTTGTATTAAAGAACCTTTCAGTATTTAGCTTTATCAATGACATGTACTTTAAAAATGTTTTAGAGATCCTACCAGTCTTGAAAACCTCCTTGTTCCTTGTTTCATTTCCAGGATTATGTATATTTTCTGCCTAGCACCTGATTATTCCAACATCTGATGGGTGGCCTAAGGAATCTAATTCTGGTATTGATTGTTTTTGCTGATTGTCTCCCTTTGTAGCTGATTTCTTCAATATTGTGTAAATTTAGATCATGAGCTCATGTTTAGCTAAACAGCTGACCTTGTAAGAGGCTTAGGTGTGAACGCTCGTAAGTTTCAGCAAAAAGTCGACAAAGATTTATTTGTGTCCCTCCAATGAGTTGCCCACAAGGACCCCGTTTTCTAGAAGTGTTGGTCCAATACTCCCTCTAGGGGTAGGGGACTTAGACAGGGCTGCTTTCGGCCCCCGATCTTGGGCAGGGGCAGTGGGCGGCCTGAGGCCCGGGCAGGAGCCTCTCTGCGTGTGAACCTGGGAATCATCTCTCCTGCGAACTTCGGTCACCTGGCAGGAAGCTACGATGCCCAGACCTATGGTTAGCTTTGCAGCGAGGTATACTGCGCGGACAGGTTCCACACACACTTCAACTAATTGGGTGGCCTGAGTGGAAAAGTGAGAGTTTGGGCAGCTGTGCAGACAAAGAAGGTGCCCTATGGCCTGGGCCTAAAGGCTTGTGACACACCACTGGGCCTGCCGTGCTCTGAGGGCCCTGCCCTGGGCCCCCTGCTCCCCTGCCCTTTGTTCAGTCACAGCAGAGATGGCCACACCCACTCCCTCAGTGAGGGCAGTGTTCCAGCCTCCCTCAGCCCCGCCCACACTCCGCAGGTTACCATGGACTACAGATGCTGCATTCTGAGGCCAGGGCGTTCCGAGAATGCCAAGGGCAGACATGATGACCTTAAATGATTTCCTCTTGTGTCAGTTTTGGTAAACTGTAGGAGCAAGGAAATGGTCCACTTTACAGAAATGTTCAAATTTACTGGCGTTTCATATATTCTCTGCTATAACTTTGCCCTGATTCTTTCTATATATTATTTAATTATGTTTTTGTTTTCCTTAATCAAAGTGTGTCTTTTAAATCTTTTCAAAGAATATTCTTTGGACTTACTTCCTCACCTGAATTTTATACGTTTTCTGTGGTATTAAGTTCTGCTCATATCTTTATTTATCTTTTTTCTATGTTCTCAGGGTTTATTGTTTTGATCTTCTGATGTCAATTAAAACACTTGGTTATTCATTTTCATCAATCTTTTTACTTATAAAGATTTGAACTTTTAAAGATTCCAGCTCACGTTTAAGTTTCTAAGGGTCAGGTCCTCTACATTGTGGCTGGCCTAAGGCTTAGTTCACCATATAGCAATGTATATATTGACATTTTCCCCTCGACTTTCTGTGATTCCCTACATCTCACCTTTCTTTGCAGACAAGCCATTTGAAATACACTTAACTTATTTCACAGCCAATAAGTCTTTGAAATAATGTCTATTTTTTAGAGAAACCTTCTTATATAATTAGGCAGAAAATCTCACCTGCCATAGTTTTCAAAACAGCATAATTTCACTCTTCTCAATGCTTAATCTGTGGTATTAAACAACCTTTGAGTATTTAGGTTTATCAACGACATGTACTTTAAAAATGTTTTAGAGATCCTACCAGCCTTTGAAAACCTCCTTGTTCCTTGTTTCAGTTCCAGTTTTATGTATATTTTCTTCCTTGCACCTGAGTATAACAACATCAGATGGATGGCCAAGGGAATCTCATTCTGGTATTGATTGTTTTTGCTGATTGTCTCACTTTGTAGCTGATTTCTTCAATATAGTGTAAAATTAGATCATGAGCTCTTGTTTAGCTAAACAGCTGACCTTGTAAGAGGCTTAGGTGTGAACGCTGGTAAGCTTCAGCAGAAAGTCGGCAAAGATTTTTTTGTGTCCCTCCATTGAGTTGCCCGCAAGGACCCCGTTTTCTACAAGTGTTGGTCCAATACTCCTTCGAGAGGCAGTGGACTCAGACATGGCTGCTGTTCAGCCTTCGATCTGGGGCAGGGCAAGTGGGCGGCCTGTGGCCCGGGGAGGAGCCTCTCCGCATGAGTCCCAGGGACCCATTTTCCTGCGAACTTCGGTCACCTGGCAGGAAGCTACGATGCCCTGACCTATGGGTAGCTGTGCAGCGAGGTGTACTGCGCGGACAGGTTCCAAACACACTTCAAATAAGAGGGCGGCCTGAGTGGAAAGGTGAGAGTTTGGGCAGCTGTGCAGACAAAGAAGGCGCCCTTTGGCCTGGGCCTAAATGCTTGTGACACCCCACTGGGTCTGCCGTGCTCTGAGGGCCCTCCCCTGGGCCCCCTGCTCCCCTGCCCTTTGTTCAGTCACAGCAGAGATGGCCACACCCACTCCCTCAGTGAGGGCAGACTTCCAACCTCCCTCAGCCACGCCCCTTCTCTGCAGGTTACCATGGACTACAGATGCTGCATTCTGAGGCCAGGGCGTTCCGAGAATGCCAAGGGCAGACATGATGACTTTAAATGATTTCCTCTTGTTTCAGTTTTGGTAAACTTTAGGAGCTAGGAAATGGTCCGCTTTACAGAAATGTTTAAATTTACTGGCATTTCATATATTCTCTGCTATAACATTGTCCTGATTCTTTCTATATATTCTTTAATTATGTTTGTGTTTTCCTTAATCAAAGTGTGTCTTTTAAATCTTTTCAAAGAATATTCTTTGGTCTTACTACCTCACCTGAATTTTATACGTTTTCTGTGGTATTAAGTTCTGCTCATATCTTTATTTATCTTTTTTCTATGTTCTCAGGGTTTATTGTTTTGATCATCTCATATCAATTAAAACACTTGGTTATTCATTTTCATCAATCTTTTTACTTATAAAGATTTGAACTTTTAAAGATTCCAGCTCACTTTTAAGTTTCTAAGGGTCAGGTCCTCTACATTGTGGCTGGCCTAAGACTTAGTTCACCATATAGCAATGTATATATTGACATTTTCCCCTCGACTTTCTGTGATTCCCTACATCTCACCTTTCTTTGCAGACAAGCCATTTGAAATACACTTAACTTATTTCACAGTCAATAAGTCTTTGAAATAATGTCTATTTTTTAGAGAAATCTTCTTATATAATTAGGCAGAAAATCTCACCTGCCATAGTTTTCAAAACAGCATAATTTCACTCTTCTCAATGCTTAATCTGTGGTATTAAACAACCTTTGAGTATTTAGGTTTATCAAGGACATGTACTTTAAAAATGTTTTAGAGATCCTACCAGCCTTTGAAAACCTCCTTGTTCCTTGTTTCAGTTCCAGGTTTATGTATATTTTCTGCCTTGCACCTGATTATTCCAACATCAGATGGATGGCCTAGGGAATCTCATTCTGGTATTGATTGTTTTTGCTGATTGTCTCACTTTGTAGCTGATTTCTTCAATATTGTGTAAATTTAGATCATGAGCTCATGTTTAGCTAAACAGCTGACCTTGTAAGAGGCTTAGGTGTGAACGCTGGTAAGCTTCAGCAGAAAGTCGGCAAAGATTTATTTGTGTCCCTCCAATGAGTTGCCCGCAAGGACCCCGTTTTCTACAAGTGTTGGTCCAATACTCCTTCGAGAGGCAGTGGACTCAGACATGGCTGCTTTTCAGCCTTCGATCTGGGGCAGGGCCAGTGGGCGGCCTGTGGCCCGGGCAAGAGCCTCTCCGCATGTGTCCCAGGGACCCATTTGCCTGCGAACTTCGGTCACCTGGCAGGAAGCTACGATGCCCTGACCTATGGTGAGCTGTGCAGCGAGGAGTACTGTGCGGACAGGTTCCAAACACACTTCAAATAAAAAGGCGGCCTGAGTGGAAAGGTGAGAGTTTGGGCAGCTGTGCAGACAAAGAAGGCGCCCTTTGGCCTGGGCCTAAATGCTTGTGACACCCCACTGGGTCTGCTGGGCTCTGAGGGCCCTGCCCTGGGCCCCCTGCTCCCCTGCCCTTTGTTCAGTCACAGCAGAGATGGCCACACCCACTCCCTCAGTGAGGGCAGTGTTCCAGCCTCCCTCAGCCCCGCCCACTCTCCGCAGGTTACCATGGACTACAGATGCTGCATTCTGAGGCCAGGGCGTTCCGAGAATGCCAAGGGCAGACATGATGACCTTAAATGATTTCCTCTTGTGTCAGTTTTGGTAAACTGTAGGAGCTAGGAAATGGTCAACTTTACAGAAATGTTCAAATTTACTGGCATTTCATATATTCTCTGCTATAACTTTGTCCTGATTCTTTCTATATATTCTTTAATTATGTTTGTGTTTTCCTTAATCAAAGTGTGTCTTTTAAATCTTTTCAAAGAATATTCTTTGGTCTTACTACCTCACCTGAATTTTATACGTTTTCTGTGGTATTAAGTTCTGCTCATATCTTTATTTATCTTTTTTCTATGTTCTCAGGGTTTATTGTTTTGATCATCTCATATCAATTAAAACACTTGGTTATTCATTTTCATCAATCTTTTTACTTATAAAGATTTGAACTTTTAAAGATTCCAGCTCACTTTTAAGTTTCTAAGGGTCAGGTCCTCTACATTGTGGCTGGCCTAAGACTTAGTTCACCATATAGCAATGTATATATTGACATTTTCCCCTCGACTTTCTGTGATTCCCTACATCTCACCTTTCTTTGCAGACAAGCCATTTGAAATACACTTAACTTATTTCACAGCCAATAAGTCTTTGAAATAATGTCTATTTTTTAGAGAAATCTTCTTATATAATTAGGCAGAAAATCTCACCTGCCATAGTTTTCAAAACAGCATAATTTCACTCTTCTCAATGCTTAATCTGTGGTATTAAACAACCTTTGAGTATTTAGGTTTATCAAGGACATGTACTTTAAAAATGTTTTAGAGATCCTACCAGCCTTTGAAAACCTCCTTGTTCCTTGTTTCAGTTCCAGGTTTATGTATATTTTCTGCCTTGCACCTGATTATTCCAACATCAGATGGATGGCCTAGGGAATCTCATTCTGGTATTGATTGTTTTTGCTGATTGTCTCACTTTGTAGCTGATTTCTTCAATATTGTGTAAATTTAGATCATGAGCTCATGTTTAGCTAAACAGCTGACCTTGTAAGAGGCTTAGGTGTGAACGCTGGTAAGCTTCAGCAGAAAGTCGGCAAAGATTTATTTGTGTCCCTCCAATGAGTTGCCCGCAAGGACCCCGTTTTCTACAAGTGTTGGTCCAATACTCCTTCGAGAGGCAGTGGATTCAGACATGGCTGCTTTTCAGCCTTCGATCTGGGGCAGGGCCAGTGGGCGGCCTGTGGCCCGGGCAAGAGCCTCTCCGCATGTGTCCCAGGGACCCATTTGCCTGCGAACTTCGGTCACCTGGCAGGAAGCTACGATGCCCTGACCTATGGTGAGCTGTGCAGCGAGGTGTACTGCGCGGACAGCTTCCAAACACACTTCAAATAAGAGGGCGGCCTGAGTGGAAAGGTGAGAGTTTGGGCAGCTGTGCAGACAAAGAAGGCGCCCTTTGGCGTGGGCCTAAATGTTTGTGACACCCCACTGGGTCTGCCGGGCTCTGAGGGCCCTGCCCTGGGCCCCTTGCTCCTCTGCCCTTTGTTCAGTCACAGCAGAGATGGCCACACCCACTCCCTAGTGAGGGCAGTCGTCCAAGCTCCCTCAGCCACGCCCCCTCTCCGCAGGTTACCATGGACTACAGATGCTGCATTCTGAGGCCAGGGCGATCCGAGAATGCCAAGGGCAGACATGATGACCTTAAATGATTTCCTCTTGTGTCAGTTTTGGTAAACTTTAGGAGCTAGGAAATGGTCCGCTTTACAGAAATGTTCAAATTTACTGGCATTTCATATATTCTCTGCTATAACATTGTCCTGATTCTTTCTGTATATTCTTTACTTATGTTTTTGTTTTCCTTAATCAAAGTGTGTCTTTTAAATCTTTTCAAAGAATATTCTTTGGACTTACTAAATCACCTGAATTTTATACGTTTTCTGTTGTATTAAGTTCTGCTCATATCTTTATTTATCTTTTTTCTATGTTCTCAGGGTTTATTGTTTTGATTTTCTGATGTCAAGTAAAACACTTGGTTATTCATTTTAATAAATCTTTTTACATATAAAGATTTGAACTTTTAAAGATTCCAGCTTACTTGTACGTTTCTAAGGGTCCATTCCTCTACAATGTTGCCGGCCTAAGGCTTAGATCACCATTAGCAATGTGTATATTGACATATTATCCCCTCGGCTTTCTGTGATTCCCTACATCTCACCTTTCTTTGCAGACAAGCCATTTGAAATACCCTTAACTTATTTCACAGCCAATAATTCTTTGAAATAATCTGTATTTTTTAGAGAAATCATCTTATATAATTAGGCAGAAAATCTCACCTTCCATAGTTTTCTAAACAGCATAATTTCACTCTTCTCACTGTTTAATTTGTTGTATTAAAGAACATTTGAGTATTTAGCTTTATCAATGACATGTTCTTTAAAAATGTTTTAGAGATCCTACCAGTCTTTGAAAACCTCCTTGTTCCTTGTTTCATTTCCAGGTTTATGTATATTTTCTGCCTAGCACCTGATTATTCCAACATCTGATGGGTGGCCTAGGGAATCTAATTCTGGTATTGACTGTTTTTGCTGATTGTCTCCCTTTGTAGCTGATTTCTTCAATATTGTGTAAATTTAGATCATGAGCTCATGTTTAGCTAAACAGCTGACCTTGTAAGAGGCTTAGGTGTGAACGCTCGTAAGTTTCAGCAAAAAGTCGGCAAGGATTTATTTGTGTCCCTCCAATGAGTTGCCACAAGGACCCCGTTTTCTAGAAGTGTTGGTCCAATACTCCCTCTAGGGGTAAGGGACTTAGACAGGGCTGCTTTCGGCCCCCGATCTTGGGCAGGGTCAGTGGGCGGCAAGTGGCCCGGGCAGGAGCCTCTCTGCGTGTGAACCTGGGAATCATCTCTCCTGGGATCTTCGGTTACCTGGCAGGAAACTACGATGCCCAGACCTATGGTTAGCTGTGCAGCGAGTTATACTGCGTGGACAGGTTCCACACACACTTCAACTAAGTGGGTGGCCTGAGTGGAAAAGTGAGAGTTTGGGCAGCTGTGCAGACAAAGAAGGTGCCCTATGGCCTGGGCCTAAAGGTTTGTGACACACAACTGGGCCTGCCTGGCTCTGAGGGCCCTGCCCTGGGCCCCCTGCTCCCCTGCCTTTTGTTCAGTCACAGCAGAGATGGCCACACACACTCCCTCAGTGAGGGCAGGGTTCCAGCCTCCCTCAGCCCCGCCCACTCTCCGCAGGTTACCATGGACTACAGATTCTGCATTCTGAGGCCAGTGCGTTCCGAGAATGCCAAGGGCAGACATGATGACCTTAAATGATAACCTCTTGTGTCAGTTTTGGTAAACTGTAGGAGCTAGGAAATGGTCAACTTTACAGAAATGTTCAAATTTACTGGCATTTCATATATTCTCTGCTATAACTTTGTCCTGATTCTTTCTATATATTCTTTACTTATGTTTTTGTTTTCGTTAATCAAAGTGTTTCTTTTAAATCTTTTCAAAGAATATTCTTTGGACTTACTAAATCACCTAAATTTTATACGTTTTCTGTGGTATTAAGTTCTGCTCATATCTTTATTTATCTTTTTTCTATGTTCTCAGGGTTTATTGTTTTGATCTTCTGATGTCAATTAAAACACTTGGTTATTCATTTTCATCAATCTTTTTACTTATAAAGATTTGAACTTTTAAAGATTCCACCTCACTTTTAAGTTTCTAAGCGTCAGGTCCTCTACATTGTGGCTGGCCTAAGGCTTAGTTCACCATATAGCAATGTATATATTGACATTTTCCCCTCGACTTTCTGTGATTCCCTACATCTCACCTTTCTTTGCAGACAAGCCATTTGAAATACACTTAACTTATTTCACAGCCAATAATTCTTTGAAATAATGTCTATTTTTTAGAGAAATCTTCTTATATAATTAGGCAGAAAATCTCACCTGCCATAGTTTTCAAAACAGCATAATTTCACTCTTCTCAATGCTTAATCTGTGGTATTAAACAACCTTTGAGTATTTAGGTTTATCAACGACATGTACTTTAAAAATGTTTGAGAGATCCTACCAGCCTTTGAAAACCTCCTTGTTCCTTGTTTCAGTTCCAGTTTTATGTATGTTTTCTGCCTTGCACCTGATTATTCCAACATCAGATGGATGGCCTAGGGAATTTCATTCTGGTATTGATTGTTTTTGCTGATTGTCTCACTTTGTAGCTGATTTCTTCAATATTGTGTAAATTTAGATCATGAGCTCATGTTTAGCTAAACAGCTGACTTTGTAAGAGGCTTAGGTGTGAACGCTGGTAAGCTTCAGCAGAAAGTCGGCAAAGATTTATTTGTGTCCCTCCAATGAGTTGCCACAAGGACCCCGTTTTCTAGAAGTGTTGGTCCAATACTCCCTCTAGGGGTAAGGGACTTAGACAGGGCTGCTTTCGGCCCCCGATCTTGGGCAGGGGCAGTGGGCGGCCTGAGGCCCGGGCAGGAGCCTCTCTGCGTGTGAACCTGGGAATCATCTCTCCTGCGAACTTCGGTCACCTGGCAGGAAGCTACGATGCCCAGACCTATGGTTAGCTGTGCAGCGAGGTATACTGCGCGGACAGGTTCCACACACACTTCAACTAATTGGGTGGCCTGAGTGGAAAAGTGAGAGTTTGGGCAGCTGTGCAGACAAAGAAGGTGCCCTATGGCCTGGGCCTAAAGGCTTGTGACACACCACTGGGCCTGCCGTGCTCTGAGGGCCCTGCCCTGGGCCCCCTGCTCCCCTGCCCTTTGTTCAGTCACAGCAGAGATGGCCACACCCACTCCCTCAGTGAGGGCAGTGTTCCAGCCTCCCTCAGCCCCGCCCACACTCCGCAGGTTACCATGGACTACAGATGCTGCATTCTGAGGCCAGGGCGTTCCGAGAATGCCAAGGGCAGACATGATGACCTTAAATGATTTCCTCTTGTGTCAGTTTTGGTAAACTGTAGGAGCTAGGAAATGGTCCACTTTACAGAAATGTTCAAATTTACTGGCATTTCATATATTCTCTGCTATAACTTTGCCCTGATTCTTTCTATATATTATTTAATTATGTTTTTGTTTTCCTTAATCAAAGTGTGTCTTTTAAATCTTTTCAAAGAATATTCTTTGGACTTACTTCCTCACCTGAATTTTATACGTTTTCTGTGGTATTAAGTTCTGCTCATATCTTTATTTATCTTTTTTCTATGTTCTCAGGGTTTATTGTTTTGATCTTCTGATGTCAATTAAAACACTTGGTTATTCATTTTCATCAATCTTTTTACTTATAAAGATTTGAACTTTTAAAGATTCCAGCTCACGTTTAAGTTTCTAAGGGTCAGGTCCTCTACATTGTGGCTGGCCTAAGGCTTAGTTCACCATATAGCAATGTATATATTGACATTTTCCCCTCGACTTTCTGTGATTCCCTACATCTCACCTTTCTTTGCAGACAAGCCATTTGAAATACACTTAACTTATTTCACAGCCAATAAGTCTTTGAAATAATGTCTATTTTTTAGAGAAACCTTCTTATATAATTAGGCAGAAAATCTCACCTGCCATAGTTTTCAAAACAGCATAATTTCACTCTTCTCAATGCTTAATCTGTGGTATTAAACAACCTTTGAGTATTTAGGTTTATCAACGACATGTACTTTAAAAATGTTTTAGAGATCCTACCAGCCTTTGAAAACCTCCTTGTTCCTTGTTTCAGTTCCAGTTTTATGTATATTTTCTTCCTTGCACCTGAGTATAACAACATCAGATGGATGGCCAAGGGAATCTCATTCTGGTATTGATTGTTTTTGCTGATTGTCTCACTTTGTAGCTGATTTCTTCAATATAGTGTAAAATTAGATCATGAGCTCTTGTTTAGCTAAACAGCTGACCTTGTAAGAGGCTTAGGTGTGAACGCTGGTAAGCTTCAGCAGAAAGTCGGCAAAGATTTTTTTGTGTCCCTCCATTGAGTTGCCCGCAAGGACCCCGTTTTCTACAAGTGTTGGTCCAATACTCCTTCGAGAGGCAGTGGACTCAGACATGGCTGCTGTTCAGCCTTCGATCTGGGGCAGGGCAAGTGGGCGGCCTGTGGCCCGGGGAGGAGCCTCTCCGCATGAGTCCCAGGGACCCATTTTCCTGCGAACTTCGGTCACCTGGCAGGAAGCTACGATGCCCTGACCTATGGGTAGCTGTGCAGCGAGGTGTACTGCGCGGACAGGTTCCAAACACACTTCAAATAAGAGGGCGGCCTGAGTGGAAAGGTGAGAGTTTGGGCAGCTGTGCAGACAAAGAAGGCGCCCTTTGGCCTGGGCCTAAATGCTTGTGACACCCCACTGGGTCTGCCGTGCTCTGAGGGCCCTCCCCTGGGCCCCCTGCTCCCCTGCCCTTTGTTCAGTCACAGCAGAGATGGCCACACCCACTCCCTCAGTGAGGGCAGACTTCCAACCTCCCTCAGCCACGCCCCTTCTCTGCAGGTTACCATGGACTACAGATGCTGCATTCTGAGGCCAGGGCGTTCCGAGAATGCCAAGGGCAGACATGATGACTTTAAATGATTTCCTCTTGTTTCAGTTTTGGTAAACTTTAGGAGCTAGGAAATGGTCCGCTTTACAGAAATGTTTAAATTTACTGGCATTTCATATATTCTCTGCTATAACATTGTCCTGATTCTTTCTATATATTCTTTAATTATGTTTGTGTTTTCCTTAATCAAAGTGTGTCTTTTAAATCTTTTCAAAGAATATTCTTTGGTCTTACTACCTCACCTGAATTTTATACGTTTTCTGTGGTATTAAGTTCTGCTCATATCTTTATTTATCTTTTTTCTATGTTCTCAGGGTTTATTGTTTTGATCATCTCATATCAATTAAAACACTTGGTTATTCATTTTCATCAATCTTTTTACTTATAAAGATTTGAACTTTTAAAGATTCCAGCTCACTTTTAAGTTTCTAAGGGTCAGGTCCTCTACATTGTGGCTGGCCTAAGACTTAGTTCACCATATAGCAATGTATATATTGACATTTTCCCCTCGACTTTCTGTGATTCCCTACATCTCACCTTTCTTTGCAGACAAGCCATTTGAAATACACTTAACTTATTTCACAGTCAATAAGTCTTTGAAATAATGTCTATTTTTTAGAGAAATCTTCTTATATAATTAGGCAGAAAATCTCACCTGCCATAGTTTTCAAAACAGCATAATTTCACTCTTCTCAATGCTTAATCTGTGGTATTAAACAACCTTTGAGTATTTAGGTTTATCAAGGACATGTACTTTAAAAATGTTTTAGAGATCCTACCAGCCTTTGAAAACCTCCTTGTTCCTTGTTTCAGTTCCAGGTTTATGTATATTTTCTGCCTTGCACCTGATTATTCCAACATCAGATGGATGGCCTAGGGAATCTCATTCTGGTATTGATTGTTTTTGCTGATTGTCTCACTTTGTAGCTGATTTCTTCAATATTGTGTAAATTTAGATCATGAGCTCATGTTTAGCTAAACAGCTGACCTTGTAAGAGGCTTAGGTGTGAACGCTGGTAAGCTTCAGCAGAAAGTCGGCAAAGATTTATTTGTGTCCCTCCAATGAGTTGCCCGCAAGGACCCCGTTTTCTACAAGTGTTGGTCCAATACTCCTTCGAGAGGCAGTGGATTCAGACATGGCTGCTTTTCAGCCTTCGATCTGGGGCAGGGTCAGTGGGCGGCCTGTGGCCCGGGCAAGAGCCTCTCCGCATGTGTCCCAGGGACCCATTTGCCTGCGAACTTCGGTCACCTGGCAGGAAGCTACGATGCCCTGACCTATGGTGAGCTGTGCAGCGAGGTGTACTGCGCGGACAGCTTCCAAACACACTTCAAATAAGAGGGCGGCCTGAGTGGAAAGGTGAGAGTTTGGGCAGCTGTGCAGACAAAGAAGGCGCCCTTTGGCGTGGGCCTAAATGTTTGTGACACCCCACTGGGTCTGCCGGGCTCTGAGGGCCCTGCCCTGGGCCCCTTGCTCCTCTGCCCTTTGTTCAGTCACAGCAGAGATGGCCACACCCACTCCCTAGTGAGGGCAGTCGTCCAAGCTCCCTCAGCCACGCCCCCTCTCCGCAGGTTACCATGGACTACAGATGCTGCATTCTGAGGCCAGGGCGATCCGAGAATGCCAAGGGCAGACATGATGACCTTAAATGATTTCCTCTTGTGTCAGTTTTGGTAAACTTTAGGAGCTAGGAAATGGTCCGCTTTACAGAAATGTTCAAATTTACTGGCATTTCATATATTCTCTGCTATAACATTGTCCTGATTCTTTCTGTATATTCTTTACTTATGTTTTTGTTTTCCTTAATCAAAGTGTGTCTTTTAAATCTTTTCAAAGAATATTCTTTGGACTTACTAAATCACCTGAATTTTATACGTTTTCTGTTGTATTAAGTTCTGCTCATATCTTTATTTATCTTTTTTCTATGTTCTCAGGGTTTATTGTTTTGATTTTCTGATGTCAAGTAAAACACTTGGTTATTCATTTTAATAAATCTTTTTACATATAAAGATTTGAACTTTTAAAGATTCCAGCTTACTTGTACGTTTCTAAGGGTCCATTCCTCTACAATGTTGCCGGCCTAAGGCTTAGATCACCATTAGCAATGTGTATATTGACATATTATCCCCTCGGCTTTCTGTGATTCCCTACATCTCACCTTTCTTTGCAGACAAGCCATTTGAAATACCCTTAACTTATTTCACAGCCAATAATTCTTTGAAATAATCTGTATTTTTTAGAGAAATCATCTTATATAATTAGGCAGAAAATCTCACCTTCCATAGTTTTCTAAACAGCATAATTTCACTCTTCTCACTGTTTAATTTGTTGTATTAAAGAACATTTGAGTATTTAGCTTTATCAATGACATGTTCTTTAAAAATGTTTTAGAGATCCTACCAGTCTTTGAAAACCTCCTTGTTCCTTGTTTCATTTCCAGGTTTATGTATATTTTCTGCCTAGCACCTGATTATTCCAACATCTGATGGGTGGCCTAGGGAATCTAATTCTGGTATTGACTGTTTTTGCTGATTGTCTCCCTTTGTAGCTGATTTCTTCAATATTGTGTAAATTTAGATCATGAGCTCATGTTTAGCTAAACAGCTGACCTTGTAAGAGGCTTAGGTGTGAACGCTCGTAAGTTTCAGCAAAAAGTCGGCAAGGATTTATTTGTGTCCCTCCAATGAGTTGCCACAAGGACCCCGTTTTCTAGAAGTGTTGGTCCAATACTCCCTCTAGGGGTAGGGGACTTAGACAGGGCTGCTTTCGGCCCCCGATCTTGGGCAGGGTCAGTGGGCGGCAAGTGGCCCGGGCAGGAGCCTCTCTGCGTGTGAACCTGGGAATCATCTCTCCTGCGATCTTCGGTTACCTGGCAGGAAACTACGATGCCCAGACCTATGGTTAGCTGTGCAGCGAGTTATACTGCGTGGACAGGTTCCACACACACTTCAACTAAGTGGGTGGCCTGAGTGGAAAAGTGAGAGTTTGGGCAGCTGTGCAGACAAAGAAGGTGCCCTATGGCCTGGGCCTAAAGGTTTGTGACACACAACTGGGCCTGCCTGGCTCTGAGGGCCCTGCCCTGGGCCCCCTGCTCCCCTGCCTTTTGTTCAGTCACAGCAGAGATGGCCACACACACTCCCTCAGTGAGGGCAGGGTTCCAGCCTCCCTCAGCCCCGCCCACTCTCCGCAGGTTAACATGGACTACAGATTCTGCATTCTGAGGCCAGTGCGTTCCGAGAATGCCAAGGGCAGACATGATGACCTTAAATGATAACCTCTTGTGTCAGTTTTGGTAAACTGTAGGAGCTAGGAAATGGTCAACTTTACAGAAATGTTCAAATTTACTGGCATTTCATATATTCTCTGCTATAACTTTGTCCTGATTCTTTCTATATATTCTTTACTTATGTTTTTGTTTTCGTTAATCAAAGTGTTTCTTTTAAATCTTTTCAAAGAATATTCTTTGGACTTACTAAATCACCTAAATTTTATACGTTTTCTGTGGTATTAAGTTCTGCTCATATCTTTATTTATCTTTTTTCTATGTTCTCAGGGTTTATTGTTTTGATCTTCTGATGTCAATTAAAACACTTGGTTATTCATTTTCATCAATCTTTTTACTTATAAAGATTTGAACTTTTAAAGATTCCACCTCACTTTTAAGTTTCTAAGCGTCAGGTCCTCTACATTGTGGCTGGCCTAAGGCTTAGTTCACCATATAGCAATGTATATATTGACATTTTCCCCTCGACTTTCTGTGATTCCCTACATCTCACCTTTCTTTGCAGACAAGCCATTTGAAATACACTTAACTTATTTCACAGCCAATAATTCTTTGAAATAATGTCTATTTTTTAGAGAAATCTTCTTATATAATTAGGCAGAAAATCTCACCTGCCATAGTTTTCAAAACAGCATAATTTCACTCTTCTCAATGCTTAATCTGTGGTATTAAACAACCTTTGAGTATTTAGGTTTATCAACGACATGTACTTTAAAAATGTTTGAGAGATCCTACCAGCCTTTGAAAACCTCCTTGTTCCTTGTTTCAGTTCCAGTTTTATGTATGTTTTCTGCCTTGCACCTGATTATTCCAACATCAGATGGATGGCCTAGGGAATTTCATTCTGGTATTGATTGTTTTTGCTGATTGTCTCACTTTGTAGCTGATTTCTTCAATATTGTGTAAATTTAGATCATGAGCTCATGTTTAGCTAAACAGCTGACTTTGTAAGAGGCTTAGGTGTGAACGCTGGTAAGCTTCAGCAGAAAGTCGGCAAAGATTTATTTGTGTCCCTCCAATGAGTTGCCCGCAAGGACCCCGTTTTCTACAAGTGTTGGACCAATACTCCTTCGAGAGGCAGTGGACTCAGACATGGTTGCTTTTCAGCCTTCGATCTTGGGCAGGGCCAGTGGGCGGCCTGTGGCCCGGGCAGGAGCCTCTCCGCATGTGTCCCAGGGACCCATTTGCCTGCGAACTTCGGTCACCTGGCAGGAAGGTACGATGCCCTGACCTATGGTTAGCTATGCAGCGAGGTGTACTGCGCGGACAGGTTCCAAACACATTTCAAATAAGAGGGCGGCCTGAGTGGAAAGGTGAGAGTTTGGGCAGCTGTGCAGACAAAGAAGGCGCCCTTTGGCCTGGGCCTAAATGCTTGTGACACCCCACTGGGTCTGCCGGGCTCTGAGGGCCCTGCCCTGGGCCCCCTGCTCCCCTGCCCTTTGTTCAGTCACAGCAGAGATGGCCACACCCACTCGCTCAGTGAGGGCAGTCTTCCAAACTCCCTCAGCCACGCCCCCTCTCCGCAGGTTACCATGGACTACAGATGCTGCATTCTGAGGCCAGGGTGTTCCGAGAATGCCAAGGGCAGACATGATGACCTTAAATGATTTCCTTTGTGTCAGTTTTGGTAAACTTTAGGAGCTAGGAAATGGTCCGCTTTACAGAAATGTTCAAATTTACTGGCATTTCATATATTCTCTGCTATAACATTGTCCTGATTCTTTCTGTATATATTTTACTTATGTTTTTGTTTTCCTTTATCAATGTGTGTCTTTTAAATCTTTTCAAAGAATATTCTTTGGACTTACTAAATCACCTGAATTTTATACGTTTTCTGTTGTATTAAGTTCTGCTCATATCTTTATTTATCTTTTTTCTATGTTCTCAGGGTTTATTGTTTTGATTTTCTGATGTCAAGTAAAACACTTGGTTATTCATTTTAATAAATATTTTTACTTATAAAGATTTGAACTTTTAAAGATTCCAGCTTTCTTGTACGTTTCTAAGGGCCCATTCCTCTACACTGTTGCCGGCCTAAGGCTTAGTAAACCATATGGCAATGTATATATTGACATATTATCCCCTCGGCTTTCTGTGATTCCCTACATCTCACCTTTCTTTGCAGACAAGCCTTTTGAAATACCCTTAACTTATTTCACAGCCAATAAGTCTTTGAGATAATGTGTATTTTTTAGAGAAATCATCTTATATAATTAGGCAGAAAATCTCACCTTCCATAGTTTTCTAAACAGCATAATTTCACTCTTCTCACTGCTTAATTTGTTGTATTAAACAACCTTTGAGTATTTAGCTTTATCAATGACATGTACTTTAAAAATGTTTTAGAGATCCTACCAGTCTTTGAAAACATGCTTGTTCCTTGTTTCATTTCCAGGTTTATGTATATTTTCTGCCTAGCACCTGATTATTCCAACATCTCAAGAATGGCCTAGGGAATCTAATTTTGGTATTGATTGTTTTTGCTGATTGTCTCACTTTGTAGCTGATTTCTTCATTATTGTGTAAATTTAGATCATGAGCTCATGTTTAGCTAAACAGCTGACCTTGTAAGAGGCTTAGGTGTGAATGCTCGTAAGTTTCAGCAAAAAGTTGGCAAAGATTTATTTGTGTCCCTCCAATGAGTTGCCCACAAGAACCCCGTTTTCTAGAAGTGTTGGTCCAATACTCCCTCTAGGGGTAGGGGACATAGATAGGGCTGCTTGCCGCTCCCGATCTTGGGCAGGAGCAGTGGGCGGCCTGTGGACCGGGCAGGAGCCTCTCTGCCTGTGAACCTGGGAATCATCTCTCCTGCGATCTTCGGTCACCTGGCAGGAAGCTACGATGCCCAGACCTATGGTTAGCTGTGCAGCGAGGTATACTGCGCGGACAGGTTCCACACACACTTCAACTAAGTGGGTGGCCTGAGTGGAAAAGTGAGAGTTTGGGCAGCTGTGCAGAAAAAGAAGGCGCCCTATGGCCTGGGCCTTAATGCTTGTGACACCCCACTGGGCCTGCCGGGCTCTGAGGGCCCTGCCATGGGCCCCCTGCTCCCCTGCCCTTTGTTCAGTCACAGCAGAGATGGCCACACCCACTCCCTCAGTGAGGGCAGTGTTCCAGCCTCCCTCAGCCCCGCCCACTCTCCGCAGGTTACCATGGACTACAGATGCTGCATTCTGAGGCCAGGGTGTTCCGAGAATTCCAAGGGCAGACATGATGACCTTAAATGATTTCCTCTTGTGTCAGTTTTGGTAAACTGTTGGAGCTAGGAAATGGTCCACTTTACAGAAATGTTCAAATTTACTTGCATTTCATATATTCTCTGCTATAACACTGTCCTGATTCTTCTATATATTCTTTAATTATGTTTGTGTTTTCCTTAATCAAAGTGTGTCTCTTAAATCTTTTCAAATAATATTCCTTGGACTTACTACCTCACCTGAATTTTATACGTTTTCTGTGGTATTAAGTTCTGCTCATATCTTTATTTATCTTTTTTCTATGTTCTCAGGGTTTATTGTTTTGATCTTCTGATGTCAATTAAAACACTTGGTTATTCATTTTCATCAATCTTTTTACTTATAAAGATTTGAACTTTTAAAGATTCCAGCTCACTTTTAAGTTTCTAAGGGTCAGGTCCTCTACATTGTGGCTGGCCTAAGGCTTAGTTCACCTTATATCAATGTATATATTCCCATTTTCTCCTCGACTTTCTGTGATTCCCTACATCTCACCTTTCTTTGCAGACAAGCCATTTGAAATACACTTAACTTATTTCACAGCCAATAAGTCTTTGAAATAATGTCTATTTTTTAGAGAAATCTTCTTATATAATTAGGCAGAAAATCCCACCTGCCATAGTTTTCAAAACAACATAATTTCACTCTTCTCAATGCTTAATCTGTGGTATTAAACAACCTTTGAGTATTTAGGTTTATCAACGACATGTACTTTAAAAATGTTTGAGAGATCCTACCAGCCTTTGAAAACCTCCTTGTTCCTTGTTTCAGTTCCAGTTTTATGTATGTTTTCTGCCTTGCACCTGATTATTCCAACATCAGATGGATGGCCTAGGGAATTTCATTCTGGTATTGATTGTTTTTGCTGATTGTCTCACTTTGTAGCTGATTTCTTCAATATTGTGTAAATTTAGATCATGAGCTCATGTTTAGCTAAACAGCTGACTTTGTAAGAGGCTTAGGTGTGAACGCTGGTAAGCTTCAGCAGAAAGTCGGCAAAGATTTATTTGTGTCCCTCCAATGAGTTGCCCGCAAGGACCCCGTTTTCTACATGTGTTGGACCAATACTCCTTCGAGAGGCAGTGGACTCAGACATGGTTGCTTTTCAGCCTTCGATCTGGGGCAGGGCCAGTGGGCGGCCTGTGGCCCGGGCAGGAGCCTCTCCGCATGTGTCCCAGGGACCCATTTGCCTGCGAACTTCGGTCACCTGGCAGGAAGGTACGATGCCCTGACCTATGGTTAGCTATGCAGCGAGGTGTACTGCGCGGACAGGTTCCAAACACATTTCAAATAAGAGGGCGGCCTGAGTGGAAAGGTGAGAGTTTGGGCAGCTGTGCAGACAAAGAAGGCGCCCTTTGGCCTGGGCCTAAATGCTTGTGACACCCCACTGGGTCTGCCGGGCTCTGAGGGCCCTGCCCTGGGCCCCCTGCTCCCCTGCCCTTTGTTCAGTCACAGCAGAGATGGCCACACCCACTCGCTCAGTGAGGGCAGTCTTCCAAACTCCCTCAGCCACGCCCCCTCTCCGCAGGTTACCATGGACTACAGATGCTGCATTCTGAGGCCAGGGTGTTCCGAGAATGCCAAGGGCAGACATGATGACCTTAAATGATTTCCTTTGTGTCAGTTTTGGTAAACTTTAGGAGCTAGGAAATGGTCCGCTTTACAGAAATGTTCAAATTTACTGGCATTTCATATATTCTCTGCTATAACATTGTCCTGATTCTTTCTGTATATTCTTTACTTATGTTTTTGTTTTCCTTTATCAATGTGTGTCTTTTAAATCTTTTCAAAGAATATTCTTTGGACTTACTAAATCACCTGAATTTTATACGTTTTCTGTTGTATTAAGTTCTGCTCATATCTTTATTTATCTTTTTTCTATGTTCTCAGGGTTTATTGTTTTGATTTTCTGATGTCAAGTAAAACACTTGGTTATTCATTTTAATAAATATTTTTACTTATAAAGATTTGAACTTTTAAAGATTCCAGCTTTCTTGTACGTTTCTAAGGGCCCATTCCTCTACACTGTTGCCGGCCTAAGGCTTAGTAAACCATATGGCAATGTATATATTGACATATTATCCCCTCGGCTTTCTGTGATTCCCTACATCTCACCTTTCTTTGCAGACAAGCCTTTTGAAATACCCTTAACTTATTTCACAGCCAATAAGTCTTTGAGATAATGTGTATTTTTTAGAGAAATCATCTTATATAATTAGGCAGAAAATCTCACCTTCCATAGTTTTCTAAACAGCATAATTTCACTCTTCTCACTGCTTAATTTGTTGTATTAAACAACCTTTGAGTATTTAGCTTTATCAATGACATGTACTTTAAAAATGTTTTAGAGATCCTACCAGTCTTTGAAAACATGCTTGTTCCTTGTTTCATTTCCAGGTTTATGTATATTTTCTGCCTAGCACCTGATTATTCCAACATCTCAAGAATGGCCTAGGGAATCTAATTTTGGTATTGATTGTTTTTGCTGATTGTCTCACTTTGTAGCTGATTTCTTCATTATTGTGTAAATTTAGATCATGAGCTCATGTTTAGCTAAACAGCTGACCTTGTAAGAGGCTTAGGTGTGAATGCTCGTAAGTTTCAGCAAAAAGTTGGCAAAGATTTATTTGTGTCCCTCCAATGAGTTGCCCACAAGAACCCCGTTTTCTAGAAGTGTTGGTCCAATACTCCCTCTAGGGGTAGGGGACATAGATAGGGCTGCTTGCCGCTCCCGATCTTGGGCAGGAGCAGTGGGCGGCCTGTGGACCGGGCAGGAGCCTCTCTGCCTGTGAACCTGGAAATCATCTCTCCTGCGATCTTCGGTCACCTGGCAGGAAGCTACGATGCCCAGACCTATGGTTAGCTGTGCAGCGAGGTATACTGCGCGGACAGGTTCCACACACACTTCAACTAAGTGGGTGGCCTGAGTGGAAAAGTGAGAGTTTGGGCAGCTGTGCAGACAAAGAAGGCGCCCTATGGCCTGGGCCTTAATGCTTGTGACACCCCACTGGGCCTGCCGGGCTCTGAGGGCCCTGCCATGGGCCCCCTGCTCCCCTGCCCTTTGTTCAGTCACAGCAGAGATGGCCACACCCACTCCCTCAGTGAGGGCAGTGTTCCAGCCTCCCTCAGCCCCGCCCACTCTCCGCAGGTTACCATGGACTACAGATGCTGCATTCTGAGGCCAGGGCGTTCCGAGAATTCCAAGGGCAGACATGATGACCTTAAATGATTTCCTCTTGTGTCAGTTTTGGTAAACTGTTGGAGCTAGGAAATGGTCCACTTTACAGAAATGTTCAAATTTACTTGCATTTCATATATTCTCTGCTATAACACTGTCCTGATACTTCTATATATTCTTTAATTATGTTTGTGTTTTCCTTAATCAAAGTGTGTCTCTTAAATCTTTTCAAATAATATTCCTTGGACTTACTACCTCACCTGAATTTTATACGTTTTCTGTGGTATTAAGTTCCGCTCATATCTTTATTTATCTTTTTTCTATGTTCTCAGGGTTTATTGTTTTGATCTTCTGATGTCAATTAAAACACTTGGTTATTCATTTTCATCAATCTTTTTACTTATAAAGATTTGAACTTTTAAAGATTCCAGCTCACTTTTAAGTTTCTAAGGGTCAGGTCCTCTACATTGTGGCTGGCCTAAGGCTTAGTTCACCTTATAGCAATGTATATATTCCCATTTTCCCCTCGACTTTCTGTGATTCCCTACATCTCACCTTTCTTTGCAGACAAGCCATTTGAAATACACTTAACTTATTTCACAGCCAATAAGTCTTTGAAATAATGTCTATTTTTTAGAGAAATCTTCTTATATAATTAGGCAGAAAATCCCACCTGCCATAGTTTTCAAAACAACATAATTTCACTCTTCTCACTGCTTAATTTGTTGTATTAAACAACCTTTGAGTATTTAGCTTTATCAATGACATGTACTATAAAAATGTTTTAGAGATCCTACCAGTCTTTGAAAACATGCTTGTTCCTTGTTTCATTTCCAGGTTTATGTATATTTTCTGCCTAGCACCTGATTATTCCAACATCTGATGGGTGGCCTACGGAATCTAAATCTGGTATTGATTGTTTCTGCTGATTGTCCCCCTTTGTAGCTGATTTCTTCATTATTGTGTAAATTTAGATCATGAGCTCATATTTAGCTAAACAGCTGACCTTGTAAGAGGCTTAGGTGTGAACGCTCCTAAGTTTCAGCAAAAACTCGGCAAAGATTTATTTGTGTCCCTCCAATGAGTTGCCCCCAAGGACCTCGTTTTCTAGAAGTGTTGGTCCAATACTCCCTCTAGGGGTAGGGGACTTAGACAGGGCTGCTTTCGGCCCCCGATCTTGGGCAGGGGCAGTGGGCGGCCTGTGGCCCGGGCAGGAGCCTCTCTGCGTGTGAACCTGGGAATCATCTCTCCTGCGAACTTCGGTCACCTGGCAGGAAGCTACGATGCCCAGACCTATGGTTAGCTGTGCAGCGAGGTATACTGCGCGGACAGCTTCCACACACACTTCAACTAAGTGGGTGGCCTGAGAGGAAAAGTGAGAGTTTGGGCAGCTGTGCAGACAAAGAAGGTGCCCTATGTCCTGGGCCTAAATGTTTGTGACACCCCACTGGGCCTGCCGGGCTCTGAGGGCCCTGCCCTGAGCCCCCTGCTCCCCAGCCATTTGTTCCATCACAGCAGAGATGGCCACACCGACTCCCTCAGTGAGGGCAGTGTTCCAGCCTCCCTCAGCCCCGCCCACTCTCCGCAGGTTACCATGGACTACAGATGCTGCATTCTGAGGCCAGGGCGTAACGAGAATGCCAAGGGTAGACATGATGACCTTAAATGATTTCCTCTTGTGTCAGTTTTGGTAAACTGTAGGAGCTAGGAAATGGTCAACTTTACAGAAATGTTCAAATTTACTGGCATTTCATATATTCTCTGCTATAACATTGTCCTGATTCTTTCTATATATTCTTTAATTATGTTTGTGTTTTCCTTAATCAAAGTGTGTCTTTTAAATCTTTTCAAAGAATATTCTTTGGACTTACTACCTCACCTGAATTTTATACGTTTTCTGTGGTATTAAGTTCTGCTCATATCTTTATTTATCTTTTTTCTATGTTCTCAGGGTTTATTGTTTTGATCTTCTGATGTCAATTAAAACACTTGGTTATTCATTTTCATCAATCTTTTTACTTATAAAGATTTGAACTTTTAAAGATTCCAGCTCACTTTTAAGTGTCTAAGGGTCAGGTCCTCTACATTGTGGCTGGACTAAGTCTTAGTTCACCACATAGCAATGTATATATTGACATTTTCCCCTCGACTTTCTGTGATTCCCTACATCTCACCTTTCTTTGCAGACAAGCCATTTGAAATACACTTAACTTATTTCACAGCCAATAAGTCTTTGAAATAATGTCTATTTTTTAGAGAAATCTTCTTATATAATTAGGCAGAAAATCTCACCTGCCATAGTTTTCAAAACAGCATAATTTCACTCTTCTCAATGCTTAATCTGTGGTATTAAACAACCTTTGAGTATTTAGGTTTATCAACGACATGTACTTTAAAAATGTTTTAGAGATCCTACCAGCCTTTGAAAACCTTCTTGTTCCTTGTTTCAGTTCCAGTTTTATGTATATTTTCTGCCTTGCACCTGATTATTCCAACATCAGATGGATGGCATAGGGAATCTCATTCTGGTATTGATTGTTTCTGCTGATTCTCTCCTTTTGTAGCTGATTTCTTCAATATTTTGTAAATTTAGATCATGAGCTCATGTTTAGCTAAACAGCTGACCTTGTAAGAGGCTTAGGTGTGGACGCTGGTAAGCCTCAGCAGAAAGTCGGCAAAGATTTATTTGTGTCCCTCCAATGAGTTGCCCGCAAGTACCCCGTTTTCTATAAGTGTTGGTCCAATACTCCTTCGAGAGGCACTGGACTCAGACATGGCTGCTTTTCAGCCTTCGATCTGGGGCAGGGCCAGAGGGCGGCCTGTGGCCCGGGCAAGAGCATCTCCACATGTGTCCCAGGGACCCATTTGCCTGCGAACTTCGGTCACCTGGCAGGAAGGTACGATGCACTGACCTATGGTTAGCTGTGCAGCGAGGTGTACTGGGCGGACAGGTTCCAAACACACTTCAAATAAGAGGGCGGCCTGAGTGGAATGGTGAGAGTTTGGGCAGCTGTGCAGACAAAGAAGGCGCCCTTTGTCCTGGGCCTAAATGCTTGTGACACCCCACTGGGTCTGCCGGGCTCTGAGGGCCCTGCCGTGGGCCCCCTGCTCCCCTGCCCTTTGTTCAGTCACAGCAGAGATGGCCACACCCACTCCCTCAGTGAGGGCAGTCTTCCAAACTCCCTCAGCCACGCCCCCTCTCCGCAGGTTACCATGGACTACAGATGCTGCATTCTGAGGCCATAGCGTTCCGAGAATGCCAAGGGCAGACATGATGACCTTAAATGATTTCCTCTTGTGTCAGTTTTGGTAAAGTTTAGCAGCTAGGAAATGGTCCGCTTTACAGAAATGTTCAAATTTACTGGCATTTCATATATTCTCTGCTATAACATTGTCCTGTTTCTTTCTGTATATTCTTTACTTATGTTTTTGTTTTCCTTAATCAAAGTGTGTCTTTTAAATCTTTTCAAAGAATATTCTTTGGACTTACTAAATCACCTGAATTTTATACGTTTTCTGTTGTATTAAGTTCTGCTCATATCTTTATTTATCTTTTCTCTATGTTCTCAGGGTTTATTGTTTTGATTTTCTGATGTCAAGTAAAACACTTGGTTATTCATTTTAATAAATATTTTTACTTATAAAGATTTGAACTTTTAAAGATTCCAGCTTACTTGTACGTTTCTAAGGGTCCATTCCTCTACACTGTTGCCGGCCTAAGGCTTAGATCACCATTAGCAATGTATATATTGACATATTATCCCCTCGGCTTTCTGTGATTCCCTACATCTCACCTTTCTTTGCAGACAAGCCATTTGAAATACACTTAACTTATTTCACAGCCAATAATTCTTTGAAATAATGTGTATTTTTTAAAGAAATCATCTTATATAATTAGGCAGAAAATCTCACCTTTCATAGTTTTCTAAACAGCATAATTTCACTCTTCTCACTGCTTAATTTGTTGTATTAAAGGACATTTGAGTATTTAGCTTTATCAATGACATGTTCTTTAAAAATGTTTTAGAGATCCTACCAGTCTTTGAAAACCTCCTTGTTCCTTGTTTCATTTCCAGGTTTATGTATATTTTCTGCCTAGCACCTGATTATTCCAACATCTGATGGGTGGCCTAGGGAATCTAATATTGGTATTGATTGTTTTTGCTGATTGTCTCCCTTTGTAGCTGATTTCTTCAATATTGTGTAAATTTAGATCATGAGCTCATGTTTAGCTAAACAGCTGACCTTGTAAGAGGCTTAGGTGTGAACGCTGGTAAGCTTCAGCAGAAAGTCGGCAAAGATTTATTTGTGTCCCTCCAATGAGTTGCCCGCAAGGACCCCGTTTTCAACATGTGTTGGTCCAATACTCCTTCGAGAGGCAGTGGACTCAGACATGGCTGCTTTTCAGCCTTCGATCTGGGGCAGGGCCAGTGGGCGGCCTGTGGCCCGGGCAAGAGCCTCTCCGCATGTATCCCAGGGACCCATTTGCCTGCGAACTTCGGTCACCTGGCAGGAAGCTACGATGCCCTGACCTATGGTGAGCTGTGCAGCGAGGAGTACTGCGCGGACAGGTTCCAAACACACTTCAAATAAGAGGGCGGCCTGAGTGGAAAGGTGAGAGTTTGGGCAGCTGTGCAGACAAAGAAGGCGCCCTTTGGCCTGGGCCTAAATGCTTGTGACACCCCACTGAGTCTGCCGGGCTCTGAGGGCCCAGCCCTGGGCCCCCTGCTCCCCTGCCCTTTGTTCAGTCACAGCAGAGATGGCCACACCCACTCCCTCAGTGAGGGCACTCTTCCAAACTCCCTCAGCCATGCCCCCTCTCCGCAGGTTCCCATGGACTACAGATGCTGCATTCTGAGGCCAGGGCGTTCCGAGAATGCCAAGGGCAGACATGATGACCTGAAATGATTTCCTCTTGTGTCAGTTTTGGTAAACTTTAGGAGCTAGGAAATGGTCCGCTTTACAGAAATGTTCAAATTTACTGGCATTTCATATATTCTCTGCTATAACATTGTCCTGATTCTTTCTGTATATTCTTTACTTATGTTTTTGTTTTCATAATCAAAGTGTGTCTTTTAAATCTTTTCAAAGAATATTCTTTGGACTTACTAAATCACCTGAATTTTATACGTTTTCTGTTGTATTAAGTTCTGCTCATATCTTTATTTATCTTTTTTCTATGTTCTCAGGGTTTATTGTTTTGATTTTCTGATGTCAAGTAAAACACTTGGTTATTCATTTTAATAAATCTTTTTACTTATAAAGATTTGAACTTTTAAAGATTCCAGCTTACTTGTACGTTTCTAAGGGTCCATTCCTCTACACTGTTGCCGGCCTAAGGCTTAGTTCACCATATAGCAATGTATATATTGACATATTATCCCCTCGGCTTTCTGTGATTCCCTACATCTCACCTTTCTTTGCAGACAAGCCATTTGAAATACCCTTAACTTATTTCACAGCCAATAATTCTTTGAAATAATGTGTATTTTTTAGAGAAATCATCTTATATAATTAGGCAGAAAATCTCACCTTCCATAGTTTTCTAAACAGCATAATTTCACTCTTCTCACTGCTTAATTTGTTGTATTAAACAACATTTGAGTATTTAGCTTTATCAATGATATGTACTTTAAAAATGTTTTAGAGATCCTACCAGTCTTTGAAAACATGCTTGTTCCTTGTTTCATTTCCAGGTTTATGTATATTTTCTGCCTAGCACCTGATTATTCCAACATCTCAAGGATGGCCTAGGGAATCTAATTCTGGTATTGATTGTTTTTGCTGATTGTCTCCCTTTATAGCTGATTTCTTCAATATTGTGTAAATTTAGATCATGAGCTCATGTTTATCTAAACAGCTGACCTTGTAAGAGACTTAGGTGTGAACGCTCGAAAGTTGCAGCAAAAAGTCGGCAAAGATTTATTTGTGTCCCTCCAATGAGTTGCCCACAAGGACCCCGTTTTCTAGAAGTGTTGGTCCAATACTCCCTCTAGGGGTAGGGGACTTAGACAGGGCTGCTTTCGGCCCCCAATCTTGGGCAGGGGCAGTGGGCGGCCTGTGGCCCGGGCAGGAGCCTCTCTGCGTGTGAACCTGGGAATCATCTCTCCTGCGAACTTCGGTCACCTGGCAGGAAGCTACGATGCCCAGACCTATGGTTAGCTGTGCAGCGAGGTATACTGCGCGGACAGCTTCCACACACACTTCAACTAAGTGGGTGGCCTGAGTGGAAATGTGAGAGTTTGGGCAGCTGTGCAGACAAAGAAGGTGCCCTATGGCCTGGGCCTAAATGTTTGTGACACCCCACTGGGCCTGCCGGGCTCTGAGTGCCCTTCCTTGGGCCCCCTGCTCCCCTGCCCTTTGTTCAGTCACAGCAGAGATGGCCACACCCACTCCCTCAGTGAGGGCAGTGTTCCAGCCTCCCTCAGCCCCGCCCACTCTCCGCAGGTTACCATGGACTACAGATGCTGCATTCTGAGGCCAGGGCGTAACGAGAATGCCAAGGGCAGACATGATGACCTTAAATGATTTCCTCTTGTGTCAGTTTTGGTAAACTGTAGGAGCTAGGAAATGGTCAACTTTACAGAAATGTTCAAATTTACTGGCATTTCATATATTCTCTGCTATAACATTGTCCTGATTCTTTCTATATATTCTTTAATTATGTTTGTGTTTTCCTTAATCAAAGTGTGTCTTTTAAATCTTTTCAAAGAATATTCTTTGGACTTACTACCTCACCTGAATTTTATACGTTTTCTGTGGTATTAAGTTCTGCTCATATCTTTATTTATCTTTTTTCTATGTTCTCAGGGTTTATTGTTTTGATCTTCTGATGTCAATTAAAACACTTGGTTATTCATTCTCATCAATCTTTTTACTTATAAAGATTTGAACTTTTAAAGATTCCAGCTCACTTTTAAGTTTCTAAGGGTCAGGTCCTCTACATTGTGGCTGGCCTAAGGCTTAGTTCACCATATAGCTATGTATATATTAACATTTTCCCCTCGACTTTCTGTGATTCCCTACATCTCACCTTTCTTTGCAGACAAGCCATTTGAAATACACTTAACTTATTTCACAGCCAATAAGTCTTTGAAATAATCTGTATTTTTTAGAGAAATCTTCTTATATAATTAGGCAGAAAATCTCACCTGCCATAGTTTTCAAAACAGCATAATTTCACTCTTCTCAATGCTTAATCTGTGGTATTAAACAACCTTTGAGTATTTAGCTTTATCAACGACATGTACTTTAAAAATGTTTTAGAGATCCTACCAGCCTTTGAAAACCTCCTTGTTCCTTGTTTCAGTTACAGTTTTATGTATGTTTTCTGCCTTGCACCTGATTATTCCAACATCAGATGGATGGCCTAGGGAATCTCATTCTGGTATTGATTGTTTTTGCTGATTGTCTCACTTTGTAGCTGATTTCTTCAATATTGTGTAAATTTAGATCATGAGCTCATGTTTAGCTAAACAGCTGACCTTGTAAGAGGCTTAGGTGTGAACGCTGGTAAGCTTCAGCAGAAAGTCGGCAAAGATTTATTTGTGTCCCTCCAATGAGTTGCCCGCAAGGACCCCGTTTTCTACAAGTGTTGGTCCAATACTCCTTCGAGAGGCAGTGGACTCAGACATGGTTGCTTTTCAGCCTTCGATCTGGGGCAGGGCCAGTGGGCGGCCTGTGGCCCGGGCAGGAACCTCTCCGCATGTGTCCCAGGGACCCATTTCCCTACGAACTTCGGTCACCTGGCAGGAAGGTACGATGCCCTGACCTATGGTTAGCTATGCAGCGAGGTGTACTGTGCGGACAGGTTCCAAACACACTTCAAATAAGAGGGCGGCCTGAGTGGAAAGGTGAGAGTTTGGGCAGCTGTGCAGACAAAGAAGGCGCCCTTTGGCCTGGGCCTAAATGCTTGTGACACCCCACTGGGTCTGCCGGGCTCTGAGGGCCTGCCCTGGGCCCCCTCCTCCCCTGCCCTTTGTTCAGTCACAGCAGAGATGGCCACACCCACTCGCTCAGTGAGGGCAGTCTTCCAAACTCCCTCAGCCACGCCCCCTCTCCTCAGGTTACCATGGACTACAGATGCTGCATTCTGAGGCCAGGGCGTTCCGAGAATGCCAAGGGCAGACATGATGACCTTAAATGATTTCCTCTTGTGTCAGTTTTGGTAAACTTTAGGAGCTAGGAAATGGTCCGCTTTACAGAAATGTTCAAATTTACTGGCATTTCATATATTCTCTGCTATAACATTGTCCTGATTCTTTCTGTATATTCTTTACTTATGTTTTTGTTTTCCTTAATCAAAGTGTGTCTTTTAAATCTTTTCAAAGAATATTCTTTGGACTTACTAAATCACCTGAATTTTATACGTTTTCTGTTGTATTAAGTTCTGCTCATATCTTTATTTGTCTTTTTTCTGTGTTCTCATGGTTTATTGTTTTGATTTTCTGATGTCAAGTAAAACACTTGTTTATTCATTTTAATAAATCTTTTTACTTATAAAGATTTGAACTTTTAAAGATTCCAGCTTACTTGTACGTTTCTAAGGGTCCATTCCTCTACACTGTTTCCGGCCTAAGGCTTAGTTCACCATATAGCAATGTATATATTGACATATTATCCCCTCGGCTTTCTGTGATTCCCTACATCTCACCTTTCTTTGCAGACAAGCCATTTGAAATACCCTTAACTTATTTCACAGCCAATAATTCTTTGAAATAATGTGTATTTTTTAGAGAAATCATCTTATATAATTAGGCAGAAAATCTCACCTTCCATAGTTTTCTAAACAGCATAATTTCACACTTCTCACTGCTTAATTTGTTGTATTAAACAACCTTTGTGTATTTAGCTTTATCAATGACATGTACTATAAAAATGTTTTAGAGATCCTACCAGTCTTTGACAACATGCTTGTTCCTTGTTTCATTTCCAGGTTTATGTATATTTTCTGCCTAGCACCTGATTATTCCAACATCTCAAGGATGGCCTAGGGAATCTAAATCTGGTATTGATTGTTTTTGCTGCATGTCTCCCCTTGTAGCTGATTTCTTCATTATTGTGTAAATTTAGATCATGAGCTCATGTTTAGCTAAACAGCTGACCTTGTAAGAGGCTTAGGTGTGAACGGTCGTAAGTTTCAGCAAAAAGTCGGCAAAGATTTATTTGTGTCCCTCCAATGAGTTGCCCACAAAGACCCCGTTTTCTAGAAGTGTTGGTCCAATACTCCTTCTAGGAGTAGGGGACTTAGACAAGGCTGCTTTCGGCCCCCGATCTTGGGCAGGGGCAGTGGGCGGCCTGTGGCCCGGGCAGGAGCCTCTCTGCGTGTGAACCTGGGAATCATCTCTCCTGCGAACTTCGGTCACCTGGCAGGAAGCTACGATGCCCAGACCTATGGTTAGCTGTGCAGCGAGGTATACTGCGCAGACAGGTTCCACACACACTTCAACTAAGTGTGTGGCCTGAGTGGAAAAGTGAGAGTTTGGGCAGCTGTGCAGACAAAGAAGGTGCCCTATGGCCTGGGCCTAAAGGTTTGTGACACACAACTGGGCCTGCCCGGCTCTGAGGGCCCTGCCCTGGGCCCCCTGCTCCCCTGCCTTTTGTTCAGTCACAGCAGAGATGGCCACACACACTCCCTCAGTGAGGGCAGTGTTCCAGCCTCCCTCAGCCCCGCCCACTCTCCGCAGTTTACCATGGACTACAGATTCTGCATTCTGAGGCCAGTGCGTTCCGAGAATGCCAAGGGCAGACATGATGACCTTAAATGATTACCTCTTGTGTCAGTTTTGGTAAACTGTAGGAGCTAGGAAATGGTCAACTTTACAGAAATGTTCAAATTTACTGGCATTTCATATATTCTCTGCTATAACTTTGTCCTGATTCTTTCTATATATTCTTTACTTATGTTTTTGTTTTTGTTAATCAAAGTGTTTCTTTTAAATCTTTTCAAAGAATATTCTTTGGACTTACTAAATCACCTAAATTTTATACGTTTTCTGTGGTATTAAGTTCTGCTCATATCTTTATTTATCTTTTTTCTATGTTCTCAGGGTTTATTGTTTTGATCTTCTGATGTCAATTAAAACACTTGGTTATTCATTTTCATCAATCTTTTTACTTATAAAGATTTGAACTTTTAAAGATTCCAGCTCACTTTTAAGTTTCTAAGGGTCAGGTCCTCTACATTGTGGCTGGCCTATGGCTTAGTTCACCATATAGCAATGTATATATTGACATTTTCCCCTCGACTTTCTGTGATTCCCTACATCTCAACTTTCTTTGCAGACAAGCCATTTGAAATACACTTAACTTATTTCACAGCCAATAATTCTTTGAAATAATCTGTATTTTTTAGAGAAAACTTCTTATATAATTAGGCAGAAAATCTCACCTGCCATAGTTTTCAAAACAGCATAATTTCACTCTTCTCAATGCTTAATCTGTGGTATTAAACAACCTTTGAGTATTTAGGTTTATCAACGACATGTACTTTAAAAATGTTTTAGAGATCCTACCAGCCTTTGAAAACCTCCTTGTTCCTTGTTTCAGTTCCAGTTTTATGTATGTTTTCTGCCTTGCACCTGATTATTCCAACATCAGATGGATGGCCTAGGGAATCTCATTCTGGTATTGATTGTTTTTGCTGATTGTCTCACTTTGTAGCTGATTTCTTTAATATTGTGTAAATTTCGATCATGAGCTCATGTTTAGCTAAACAGCTGACCTTGTAAGAGGCTTAGGTGTGAACGCTGGTAAGCTTCAGCAGAAAGTCGGCAAAGATTTATTTGTGTCCCTCCAATGAGTTGCCCGCAAGGACCCCGTTTTCTACAAGTGTTGGTCCAATACTCCTTCGAGAGGCAGTGGACTCAGACATGGTTACTTTTCTGCCTTCGATCTGGGGCAGGGCCAGTGGGCGGCCTGTGGCCCGGGCAAGAGCCTCTCCGCATGTGTCCCAGGGACCCATTTGCCTGCGAACTTCGGTCACCTGGCAGGAAGGTACGATGCCCTGACCTATGGTTAGCTATGCAGCGAGGTGTACTGCGCGGACAGGTTCCAAACACACTTCAAATAAGAGGGCGGCCTGAGTGGAAAGGTGAGAGTTTGGGCAGCTGTGCAGACAAAGAAGGCGCCCTTAGGCCTGGGCCTAAATGCTTGTGACACCCCACTGGGTCGGCCGGGCTCTGAGGGCCCTGCCCTGGGCCCCCTGCTCCCCTGCCCTTTGTTCAGTCACAGCAGAGATGGCCACACCCACTCGCTCAGTGAGGGCAGTCTTCCAAACTCCCTCAGCCACGCCCCCTCTCCGCAGGTTTCCATTGACTACAGATGCTGCATTCTGAGGCCAGGGCGTTCCGAGAATGCCAAGGGCAGACATGATGACCTTAAATGATTACCTCTTGTGTCAGTTTTGGTAAACTTCAGGAGCTAGGAAATGGTCAACTTTACAGAAATGTTCAAATTTACTGGCATTTCATATATTCTCTGCTATAACATTGTCCTGATTCTTTCTGTATATTCTTTACTTATGTTTTTGTTTTCCTTAATCAAAGTGTGTCTTTTAAATCTTTTCAAAGAATATTCTTTGGACTAACTAAATCACCTGAATTTTATACGTTTTCTGTTGTTTTAAGTTCTGCTCATATCTTTATTTGTCTTTTTTCTGTGTTCTCACGTTTTATTGTTTTGATTTTCTGATGTCAAGTAAAACACTTGGTTATTCATTTGAATAAATCTTTTTACTTATAAAGATTTGAACTTTTAAAGATTCCAGCTTACTTGTACGTTTCTAAGGGTCCATTCCTCTACACTGTTGCCGGCCTAAGGCTTAGTTCACCATATAGCAATGTATATATTGACATATTATCCCCTCGGCTTTCTGTGATACCCTACATCTCACCTTTCTTTGCAGACAAGCCATTTGAAATACCCTTAACTTATTTCACAGCCAATAATTCTTTGAAATAATGTGTATTTTTTAGAGAAATCATCTTATATAATTAGGCAGAAAATCTCACCTTCCATAGTTTTCTAAACAGCATAATTTCACTCTTCTCACTGCTTAATTTGTTGTATCACACAACCTTTGAGTATTTAGCTTTATCAATGACATGTACTATAAAAATGTTTTAGAGATCCTACCAGTCTTTGAAAACATGCTTCTTCCTTGTTTCATTTCCAGGTTTATGTATATTTTCTGCCTAGCACCTGATTATTCCAACATCTCAAGGACGGCCTAGGGAATCTAATTCTGGTATTGATTGTTTTTGCTGATTGTCTCCCTTTGTAGCTGATTTCTTCATTATTGTGTAAATTTAGATCATGAGCTCATGTTTAGCTAAACAGCTGACCTTGTAAGAGGCTTACGTGTGAACGCTCGTAAGTTTCAGCAAAAAGTCGGCAAAGATTTATTTGTGTCCCTCCAATGAGTTGCCCACAAGGACCCCGTTTTCTAGAAGTGTTGGTCCAATACTCCTTCTAGGAGTAGGGGACTTAGACAAGGCTGCTTTCGGCCCCCGATCTTGGGCAGGGGCAGTGGGCGGCCTGTGGCCCGGGCAGGAGACTCTCTGCGTGTGAACCTGGGAATCATCTCTCCTGCGAACTTTTGTCACCTGGCAGGAAGCTACGATGCCCAGACCTATGGTTAGCTGTGCAGCGAGGTATACTGCGTGGACAGGTTCCAAACACACTTCAACTAAGTGGGTGGCCTGAGAGGAAAAGTGAGAGTTTGGGCAGCTGTGCAGACAAAGAAGGTGCCCTATGGCCTGGGCCTAAATGCTTGTGACACCCCACTGGGCCTGCCGGGCTCTGAGGGCCCTGCCTTGGGCCCCCTGCTCCCCTGCCCTTTGTTCCGTCACAGCAGAGATGGCCACACCCACTCCCTCTGTGAGGGCAGTGTTCCAGCCTCCCTCAGCCCCGCCCACTCTCCGCAGGTTACCATGGACTACAGATGCTGCATTCTGAGGCCAGGGCGTTCCGAGAATCTCAAGGGCAGACATGATGACCTTAAATGATTTCCTCTTGTGTCAGTTTTGGTAAACTTTATTAGCTAGGAAATGGTCCGCTTTACAGAAATGTTCAAATTTACTGGCATTTCATATATTCTCTGCTATAACATTGTCCTGATTCTTTCTGTATATTCTTTACTTATGTTTTTGTTTTCCTTAATCAAAGTGTGTCTTTTAAATCTTTTCAAAGAATATTCTTTGGACTTACTAAATCACCTGAATTTTATACGTTTTCTTTTGTATTAAGTTCTGCTCATATCTTTATTTATCTTTTTTCTATGTTCTCAGGGTTTATTGTTTTGATTTTCTGATGTCAAGTAAAACACTTGGTTATTCATTTTAATAAATCTTTTTACTTATAAAGATTTGAACTTTTAAAGATTCCAGCTTACTTGTACGTTTCTAAGGGTCCATTCCTCTACACTGTTGCCGGCCTAAGACTTAGATCACCTTTAGCAATATATATTGACATATTATCCCCTCGGCTTTCTGTGATTCCCTACATCTCACCTTTCTTCTCAGACAAGCCATTTGAAATACCCTTAACTTATTTCACAGCCAATAATTCTTTGAAATAAGGTGTATTTTTTAGAGAAATCATCTTATATAATTAGGCAGAAAATCTCACTTTCCATAGTTTTCTAAACAGCATAATTTCAATCTTCTCACTGCTTAATTTGTTGTATTAAAGAACCTTTCAGTATTTAGCTTTATCAATGACATGTACTTTAAAAATGTTTTAGAGATCCTACCAGTCTTTGAAAACCTCCTTGTTCCTTGTTTCATTTCCAGGATTATGTATATTTTCTGCCTAGCACCTGATTATTCCAACATCTGATGGGTGGCCTAAGGAATCTAATTCTGGTATTGATTGTTTTTGCTGATTGTCTCCCTTTGTAGCTGATTTCTTCAATATTGTGTAAATTTAGATCATGAGCTCATGTTTAGCTAAACAGCTGACCTTGTAAGAGGCTTAGGTGTGAACGCTCGTAAGTTTCAGCAAAAAGTCGGCAAAGATTTATTTGTGTCCCACCAATGAGTTGCCCACAAGGACCCCGTTTTCTAGAAGTGTTGGTCCAATACTCCCTCTAGGGGTAGGGGACTTAGACAGGGCTGCTTTCGGCCCCCAATCTTGGGCAGGGGCAGTGGGCGGCCTGAGGCCCGGGCAGGAGCCTCTCTGCGTGTGAACCTGGGAATCATCTCTCCTGCGAACTTCGGTCACCTGGCAGGAAGCTACGATGCCCAGACCTATGGTTAGCTGTGCAGCGAGGTATACTGCACGGACAGGTTCCACACACACTTCAACTAATTGGGTGGCCTGAGTGGAAAAGTGAGAGTTTGGGCAGCTGTGCAGACAAAGAATGTGCCCTATGGCCTGGGCCTAAAGGCTTTTGACACACCACTGGGCCTGCCGTGCTCTGAGGGCCCTGCCCTGGGCCCCCTGCTCCCCTGCCCTTTGTTCAGTCACAGCAGAGATGGCCACACCCACTCCCTCAGTGAGGGCAGTGTTCCAGCCTCCCTCAGCCCCGCCCACACTCCGCAGGTTACCATGGACTACAGATGCTGCCTTCTGAGGCCAGGGCGTTCCGAGAATGCCAAGGGCAGACATGATGACCTTAAATGATTTCCTCTTGTGTCAGTTTTGGTAAACTGTAGGAGCTAGGAAATGGTCAACTTTACAGAAATGTTCAAATTTACTGGCATTTCATATATTCTCTGCTATAACTTTGCCCTGATTCTTTCTATATATTATTTAATTATGTTTTTGTTTTCCTTAATCAAAGTGTGTCTTTTTTTTTTTTTTTTTTTTTTTTTTTTTTTAAAGAATGTCCTTTAGACTGAACAGGCTGCAGATTCCAGCCTTATTCACACATTGCATCTGTTCTCTGCTAAAGTGTGTCTTTTAAATCTTTTCAAAGAATATTCTTTGGACTTACTTCCTCACCTGAATTTTATACGTTTTCTGTGGTATTAAGTTCTGCTCATATCTTTATTTATCTTTTTTCTATGTTCTCAGGGTTTATTGTTTTGATCTTCTGATGTCAATTAAAACACTTGGTTATTCATTTTCATCAATTTTTTACTTATAAAGATTTGAACTTTTAAAGATTCCAGCTCACGTTTAAGTTTCTAAGGGTCAGGTCCTCTACATTGTGGCTGGCCTAAGGCTTAGTTCACCATATAGCAATGTATATATTGACATTTTCCCCTCGACTTTCTGTGATTCCCTACATCTCACCTTTCTTTGCAGACAAGCCATTTGAAATACACTTAACTTATTTCACAGCCAATAAGTCTTTGAAATAATGTCTATTTTAGAGAAACCTTCTTATATAATTAGGCAGAAAATCTCACCTGCCATAGTTTTCAAAACAGCATAATTTCACTCTTCTCAATGCTTAATCTGTGGTATTAAACAACCTTTGAGTATTTAGGTTTATCAACGACATGTACTTTAAAAATGTTTTAGAGATCCTACCAGCCTTTGAAAACCTCCTTGTTCCTTGTTTCAGTTCCAGGTTTATGTATATTTTCTTCTTTGCACCTGAGTATAAAAACATCAGATGGATGGCCAAGGGAATCTCATTCTGGTATTGATTGTTTTTGCTGATTGTCTCACTTTGTAGCTGATTTCTTCAATATAGTGTAAAATTAGATCATGAGCTCTTGTTTAGCTAAACAGCTGACTTTGTAAGAGGCTTAGGTGTGAACGCTGGTAAGCTTCAGCAGAAAGTCGGCAAAGATTTTTTTGTGTCCCTCCAATGAGTTGCCCGCAAGGACCCCGTTTTCTACAAGTGTTGGTCCAATACTCCTTCGAGAGGCAGTGGACTCAGACATGGCTGCTGTTCAGCCTTCGATCTGGGGCAGGGCAAGTGGGCGGCCTGTGGCCCGGGGAGGAGCCTCTCCGCATGAGTCCCAGGGACCCATTTTCCTGCGAACTTCGTTCACCGGGCAGGAAGCTACGATGCCCTGACCTATGGGTAGCTGTGCAGCGAGGTGTACTGCGCGGACAGGTTCCAAACACACTTCAAATAAGAGGGCGGCCTGAGTGGAAAGGTGAGAGTTTGGGCAGCTGTGCAGACAAAGAAGGCGCCCTTTGGCCTGGGCCTAAATGCTTGTGACACCCCACTGGGTCTGCCGTGCTCTGAGGGCCCTCCCCTGGGCCCCCTGCTCCCCTGCCCTTTGTTCAGTCACAGCAGAGATGGCCACACCCACTCCCTCAGTGAGGGCAGACTTCCAACCTCCCTCAGCCACGCCCCTTCTCCGCAGGTTACCATGGACTACAGATGCTGCATTCTGAGGCCAGGGCGTTCCGAGAATGCCAAGGGCAGACATGATGACTTTAAATGATTTCCTCTTGTTTCAGTTTTGGTAAACTTTAGGAGCTAGGAAATGGTCCGCTTTACAGAAATGTTTAAATTTACTGGCATTTCATATATTCTCTGCTATAACATTGTCCTGATTCTTTCTTTATATTCTTTACTTATGTTTTTGTTTTCCTTAATCAAAGTGTGTCTTTTAAATCTTTTCAAAGAATATTCTTTGGACTTACTAAATCACCTGAATTTTATACGTTTTCTTTTGTATTAAGTTCTGCTCATATCTTTATTTATCTTTTTTCCATGTTCTCAGGGTTTATTGTTTTGATTTTCTGATGTCAAGTAAAACACTTGGTTATTCATTTTAATAAATATTTTTACTTATAAAGATTTGAACTTTTAAAGATTCCAGCTTACTTGTACGTTTCTAAGGGTCCATTCCTCTACACTGTTGCCGGCCTAAGACTTAGATCACCTTTAGCAATATATATTGACATATTATCCCCTCGGCTTTCTGTGATTCCCTACATCTCACCTTTCTTTTCAGACAAGCCATTTGAAATACCCTTAACTTATTTCACAGCCAATAATTCTTTGAAATAAGGTGTATTTTTTAGAGAAATCATCTTATATAATTAGGCAGAAAATCTTACTTTCCATAGTTTTCTAAACAGCATAATTTCAATCTTCTCACTGCTTAATTTGTTGTATTAAAGAACCTTTCAGTATTTAGCTTTATCAATGACATGTACTTTAAAAATGTTTTAGAGATCCTACCAGTCTTTGAAAACCTCCTTGTTCCTTGTTTCATTTCCAGGATTATGTATATTTTCTGCCTAGCATCTGATTATTCCAACATCTGATGGGTGGCCTAAGGAATCTAATTCTGGTATTGATTGTTTTTGCTGATTGTCTCCCTTTGTAGCTGATTTCTTCAATATTGTGTAAATTTAGATCATGAGCTCATGTTTAGCTAAACAGCTGACCTTGTAAGAGGCTTAGGTGTGAACGCTCGTAAGTTTCAGCAAAAAGTCGGCAAAGATTTATTTGTGTCCCTCCAATGAGTTGCCCACAAGGACCCCGTTTTCTAGAAGTGTTGGTCCAATACTCCCTCTAGGGGTAGGGGACTTAGACAGGGCTGCTTTCGGCCCCCGATCTTGGGCAGGGGCAGTGGGCGGCCTGAGGCCCGGGCAGGAGCCTCTCTGCGTGTGAACCTGGGAATCATCTCTCCTGCGAACTTCGGTCACCTGGCAGGAAGCTACGATGCCCAGACCTATGGTTAGCTGTGCAGCGAGGTATACTGCGCGGACAGGTTCCACACACACTTCAACTAATTGGGTGGCCTGAGTGGAAAAGTGAGAGTTTGGGCAGCTGTGCAGACAAAGAAGGTGCCCTATGGCCTGGGCCTAAAGGCTTGTGACACACCACTGGGCCTGCCGTGCTCTGAGGGCCCTGCCCTGGGCCCCCGGCTCCCCTGCCCTTTGTTCAGTCACAGCAGAGATGGCCACACCCACTCCCTCAGTGAGGGCAGTGTTCCAGCCTCCCTCAGCCCCGCCCACACTCCGCAGGTTACCATGGACTACAGATGCTGCATTCTGAGGCCAGGGCGTTCCGAGAATGCCAAGGGCAGACATGATGACCTTAAATGATTTCCTCTTGTGTCAGTTTTGGTAAACTGTAGGAGCTAGGAAATGGTAAACTTTACAGAAATGTTCAAATTTACTGTCATTTCATATATTCTCTGCTATAACTTTGCCCTGATTCTTTCTATATATAATTTAATTATGTTTTTGTTTTCCTTAATCAAAGTGTGTCTTTTAAATCTTTTCAAAGAATATTCTTTGGACTTACTTCCTCACCTGAATTTTATACGTTTTCTGTGGTATTAAGTTCTGCTCATATCTTTATTTATCTTTTTTCTATGTTCTCAGGGTTTATTGTTTTGATCTTCTGATGTCAATTAAAACACTTGGTTATTCATTTTCATCAATCTTTTTACTTATAAAGATTTGAACTTTTAAAGATTCCAGCTCACGTTTAAGTTTCTAAGGGTCAGGTCCTCTACATTGTGGCTGGCCTAAGGCTTAGTTCACCATATAGCAATGTATATATTGACATTTTCCCCTCGACTTTCTGTGATTCCCTACATCTCACCTTTCTTTGCAGACAAGCCATTTGAAATACACTTAACTTATTTCACAGCCAATAAGTCTTTGAAATAATGTCTATTTTTTAGAGAAACCTTCTTATATAATTAGGCAGAAAATCTCACCTGCCATAGTTTTCAAAACAGCATAATTTCACTCTTCTCAATGCTTAATCTGTGGTATTAAACAACCTTTGAGTATTTAGGTTTATCAACGACATGTACTTTAAAAATGTTTTAGAGATCCTACCAGCCTTTGAAAACCTCCTTGTTCCTTGTTTCAGTTCCAGTTTTATGTATATTTTCTTCCTTGCACCTGAGTATAACAACATCAGATGGATGGCCAAGGGAATCTCATTCTGGTATTGATTGTTTTTGCTGATTGTCTCACTTTGTAGCTGATTTCTTCAATATAGTGTAAAATTAGATCATGAGCTCTTGTTTAGCTAAACAGCTGACCTTGTAAGAGGCTTAGGTGTGAACGCTGGTAAGCTTCAGCAGAAAGTGGGCAAAGATTTTTTTTTGTCCCTCCATTGAGTTGCCCGCAAGGACCCCGTTTTCTACAAGTGTTGGTCCAATACTCCTTCGAGAGGCAGTGGACTCAGACATGGCTGCTTTTCAGCCTTCGATCTGGGGCAGGGCAAGTGGGCGGCCTGTGGCCCGGGGAGGAGCCTCTCCGCATGAGTCCCAGGGACCCATTTTCCTGCGAACTTCGGTCACCTGGCAGGAAGCTACGATGCCCTGACCTATGGGTAGCTGTGCAGCGAGGTGTACTGCGCGGACAGGTTCCAAACACACTTCAAATAAGAGGGCGGCCTGAGTGGAAAGGTGAGAGTTTGGGCAGCTGTGCAGACAAAGAAGGCGCCCTTTGGCCTGGGCCTAAATGCTTGTGACACCCCACTGGGTCTGCCGTGCTCTGAGGGCCCTCCCCTGGGCCCCCTGATCCCCTGCCCTTTGTTCAGTCACAGCAGAGATGGCCACACCCACTCCCTCAGTGAGGGCAGACTTCCAACCTCCCTCAGCCACGCCCCTTCTCCGCAGGTTACCATGGACTACAGATGCTGCATTCTGAGGCCAGGGCGTTCCGAGAATGCCAAGGGCAGACATGATGACTTTAAATGATTTCCTCTTGTTTCAGTTTTGGTAAACTTTAGGAGTTAGGAAATGGTCCGCTTTACAGAAATGTTTAAATTTACTGGCATTTCATATATTCTCTGCTATAACATTGTCCTGATTCTTTCTTTATATTCTTTACTTATGTTTTTGTTTTCCTTAATCAAAGTGTGTCTTTTAAATCTTTTCAAAGAATATTCTTTGGACTTACTAAATCACCTGAATTTTATACGTTTTCTGTTGTATTAAGTTCTGCTCATATCTTTATTTATCTTCTTTCTATGTTCTCAGGGTTTATTGTTTTGATTTTCTGATGTCAAGTAAAACACTTGGTTATTCATTTTAATAAATCTTTTTACTTATAAAGATTTGAACTTTTAAAGATTCCAGCTTACTTGTACGTTTCTAAGGGTCCATTCCTCTACACTGTTGCCGGCCTAAGGCTTAGTTCACCATATAGCAATGTATATATTGACATATTATCCCCTCGGCTTTCTGTGATTCCCTACATCTCACCTTTCTTTGCAGACAAGCCATTTGAAATACCCTTAACTTATTTCACAGCCAATAATTCTTTGAAATAATGTGTATTTTTTAGAGAAATCATCTTATATAATTAGGCAGAAAATCTCACCTTCCATAGTTTTCTAAACAGCATAATTTCACTCTTCTCACTGCTTAATTTGTTGTATTAAACAACCTTTGAGTATTTAGCTTTATCAATGACATGTACTTTAAAAATGTTTTAGAGATCCTACCAGTCTTTGAAAACATGCTTGTTCCTTGTTTCATTTCCAGGTTTATGTATATTTTCTGCCTAGCACCTGATTATTCCAACATCTCAAGGATGGCCTAGGGAATCTAATTCTGGTATTGATTGTTTTTGCTGATTGTCTCCCTTTGTAGCTGATTTCTTCATTATTGTGTAAATTTAGATCATGAGCTCATGTTGAGCTAAACAGCTGACCTTGTAAGAGGCTTAGGTGTGAACACTCGTAAGTTTCAGCAAAAAGTCGGCAAAGATTAATTTGTGTCCCTCCAATGAGTTGCCCACAAGGACCCCGTTTTCTAGAAGTGTTGGTCCAATACTCCTTCTAGGAGTAGGGGACTAAGACAGGGCTGCTTTCGGCCCCCGATCTTGGGCAGGGGCAGTGGGCGGCCTGTGGCCCGGGCAGGAGACTCTCTGCGTGTGAACCTGGGAATCATCTCTCCTGCAAACTTCGGTCACCTGGCAGGAAGCTACGATGCCCAGACCTATGGTTAGCTGTGCAGCGAGGTATACTGCGCGGACAGGTTCCACACACACTTCAACTAAGTGGGTGGCCTGAGTGGAAAAGTGAGAGTTTGTGTAGCTGTGCAGACAAAGAAGGCGCCCTATGGCCTGGGCCTAAATGCTTGTGACACTCCACTGTGCCTGCCGGGCTCTGAGGGCCCTGCCCTGGGCCCCCTGCTCCCCTGCCCTTTGTTCAGTCACAGCAGAGATGGCCACACCCACTCCCTCAGTGAGGGCAGTGTTCCAGCCTCCCTCAGCCCCGCCCACTCTACGCAGGTTACCATGGACTACAGATGCTGCATTCTGAGGCCAGGGCGTTCCGAGAATGCCAAGGGCAGACATGATGACCTTAAATGATTTCCTCTTGTGTCAGTTTTGGTAAACTGTAGGAGCTAGGAAATGGTCAACTTTACAGAAATGTTCAAATTTACTGGCATTTCATATATTCTCTGCTATAACATTGTCCGGATTCTTTCTATATATTCTTTAATTATGTTTGTGTTTTCCTTAATCAAAATGTGTCTTTTAAATCTTTTCAAAGAATATTCTTTGGTCTTACTACCTCACCTGAATTTTATACGTTTTCTGTGGTATTAAGTTCTGCTCATATCTTTATTTATCTTATTTCTATGTTCTCAGGGTTTATTGTTTTGATCATCTCATATCAATTAAAACACTTGGTTATTCATTTTCATCAATCTTTTTACTTATAAAAATTTGAACTTTTAAAGATTCCAGCTCACTTTTAAGTTTCTAAGGGTCAGGTCCTCTACATTGTGGCTGGCCTAAGACTTAGTTCACCATATAGCAATGTATATATTGACATTTTCCCCTCGACTTTCTGTGATTCCCTACATCTCACCTTTCTTTGCAGACAAGCCATTTGAAATACACTTAACTTATTTCACAGCCAATAAGTCTTTGAAATAATGTCTATTTTTTAGAGAAATCTTCTTATATAATTAGGCAGAAAATCTCACCTGCCATAGTTTTCAAAACAGCATAATTTCACTCTTCTCAATGCTTAATCTGTGGTATTAAACAACCTTTGAGTATTTAGGTTTATCAAGGACATGTACTTTAAAAATGTTTTAGAGATCCTACCAGCCTTTGAAAACCTCCTTGTTCCTTGTTTCAGTTCCAGGTTTATGTATATTTTCTGCCTTGCACCTGATTATTCCAACATCAGATGGATGGCCTAGGGAATCTCATTCTGGTATTGATTGTTTTTGCTGATTGTCTCACTTTGTAGCTGATTTCTTCAATATTGTGTAAATTTAGATCATGAGCTCATGTTTAGCTAAACAGCTGACCTTGTAAGAGGCTTAGGTGTGAACGCTGGTAAGCTTCAGCAGAAAGTCGGCAAAGATTTATTTGTGTCCCTCCAATGAGTTGCCCGCAAGGACCCCGTTTTCTACAAGTGTTGGTCCAATACTCCTTCGAGAGGCAGTGGACTCAGACATGGCTGCTTTTCAGCCTTCGATCTGGGGCAGGGCCAGTGGGCGGCCTGTGGCCCGGGCAAGAGCCTCTCCGCATGTGTCCCAGAGACCCATTTGCCTGCGAACTTCGGTCACCTGGCAGGAAGCTACGATGCCCTGACCTATGGTGAGCTGTGCAGCGAGGAGTACTGTGCGGACAGGTTCCAAACACACTTCAAATAAGAAGGCGGCCTGAGTGGAAAGGTGAGAGTTTGGACAGCTGTGCAGACAAAGAAGGCGCCCTTTGGCCTGGGCCTAAATGTTTGTGACACCCAACTGGGTCTGCCGGGCTCTGAGGGCCGTGCCCTGGGCCCCCTGCTCCCCTGCCCTTTGTTCAGTCACAGCAGAGATGGCCACACCCACTCCCTCAGTGAGGGCAGTGTTCCAAGCTCCCTCAGCCCCGCCCCCTCTCCGCAGGTTACCATGAACTACAGATGCTGCATTCTGAGGCCATGGCATACCGAGAATGCCAAGGGCAGACATGATGACCTTAAATGATTTCCTCTTGTGTCAGTTTTGGTAAACTTTAGGAGCTAGGAAATGGTCCACTTTACAGAAATGTTCAAATTTACTTGCATTTCATATATTCTCTGCTATAACATTGTCCTGATTCTTTCTCTATATTCTTTACTTATGTTTAAGTTTTCCTTTATCAAAGTGTGTCTATTAAATCTTTTCAAAGAATATTCTTTGGACTTACTAAATCACCTGAATTTTATACGTTTTCTGTTGTATTAAGTTCTGCTCATATCTTTATTTATCTTTTTTCTATGTTCTCAGGGTTTATTGTTTTGATTTTCTGATGTCAAGTAAAACACTTGGTTATTCATTTTAATAAAACTCTTTACTTATAAAGATTTGAACTTTTAAAGATTACAGCTTACTTGTACGTTCCTAAGGGTCCATTCCTCTACACTGTTGCCGGCCTAAGGCTTAGTTCACCATATAGCAATGTATATATTGACATATTATCCCCTCGGCTTTCTGTGATTCCCTACATCTCACCTTTCTTTGCAGACAAGCCATTTGAAATACCCTTAAATTATTTCACAGCCAATAATTCTTTGAAATAATGTGTATTTTTTAGAGAAATCATCTTATATAATTAGGCAGAAAATCTCACCTTCCATAGTTTTCTAAACAGCATAATTTCACTCTTCTCACTGCTTAATTTGTTGTATTAAACAACCTTTGAGTATTTAGCTTTATCAATGACATGTACTATAAAAATGTTTTAGAGATCCTACCAGTCTTTGAAAACATGCTTCTTCCTTGTTTCATTTCCAGGTTTATGTATATTTTCTGCCTAGCACCTGATTATTCCAACATCTCAAGGATGGCCTAGGGAATCTAATTCTGGTATTGATTGTTTTTGCTGATTGTCTCCCTTTGTAGCTGATTTCTTCATTATTGTGTAAATTTAGATCATGAGCTCATGTTTAGCTAAACAGCTGACCTTGTAAGAGGCTTAGGTGTGAACGCTCGTAAGTTTCAGCAAAAAGTCGGCAAAGATTTATTTGTGTCCCTCCAATGAGTTGCCCACAAGGACCCCGTTTTCTAGAAGTGTTGGTCCAATACTCCTTCTAGGAGTAGGGGACTTAGACAAGGCTTCTTTCGGCCCCCGATCTTGGGCAGGGGCAGTGGGCGGCCTGTGGCCCGGGCAGGAGACTCTCTGCGTGTGAACCTGGGAATCATCTCTCCTGCGAACTTCGGTCACCTGGCAGGAAGCTACGATGCCCAGTCCTATGGTTAGCTGTGCAGCGAGGTATACTGCGTGGACAGGTTCCAAACACACTTCAACTAAGTGGGTGGCCTGAGAGGAAAAGTGAGAGTTTGGGCAGCTGTGCAGACAAGGAAGGTGCCCTATGGCCTGGGCCTAAATGCTTGTGACACCCCACTGGGCCTGCCGGGCTCTGAGGGCCCTGCCTTGGGCCCCCTGATCCCCTGCCATTTGTTCCGTCACAGCAGAGATGGCGACACCCACTCCCTCTGTGAGGGCAGTGTTCCAGCCTCCCTCAGCCCCGCCCACACTCCGCAGGTTACCATGGACTACAGATGCTGCATTCTGAGGCCAGGGCGTTCCGAGAATCTCAAGGGCAGACATGATGACCTTAAATGATTTCCTCTTGTGTCAGTTTTGGTAAACTTTAGGAGCTAGGAAATGGTCCGCTTTACAGAAATGTTCAAATTTACTGGCATTTCATATATTCTCTGCTATAACATTGTCCTGATTCTTTCTGTATATTCTTTACATATGTTTTTGTTTTCCTTAATCAAAGTGTGTCTTTTAAATCTTTTCAAAGAATATTCTTTGGACTTACTAAATCACCTGAATTTTATACGTTTTCTTTTGTATTAAGTTCTGCTCATATCTTTATTTATCTTTTTTCTATGTTCTCAGGGTTTATTGTTTTGATTTTCTGATGTCAAGTAAAACACTTGGTTATTCATTTTAATAAATATTTTTACTTATAAAGATTTGAACTTTTAAAGATTCCAGCTTACTTGTACGTTTCTAAGGGTCCATTCCTCTACACTGTTGCCGGCCTAAGACTTAGATCTCCTTTAGCAATATATATTGACATATTATCCCCTCGGCTTTCTGTGATTCCCTACATCTCACCTTTCTTTTCAGACAAGCCATTTGAAATACCCTTAACTTATTTCACAGCCAATAATTCTTTGAAATAAGGTGTATTTTTTAGAGAAATCATCTTATATAATTAGGCAGAAAATCTCACTTTCCATAGTTTTCTAAACAGCATAATTTCAATCTTCTCACTGCTTAATTTGTTGTATTAAAGAACCTTTCAGTATTTAGCTTTATCAATGACATGTACTTTAAAAATGTTTTAGAGATCCTACCAGTCTTTGAAAACCTCCTTGTTCCTTGTTTCATTTCCAGGATTATGTATATTTTCTGCCTAGCACCTGATTATTCCAACATCTGATGGGTGGCCTAAGGAATCTAATTCTGGTATTGATTGTTTTTGCTGATTGTCTCCCTTTGTAGCTGATTTCTTCAATATTGTGTAAATTTAGATCATGAGCTCATGTTTAGCTAAACAGCTGACCTTGTAAGAGGCTTAGGTGTGAACGCTCGTAAGTTTCAGCAAAAAGTCGGCAAAGATTTATTTGTGTCCCTCCAATGAGTTGCCCACAAGGACCACGTTTTCTAGAAGTGTTGGTCCAATACTCCCTCTAGGGGTAGGGGACTTAGACAGGGCTGCTTTCGGCCCCCGATCTTGGGCAGGGGCAGTGGGCGGCCTGAGGCCCGGGCAGGAGCCTCTCTGCGTGTGAACCTGGGAATCATCTCTCCTGCGAACTTCGGTCACCTGGCAGGAAGCTACGATGCCCAGACCTATGGTTAGCTGTGCAGCGAGGTATACTGCGCGGACAGGTTCCACACACACTTCAACTAATTGGGTGGCCTGAGTGGAAAAGTGAGAGTTTGGGCAGCTGTGCAGACAAAGAAGGTGTCCTATGGCCTGGGCCTAAAGGCTTGTGACACACCACTGGGCCTGCCGTGCTCTGAGGGCCCTGCCCTGGGCCCCCTGCTCCCCTGCCCTTTGTTCAGTCACAGCAGAGATGGCCACACCGACTCCCTCAGTGAGGGCAGTGTTCCAGCCTCCCTCAGCCCCGCCCACACTCCGCAGGTTACCATGGACTACAGATGCTGCATTCTGAGGCCAGGGCGTTCCGAGAATGCCAAGGGCAGACATGATGACCTTAAATGATTTCCTCTTTTGTCAGTTTTGTTAAACTGTAGGAGCTAGGAAATGGTCCACTTTACAGAAATGTTCAAATTTACTGGCATTTCATATATTCTCTGCTATAACTTTGCCCTGATTCTTTCTATATATTATTTAATTATGTTTTTGTTTTCCTTAATCAAAGTGTGTCTTTTAAATCTTTTCAAAGAATATTCTTTGGACTTACTTCCTCACCTGAATTTTATACGTTTTCTGTGGTATTAAGTTCTGCTCATATCTTTATTTATCTTTTTTCTATGTTCTCAGGGTTTATTGTTTTGATCTTCTGATGTCAATTAAAACACTTGGTTATTCATTTTCATCAATCTTTTTACTTATAAAGATTTGAACTTTTAAAGATTCCAGCTCACGTTTAAGTTTCTAAGGGTCAGGTCCTCTACATTGTGGCTGGCCTAAGGCTTAGTTCACCATATAGCAATGTATATATTGACATTTTCCCCTCGACTTTCTGTGATTCCCTACATCTCACCTTTCTTTGCAGACAAGCCATTTGAAATACACTTAACTTATTTCACAGCCAATAAGTCTTTGAAATAATGTCTATTTTTTAGAGAAACCTTCTTATATAATTAGGCAGAAAATCTCACCTGCCATAGTTTTCAAAACAGCATAATTTCACTCTTCTCAATGCTTAATCTGTGGTATTAAACAACCTTTGAGTATTTAGGTTTATCAACGACATGTACTTTAAAAATGTTTTAGAGATCCTACCAGCCTTTGAAAACCTCCTTGTTCCTTGTTTCAGTTCCAGTTTTATGTATATTTTCTTCCTTGCACCTGAGTATAACAACATCAGATGGATGGCCAAGGGAATCTCATTCTGGTATTGATTGTTTTTGCTGATTGTCTCACTTTGTAGCTGATTTCTTCAATATAGTGTAAAATTAGATCATGAGCTCTTGTTTAGCTAAACAGCTGACCTTGTAAGAGGCTTATGTGTGAACGCTGGTAAGCTTCAGCAGAAAGTCGGCAAAGATTTTTTTGTGTCCCTCCATTGAGTTGCCCGCAAGGACCCCGTTTTCTACAAGTGTTGGTCCAATACTCCTTCGAGAGGCAGTGGACTCAGACATGGCTGCTGTTCAGCCTTCGATCTGGGGCAGGGCAAGTGGGCGGCCTGTGGCCCGGGGAGGAGCCTCTCCGCATGAGTCCCAGGGACCCATTTTCCTGCGAACTTCGGTCACCTGGCAGGAAGCTACGATGCCCTGACCTATGGGTAGCTGTGCAGCGAGGTGTACTGCGCGGACAGGTTCCAAACACACTTCAAATAAGAGGGCGGCCTGAGTGGAAAGGTGAGAGTTTGGGCAGCTGTGCAGACAAAGAAGGCGCCTTTTGGCCTGGGCCTAAATGCTTGTGACACCCCACTGGGTCTGCCGTGCTCTGAGGGCCCTCCCCTGGGCCCCCTGCTCCCCTGCCCTTTGTTCAGTCACAGCAGAGATGGCCACACCCACTCCCTCAGTGAGGGCAGACTTCCAACCTCCCTCAGCCACGCCCCTTCTCTGCAGGTTACCATGGACTACAGATGCTGCATTCTGAGGCCAGGGCGTTCCGAGAATGCCAAGGGCAGACATGATGACTTTAAATGATTTCCTCTTGTTTCAGTTTTGGTAAACTTTAGGAGCTAGGAAATGGTCCGCTTTACAGAAATGTTTAAATTTACTGGCATTTCATATATTCTCTGCTATAACATTGTCCTGATTCTTTCTATATATTCTTTAATTATGTTTGTGTTTTCCTTAATCAAAGTGTGTCTTTTAAATCTTTTCAAAGAATATTCTTTGGTCTTACTACCTCACCTGAATTTTATACGTTTTCTGTGGTATTAAGTTCTGCTCATATCTTTATTTATCTTTTTTCTATGTTCTCAGGGTTTATTGTTTTGATCATCTCATATCAATTAAAACACTTGGTTATTCATTTTCATCAATCTTTTTACTTATAAAGATTTGAACTTTTAAAGATTCCAGCTCACTTTTAAGTTTCTAAGGGTCAGGTCCTCTACATTGTGGCTGGCCTAAGACTTAGTTCACCATATAGCAATGTATATATTGACATTTTCCCCTCGACTTTCTGTGATTCCCTACATCTCACCTTTCTTTGCAGACAAGCCATTTGAAATACACTTAACTTATTTCACAGCCAATAAGTCTTTGAAATAATGTCTATTTTTTAGAGAAATCTTCTTATATAATTAGGCAGAAAATCTCACCTGCCATAGTTTTCAAAACAGCATAATTTCACTCTTCTCAATGCTTAATCTGTGGTATTAAACAACCTTTGAGTATTTAGGTTTATCAAGGACATGTACTTTAAAAATGTTTTAGAGATCCTACCAGCCTTTGAAAACCTCCTTGTTCCTTGTTTCAGTTCCAGGTTTATGTATATTTTCTGCCTTGCACCTGATTATTCCAACATCAGATGGATGGCCTAGGGAATCTCATTCTGGTATTGATTGTTTTTGCTGATTGTCTCACTTTGTAGCTGATTTCTTCAATATTGTGTAAATTTAGATCATGAGCTCATGTTTAGCTAAACAGCTGACCTTGTAAGAGGCTTAGGTGTGAACGCTGGTAAGCTTCAGCAGAAAGTCGGCAAAGATTTATTTGTGTCCCTCCAATGAGTTGCCCGCAAGGACCCCGTTTTCTACAAGTGTTGGTCCAATACTCCTTCGAGAGGCAGTGGACTCAGACATGGCTGCTTTTCAGCCTTCGATCTGGGGCAGGGCCAGTGGGCGGCCTGTGGCCCGGGCAAGAGCCTCTCCGCATGTGTCCCAGGGACCCATTTGCCTGCGAACTTCGGTCACCTGGCAGGAAGCTACGATGCCCTGACCTATGGTGAGCTGTGCAGCGAGGAGTACTGTGCGGACAGGTTCCAAACACACTTCAAATAAAAAGGCGGCCTGAGTGGAAAGGTGAGAGTTTGGGCAGCTGTGCAGACAAAGAAGGCGCCCTTTGGCCTGGGCCTAAATGCTTGTGACACCCCACTGGGTCTGCTGGGCTCTGAGGGCCCTGCCCTGGGCCCCCTGCTCCCCTGCCCTTTGTTCAGTCACAGCAGAGATGGCCACACCCACTCCCTCAGTGAGGGCAGTGTTCCAGCCTCCCTCAGCCCCGCCCACTCTCCGCAGGTTACCATGGACTACAGATGCTGCATTCTGAGGCCAGGGCGTTCCGAGAATGCCAAGGGCAGACATGATGACCTTAAATGATTTCCTCTTGTGTCAGTTTTGGTAAACTGTAGGAGCTAGGAAATGGTCAACTTTACAGAAATGTTCAAATTTACTGGCATTTCATATATTCTCTGCTATAACATTGTCCTGATTCTTTCTATATATTCTTTAATTATGTTTGTGTTTTCCTTAATCAAAGTGTGTCTTTTAAATCTTTTCAAAGAATATTCTTTGGTCTTACGACCTCACCTGAATTTTATACGTTTTCTGTGGTATTAAGTTCTGCTCATATCTTTATTTATCTTTTTTCTATGTTCTCAGGGTTTATTGTTTTGATCATCTCATATCAATTAAAACACTTGGTTATTCATTTTCATCAATCTTTTTACTTATAAAGATTTGAACTTTTAAAGATTCCAGCTCACTTTTAAGTTTCTAAGGGTCAGGTCCTCTACATTGTGGCTGGCCTAAGACTTAGTTCACCATATAGCAATGTATATATTGACATTTTCCCCTCGACTTTCTGTGATTCCCTACATCTCACCTTTCTTTGCAGACAAGCCATTTGAAATACACTTAACTTATTTCACAGCCAATAAGTCTTTGAAATAATGTCTATTTTTTAGAGAAATCTTCTTATATAATTAGGCAGAAAATCTCACCTGCCATAGTTTTCAAAACAGCATAATTTCACTCTTCTCAATGCTTAATCTGTGGTATTAAACAACCATTGAGTATTTAGGTTTATCAAGGACATGTACTTTAAAAATGTTTTAGAGATCCTACCAGCCTTTGAAAACCTCCTTGTTCCTTGTTTCAGTTCCAGGTTTATGTATATTTTCTGCCTTGCACCTGATTATTCCAACATCAGATGGATGGCCTAGGGAATCTCATTCTGGTATTGATTGTTTTTGCTGATTGTCTCACTTTGTAGCTGATTTCTTCAATATTGTGTAAATTTAGATCATGAGCTCATGTTTAGCTAAACAGCTGACCTTGTAAGAGGCTTAGGTGTGAACGCTGGTAAGCTTCAGCAGAAAGTCGGCAAAGATTTATTTGTGTCCCTCCAATGAGTTGCCCGCAAGGACCCCGTTTTCTACAAGTGTTGGTCCAATACTCCTTCGAGAGGCAGTGGATTCAGACATGGCTGCTTTTCAGCCTTCGATCTGGGGCAGGGCCAGTGGGCGGCCTGTGGACCGGGCAAGAGCCTCTCCGCATGTGTCCCAGGGACCCATTTGCCTGCGAACTTCGGTCACCTGGCAGGAAGCTACGATGCCCTGACCTATGGTGAGCTGTGCAGCGAGGTGTACTGCGCGGACAGCTTCCAAACACACTTCAAATAAGAGGGCGGCCTGAGTGGAAAGGTGAGAGTTTGGGCAGCTGTGCAGACAAAGAAGGCGCCCTTTGGCGTGGGCCTAAATGTTTGTGACACCCCACTGGGTCTGCCGGGCTCTGAGGGCCCTGCCCTGGGCCCCTTGCTCCTCTGCCCTTTGTTCAGTCACAGCAGAGATGGCCACACCCACTCCCTAGTGAGGGCAGTCGTCCAAGCTCCCTCAGCCACGCCCCCTCTCCGCAGGTTACCATGGACTACAGATGCTGCATTCTGAGGCCAGGGCGATCCGAGAATGCCAAGGGCAGACATGATGACCTTAAATGATTTCCTCTTGTGTCAGTTTTGGTAAACTTTAGGAGCTAGGAAATGGTCCGCTTTACAGAAATGTTCAAATTTACTGGCATTTCATATATTCTCTGCTATAACATTGTCCTGATTCTTTCTGTATATTCTTTACTTATGTTTTTGTTTTCCTTAATCAAAGTGTGTCTTTTAAATCTTTTCAAAGAATATTCTTTGGACTTACTAAATCACCTGAATTTTATACGTTTTCTGTTGTATTAAGTTCTGCTCATATCTTTATTTATCTTTTTTCTATGTTCTCAGTGTTTATTGTTTTGATTTTCTGATGTCAAGTAAAACACTTGGTTATTCATTTTAATAAATCTTTTTACATATAAAGATTTGAACTTTTAAAGATTCCAGCTTACTTGTACGTTTCTAAGGGTCCATTCCTCTACAATGTTGCCGGCCTAAGGCTTAGATCACCATTAGCAATGTGTATATTGACATATTATCCCCTCGGCTTTCTGTGATTCCCTACATCTCACCTTTCTTTGCAGACAAGCCATTTGAAATACCCTTAACTTATTTCACAGCCAATAATTCTTTGAAATAATCTGTATTTTTTAGAGAAATCATCTTATATAATTAGGCAGAAAATCTCACCTTCCATAGTTTTCTGAACAGCATAATTTCACTCTTCTCACTGTTTAATTTGTTGTATTAAAGAACATTTGAGTATTTAGCTTTATCAATGACATGTTTTTTTAAAATGTTTTAGAGATCCTACCAGTCTTTGAAAACCTCCTTGTTCCTTGTTTCATTTCCAGGTTTATGTATATTTTCTGCCTAGCACCTGATTATTCCAACATCTGATGGGTGGCCTAGGGAATCTAATTCTGGTATTGATTGTTTTTGCTGATTGTCTCCCTTTGTAGCTGATTTCTTCAATATTGTGTAAATTTAGATCATGAGCTCATGTTTAGCTAAACAGCTGACCTTGTAAGAGGCTTAGGTGTGAACGCTCGTAAGTTTCAGCAAAAAGTCGGCAAGGATTTATTTGTGTCCCTCCAATGAGTTGCCACAAGGACCCCGTTTTCTAGAAGTGTTGGTCCAATACTCCCTCTAGGGGTAGGGGACTTAGACAGGGCTGCTTTCGGCCCCCGATCTTGGGCAGGGTCAGTGGGCGGCAAGTGGCCCGGGCAGGAGCCTCTCTGCGTGTGAACCTGGGAATCATCTCTCCTGCGATCTTCGGTTACCTGGCAGGAAACTACGATGCCCAGACCTATGGTTAGCTGTGCAGCGAGTTATACTGCGTGGACAGGTTCCACACACACTTCAACTAAGTGGGTGGCCTGAGTGGAAAAGTGAGAGTTTGGGCAGCTGTGCAGACAAAGAAGGTGCCCTATGGCCTGGGCCTAAAGGTTTGTGACACACAACTGGGCCTGCCTGGCTCTGAGGGCCCTGCCCTGGGCCCCCTGCTCCCCTGCCTTTTGTTCAGTCACAGCAGAGATGGCCACACACACTCCCTCAGTGAGGGCAGGGTTCCAGCCTCCCTCAGCCCCGCCCACTCTCCGCAGGTTACCATGGACTACAGATTCTGCATTCTGAGGCCAGTGCGTTCCGAGAATGCCAAGGGCAGACATGATGACCTTAAATGATAACCTCTTGTGTCAGTTTTGGTAAACTGTAGGAGCTAGGAAATGGTCAACTTTACAGAAATGTTCAAATTTACTGGCATTTCATATATTCTCTGCTATAACTTTGTCCTGATTCTTTCTATATATTCTTTACTTATGTTTTTGTTTTCGTTAATCAAAGTGTTTCTTTTAAATCTTTTCAAAGAATATTCTTCGGAATTACTAAATCACCTAAATTTTATACGTTTTCTGTGGTATTAAGTTCTGCTCATATCTTTATTTATCTTTTTTCTATGTTCTCAGGGTTTATTGTTTTGATCTTCTGATGTCAATTAAAACACTTGGTTATTCATTTTCATCAATCTTTTTACTTATAAAGATTTGAACTTTTAAAGATTCCACCTCACTTTTAAGTTTCTAAGCGTCAGGTCCTCTACATTGTGGCTGGCCTAAGGCTTAGTTCACCATATAGCAATGTATATATTGACATTTTCCCCTCGACTTTCTGTGATTCCCTACATCTCACCTTTCTTTGCAGACAAGCCATTTGAAATACACTTAACTTATTTCACAGCCAATAATTCTTTGAAATAATGTCTATTTTTTAGAGAAATCTTCTTATATAATTAGGCAGAAAATCTCACCTGCCATAGTTTTCAAAACAGCATAATTTCACTCTTCTCAATGCTTAATCTGTGGTATTAAACAACCTTTGAGTATTTAGGTTTATCAACGACATGTACTTTAAAAATGTTTGAGAGATCCTACCAGCCTTTGAAAACTTCCTTGTTCCTTGTTTCAGTTCCAGTTTTATGTATGTTTTCTGCCTTGCACCTGATTATTCCAACATCAGATGGATGGCCTAGGGAATCTCATTCTGGTATTGATTGTTTTTGCTGATTGTCTCACTTTGTAGCTGATTTCTTCAATATTGTGTAAATTTAGATCATGAGCTCATGTTTAGCTAAACAGCTGACCTTGTAAGAGGCTTAGGTGTGAACGCTGGTAAGCTTCAGCAGAAAGTCGGCAAAGATTTATTTGTGTCCCTCCAATGAGTTGCCCGCAAGGACCCCGTTTTCTACAAGTGTTGGACCAATACTCCTTCGAGAGGCAGTGGACTCAGACATGGTTGCTTTTCAGCCTTCGATCTGGGGCAGGGCCAGTGGGCGGCCTGTGGCCCGGGCAGGAGCCTCTCCGCATGTGTCCCAGGGACCCATTTGCCTGCGAACTTCGGTCACCTGGCAGGAAGGTACGATGCCCTGACCTATGGTTAGCTATGCAGCGAGGTGTACTGCGCGGACAGGTTCCAAACACATTTCAAATAAGAGGGCGGCCTGAGTGGAAAGGTGAGAGTTTGGGCAGCTGTGCAGACAAAGAAGGCGCCCTTTGGCCTGGGCCTAAATGCTTGTGACACCCCACTGGGTCTGCCGGGCTCTGAGGGCCCTGCCCTGGGCCCCCTGCTCCCCTGCCCTTTGTTCAGTCACAGCAGAGATGGCCACACCCACTCGCTCAGTGAGGGCAGTCTTCCAAACTCCCTCAGCCACGCCCCCTCTCCGCAGGTTACCATGGACTACAGATGCTGCATTCTGAGGCCAGGGCGTTCCGAGAATGCCAAGGGCAGACAAGATGACCTTAAATGATTTCCTTTGTGTCAGTTTTGGTAAAATTTAGGAGCTAGGAAATGGTCCGCTTTACAGAAATGTTCAAATTTACTGGCATTTCATATATTCTCTGCTATAACATTGTCCTGATTCTTTCTGTATATTCTTTACTTATGTTTTTGTTTTCCTTAATCAAAGTGTGTCTTTTAAATCTTTTCAAAGAATATTCTTTGGACGTACTAAATCACCTGAATTTTATACGTTTTCTGTTGTATTAAGTTCTGCTCATATCTTTATTTGTCTTTTTTCTGTGTTCTCATGGTTTATTGTTTTGATTTTCTGATGTCAAGTAAAACACTTGGTTATTCATTTGAATAAATCTTTTTACTTATAAAGATTTGAACTTTTAAAGATTCCAGCTTACTTGTACGTTTCTAAGGGTCCATTCCTCTACACTGTTGCCGGCCTAAGGCTTAGTTCACCATATAGCAATGTATATATTGACATATTATCCCCTCGGCTTTCTGTGATTCCCTACATCTCACCTTTCTTTGCAGACAAGCCATTTGAAATACCCTTAACTTATTTCACAGCCAATAATTCTTTGAAATAATGTGTATTTTTTAGAGAAATCATCTTATATAATTAGGCAGAAAATCTCACCTTCCATAGTTTTCTGAACAGCATAATTTCACTCTTCTCACTGCTTAATTTGTTGTATTAAACAACCTTTGAGTATTTAGCTTTATCAATGACATGTACTATAAAAATGTTTTAGAGATCCTACCAGTCTTTGAAAACATGCTTGTTCCTTGTTTCATTTCCAGGTTTATGTATATTTTCTGCCTAGCACCTGATTATTCCAACATCTGATGGGTGGCCTAGGGAATCTAATTCTGGTATTGATTGTTTTTGCTGATTGTCTCCCTTTGTAGCTGATTTCTTCATTATTGTGTAAATTTAGATCATGAGCTCATGTTTAGCTAAACAGCTGACCTTGTAAGAGGCTTAGGTGTGAACGCTCGTAAGTTTCAGCAAAAAGTCGGCAAAGATTTATTTGTGTCCCTCCAATGAGTTGCCCACAAGGACCCCGTTTTCTAGAAGTGTTGGTCCAATACTCCTTCTAGGAGTAGGGGACTTAGACAAGGCTTCTTTCGGCCCCCGATCTTGGGCAGGGGCAGTGGGCGGCCTGTGGCCCGGGCAGGAGACTCTCTGCGTGTGAACCTGGGAATCATCTCTCCTGCGAACTTCGGTCACCTGGCAGGAAGCTACGATGCCCAGTCCTATGGTTAGCTGTGCAGCGAGGTATACTGCGTGGACAGGTTCCAAACACACTTCAACTAAGTGGGTGGCCTGAGAGGAAAAGTGAGAGTTTGGGCAGCTGTGCAGACAAGGAAGGTGCCCTATGGCCTGGGCCTAAATGCTTGTGACACCCCACTGGGCCTGCCGGGCTCTGAGGGCCTTGCCTTGGGCCCCCTGATCCCCTGCCATTTGTTCCGTCACAGCAGAGATGGCGACACCCACTCCCTCTGTGAGGGCAGTGTTCCAGCCTCCCTCAGCCCCGCCCACACTCCGCAGGTTACCATGGACTACAGATGCTGCATTCTGAGGCCAGGGCGTTCCGAGAATCTCAAGGGCAGACATGATGACCTTAAATGATTTCCTCTTGTGTCAGTTTTGGTAAACTTTAGGAGCTAGGAAATGGTCCGCTTTACAGAAATGTTCAAATTTACTGGCATTTCATATATTCTCTGCTATAACATTGTCCTGATTCTTTCTGTATATTCTTTACTTATGTTTTTGTTTTCCTTAATCAAAGTGTGTCTTTTAAATCTTTTCAAAGAATATTCTTTGGACTTACTAAATCACCTGAATTTTATACGTTTTCTTTTGTATTAAGTTCTGCTCATATCTTTATTTATCTTTTTTCTATGTTCTCAGGGTTTATTGTTTTGATTTTCTGATGTCAAGTAAAACACTTGGTTATTCATTTTAATAAATATTTTTACTTATAAAGATTTGAACTTTTAAAGATTCCAGCTTACTTGTACGTTTCTAAGGGTCCATTCCTCTACACTGTTGCCGGCCTAAGACTTAGATCACCTTTAGCAATATATATTGACATATTATCCCCTCGGCTTTCTGTGATTCCCTACATCTCACCTTTCTTTTCAGACAAGCCATTTGAAATACCCTTAACTTATTTCACAGCCAATAATTCTTTGAAATAAGGTGTATTTTTTAGAGAAATCATCTTATATAATTAGGCAGAAAATCTCACTTTCCATAGCTTTCTAAACAGCATAATTTCAATCTTCTCACTGCTTAATTTGTTGTATTAAAGAACCTTTCAGTATTTAGCTTTATCAATGACATGTACTTTAAAAATGTTTTAGAGATCCTACCAGTCTTTGAAAACCTCCTTGTTCCTTGTTTCATTTCCAGGATTATGTATATTTTCTGCCTAGCACCTGATTATTCCAACATCTGATGGGTGGCCTAAGGAATCTAATTCTGGTATTGATTGTTTTTGCTGATTGTCTCCCTTTGTAGCTGATTTCTTCAATATTGTGTAAATTTAGATCATGAGCTCATGTTTAGCTAAACATCTGACCTTGTAAGAGGCTTAGGTGTGAACGCTCGTAAGTTTCAGCAAAAAGTCGGCAAAGATTTATTTGTGTCCCTCCAATGAGTTGCCCACAAGGACCCCGTTTTCTAGAAGTGTTGGTCCAATACTCCCTCTAGGGGTAGGGGACTTAGACAGGGCTGCTTTCGGCCCCCGATCTTGGGCAGGGGCAGTGGGCGGCCTGAGGCCCGGGCAGGAGCCTCTCTGCGTGTGAACCTGGGAATCATCTCTCCTGCGAACTTCGGTCACCTGGCAGGAAGCTACGATGCCCAGACCTATGGTTAGCTGTGCAGCGAGGTATACTGCGCGGACAGGTTCCACACACACTTCAACTAATTGGGTGGCCTGAGTGGAAAAGTGAGAGTTTGGGCAGCTGTGCAGACAAAGAAGGTGCCCTATGGCCTGGGCCTAAAGGCTTGTGACACACCACTGGGCCTGCCGTGCACTGAGGGCCCTGCCCTGGGCCCCCTGCTCCCCTGCCCTTTGTTCAGTCACAGCAGAGATGGCCACACCCACTCCCTCAGTGAGGGCAGTGTTCCAGCCTCCCTCAGCCCCGCCCACACTCCGCAGGTTACCATGGACTACAGATGCTGCATTCTGAGGCCAGGGCGTTCCGAGAATGCCAAGGGCAGACATGATGACCTTAAATGATTTCCTCTTGTGTCAGTTTTGGTAAACTGTAGGAGCTAGGAAATGGTCCACTTTACAGAAATGTTCAAATTTACTGGCGTTTCATATATTCTCTGCTATAACTTTGCCCTGATTCTTTCTATATATTATTTAATTATGTTTTTGTTTTCCTTAATCAAAGTGTGTCTTTTAAATCTTTTCAAAGAATATTCTTTGGACTTACTTCCTCACCTGAATTTTATACGTTTTCTGTGGTATTAAGTTCTGCTCATATCTTTATTTATCTTTTTTCTATGTTCTCAGGGTTTATTGTTTTGATCTTCTGATGTCAATTAAAACACTTGGTTATTCATTTTCATCAATCTTTTTACTTATAAAGATTTGAACTTTTAAAGATTCCAGCTCACGTTTAAGTTTCTAAGGGTCAGGTCCTCTACATTGTGGCTGGCCTAAGGCTTAGTTCACCATATAGCAATGTATATATTGACATTTTCCCCTCGACTTTCTGTGATTCCCTACATCTCACCTTTCTTTGCAGACAAGCCATTTGAAATACACTTAACTTATTTCACAGCCAATAAGTCTTTGAAATAATGTCTATTTTTTAGAGAAACCTTCTTATATAATTAGGCAGAAAATCTCACCTGCCATAGTTTTCAAAACAGCATAATTTCACTCTTCTCAATGCTTAATCTGTGGTATTAAACAACCTTTGAGTATTTAGGTTTATCAACGACATGTACTTTAAAAATGTTTTAGAGATCCTACCAGCCTTTGAAAACCTCCTTGTTCCTTGTTTCAGTTCCAGTTTTATGTATATTTTCTTCCTTGCACCTGAGTATAACAACATCAGATGGATGGCCAAGGGAATCTCATTCTGGTATTGATTGTTTTTGCTGATTGTCTCACTTTGTAGCTGATTTCTTCAATATAGTGTAAAATTAGATCATGAGCTCTTGTTTAGCTAAACAGCTGACCTTGTAAGAGGCTTATGTGTGAACGCTGGTAAGCTTCAGCAGAAAGTCGGCAAAGATTTTTTTGTGTCCCTCCATTGAGTTGCCCGCAAGGACCCCGTTTTCTACAAGTGTTGGTCCAATACTCCTTCGAGAGGCAGTGGACTCAGACATGGCTGCTGTTCAGCCTTCGATCTGGGGCAGGGCAAGTGGGCGGCCTGTGTCCCGGGGAGGAGCCTCTCCGCATGAGTCCCAGGGACCCATTTTCCTGCGAACTTCGGTCACCTGGCAGGAAGCTACGATGCCCTGACCTATGGGTAGCTGTGCAGCGAGGTGTACTGCGCGGACAGGTTCCAAACACACTTCAAATAAGAGGGCGGCCTGAGTGGAAAGGTGAGAGTTTGGGCAGCTGTGCAGACAAAGAAGGCGCCCTTTGGCCTGGGCCTAAATGCTTGTGACACCCCACTGGGTCTGCCGTGCTCTGAGGGCCCTCCCCTGGGCCCCCTGCTCCCCTGCCCTTTGTTCAGTCACAGCAGATATGGCCACACCCACTCCCTCAGTGAGGGCAGACTTCCAACCTCCCTCAGCCACGCCCCTTCTCTGCAGGTTACCATGGACTACAGATGCTGCATTCTGAGGCCAGGGCGTTCCGAGAATGCCAAGGGCAGACATGATGACTTTAAATGATTTCCTCTTGTTTCAGTTTTGGTAAACTTTAGGAGCTAGGAAATGGTCCGCTTTACAGAAATGTTTAAATTTACTGGCATTTCATATATTCTCTGCTATAACATTGTCCTGATTCTTTCTATATATTCTTTAATTATGTTTGTGTTTTCCTTAATCAAAGTGTGTCTTTTAAATCTTTTCAAAGAATATTCTTTGGTCTTACTACCTCACCTGAATTTTATACGTTTTCTGTGGTATTAAGTTCTGCTCATATCTTTATTTATCTTTTTTCTATGTTCTCAGGGTTTATTGTTTTGATCATCTCATATCAATTAAAACACTTGGTTATTCATTTTCATCAATCTTTTTACTTATAAAGATTTGAACTTTTAAAGATTCCAGCTCACTTTTAAGTTTCTAAGGGTCAGGTCCTCTACATTGTGGCTGGCCTAAGACTTAGTTCACCATATAGCAATGTATATATTGACATTTTCCCCTCGACTTTCTGTGATTCCCTACATCTCACCTTTCTTTGCAGACAAGCCATTTGAAATACACTTAACTTATTTCACAGCCAATAAGTCTTTGAAATAATGTCTATTTTTTAGAGAAATCTTCTTATATAATTAGGCAGAAAATCTCACCTGCCATAGTTTTCAAAACAGCATAATTTCACTCTTCTCAATGCTTAATCTGTGGTATTAAACAACCTTTGAGTATTTAGGTTTATCAAGGACATGTACTTTAAAAATGTTTTAGAGATCCTACCAGCCTTTGAAAACCTCCTTGTTCCTTGTTTCAGTTCCAGGTTTATGTATATTTTCTGCCTTGCACCTGATTATTCCAACATCAGATGGATGGCCTAGGGAATCTCATTCTGGTATTGATTGTTTTTGCTGATTGTCTCACTTTGTAGCTGATTTCTTCAATATTGTGTAAATTTAGATCATGAGCTCATGTTTAGCTAAACAGCTGACCTTGTAAGAGGCTTAGGTGTGAACGCTGGTAAGCTTCAGCAGAAAGTCGGCAAAGATTTATTTGTGTCCCTCCAATGAGTTGCCCGCAAGGACCCCGTTTTCTACAAGTGTTGGTCCAATACTCCTTCGAGAGGCAGTGGACTCAGACATGGCTGCTTTTCAGCCTTCGATCTGGGGCAGGGCCAGTGGGCGGCCTGTGGCCCGGGCAAGAGCCTCTCCGCATGTGTCCCAGGGACCCATTTGCCTGCGAACTTCGGTCACCTGGCAGGAAGCTACGATGCCCTGACCTATGGTGAGCTGTGCAGCGAGGAGTACTGTGCGGACAGGTTCCAAACACACTTCAAATAAAAAGGCGGCCTGAGTGGAAAGGTGAGAGTTTGGGCAGCTGTGCAGACAAAGAAGGCGCCCTTTGGCCTGGGCCTAAATGCTTGTGACACCACACTGGGTCTGCTGGGCTCTGAGGGCCCTGCCCTGGGCCCCCTGCTCCCCTGCCCTTTGTTCAGTCACAGCAGAGATGGCCACACCCACTCCCTCAGTGAGGGCAGTGTTCCAGCCTCCCTCAGCCCCGCCCACTCTCCGCAGGTTACCATGGACTACAGATGCTGCATTCTGAGGCCAGGGTGTTCCGAGAATGCCAAGGGCAGACATGATGACCTTAAATGATTTCCTCTTGTGTCAGTTTTGGTAAACTGTAGGAGCTAGGAAATGGTCAACTTTACAGAAATGTTCAAATTTACTGGCATTTCATATATTCTCTGCTATAACATTGTCCTGATTCTTTCTATATATTCTTTAATTATGTTTGTGTTTTCCTTAATCAAAGTGTGTCTTTTAAATCTTTTCAAAGAATATTCTTTGGTCTTACGACCTCACCTGAATTTTATACGTTTTCTGTGGTATTAAGTTCTGCTCATATCTTTATTTATCTTTTTTCTATGTTCTCAGGGTTTATTGTTTTGATCATCTCATATCAATTAAAACACTTGGTTATTCATTTTCATCAATCTTTTTACTTATAAAGATTTGAACTTTTAAAGATTCCAGCTCACTTTTAAGTTTCTAAGGGTCAGGTCCTCTACATTGTGGCTGGCCTAAGACTTAGTTCACCATATAGCAATGTATATATTGACATTTTCCCCTCGACTTTCTGTGATTCCCTACATCTCACCTTTCTTTGCAGACAAGCCATTTGAAATACACTTAACTTATTTCACAGCCAATAAGTCTTTGAAATAATGTCTATTTTTTAGAGAAATCTTCTTATATAATTAGGCAGAAAATCTCACCTGCCATAGTTTTCAAAACAGCATAATTTCACTCTTCTCAATGCTTAATCTGTGGTATTAAACAACCTTTGAGTATTTAGGTTTATCAAGGACATGTACTTTAAAAATGTTTTAGAGATCCTACCAGCCTTTGAAAACCTCCTTGTTCCTTGTTTCAGTTCCAGGTTTATGTATATTTTCTGCCTTGCACCTGATTATTCCAACATCAGATGGATGGCCTAGGGAATCTCATTCTGGTATTGATTGTTTTTGCTGATTGTCTCACTTTGTAGCTGATTTCTTCAATATTGTGTAAATTTAGATCATGAGCTCATGTTTAGCTAAACAGCTGACCTTGTAAGAGGCTTAGGTGTGAACGCTGGTAAGCTTCAGCAGAAAGTCGGCAAAGATTTATTTGTGTCCCTCCAATGAGTTGCCCGCAAGGACCCCGTTTTCTACAAGTGTTGGTCCAATACTCCTTCGAGAGGCAGTGGATTCAGACATGGCTGCTTTTCAGCCTTCGATCTGGGGCAGGGCCAGTGGGCGGCCTGTGGCCCGGGCAAGAGCCTCTCCGCATGTGTCCCAGGGACCCATTTGCCTGCGAACTTCGGTCACCTGGCAGGAAGCTACGATGCCCTGACCTATGGTGAGCTGTGCAGCGAGGTGTACTGCGCGGACAGCTTCCAAACACACTTCAAATAAGAGGGCGGCCTGAGTGGAAAGGTGAGAGTTTGGGCAGCTGTGCAGACAAAGAAGGCGCCCTTTGGCGTGGGCCTAAATGTTTGTGACACCCCACTGGGTCTGCCGGGCTCTGAGGGCCCTGCCCTGGGCCCCTTGCTCCTCTGCCCTTTGTTCAGTCACAGCAGAGATGGCCACACCCACTCCCTAGTGAGGGCAGTCGTCCAAGCTCCCTCAGCCACGCCCCCTCTCCGCAGGTTACCATGGACTACAGATGCTGCATTCTGAGGCCAGGGCGATCCGAGAATGCCAAGGGCAGACATGATGACCTTAAATGATTTCCTCTTGTGTCAGTTTTGGTAAACTTTAGGAGCTAGGAAATGGTCCGCTTTACAGAAATGTTCAAATTTACTGGCATTTCATATATTCTCTGCTATAACATTGTCCTGATTCTTTCTGTATATTCTTTACTTATGTTTTTGTTTTCCTTAATCAAAGTGTGTCTTTTAAATCTTTTCAAAGAATATTCTTTGGACTTACTAAATCACCTGAATTTTATACGTTTTCTGTTGTATTAAGTTCTGCTCATATCTTTATTTATCTTTTTTCTATGTTCTCAGGGTTTATTGTTTTGATTTTCTGATGTCAAGTAAAACACTTGGTTATTCATTTTAATAAATCTTTTTACATATAAAGATTTGAACTTTTAAAGATTCCAGCTTACTTGTACGTTTCTAAGGGTCCATTCCTCTACAATGTTGCCGGCCTAAGGCTTAGATCACCATTAGCAATGTGTATATTGACATATTATCCCCTCGGCTTTCTGTGATTCCCTACATCTCACCTTTCTTTGCAGACAAGTCATTTGAAATACCCTTAACTTATTTCACAGCCAATAATTCTTTGAAATAATCTGTATTTTTTAGAGAAATCATCTTATATAATTAGGCAGAAAATCTCACCTTCCATAGTTTTCTAAACAGCATAATTTCACTCTTCTCACTGTTTAATTTGTTGTATTAAAGAACATTTGAGTATTTAGCTTTATCAATGACATGTTCTTTAAAAATGTTTTAGAGATCCTACCAGTCTTTGAAAACCTCCTTGTTCCTTGTTTCATTTCCAGGTTTATGTATATTTTCTGCCTAGCACCTGATTATTCCAACATCTGATGGGTGGCCTAGGGAATCTAATTCTGGTATTGACTGTTTTTGCTGATTGTCTCCCTTTGTAGCTGATTTCTTCAATATTGTGTAAATTTAGATCATGAGCTCATGTTTAGCTAAACAGCTGACCTTGTAAGAGGCTTAGGTGTGAACGCTCGTAAGTTTCAGCAAAAAGTCGGCAAGGATTTATTTGTGTCCCTCCAATGAGTTGCCACAAGGACCCCGTTTTCTAGAAGTGTTGGTCCAATACTCCCTCTAGGGGTAGGGGACTTAGACAGGGCTGCTTTCGGCCCCCGATCTTGGGCAGGGTCAGTGGGCGGCAAGTGGCCCGGGCAGGAGCCTCTCTGCGTGTGAACCTGGGAATCATCTCTCCTGCGATCTTCGGTTACCTGGCAGGAAACTACGATGCCCAGACCTATGGTTAGCTGTGCAGCGAGTTATACTGCGTGGACAGGTTCCACACACACTTCAACTAAGTGGGTGGCCTGAGTGGAAAAGTGAGAGTTTGGGCAGCTGTGCAGACAAAGAAGGTGCCCTATGGCCTGGGCCTAAAGGTTTGTGACACACAACTGGGCCTGCCTGGCTCTGAGGGCCCTGCCCTGGGCCCCCTGCTCCCCTGCCTTTTGTTCAGTCACAGCAGAGATGGCCACACACACTCCCTCAGTGAGGGCAGGGTTCCAGCCTCCCTCAGCCCCGCCCACTCTCCGCAGGTTACCATGGACTACAGATTCTGCATTCTGAGGCCAGTGCGTTCCGAGAATGCCAAGGGCAGACATGATGACCTTAAATGATAACCTCTTGTGTCAGTTTTGGTAAACTGTAGGAGCTAGGAAATGGTCAACTTTACAGAAATGTTCAAATTTACTGGCATTTCATATATTCTCTGCTATAACTTTGTCCTGATTCTTTCTATATATTCTTTACTTATGTTTTTGTTTTCGTTAATCAAAGTGTTTCTTTTAAATCTTTTCAAAGAATATTCTTTGGACTTACTAAATCACCTAAATTTTATACGTTTTCTGTGGTATTAAGTTCTGCTCATATCTTTATTTATCTTTTTTCTATGTTCTCAGGGTTTATTGTTTTGATCTTCTGATGTCAATTAAAACACTTGGTTATTCATTTTCATCAATCTTTTTACTTATAAAGATTTGAACTTTTAAAGATTCCACCTCACTTTTAAGTTTCTAAGCGTCAGGTCCTCTACATTGTGGCTGGCCTAAGGCTTAGTTCACCATATAGCAATGTATATATTGACATTTTCCCCTCGACTTTCTGTGATTCCCTACATCTCACCTTTCTTTGCAGACAAGCCATTTGAAATACACTTAACTTATTTCACAGCCAATAATTCTTTGAAATAATGTCTATTTTTTAGAGAAATCTTCTTATATAATTAGGCAGAAAATCTCACCTGCCATAGTTTTCAAAACAGCATAATTTCACTCTTCTCAATGCTTAATCTGTGGTATTAAACAACCTTTGAGTATTTAGGTTTATCAACGACATGTACTTTAAAAATGTTTGAGAGATCCTACCAGCCTTTGAAAACCTCCTTGTTCCTTGTTTCAGTTCCAGTTTTATGTATGTTTTCTGCCTTGCACCTGATTATTCCAATATCAGATGGATGGCCTAGGGAATTTCATTCTGGTATTGATTGTTTTTGCTGATTGTCTCACTTTGTAGCTGATTTCTTCAATATTGTGTAAATTTAGATCATGAGCTCATGTTTAGCTAAACAGCTGACTTTGTAAGAGGCTTAGGTGTGAACGCTGGTAAGCTTCAGCAGAAAGTCGGCAAAGATTTATTTGTGTCCCTCCAATGAGTTGCCCGCAAGGACCCCGTTTTCTACAAGTGTTGGACCAATACTCCTTCGAGAGGCAGTGGACTCAGACATGGTTGCTTTTCAGCCTTCGATCTGGGGCAGGGCCAGTGGGCGGCCTGTGGCCCGGGCAGGAGCCTCTCCGCATGTGTCCCAGGGACCCATTTGCCTGCGAACTTCGGTCACCTGGCAGGAAGGTACGATGCCCTGACCTATGGTTAGCTATGCAGCGAGGTGTACTGCGCGGACAGGTTCCAAACACATTTCAAATAAGAGGGCGGCCTGAGTGGAAAGGTGAGAGTTTGGGCAGCTGTGCAGACAAAGAAGGCGCCCTTTGGCCTGGGCCTAAATGCTTGTGACACCCCACTGGGTCTGCCGGGCTCTGAGGGCCCTGCCCTGGGCCCCCTGCTCCCCTGCCCTTTGTTCAGTCACAGCAGAGATGGCCACACCCACTCGCTCAGTGAGGGCAGTCTTCCAAACTCCCTCACCCACGCCCCCTCTCCGCAGGTTACCATGGACTACAGATGCTGCATTCTGAGGCCAGGGCGTTCCGAGAATGCCAAGGGCAGACAAGATGACCTTAAATGATTTCCTTTGTGTCAGTTTTGGTAAAATTTAGGAGCTAGGAAATGGTCCGCTTTACAGAAATGTTCAAATTTACTGGCATTTCATATATTCTCTGCTATAACATTGTCCTGATTCTTTCTGTATATTCTTTACTTATGTTTTTGTTTTCCTTAATCAAAGTGTGTCTTTTAAATCTTTTCAAAGAATATTCTTTGGACGTACTAAATCACCTGAATTTTATACGTTTTCTGTTGTATTAAGTTCTGCTCATATCTTTATTTGTCTTTTTTCTGTGTTCTCATGGTATATTGTTTTGATTTTCTGATGTCAAGTAAAACACTTGGTTATTCATTTGAATAAATCTTTTTACTTATAAAGATTTGAACTTTTAAAGATTCCAGCTTACTTGTACGTTTGTAAGGGTCCATTCCTCTACACTGTTGCCGGCCTAAGGCTTAGTTCACCATATAGCAATGTATATATTGACATATTATCCCCTCGGCTTTCTGTGATTCCCTACATCTCACCTTTCTTTGCAGACAAGCCATTTGAAATACCCTTAACTTATTTCACAGACAATAATTCTTTGAAATAATGTGTATTTTTTAGAGAAATCATCTTATATAATTAGGCAGAAAATCTCACCTTCCATAGTTTTCTGAACAGTATAATTTCACTCTTCTCACTGCTTAATTTGTTGTATTAAACAACCTTTGAGTATTTAGCTTTATCAATGACATGTACTATAAAAATGTTTTAGAGATCCTACCAGTCTTTGAAAACATGCTTGTTCCTTGTTTCATTTCCAGGTTTATGTATATTTTCTGCCTAGCACCTGATTATTCCAACATCTGATGGGTGGCCTAGGGAATCTAATTCTGGTATTGATTGTTTTTGCTGATTGTCTCCCTTTGTAGCTGATTTCTTCATTATTGTGTAAATTTAGATCATGAGCTCATGTTTAGCTAAACAGCTGACCTTGTAAGAGGCTTAGGTGTGAACGCTCGTAAGTTTCAGCAAAAAGTCGGCAAAGATTTATTTGTGTCCGTCCAATGAGTTGCCCACAAGGACCCCGTTTTCTAGAAGTGTTGGTCCAATACTCCTTCTAGGAGTAGGGGCCTTAGACAAGGCTGCTTTCGGCCCCCGATCTTGGGCAGGGGCAGTGGGCGGCCTGTGGCCCGGGCAGGAGCCTCTCTGCGTGTGAACCTGGGAATCATCTCTCCTGTGAACTTCGGTCACCTGGCAGGAAGCTACGATGCCCAGACCTATGGTTAGCTGTGCAGCGAGGTATACTGCGCGGACAGGTTCCACACACACTTCAACTAAGTGGGTGGCCTGAGAGGAAAAGTGAGAGTTTGGGCAGCTGTGCAGACAAAGAAGGTGCCCTATGGCCTGGGCCTAAATGCTTGTGACACCCCACTGGGCCTGCCGGGCTCTGAGGGCCCTGCCTTGGGCCCCCTGCTCCCCTGCCCTTTGTTCCGTCACAGCAGAGATGGCCACACCCACTCCCTCTGTGAGGGCAGTGTTCCAGCCTCCCTCAGCCCCGCCCACTCTCCGCAGGTTACCATGGACTACAGATGCTGCATTCTGAGGCCAGGGCGTTCCGAGAATCACAAGGGCAGACATGATGACCTTAAATGATTTCCTCTTGTGTCAGTTTTGGTAAACTTTAGGAGCTAGGAAATGGTCCGCTTTACAGAAATGTTCAAATTTACTGGCATTTCATATATTCTCTGCTATAACATTGTCCTGATTCTTTCTGTATATTCTTTACTTATGTTTTTGTTTTCCTTAATCAAAGTGTGTCTTTTAAATCTTTTCAAAGAATATTCTTTAGACTTACTAAATCACCTGAATTTTATACGTTTTCTGTTGTATTAAGTTCTGCTCATATCTTTATTTATCTTTTTTCTATGTTCTCAGGGTTTATTGTTTTGATTTTCTGATGTCAAGTAAAACACTTGGTTATTCATTTTAATAAATCTTTTTACTTATCAAGATTTGAACTTTTAAAGATTCCAGCTTACTTGTACTTTTCTAAGGGTCCATCCCTCTACACTGTTGCCGGCCTAAGGCTTAGTTCACCATATAGCAATGTATATATTGACATATTATCCCCTCGGCTTTCTGTGATTCCCTACATCTCACCTTTCTTTGCAGACAAGCCATTTGAAATACCCTTAACTTATTTCACAGCCAATAAGTCTTTGAAATAATGTGTAATTTTTAGAGAAATCATCTTATATAATTAGGCAGAAAATCTCACCTTCCATAATTTTCTAAACAGCATAATTTCATTCTTCTTACTGCTTAATTTGTTGTATTAAACAACCTTTGAGTATTTAGCTTTATCAATGACATGTACTTTAAAAATGTTTTAGAGATCCTACCAGTCGTTGACAACATGCTTGTTCCTTGTTTCATTTCCAGGTTTATGTATATTTTCTGCCTAGCACCTGATTATTCCAACATCTCAAGGATGGCCTAGGGAATCTAATTCTGGTATTGATTGTTTTTGCTGATTGTCTCCCTTTGTAGCTGATTTCTTCATTAGTGTGTAAATTTGATCATGAGCTCATGTTTAGCTAAACAGCTGACCTTGTAAGAGGCTTAGTTGTGAACGCTCGTAAGCTTCAGCAGAAAGTCGGCAAAGATTTATTTGTGTCCCTGCAATGCGTTACCCCGAGGACCCCGTTTTCTACAGGTGTTGGTAAAATACTCCCTCTACAGGCAGGGACTCAGACAAGACAGCTTTGCTGCCACCGATCTGGTGTAGTGGCTCTTGGCGGCCTGTGGCCCGGGCAGGAGGCTCCCCGCATGTGTCCCACGACCCATCTGCCTGCGAACTTCGGTCACCTGGCAGGAAGCTACGATGCCCAGACCTACGGTTAGTTGTGCAGTGAGGTGTACTCTGCGGACCGTTTCCACACACACTTCAAGTAAGAGGGCGGCCTGATTGGAAAGGTGAGAGTTTGTGCAGCGGTGCAGAAAAAGAAGTCGCCCTTTGGCCTAGGTCTAAAGGCTTGTGACACCCCACTGGGCCTGCCGGGCTCTGTGGGCCCTGCCCTTGGCCCCCTTCTCCCCTGCCCTTTGTTCAGTCACAGCAGAGATGTCCACACCCACTCCTTCAGTGAGATCAGTGTTCCGACCTCCCTCAGCCCCGCCCCCTCTCCGCAGGTTACCATGGACTACAGATGCTGCATTCTGAGGCCAGGGCGTTCCGAGAATGCCAAGGGCAGACATGATGACCTTAAATGATTTCCTCTAGTGTCAATTATGGTAAACTTTAGGAGCTAGGAAATGGTCCACTTTACAGAAATATACAAATTTAATGGCATTTAATACATTCTCTGCTACAACATTCTCCTGATTTTATCTGTATATTCTTTACTTATGTGTTTGTTTTCCTTAATCAAAGTGTGTCTTTTAAATCTTGTCAAAGAATATTCTTTGGACTTACTACATCACCTGAATTTTATACGTTTTCCTTTTTATTAAGTTCTGTTCATATCTTTATTTATCTTTTTTCTATGTTCTCAGGTTTATTATTTTGAAAATCTGATGTCAATTAAAACACTTGGTTTTTCCTTTTAATAAATCTTTTTACTTATAAAGATTTGTATTTTTCAAAATTCCAGCTTACTTGTAAGTTTCTAAGGATCAGGTCCTCTACATTGATGCTGGCCTAAGGCTTAGTTCACAATATTGCAAAGTATATATTGACCCATTTTCCCCTCGACTTTCTGTGATTTCCTACATATCACATTTCTTTGCAGACAAGCTAGTTGAAATACCCTTAACTTATTTAACAGCCAATAAGTCTTTGAAATAATGTGTATTTTTTAGAGAAATCTTTTTATATATTTAGGCAATAAATCTGACCTGCAATAGTTTTCAAAACAGCATAATTTCTCTCTTCTCAATGATGAATCTGTTGAATTACACAATCTTTGAGTATTTGGTTTATCAATGACATGTACTTTAAAAATGTTTTAGAGATCCTACCAGTCTTTGAAAACATCCTTCTTCCTTGTTTCAGTTCCAGTTTTATGTATATTTTCTGCCTTGCACCTGATTATTCCAACGTCTGATGGATGGCCAAGGGAATCTAATTCTGGTATTGATTGTTTTTGCTGATTGTCTCCCCCTGTAGCTGATTTTTTCATTATTGTGTAAATTTACATCATGAGCTCATGTTTAGCTAAACATCTGACCTTGTAAGAGGATTAGGTGTGAACACTCGTAAGCTTCTTCAGAAAGTCCGCAAAGATTTATTTGTGCCCCTCCAATGAGTTGCCCGCGAGGACCCCATTTTCTACAAGTGTTGGTCCAATACTCCCTCTAGAGGCACGGCCTCAGACAGGGCTGCTTTGCGCCCCACGATCTGTTGCAGTGGCAGTCGGCAGCCTGTGGCCCGGGCAGGAGCCTCTCCGCGTGTGTCCCAGGGACCCATCTGCCTGCGAACTTCAGTCACCTGGCAGGAAGATACGATGCCCAGAACTATGGTTGGCTGTGCAGCGAGGTGTACTGCGCGGACATGTTCCACACACACTTCAAGTAAGAGGGCGGCCTGAGTGGAAAGGTGAGCGTTTGGGCAGCTGTGCAGACAAAGCTGGTGCCCTTTGTCCTGGGCCTAAATGCTTGTGACACCCCACTGGGCCTGCCGGGCTCTGAGGGCCCTGCCCTGGGCCCCCTGCTCCCCTGCCCTTTGTTCAGTCACAGCAGAGATGGCCACACACACTCCCTCAGTGAGGGCAGTGTTCCAACTTCCCTCAGCCCCGCCCCCTCTCCGCAGGTTACCATGGACTACAGATGCTGCATTCTGAGGCCAGGGCGTTCGAGAATGCCAAGGACAGACATGATGACCTTAAATGATTTCCTCTTGTGTCAGTTTTGGTAAACTTAAGAGCTAGCAAATGGTCCACTTTCAGAAATGTTCAAATTTACTGGCATTTCATATATTCTCTGCTATAACATTGTCCTGATTCTTTCTGTATATTCTTTACTTTTGTTTTGTTTTCCTTAATCAAAGTGTGTCTTTTAAATCTTGTCAAAGAATATTCTTTGGACTTACTACCTCACCTGAATTTTATACGTTTTCTGTTGTAATAATTTCTGCTCATATCTTTATTTATCTTTTTTCTATGTTCTCAGGGTTTATTGTTTTGATCTTCTGATGTCAATTAAAACACTTGGTTATTCATTTTAATTAATCTTTTTACTTATAAAGGTTTGAACTTTTTAATAGTCCAGCTTACTTGTAAGTTTCTAAGGGTCATGTCCTCTACATTGTTGCTCGCCTAAGGCTTAGTTCACAATATAGCAAAGTATATATTGACCTATTTACCACTCGAAATACTGTGATTTCCTACATCTCACCTTTCTTTGCAGACAAGCCATTTGAAATACACTTAACTTATTGCACAGCCAATAAGTCTTTGAAATAATGTGTATTTTTTAGAGAAATCTTCTTATATAATTAGGCAGAAAATCTCACCTTCCATAGTTTTCAAAACAGCATAATTTCACTCTTCTCAATGCTTAATCTGTGGCATTAAACAACCTTTGAGTATTTAGGTTTATCAACGACATGTACTTTAAAAATGTTTTAGAGATCCTACCAGCCTTTGAAAACCTCCTTGTTCCTTGTTTCAGTTCCCGTTTTATGTATATTTTCTGCCTTGCACCTGATTATTCCAACATCAGATGGATGGCATAGGGGATCTCATTCTGGTATTGATTGTTTTTGCTGATTATGTCCCCTTGTAGCTGATTTCTTCATTATTGTGTAAATTTAGATCATGAGCTCACGTTTAGCTAAACAGCTAACCTTGTAAGAGGCTTAGGTGTGAACGCTTGTAAGCTTCAGCAGAAAGTCAGCAAAGATTTATTTGTGTCCCTCCGATGAGTTGCCCACGAGGACCCCGTTTTCTACAGGTGTTGGTCCAATACTCCCTCTAAAGGCAGGGGACTCAGACAGGGCTGCTTTGAGGCACCCAATCTGGGGCAGAGGCAGTGGGCGGCCTATGGCCCCGGCAGGAGCCTATTCGCGTGTGTCCCAGGGACCCAACTGCCTGTGAACTTCGGTCACCTGACTGGAAGCCACGATGCCCAGACCTATGGTTAGCTGTGCAGCGAGGTGTACTGCATGGACAGGTTCCACAAACACTTCAAGTAAGACGGAGGCCTGAGTGGAAAGGTGAGAGTTTGGGCAGCTGTGCAGACAAAGAAGGCGCCCTGTAGCCTAGGCCTAAATGCTTGTGACACCCAAATGGGCCTGTCGGGTTCTGAGGGCCCTGCCCTGGGCCCCCTGCTCCCCTGCCCTTTGTTCAGTTATAGCAGAGATGGCCACACCCACTCCCTCAGTGAAGGCAGTGTTCCAAAATCCCTCAGCCCCGCACCCTCTGCGCAGGTTAACATGCACTACAGATGCTGCATTCTGAGGCCAGGGCGATCCGAGAATGCCAAGGGCAGACATGATGACCTTAAATGATTTCCTCTTGTGTCAGTTTTGGTAAACTTTAGGAGCTAGGAAATGGTTCAGTTTACACAAATGTTCAAATTTACTGGCATTTCAGATAATCTCTGCTATAACATTGTCCTGATTCTTTCTGTATATTCTTTACTTATGTTTTTGTTTTCCTTAATCAAAGTGTGTCTTTTAAATCTTGTCAAAGAATATTCTTTGGACTTACTACATCACCTGAATTTTATACGTTTTCCGTTGTACTAAGTTCTGCTCATATCTTTATTTTTCTTTTTTCTATGTTCTCAGTGTTTATTGCTTTGATCTTCTGATGTCAATTAAAACACTTGGATACTCATTTTAATAAATCTTTTTACTTATAAAGATTTGAACTTTTTAATATTCCAGCTTACTTGTAAGTTTCTAAGGGTCAGGTCCTCTACATTGTTGATGGCCAATGGCTTAGTTCACAATGTAGCAAAGTATATATTGACCTATTTTCCCCTCGACTTTCTGTGATTTCCTACATCTCACCTTTCTTTGCAGACAAGCCATTTGAAATACATTTAACATATTACACAGCCATTAAGTCTTTGAAGTAATGTGTATTTTTAGAGAAATCTTCTCATATTATTAGGCAGAAAATGTTACCTGCCATAGTTTTCAAAACAGCATAATTTCACTCTTCTTAATGATGAATCTGTTGTATCACACAACCTTTGAGTATTTAGCTTTATCAATGACATGTACTTTAAAAATATTTTAGAGATCCTAGCACTCTTTGAAAACATCCTTGTTCCTTTTTTCAGTTCCAGTTTCAAGTATATTTTCTGCGTTGCACCTGATTATTCCAACGTCTGATGGATGGCCTAGGGAATCTAATTCTGGTATTGATTGTTTTTGCTGATTGTCTCACCCTGTAGCTGATTTCTTCATTATTGTGTAAATTTAGATCATAAGCTCATGTTTAGCTAAACATCTGACCTTGTAAGAGGCTTAGGTGTGAACACTCGTAAACTTCATCAGAAAGTTCGCAAAGATTTATTTGTGTACCTCCAATGAGTTGCCCGCGAGGACTCCGTTTTCTACAAGTGTTGGTCCAATACTCCCTCTAGAGGCACGGCCTCAGACAGGGCTGCTTTGCGCCCCACGAGCAGTGGCAGTGCCAGTGGGCGGCCTGTGGTCCGGGCAGGAGCCTCTCCGCGTGGGTCCCAGGGACGCATTTGACTGCGAACTACGGTCACCTGGCAGGAAGTAACGATGCCCAGACCTATGGTTGGCTGTGCAGCGAGGTGTACTGCGCGGACAGGTTCCACACACACTTCAAGTAAGAGGGCGGCCTGAGTGGAAAGGTGAGAGTTTGGGCAGCTGTGCAGACAAAGAAGGTGCCCTTTGTCCTGGGCCTAAAGGCTTGTGACACCCCACTGGGCTTGCCGGGCTCTGAGGGCCCTGCACTGGGACCACTGCTCCCCTGATGTTTGTTCAGTTACTGCAGAGATGGCCTCACCCACTCACTCAGTGAGGGCAGTGTTCCAACCTCCCTCAGCCCCGCCCCCTCTCCGCAGGTTCCCATGCACTACAGATGCTGCATTCTGAGGCCAGGGCTTTCTGAGAATGCCATGGGCAGACATGATGACCTTAAATGATTTCCTCTTGTGTCAGTTTTGGTAAACTTTAGGAGCTAGGAAATGGTCCACTTTACACAAATGTTCAAATTTACTGGCATTTCAGATATTCTCTGCTATAACATTGTCCTGATTCTTTCTGTATATTCTTTCCTTATGTTTTTGTTTTCCTTAATCAAAGTGTGTCTTTTAAATCTTGTCAATGAATATTCTTTGGACTTACTACATCACCTGAATTTTATACGATTTCCGTTGTATTAAGTTCTGCTCATATCTTTATTTTTCTTTTTTCTATGTTCTCAGGGTTTATTGTTTTGATCTTCTGATGTCAATTAAAACACTTGGTTACTCATTTTAATAAATCTTTTTACTTATAAAGATTTGAACTTTTGAAGATACCAGCTTACTTGTAAGTTTCTAAGGGTCAGGTTCTCTACATTGTTGCTGGCCTAAGGCTTTGTTCACAATATAGTAAAGTGTATATTGACTTATTTTCCCCTCGACTTTCTGTGATTCCCTACATCTCCCCTTTCTTTGCAGACAAGCCATTTGAAATACACTTAACTTATTTCACAGCTTATATGTCTTTGAAATAATGTGTATTTTTAGAGAAATCTTCTCATACTATTAGGCAGAAAATCTCACCTGCCATAGTTTTCAAAACAGCATAATTTCACTCTTCTCAAGGATGAATCTGTTGCATTATAAAACCTTTGAGTATTTAGCTTTATCAATGAAATGTACTTTAAAAATGTTTTAGAGATCCTACCAGTCTTTGAAAACATCCTTTTTCCTTGTTTCAGTTCCAGTCTTGTGTATATTTTCTGCCTTACACCTGATTATTCCAACATCTAAAGGATGGCCTAGGGAATCTAATTATGGTATTGATTGTTTTTGCTGATTGTCTCCCCCGGTATTTGATTTATTCATTATTGTGTAAATTTAGATCATGAGCTCATGTTTAGGTAACCATCTGACTTTGTAAGAGGCTTAGGTGTGAACGCTCGTAAGTTTCATTAAAAAGTAGGCAAAGATTTATTTGTGTCCCTCCAATGAGTTGCCCACAAGGACCCCGTTTTCTAGAAGTGTTGGTCCAATACTCCGTCTAGGGGTAGGGGACTTAGACAGGGCTGCTTTCGGCCCCCGAACTTGGGCAGGGGCAGTGGGCGGCCTGTGGCCCGGGCAGGAGCCTCTCTGCGTGTGAACCTGGGAATCAACTCTCCTGCGAACTTCGGTCACCTGGCAGGAAGCTACGATGCCCAGACCTATGGTTAGCTGTGCAGCGAGGTATACTGCACGGACAGCTTCCACACACACTTCAACTAAGTGGGTGGCCTGAGTGGAAAAGTGAGAGTTTGGGCAGCTGTGCCGACAAAGAAGGTGCCCTATGGCCTGGGCCTAAAGGCTTGTGACACACCACTGGGCCTGCCGTGCTCTGAGGGCCCAGCCCTGGGCCCCCTGCTCCCCTGCACTTTGTTGAGTCACAGCAGAGATGGCCACACCGACTCCCTCAGTGAGGGCAGTGTTCCAGCCTCCCTCAGCCCCGCCCACTCTCCGCAGGTTACCATGGACTACAAATTCTGCATTCTGAGGCCAGGGCGTTCCGAGAATGCCAGGGGCAGTCATGATGACCTTAAATGAATTCCTCTTGTGTCAGTTTTGGTAAACTTTAGGAGCTAGGAAATGGTCCGCTTTACAGAAATGTTCAAATTTACTGGCATTTCATATATTCTCTGCTATAACATTGTCCTGATTCTTTCTGTATATTCTTTACTTATGTTTTTGTTTTCCTTAATCAAAGTGTGTCTTTTAAATCTTTTCAAAGAATATTCTTTGGACTTACTAAATCACCTGAATTTTATACGTTTTCTGTTGTATTAAGTTCTGCTCATATCTTTATTTGTCTTTTTTCTATGTTCTCAGGGTTTATTGTTTTGATTTTCTGATGTCAAGTAAAACACTTGGTTATTCATTTGAATAAATCTTTTTACTTATCAAGATTTGAACTTTTAAAGATTCCAGCTTACTTGTACGTTTCTAAGGGTCCATTCCTCTACACTGTTGCCGGCCTAAGGCTTAGTTCACCATATAGCAATGTATATATTGACATATTATCCCCTCGGCTTTCTGTGATTCCCTACACCTCACCTTTCTTTGCAGACAAGCCATTTGAAATACCCTTAACTTATTTCACAGCCAATAATTCTTTGAAATAATGTGTATTTTTTAGAGAAATCATCTTATATAATTAGGCAGAAAATCTCTCCTTCCATAGTTTTCTAAACAGCATAATTTCACTCTTCTCACTGCTTAATTTGTTGTATTAAAGAACCTTTGAGTATTTAGCTTTATCAATGACATGTACTTTAAAAATGTTTTAGAGATCCTACCAGTCTTTGAAAACCTCCTTGTTCCTTGTTTCATTTCCAGGTTTATGTATATTTTCTGCCTAGCACCTGATTATTCCAACATCTGATTGGTGGCCTAAGGAATCTAATTCTGGTATTGATTGTTTTTGCTGATTGTCTCCCTTTGTAGCTGATTTCTTCATTATTGTGTAAATTTAGATCATGAGCTCATGTTTAGCTAAACAGCTGACCTTGTAAGAGGCTTAGGTGTGAACGCTCATAAGTTTCAGCAAAAAGTCGGCAAAGATTTATTTGTGTCCCTCCAATGAGTTGCCCACAAGGACCCCGTTTTCTAAAAGTGTTGGTCCAATACTCCCTCTAGGGGTAGGGGACTTAGACAGGGCTGCTTTCGGCCCCCGATCTTGGGCAGGGGCAGTGGGCGGCCTGTGGCCCGGGCAGGAGCCTCTCTGTGTGTGAACCTGGGAATCATCTCTCCTGCGAACTTCGGTCACCTGGCAGGAAGCTACGATGCCCAGACCTATGGTTAGCTGTGCAGCGATGTATACTGCGCGGAAAGGTTCCACACACACTTCAACTAAGTGGGCGGCCTGAGTGGAAAAGTGAGAGTTTGGGCAGCTGTGCAGACAAAGAAGGTCCCCTATCGCCTGGGCCTAAAGGCTTGTGACACACCACTGCGCCTGCCGGGCTCTGAGGGCCCTGCCCTGGGCCCCCTGCTCCCCTGCCCTTTGTTCAGTCACAGCAGAGATGGCCACACCGACTCCCACAGTGAGTGCAGTGTTCCAGCCTCCCTCAGCCCCGCCCACTCTCCGCAGGTTACCATGGACTACAGATGCTGCATTCTGAGGCCAGGGAATTCTGAGAATGCCAAGGGCAGAAATGATGACCTTAAATGATTTCCTATTGTGTCAGTTTTGGTAAACTGTAGGAGCTAGGAAATGGTCAACTTTACAGAAATGTTCAAATTTACTGGCATTTCATATATTCTCTGCTATAACTTTGCCCTGATTCTTTCTATATATTATTTAATTATGTTTGTGTTTTCCTTAATCAAAGTGTGTCTTTTAAATCTTTTCAAAGAATATTCTTTGGACTTACTACCTCACCTGAATTTTATACGTTTTCTGTGGTATTAAGTTCTGCTCATATCTTTATTTATCTTTTTTCTATGTTCTCAGGGTTTATTGTTTTGATCTTCTGATGTCAATTAAAACACTTGGTTATTCATTCTCATTAATCTTTTTACTTATAAAGATTTGAACTTTTAAAGATTCCACCTCACTTTTAACTTTCTAAGGGTCAGGTCCTCTACATTGTGGCCGGGCTAAGGCTTAGTTCACCATATAGCAATGTATATATTGACATTTTCCCCTCGTCTTTCTGTGATTCCCTACATCTCACCTTTCTTTGCAGACAAGCCATTTGAAATACACTTAACTTATTTCACAGCCAATAAGTCTTTGAAATAATGTCTATTTTAAGAAATCTTCTTATATAATTAGGCAGAAAATCCCACCTGCCATAGTTTTCAAAACAACATAATTTCACTCTTCTCTATGCTTAATCTGTGGTATTAAACAAACTTTGAGTATTTAGGTTTATCAACGACATGTACTTTAAAAATGTTTGAGAGATCCTACCAGCCTTTGAAAACTTCCTTGTTCCTTGTTTCAGTTCCAGTTTTATGTATATTTTCTGCCTTGCACCTGATTATTCCAACATCAGATGGATGGCCTAGGGAATCTGATTCTGGTATTGATTGTTTTGCTGTTTGCCTGTGAACTTCGGTCTCCTGGCAGGAAGGTACGATGCCCTGACCTATGGTTAGCTGTGCAGCGAGGTGTACTGGGCGGACAGGTTCCAAACACACTTCAAATAAGAGGGCGGCCTGAGTGGATAGGTGAGAGTTTTGGCAGCTGTGCAGACAAAGAAGGCGCCCTTTGGCCTGGGCCTAAATGCTTGTGACACCCCACTGGGTCTGAAGGGCTCTGAGGGCCCTCCCCTGACCTTTGTCCAGTCACAGCAGAGATGGCCACACCCACTCCCTCAGTGAGGGCAGTCTTCCAAACTCCCTCAGCCACGCCCCTTCTCCGCAGGTTACCATGGACTACAGATGCTGCATTCTGAGGCCAGGGCGTTCCGAGAATGTCAAGGGCAGACATGATGACCTTAAATGATTTCCACTTGTGTCAGTTTTGGTAAACTTTAGGAGCTAGGAAATGGTCCGCTTTACAGAAATGTTCAAATTTACTGGCATTTCATATATTCTCTGCTATAACATTGTCCTGATTCTTTCTGTATATTCTTTACTTATGTTTTTGTTTTCCTTAATCAAAGTGTGTCTTTTAAATCTTATCAAAGAATATTCTTTGGACTTACTAAATCACCTGAATTTTATACGTTTTCTGTTGTATTAAGTTCTGCTCATATCTTTATTTATCTTTTTTCTATGTTCTCATGGTTTATTGTTTTGATTTTCTGATGTCAAGTAAAACACTTGGTTATTCATTTTAGTAAATCTTTTTACTTATAAAGATTTGAACTTTTAAAGATTCCAGCTTACTTGTACGTTTCTAAGGGTCCATTCCTCTACACTGTTGCCGGCCTAAGGCTTAGTTCACCATATAGCAATGTATATATTGACATATTATCCCCTCGGCTTTCTGTGATTCACTACATCTCACCTTTCTTTGCAGACAAGCCATTTGAAATACCCTTAACTTATTTCACAGCCAATAAGTCTTTGAAATAATGTGTATTTTTTAGAGAAATCATCTTATATAATTAGGCAGAAAATCTCACCTTCCATAGATTTCTAAACAGCATAATTTCACTCTTCTCACTGCTTAATTTGTTGTATTAAACAACCTTTGAGTATTTAGCTTTATCAATGACATGTACTTTAAAAATGTTTTAGAGATCCTACCAGTCTTTGAAAACATGCTTGTTCCTTGTTTCATTTCCAGGTTTATGTATATTTTCTGCCTAGCTCCTGATTATTCCAACATCTGATGGGTGGCCTAGGGAATCTAATTCTGGTATTGATTGTTTTTGCTGATTGTCTCCCTTTGTAGCTGATTTCTTCATTATTGTGTAAATTTAGATCATGAGCTCATGTTTAGCTAAACATCTGACCTTGTAAGAGGCTTAGGTGTGAACGCTCGTAAGTTTCAGCAGAAAGTCGGCAAAGATTTATTTGTGTCCCTCCAATGAGTTGCCCGCAAGGACCCCGTTTTCTAGAAGTGTTGGTCCAATAATCCCTCTAGGGGTAGGGGACTTAGACAGGGCTGCTTTCGGCCCCCGATCTTGGGCAGGGGCAGTGGGCGGCCTGTGGCCCGGGTAGGAGCCTCTCTGCGTGTGAACCTGGGAATCATCACTCCTGCGAACTTCGGTCACCTGGCAGGAAGCTACGATGCCCAGACCTATGGTTAGCTGTGCAACGAGGTATACTGCGCGGACAGGTTCCACACACACTTCAACTAAGTGGGTGGCCTGTGTGGAAAAGTGAGAGTTTGGGCAGCTGTGCAGACAAAGAAGGTGCCCTATGGCCTTGGCCTAAAGGCTTGTGACACACCACTGGGCCGGCCGGGGTCTGAGGGCCCTGACCTGGGCCCCCTGCTCCCCTGCCCTTTGTTCAGTCACAGCGGAGATGGCCACACCGACTCCCTCAGTGAGGGCAGTGTTCCTGCCTCCCTCAGCCCCGCCCACTCTCCGCAGGTTACCATGGACTACAGATGCTGCATTCTGTGGCCAGGGCGTTCTGAGAATGCCAAGGGCAGACATGATGACCTTAAATGATTTCCTCTTGTGTCAGTTTTGGTAAACTGTAGGAGCTAGGAAATGGTCAACTTTACAGAAATGTTCAAATTTACTGGCATTTCATATATTCTCTGCTATAACTTTGCCCTGATTCTTTCTATATATTATTTAATTATGTTTGTGTTTTCCTTAATCAAAGTGTGTCTTCTAAATCTTTTCAAAGAATATTCTTTGGACTTACTACCTCACTTGAATTTTATACGTTTTCTGTGGTATTAAGTTCTGCTCATATCTTTATTTATCTTTTTTCTATGTTCTCAGGGTTTATTGTTTTGATCTTCTGATGTCAATTAAAACACTTGGTTATTCATTTTCATCAATCTTTTTACTTATAAAGATTTGAACTTTTAAAGATTCCAGCTCACTTTTAAGTTTCTAAGGGTCAGGTCCTCTACATTGTGGCTGGCCTAAGTCTTAGTTCACCATATAGCAATGTATATATTGATATTTTCCCCTCGAATTTCTGTGATTCCCTACATCTCACCTTTCTTTGCAGACAAGCCATTTGAAATACACTTAACTTATTTCACAGCCAATAAGTCTTTGAAATAATGTCTATTTTTTAGAGAAATCTTCTTATATAATTAGGCACAAAATCCCACCTGCCATAGTTTTCAAAACAACATAATTTCAATCTTCTCAATGCTTAATCTGTGGTATTAAAGAACCTTTGAGTATTTAGGTTTATCAACGACATGTACTTTAAAAATGTTTGAGAGATCCTAATAGCCTTTGAAAACCTCCTTGTTCCTTGTTTCAGTTCCAGTTTTATGTATATTTTCTGCCTTGCACCTGATTATTCCAACATCAGATGGATGGCCTAGGGAATCTCTTTCTGGTATTGATTGTTTTGCTGATTGTCTCACTTTGCAGCTGATTTCTTCATTATTGTGTAAATTTAGATCATGAGCTCATGTTTAGCTAAACAGCTGACCTTGTAAGAGGCTTAGGTGTGAACACTCGTAAGTTTCAGCAAAAAGTCGGCAAAGATTTATTTGTGTCCCTCCAATGAGTTGCGCGCAAGGACCCCGTTTTCAACAAGTGTTGGTCCAATACTCCTTCGAGAGGCAGTGGACTCAGACATGGCTGCTTTTCAGCCTTCGATCTGGGGCAGGGCCAGTGGGCGGCCTGTGGCCCGGGCAAGAGCCTCTCAGCATGTGTCCCAGGTACCCATTTGCCTGCGAACTTCGGTCACCTGGCAGGAAGCTACGATGCCCTGACCTATGGTGAGCTGTGCAGCGAGGAGTACTGCGCGGACAGCTTCCAAACACACTTCAAATAAGAGGGCGGCCTGAGTGGAAAGGTGAGAGTTTGGGCAGCTGTGCAGACAAAGAAGGCGCCCTTTGGCCTGGGCCTAAATGCTTGTGACACCCCACTGGGTCTGCCGGGCTCTGAGGGCCCTGCCCTGGGCCCCCTGCTCCCCTGCCCTTTGTTCAGTCACAGCAGAGATGGCCACACCCACTCCCTCAGTGAGGGCAGTCTTCCAACCTCCCTCAGCCACGTCCCCTCTCCGCAGGTTACCATGGACTACAGATGCTGCATTCTGAGGCCAGGGCGTTCCGAGAATGCCAAGGGCAGACATGATGACCTGAAATGATTTCCTCTTGTGTCAGTTTTGGTAAACTTTAGGAGCTAGGAAATGGTCCGCTTTACAGAAATGTTCAAATTTACTGGCATTTCATATATTCTCTGCTATAACATTGTCCTGATTCTTTCTGTATATTCTTTACTTATGTTTTTGTTTTCCTTAATCAAAGTGTGTCTTTTAAATCTTTTCAAAGAATATTCTTTGGACTTACTAAATCACCTGAATTTTATACGTTTTCTGTTGTATTAAGTTCTGCTCATATCTTTATTTATCTTTTTTCTATGTTCTCAGGGTTTATTGTTTTGATTTTCTGATGTCAAGTAAAACACTTGGTTATTCATTTTCATCAATCTTTTTACTTATAAAGTTTTGAACTTTTAAAGATTCCAGCTTACTTGTACGTTTCTAAGGGTCCATTCCTCTACACTGTTGCCGGCCTAAGGCTTAGATCACAATTAGCAATGTATATATTGACATATTATCCCCTCGGCTTTCTGTGATTCCCTACATCTCACCTTTCTTTGCAGACAAGCCATTTGAAATACCCTTAACTTATTTCACAGCCAATAATTCTTTGAAATAATGTGTATTTTTTAGAGAAATCATCTTATATAATTAGGCAGAAAATCTCACCTTCCATAGTTTTCTAAACAGCATAATTTCACTCTTCTCACTGCTTAATTTGTTGTATTAAACAACCTTTCAGTATTTAGCTTTATCAATGACATGTACTTTAAAAATGTTTTAGAGATCCTACCAGTCTTTGAAAACATCCTTGTTCCTTGTTTCATTACCAGGTTTATGTGTATTTTCTGCCTAGCACCTGATAATTCCAACATCTGATGGGTGGCCTAAGGAATCTAATTCTGGTATTGATTGTTTTTGCTGATTGTCTCCCTTTGTAGCTGATTTCTTCAATATTGTGTAAATTTAGATCATGAGCTCATGTTTAGCTAAACAGCTGAGCTTGTAAGAGGCTTAGGTGTGAACGCTCGTAAGTTTCAGCAAAATGTCGGCAAAGATTTATTTGTGTCCCTCCAATGAGTTGCCCACAAGGACCCCGATTTCTAGAAGTGTTGGTCCAATACTCCCTCTAGGGGTAGGAGATTTAGACAGGGCTGCTTTCGGCCCCCGAACTTGGGCAGGGGCAGTGGGCGGCCTGTGGCCCGGGCAGGAGCCTCTCTGCGTGTGAACCTGGGAATCATCTCTCCTGCGATCTTCGGTCACCTGGCAGGAAGCTACGATGCCCAGACCTATGGTTAGCTGTGCAGCGAGGTATACTGCGCGGACAGGTTCCACACACACTTCAACTAAGTGGGTGGCCTGAGAGGAAAAGTGAGAGTTTGGGCAGCTGTGCAGACAAAGAAGGTGTCCTATGGCCTGGGCCTAAAGGCTTGTGACACACCACTGGGCCTGCCGTCCTCTGAGGGCCCTGCCCTGGGCCCCCTGCTCCCCTGCCCTTTGTTCAGTCACAGCAGAGATGGCCACACCGACTCCCTCAGTGAGGGCAGTGTTCCAGCCTCCCTCAGCCCCGCCCACTCTCCGCAGGTTACCATGGACTACAGATGCTGCATTCTGAGGCCAGGGCGTTCTGAGAATGCCAAGGGCAGACATGATGACCTTAAATGATTTCCTCTTGTGTCAGTTTTGGTAAACTGTAGGAGCTAGGAAATGGTCAACTTTACAGAAATGTTCAAATTTACTGGCATTTCATATATTCTCTTCTATAACTTTGCCCTGATTCTTTCTATATATTATTTAATTATGTTTGTGTTTTCCTTAATCAAAGTGTGTCTTTTAAATCTTTTCAAAGAATATTCTTTGGACTTACTACCTCACCTGAATTTTATACGTTTTCTGTGGTATTAAGTTCTGCTCATATCTTTATTTATCTTTTTTCTATGTTCTCAGGGTTTATTGTTTTGATCTTCTGATGTCAATTAAAACACTTGGTTATTCATTTTCATCAATCTTTTTACTTATAAAGATTTGAACTTTTAAAGTTTCCAGCTCACTTTTAAGTTTCTAAGGGTCAGGTCCTCTACATTGTGGCTGGCCTAAGGCTTAGTTCACCATATAACAATGTATATATTGACATTTTCCCCTCGACTTTCTGTGATTCCCTACATCTCACCTTTCTTTGCAGACAAGCCATTTGAAATACACTTAACTTATTTCACAGCCAATAAGTCTTTGAAATAATGTCTATTTTAAGAAATCTTCTTATATAATTAGGCAGAAAATCCCACCTGCCATAGTTTTCAAAACAACATAATTTCACTCTTCTCAATGCTTAATCTGTGGTATTAAACAACCTTTGAGTATTTAGGTTTATCAACGACATGTACTTTAAAAATGTATTAGAGATCCTACCAGCCTTTGAAAACCTCCTTGTTCCTTGTTTCAGTTCCAGTTTTATGTATATTTTCTGCCTTGCACCTGATTATTCCAACATCAGATGGATGGCCTAGGGAATCTCATTCTGGTACTGATTGTTTTGCTGATTGTCTCACTTTGCATCTGATTTCTTCAATATTGTGTAAATTTAGATCATGAGCTCATGTTTAGCTAAACAGCTGACCTTGTAAGAGGCTTAGGTGTGAAAGCTGGTAAGCTTCAGCAGAAAGTCGGCAAAGATTTATATGTGTCCCTCCAATGAGTTGCCCGCAAGGACCCCGTTTTCTACAAGTGTTGGTCCAATACTCCTTCGAGAGGCAGTGGACTCAGACATGGCTGCTTTTCAGCCTTCGATCTGGGGCAGGGCCAGTGGGCGGCCTGTGGCCCGGGCAGGAGCCTCTCCGCTTGTGTCCCAGGGACCCATTTGCCTGCGAACTTCGGTCACCTGGCAGGAAGGTACGATGCCCTGACCTATGGTTAGCTGTGCAGCGAGGTGTACTGCGCGGACAGGTTCCAAACACACTTCAAATAAGAGGGCGGCCTGAGTGGAAAGGTGAGAGTTTGGGCAGCTGTGAAGACAAAGAAGGCGCCCTTTGGCCTGGGCCTAAATGCTTGTGACACCCCACTGGGTCTGCCGGGCTCTGAGGGCCCTCCCCTGGGCCCCCTGCTCCCCTGCCCTTTGTTCAGTCACAGCAGAGATGGCCACACCCACTCCTTCAGTGAGGGCAGACTTCCAACCTCCCTCAGCCACGCCCGTTCACCGCAGGTTACCATGGACTACAGATGCTGCATTCTGAGGCCAGGTCGTACCAAGAATGCCAAGGGCAGACATGAGGACCTTAAATGATTTCCTCTGTGTCAGTTTTGGTAAACTTTAAGAGCTAGGAAATGGTCCGCTTTACAGAAATGTTTAAATTTACTGGCATTTCATATATTCTCTGCTATAACATTGTCCTGATTCTTTCTTTATATTCTTTACTTATGTTTTTGTTTTCCTTAATTGAAGTGTGTCTTTTAAATCTTTTCAAAGAATATTCTTTGGACTTACTAAATCACCTGAACTTTATACGTTTTCTGTTGTATTAAGTTCTGCTCATATCTTTATTTATCTTTTTTCTATGTTCTCAGGTTTTATTGTTTTGATTTTCTGATGTCAAGTAAAACACTTGGTTATTCATTTTAATAAATCTTTTTACTTATAAAGATTTGAACTTTTAAAGATTCCAGCTTACTTGTACGTTTCTAAGGGTCCATTCCTCTACACTGTTGCCGGCCTAAGGCTTAGTTCACCATATAGCAATGTATATATTGACATATTATCCCCTCGGCTTTCTGTGATTCCCTACATCTCACCTTTCTTTGCAGACAAGCCATTTGAAATACCCTTAACTTATTTCACAGCCAATAATACTTTGAAATAATGTGTATTTTTTAGAGAAATCATCTTATATAATTAGGCAGAAAATCTCACCTTCCATAGTTTTCTAAACAGCATAATTTCACTCTTCTCACTGCTTAATTTGTTGTATTAAACAACCTTTGAGTATTTAGCTTTATCAATGACATGTACTGTAAAAATGTTTTAGAGATCCTACCAGTCTTTGACAACATGCTTGTTCCTTGTTTCATTTCCAGGTTTATGTATATTTTCTGCCTAGCACCTGATTATTCCAACATCTCAAGGATGGCCTAGGGAATCTAATTCTGGTATTGATTGTTTTTGCTGATTGTCTCCCTTTGTAGCTGATTTCTTTATTATTGTGTAAATTTAGATCATGAGCTCATGTTTAGCTAAACAGCTGACCTTGTAAGAGGCTTAGGTGTGAACACTCGTAAGTTTCAGCAAAAAGTCGGCAAAGATTTATTTGTGTCCCTCCAATGAGTTGCCCACAAGGACCCCGTTTTCTAGAAGTGTTGGTCTAATACTCCTTCTAGGAGTAGGGGACTTAGACAGGGCTGCTTTCGGCCCCCGATCTTGGGCAGGGGCAGTGGGCGGCCTGTGGCCCGGGCAGGAGCCTCTCTGCGTGTGAACCTGGGAATCATCTCTCCTGCGAACTTCGGTCACCTGGCAGGAAGCTACGATGCCCAGACCTATGGTTAGCTGTGCAGCGAGGTATACTGCGTGGACAGGTTCCACACACACTTCAACTTAGTGGGTGGCCTGAGTGGAAATGTGAGAGTTTGTGTAGCTGTGCAGACAAAGAAGGCGCCCTATGGCCTGGGCCTAAATGCTTGGACACTCCACTGGGCCTGCCGTGCTCTGAGGGCCCTGCCCTGGGCCCCCTGCTCCCCTGCCCTTTGTTCAGTCACAGCAGAGATGGCCATACCGACTCCCTCAGTGAGGGCAGTGTTCCAGCTTCCCTCAGCCCCGCCCACTCTCGGCAGGTTACCATGGACTTCAGATGCTGCATTCTGAGGCCAGGGCGTTCCGAGAATGCCAAGGGCAGACATGATGACCTTAAATGATTTCCTCTTGTGTCAGTTTTGGTAAACTGTAGGAGCTAGGAAATGGTCAACTTTACAGAAATGTTCAAATTTACTGGCATTTCATATATTCTCTGCTATAGCATTGTCCTGATTCTTTCTATATATTCTTTAATTATGTTTGTGTTTTCCTTAATCAAAGTGTGTCTTTTAAATCTTTTCAAAGAATATTCTTTGGACTTACTACCTCACCTGAATTTGATACGTTTTCTGTGGTATTAAGTTCTGCTCATATCTTTATTTATCTTTTTTCTATGTTCTCAGGGTTTATTGTTTTGATCTTCTGATGTCAATTAAAACACTTGGTTATTCATTTTCATCAATCTTTTTACTTATAAAGATTTGAACTTTTAAAGTTTCCAGCTCATTTTTAAGTTTCTAAGGGTCAGGTCCTCTACATTGTGGCTGGCCTAAGGCTTAGTTCACCACATAGCAATGTATATATTGACATTTTCCCCTCGACTTTCTGTGATTCCCTACATCTCACCTTTCTTTGCAGACAAGCCTTTTGAAATACACTTAACTTATTTCACAGCCAATAAGTCTTTGAAATAATGTCTATTTTTTAGAGAAATCTTCTTATATAATTAGGCAGAAAATCTCACCTGCCATAGTTTTCAAAACAGCATAATTTCACTCTTCTCAATGCTTAATCTGTGGTATTAAGCAACCTTTGAGTATTTAGGTTTATCAACGACATGTACTTTAAAAATGTTTTAGAGATCCTACCAGCCTTTGAAAACCTCCTTGTTCCTTGTTTCAGTTCCAGTTTTATGTATATTTTCTGCCTTGCACCTGATTATTCCAACATCAGATAGATGGCCTAGGGAATCTCATTCTGGTATTGATTGTTTCTGCTGATTGTCTCCCTTTGTAGCTGATTTCTTCAATATTGTGTAAATTTAGATCATGAGCTCATGTTTAGCTAAACAGCTGACCTTGTAAGAGGCTTAGGTGTGGACGCTGGTAAGCTTCAGCAGAAAGTCGGCAAAGATTTATTTGTGTCCCTCCAATGAGTTGCCCGCAAGGACCCCGTTTTCTACAAGTGTTGGTCCAATACTGCTTCGAGAGGCAGTGGACTCAGACATGGCTGCTTTTCAGCCTTCGATCTGGGGCAGGGCCAGTGGGCGGCCTGTGGCCCGGGCAAGAGCCTCTCCGCATGTGTCCCAGGGACCCATTTGCCTGCGAACTTCGGTAACCTGGCAGGAAGCTACGATGCCCTGACCTATGGTTAGCTGTGCAGTGAGGTGTACTGCGCGGACAGTTTCCAAACACACTTCAAATAAGAGGGCGGTCTGAGTGGAAAGGTGAGAGTTTGGGCAGCTGTGCAGACAAAGAAGGCGCCCTTTGGCCTGGGGCTAAATGCTTGTGACACCCCACTGGGTCTGCCTGGCTCTGAGGACCCTGCCCTGGGCCCCCTGCTCCCCTGCTCTTTGTTCAGTCACAGCAGAGATGGCCACACCCACTCCCTCAGTGAGGGCAGTCTTCCAAGCTCCCTCAGCCACGTCCCCTCTCCGCAGGTTACCATGGACTACAGATGCTGCATTCTGAGGCCAGGGCGTTCCGAGAATGCCAAGGGCAGACATGATGACCTTAAATGATTTCCTCTTGTGTCAGTTTTGGTAAACTTTAGGAGCTAGGAAATGGTCCGCTTTACAGAAATGTTCAAATTTACTGGCATTTCATATATTCTCTGCAATAACATTGTCCTGATTCTTTCTGTATATTCTTTACTTATGTTTTTGTTTTCCTTAATCAAAGTGTGTCTTTTAAATCTTTTCAAAGAATATTCTTTGGACTTACTAAATCACCTGAATTTTATACGTTTTCTGTTGTATTAAGTTCTTCTCATATCTTTATTTGTCTTTTTTCTATGTTCTCATGGTTTATTGTTTTGATTTTCTGATGTCAAGTAAAACACTTGGTTATTCATTTGAATAAATCTTTTTACTTATAAAGATTTGAACTTTTAAAGATTCCAGCTTACTTGTACGTTTCTAAGGGTCCATTCCTCTACACAGTTGCCGGCCTAAGGCTTAGATCACCATTAGTAATGTATATATTGACATATTATCCCCTCGGCTTTCTGTGATTCCCTACATCTCACCTTTCTTTGAAGACAAGCCATTTGAAATACCCTTAACTTATTTCACAGCCAATAATTCTTTGAAATAATGTGTATTTTTTAGAGAAATCATCTTATATAATTAGGCAGAAAATCTCACCTTCCATAGTTTTCTAAACAGCATAATTTCACTCTTCTCACTGCTTAATTTGTTGTATTAAAGAACCTTTCAGTATTTAGCTTTATCAATGACATGTATTTTAAAAATGTTTTAGAGATCCTACCAGTCTTTGAAAACCTCCTTGTTCCTTGTTTCATTTCCAGGTTTATGTATATTTTCTGCCTAGCACCTGATTATTCCAACATCTGATGGGTGGCCTAAGGAATCTAATTCTGGTATTGATTGTTTTTGCTGATTGTCTCCCTTTGTAGCTGATTTCTTCAATATTGTGTAAATTTAGATCATGAGCTCAGGTTTAGCTAAACAGCTGACCTTGTAAGAGGCTTAGGTGTGAACGCTCCTAAGTTTCAGCAAAAAGTCGGCAAAGATTTATTTGTGTCCCTCCAATGAGTTGCCCACAAGGACCCCGTTTTCTAGAAGTGTTGGTCCAATCCTCCCTCTAGGGGTAGGGGACTTAGACAGGGCTGCTTTCGGCCCCCGAACTTGGGCAGGGGCAGTGGGCGGCCTGTGGCCCGGGCAGGAGCCTCTCTGCGTGTGAACCTGGGAATCATCTCTCCTGCGAACTTCGGTCACCTGGCAGGAAGCTACGATGCCCAGACCTATGGTTAGCTGTGCAGCGAGGTATACTGCGCGGACAGGTTCCAAACACACTTCAACTAAGTGGGTGGCCTGAGTGGAAAAGTGAGAGTTTGGGCAGATGTGCAGACAAAGAAGGTGTCCTATGGCCTGGGCCTAAAGGCTTGTGACACACCACTGGGCCTGCCGTCCTCTGAGGGCCCTGCCCTGGTCCCCCTGCTCCCCTGCCCTTTGTTCAGTCACAGCAGAGATGGCCACACCGACTCCCTCAGTGAGGGCAGTGTTCCAGCCTCCCTCAGCCCCGCCCACTCTCCGCAGGTTACCATGGACTACAGATGCTGCATTCTGAGGCCAGGGCGTTCTGAGAATGCCAAGGGCAGACATGATGACCTTAAATGATTTCCTCTTGTGTCAGTTTTGGTAAACTGTAGGAGCTAGGAAATGGTCCGCTTTACAGAAATGTTCAAATTTACTGGCATTTCATATATTCTCTGCAATAACATTGTCCTGATTCTTTCTGTATATTCTTTACTTATGTTTTTGTTTTCCTTAATCAAAGTGTGTCTTTTAAATCTTTTCAAAGAATATTCTTTGGACTTACTAAATCACCTGAATTTTATACGTTTTCTGTTGTATTAAGTTCTTCTCATATCTTTATTTGTCTTTTTTCTATGTTCTCATGCTTTATTGTTTTGATTTTCTGATGTCAAGTAAAACACTTGGTTATTCATTTGAATAAATCTTTTTACTTATAAAGATTTGAACTTTTAAAGATTCCAGCTTACTTGTACGTTTCTAAGGGTCCATTCCTCTACACAGTTGCCGGCCTAAGGCTTAGATCACCATTAGTAATGTATATATTGACATATTATCCCCTCGGCTTTCTGTGATTCCCTACATCTCACCTTTCTTTGAAGACAAGCCATTTGAAATACCCTTAACTTATTTCACAGCCAATAATTCTTTGAAATAATGTGTATTTTTTAGAGAAATCATCTTATATAATTAGGCAGAAAATCTCACCTTCCATAGTTTTCTAAACAGCATAATTTCACTCTTCTCACTGCTTAATTTGTTGTATTAAAGAACCTTTCAGTATTTAGCTTTATCAATGACATGTATTTTAAAAATGTTTTAGAGATCCTACCAGTCTTTGAAAACCTCCTTGTTCCTTGTTTCATTTCCAGGTTTATGTATATTTTCTGCCTAGCACCTGATTATTCCAACATCTGATGGGTGGCCTAAGGAATCTAATTCTGGTATTGATTGTTTTTGCTGATTGTCTCCCTTTGTAGCTGATTTCTTCAATATTGTGTAAATTTAGATCATGAGCTCAGGTTTAGCTAAACAGCTGACCTTGTAAGAGGCTTAGGTGTGAACGCTCCTAAGTTTCAGCAAAAAGTCGGCAAAGATTTATTTGTGTCCCTCCAATGAGTTGCCCACAAGGACCCCGTTTTCTAGAAGTGTTGGTCCAATCCTCCCTCTAGGGGTAGGGGACTTAGACAGGGCTGCTTTCGGCCCCCGAACTTGGGCAGGGGCAGTGGGCGGCCTGTGGCCCGGGCAGGAGCCTCTCTGCGTGTGAACCTGGGAATCATCTCTCCTGCGAACTTCGGTCACCTGGCAGGAAGCTACGATGCCCAGACCTATGGTTAGCTGTGCAGCGAGGTATACTGCGCGGACAGGTTCCAGACACACTTCAACTAAGTGGGTGGCCTGAGTGGAAAAGTGAGAGTTTGCGCAGATGTGCAGACAAAGAAGGTGTCCTATGGCCTGGGCCTAAAGGCTTGTGACACACCACTGGGCCTGCCGTCCTCTGAGGGCCCTGCCCTGGTCCCCCTGCTCCCCTGCCCTTTGTTCAGTCACAGCAGAGATGGCCACACCGACTCCCTCAGTGAGGGCAGTGTTCCAGCCTCCCTCAGCCCCGCCCACTCTCCGCAGGCTACCATGGACTACAGATGCTGCATTCTGAGGCCAGGGCGTTCTGAGAATGCCAAGGGCAGACATGATGACCTTAAATGATTTCCTCTTGTGTCAGTTTTGGTAAACTGTAGGAGCTAGGAAATGGTCAACTTTACAGAAATGTTCAAATTTACTGGCATTTCATATATTCTCTTCTATAACTTTGCCCTGATTCTTTCTATATATTATTTAATTATGTTTGTGTTTTCCTTAATCAAAGTGTGTCTTTTAAATCTTTTCAAAGAATATTCTTTGGACTTACTACCTCACCTGAATTTTATACGTTTTCTGTGGTATTAAGTTCTGCTCATATCTTTATTTATCTTTTTTCTATGTTCTCAGGGTTTATTGTTTTGATCTTCTGATGTCAATTAAAACACTTGGTTATTCATTTTCATCAATCTTTTTACTTATAAAGATTTGAACTTTTAAAGATTCCAGCTCACTTTTAAGTTTCTAAGGGTCAGGTCCTCTACATTGTGGCTGGCCTAAGGCTTAGTTCACCACATAGCAATGTATATATTGACATTTTCCCCTCGACTTTCTGTGATTCCCTACATCTCACCTTTCTTTGCAGACAAGCCATTTGAAATACACTTAACTTATTTCACAGCCAATAAGTCTTTGAAATAATGTCTATTTTTTAGAGAAATCTTCTTATATAATTAGGCAGAAAATCCCACCTGCCATAGTTTTCAAAACAACATAATTTCACTCTTCTCAATGCTTAATCTGTGGTATTAAACAACCTTTGAGTATTTAGGTTCATCAACGACTTGTACTTTAAAAATGTTTTAGAGATCCTACCAGCCTTTGAAAACCTCCTTGTTCCTTGTTTCAGTTCCAGTTTTATGTAAATTTTCTGCCTTGCACCTGATTATTCCAACATCAGATGGATGGCCCAGGGAATCTCATTCTGGTACTGATTGTTTTGCTGATTGTCTCACTTTGCATCTGATTTCTTCAATATTGTGTAAATTTAGATCATGAGCTCATGTTTAGCTAAACAGCTGACCTTGTAAGAGGCTTAGGTGTGAACGATGGTAAGCTTCAGCAGAAAGTCGGCAAAGAGATATATGTGTCCCTCCAATGAGTTGTCCGCAAGGACCCCGTTTTCTACAAGTGTTGGTCCAATACTCCTTCGAGAGGCAGTGGACTCAGACATGGCTGCTTTTCAGCCTTCGATCTGGGGCAGGGCCAGTGGGCGGCCTGTGGCCCGGGCAAGAGCCTCTCCGCATGTGTCCCAGGGACCCATTTGCCTGCGAACTTCGGTCACCTGGCAGGAAGCTACGATGCCCTGACCTATGGTGAGCTGTGCAGCGAGGAGTACTGCGCGGACAGGTTCCAAACACACTTCAAATAAGAGGGCGGCCTGAGTGGAAAGGTGACAGTTTGGGCAGCTGTGCAGACAAAGAAGGCGCCCTTTGGCCTGGGCCTAAATGCTTGTGACACCCCACTGGGTCTGCCGGGCTCTGAGGGCCCTGCACTGGGCCCCCTGCTCCCCAGCCATTTGTTCAGTCACAGCAGAGATGGCCACACCCACTCCCTCAGTGAGGGCAGTGTTCCAAGCTCCCTCAGCCACGCCCCCTCTCCGCAGGTTACCATGAACTACAGATGCTGCATTCTGAGGCCATGGCTTACCGAGAATGCCAAGGGCAGACATGATGACCTTAAATGATTTCCTCTTGTGTCAGTTTTGGTAAAGTTTAGGAGCTAGGAAATGGTCCACTTTACAGAAATGTTCAAATTTACTTGCATTTCATATATTCTCTGCTATAACATTGTCCGGATTCTTTCTCTATATTCTTTACTTATGTTTATGTTTTCCTTAATCAAAGTGTGTCTTTTAAATCTTTTCAAAGAATATTCTTTGGACTTACTAAATCACCTGAATTTTATACGTTTTCTGTTGTATTAAGTTCTGCTCATATCTTTATTTATCTTTTTTCTATGTTCTCAGGGTTTATTGTTTTGATTTTCTGATGTCAAGTAAAACACTTGGTTATTCATTTTAATAAATCTTTTTACTTATAAAGATTTGAACTTTTAAAGATTCCAGCTTACTTGTACGTTCCTAAGGGTCCATTCCTCTACACTGTTGCCGGCCTAAGGCTTAGTTCACCATATAGCAATGTATATATTGACATATTATCCCCTCGGCTTTCTGTGATTCCCTACATCTCACCTTTCTTTGCACACAAGCCATTTGAAATACCCATAACTTATTTCACAGCCAATAATTCTTTGAAATAATGTGTATTTTTTAGAGAAATCATCTTATATAATTAGGCAGAAAATCTCACCTTCCATAGTTTTCAAAACAGCATAATTTCACTCTTCTCACTGCTTAATTTGTTGTATTAAAGAACCTTTGAGTATTTAGCTTTATCAATGACATGTACTTTAAAAATGTTTTAGAGATCCTACCAGTCTTTGAAAACATGCTTGTTCCTTGTTTCATTTCCAGGTTTATGTATATTTTCTGCCTAGAACCTGATTATTCCAACATCTGATGGGTGGCCTAGGGAATCTAATTCTGGTATTGATTGTTTTTGCTGATTGTCTCCCTTTGTAGCTGATTTCTTCATTATTGTGTAAATTTAGATCATGAGCTCATGTTTAGCTAAACATCTGACCTTGTAAGAGGCTTAGGTGTGAACGCTCGTAAGTTTCAGCAAAAAGTCGGCAAAGATTTATTTGTGTCCCTCCAATGAGTTGCCCACAAGGTCCCCGTTTTCTAGAAGTGTTGGTCCAATACTCCCTCTAGGGGTATGGGACTTAGACAGGGCTGCTTTCGGCCCCCGATCTTGGGCAGGGGCAGTGGGCGGCTTGTGGCCCGGGCAGGAGCCGCTCTGCGTGTGAACCTGGGAATCATCTCTCCTGCGAACTTCGGTCAACTGGCAGGAAGCTACGATGCCCAGACATATGGTTAGCTGTGCAGCGAGGTATACTGCGCGGACAGGTTCCACACACACTTCAACTAAGTGGGTGGCCTGAGAGGAAAAGTGAGAGTTTGGGCAGCTGTGCAGACAATGAAGGTGCCCTATGGCCTGGGCCTAAATGCTTGTGACACCCCACTGGGCCTGCCGGGCTCTGAGGGCCCTTCCCTGGGCCCCCTGCTCCCCAACCCTTTGTTCAGTCACAGCAGAGATGGCCACACCCACTCCCTCAGTGAGGGCAGTGTTCCAGCGTCCCTCCGCCCCGCCCACTCTCCGTAGGTTACCATGGACTACAGATGCTGCATTCTGGGGCCAGGGCGTAACGAGAATGCCAAGGGCAGACATGATGACCTTAAATGATTTCCTCTTGTGTCAGTTTTGGTAAACTGTAGGAGCTAGGAAATGGTCAACTTTACAGAAATGTTCAAATTTACTGGCATTTCATATATCCTCTGCTATAACATTGTCCTGATTCTTTCTATATATTCTTTAATTATGTTTGTGTTTTCCTTAATCAAAATGTGTCTTTTAAATCTTTTCAAAGAATATTCTTTGGACTTACTACCTCACCTGAATTTTATACGTTTTCTGTGGTATTAAGTTCTGCTCATATCTTTATTTATCTTTTTTCTATGTTCTCAGGGTTTATTGTTTTGATCTTCTGATGTCAATTAAAACACTTGGTTATTCATTTTCATCAATCTTTATACTTATAAAGATTTGAACTTTTAAAGATTCCAGCTCATTTTTAAGTTTCTAAGGGTCAGGTCCTGTACATTGTGGCTGGCCTAAAGCTTAGTTCACCACATAGCAATGTATATATTGACATTTTCCCCTCGACTTTCTGTGATTCCCTACATCTCACCTTTCTTTGCAGACAAGTCATTTGAAATACACTTAACTTATTTCACAGCCAATAAGTCTTTGAAATAATGTCTATTTTTTAGAGAAATCTTCTTATATAATTAGGCAGAAAATCTCACCTGCCATAGTTTTCAAAACAGCATAATTTCACTCTTCTCAATGCTTAATCTGTGGTATTAAACAACCTTTGAGTATTTAGGTTTATCAACGACATGTACTTTAAAAATGTTTTAGAGATCCTACCAACCTTTGAAAACCTCCTTGTTCCTTGTTTATTTCCAGTTTTATGTATATTTTCTGCCTTGCACCTGATTATTCCAACATCAGATGGATGGCCTAGGGAATCTCATTCTGGTATTGATTGTTTCTGCTGATTGTCTCCCTTTGTAACTGATTTCTTCAATATTGTGTAAATTTAGATCATGAGCTCATGTTTAGCTAAACAGCTGACCTTGTAGGAGGCTTAGGTGTGAACGCTGGTAAGCTTCAGCAGAAAGTCGGCAAAGATTTATTTGTGTCCCTCCAATGAGTTGCCCGCAAGGACCCCGTTTTCTACAAGTGTTGGTCCAATACTCCTTCTAGGAGTATGGGACTTAGACAGGGCTGCTTTCGGCCCCCGATCTTGGGCAGGGGCAGTGGGCGGCCTGTGGCCCGGGCAGGAGCCTCTCTGCGTGTGAACCTAGGAATCAACTCTCCTGCGAAGTACGGTCACCTGGCAGGAAGCTACGATTCCCAGACCTATGGTTAGCTGTGCAGCAAGGTATACTGCGCGGACAGGTTCCACACACACTTCAACTAAGTGGGTGGCCTGAGTGGAAAAGTGAGAGTTTGTGTAGCTGTGCAGACAAAGAAGGCGCCCTATGGCATGGGCCTAAATGCTTGTGACACTCCACTGGGCCTGCCGGGCTCTGAGGGCCCTGCCCTGGGCCCCCTGCTCCCCTGCCCTTTGTTCAGTCACAGCAGAGATGGCCACACCGACTCCCTCAGTGAGGGCAGTGTTCCAGCCTCCCTCCGCCCCGCCCACTCTCCGTAGGTTACCATGGAATACAGATGCTGCATTCTGAGGCCAGGGCGTAACGAGAATGCCAAGGGCAGACATGATGACCTTAAATGATTTCCTCTTGTGTCAGTTTTGGTAAACTGTAGGAGCTAGGAAATGGTCAACTTTACAGAAATGTTCAAATTTACTGGCATTTCATATATTCTCTGCTATAACATTGTCCTGATTCTTTCTATATATTCTTTAATTATGTTTGTGTTTTCCTTAACAAAGTGTGTCTTTTAAATCTTTTCAAAGAATATTCTTTGGACTTACTACCTCACCTGAATTTTATACGTTTTCTGTGGTATTAAGTTCTGCTCATATCTTTATTTATCTTTTTTCTATGTTCTCAGGGTTTATTGTTTTGATCTTCTGATGTCAATTAAAACACTTGGTTATTCATTTTCATCAATCTTTTTACTTATAAAGATTTGAACTTTTAAAGATTCCAGCTCATTTTTAAGTTTCTAAGGGTCAGGTCCTCTACATTGTGGCTGGCCTAAGGCTTAGTTCACCACATAGCAATGTATATATTGACATTTTCCCCTCGACTTTCTGTGATTCCCTACATCTCACCTTTCTTTGCAGACAAGCCATTTGAAATACACTTAACTTATTTCACAGCCAATAAGTCTTTGAAATAATGTCTATTTTTTAGAGAAATCTTCTTATATAATTAGGCAGAAAATCTCACCTGCCATAGTTTTCAAAACAGCATAATTTCACTCTTCTCAATGCTTAATCTGTGGTATTAACCAACCTTTGAGTATTTAGGTTTATCAACGACATGTACTTTAAAAATGTTTTAGAGATCCTACCAACCTTTGAAAACCTCCTTGTTCCTTGTTTATTTCCAGTTTTATGTATATTTTCTGCCTTGCACCTGATTATTCCAACATCAGATGGATGGCCTAGGGAATCTCATTCTGGTATTGATTGTTTCTGCTGATTGTCTCCCTTTGTAACTGATTTCTTCAATATTGTGTAAATTTAGATCATGAGCTCATGTTTAGCTAAACAGCTGACCTTGTAGGAGGCTTAGATGTGAACGCTGGTAAGCTTCAGCAGAAAGTCGGCAAAGATTTATTTGTGTCCCTCCAATGAGTTGCCCGCAAGGACCCCGTTTTCTACAAGTGTTGGTCCAATACTCCTTCTAGGAGTATGGGACTTAGACAGGGCTGCTTTCGGCCCCCGATCTTGGGCAGGGGCAGTGGGCGGCCTGTGGCCCGGGTAGGAGCCTCTCCGCATGTGTCCCAGGGACCCATTTGCCTGCGAACTTCGGTCACCTGGCAGGAAGCTACGATGCCCTGACCTATGGTGAGCTGTGCAGCAAGGATTACTGCGCGGACAGGTTCCAAACACACTTCAAATAAGAGGGCGGCCTGAGTGGAAATGTGAGAGTTTGGGCAGCTGTGCAGACAAAGAAGGCGCCCTTTGGCCTGGGCCTAAATGCTTGTGACACCCCACTGGGTCTGCCGGGCTCTGAGGGCCCTGCCCTGGGCCCCCTGCTCCCCTGCCCTTTGTTCAGTCACAGCAGAGATGGCCACACCCACTCCCTCAGTGAGGGCAGACTTCCAAGCTCCCTCAGCCACGTCCCCTCTCCGCAGGTTACCATGGACTACAGATGCTGCATTCTGAGGCCAGGGCGTTCCTAGAATGCCAAGGGCAGACATGATGACCTTAAATGATTTCCTCTTGTGTCAGTTTTGGTAAACTTTAGGAGCTAGGAAATGGTCCGCTTTACAGAAATGTTCAAATTTACTGGCATTTCATATATTCTCTGCTATAACATTGTCCTGATTCTTTCTGTATATTCTTTACTTATGTTTTTGTTTTCCTTAATCAAAGTGTGTCTTTTAAATCTTTTCAAAGAATATTCTTTGGACTTACTAAATCACCTGAATTTTATAAGTTTTCTGTTGTATTAAGTTCTGCTCATATCTTTATTTATCTTTTTTCTATGTTCTCAGGGTTTATTGTTTTGATTTTCTGATGTCAAGTAAAACACTTGGTTATTCATTTTAATAAATCTTTTTACTTATAAAGATTTGAACTTTTAAAGATTCCAGCTTACTTGTACGTTTCTAAGGGTCCATTCCTCTACACTGTTGCCGGCCTAAGGCTTAGATCACCATTAGCAATGTATATATTGACATATTATCCCCTCGGCTTTCTGTGATTCCCTACATCTCAATTTTCTTTGCAGACAAGCCATTTGAAATACCCTTAACTTATTTCACAGCCAATAATTCTTTGAAATAATGTGTATTTTTTAGAGAAATCATCTTATATAATTAGGCAGAAAATCTCACCTTCCATAGTTTTCTAAACAGCATAATTTCACTCTTCTCACTGCTTAATTTGTTGTATTAAAGAACCTTTGAGTATTTAGCTTTATCAATGACATGTATTTTAAAAATGTTTTAGAGATCCTACCAGTCTTTGAAAACCTCCTTGTTCCTTGTTTCATTTCCAGGTTTATGTATATTTTCTGCCTAGCACCTGATTATTCCAACATCTGATGGGTGGCCTAAGGAATCTAATTCTGGTATTGATTGTTTTTGCTGATTGTCTCCCTTTGTAGCTGATTTCTTCAATATTGTGTAAATTTAGATCATGAGCTCAGGTTTAGCTAAACAGCTGACCTTGTAAGAGGCATAGGTGTGAACGCTCCTAAGTTTCAGCAAAAAGTCGGCAAAGATTTATTTGTGTCCCTCCAATGAGTTGCCCACAAGGACCCCGTTTTCTAGAAGTGTTGGTCCAATCCTCCCTCTAGGGGTAGGGGACTTAGACAGGGCTGCTTTCGGCCCCCGAACTTGGGCAGGGGCAGTGGGCGGCCTGTGGCCCGGGCAGGAGCCTCTCTACGTGTGAACCTGGGAATCATCGCTCCTGCGAACTTCGGTCACCTGGCAGGAAGCTACGATGCCCAGACCTATGGTTAGCTGTGCAGCAAGGTATACTGCGCGGACAGGTTCCACACACACTTCAACTAAGTGGGTGGCCTGAGTGGAAAAGTGAGAGTTTGTGTAGCTGTGCAGACAAAGAAGGCGCCCTATGGCCTGGGCCTAAATGCTTGTGACACTCCACTGGGCCGGCCGGGCTCTGAGGGCCCTGCCCTGGGCCCCCTGCTCCCCTGCCCTTTGTTCAGTCACAGCAGAGATGGCCACATCGACTCCCTCAGTGAGGGCAGTGTTCCAGCCTCCCTCCGCCCCGCCCACTCTCCGTAGGTTACCATGGAATACAGATGCTGCATTCTGAGGCCAGGGCGTAACGAGAATGCCAAGGGCAGACATGATGACCTTAAATGATTTCCTCTTGTGTCAGTTTTGGTAAACTGTAGGAGCTAGGAAATGGTCAACTTTACAGAAATGTTCAAATTTACTGGCATTTCATATATTCTCTGCTATAACATTGTCCTGATTCTTTCTATATATTCTTTAATTATGTTTGTGTTTTCCTTAATCAAAGTGTGTCTTTTAAATCTTTTCAAAGAATATTCTTTGGACTTACTACCTCACCTGAATTTTATACGTTTTCTGTGGTATTAAGTTCTGCTCATATCTTTATTTATCTTTTTTCTATATTCTCAGGGTTTATTGTTTTGATCTTCTGATGTCAATTAAAACACTTGGTTATTCATTTTCATCAATCTTTTTACTTATAAAGATTTGAACTTTTAAAGATTCCAGCTCATTTTTAAGTTTCTAAGGGTCAGGTCCTCTACATTGTGGCTGGCCTAAGGCTTAGTTCACCACATAGCAATGTATATATTGACATTTTCCCCTCGACTTTCTGTGATTCCCTACATCTCACCTTTCTTTGCAGACAAGCCATTTGAAATACACTTAACTTATTTCACAGCCAATAAGTCTTTGAAATAATGTCTATTTTTTAGAGAAATCTTCTTATATAATTAGGCAGAAAATCTCACCTGCCATAGTTTTCAAAACAGCATAATTTCACTCTTCTCAATGCTTAATCTGTGGTATTAAAGAACCTTTGAGTATTTAGGTTCATCAACGACATGTACTTTAAAAATGTTTTAGAGATCCTACCAACCTTTGAAAACCTCCTTGTTCCTTGTTTCAGTTCCAGTTTTATGTATATTTTCTGCGTTGCACCTGATTATTCCAACATCAGATGGATGGCCTAGGGAATCTCATTCTGGTATTGATTGTTTCTGCTGATTGTCTCCATTTGTAGCTGATTTCTTCAATATTGTGTAAATTTAGATCATGAGCTCATGTTTAGCTAAACAGCTGACCTTGTAAGAGGCTTAGGTGTGAACGCTGGTAAGCTTCAGCAGAAAGTCGGCAAAGATTTAATTGTGTCCCTCCAATGAGTTGCCCGCAAGGACCCCGTTTTCAACAAGTGTTGGTCCAATACTCCTTCGAGAGGCAGTGGACTCAGACTTGGCTGCTTTTCAGCCTTCGATCTGGGGCAGGGCCTGTGGGCGGCCTGTGGCCCGGGAAAGAGCCTCTCCGCATGTGTCCCAGGGACCCATTTGCCTGCGAACTTCGGTCACCTGGCAGGAAGCTACGACGCCCTGACCTATGGTGAGCTGTGCAGCAAGGAGTACTGCGCGGAAAGGTTCCAAACACACTTCAAATAAGAGGGCGGCCTGAGTGGAAAGGTGAGAGTTTGGGCAGCTGTGCAGACAAAGAAGGCGCCCTTTGGCCTGGGCCTAAATGCTTGTGACACCCCACTGGGTCTGCCGGGCTCTGAGGGCCCTGCCCTGGGCCCCCTGCTCCCCTGCCCTTTGTTCAGTCACAGCAGAGATGGCCACACCCACTCCCTCAGTGAGGGCAGACTTCCAAGCTCCCTCAGCCACGTCCCCTCTCCGCAGGTTACCATGGACTACAGATGCTGCATTCTGAGGCCAGGGCGTTCCTAGAATGCCAAGGGCAGACATGATGACCTTAAATGATTTCCTCTTGTGTCAGTTTTGGTAAACTTTAGGAGCTAGGAAATGGTCCGCTTTACAGAAATGTTCAAATTTACTGGCATTTCATATATTCTCTGCTATAACATTGTCCTGATTCTTTCTGTATATTCTTTACTTATGTTTTTGTTTTCCTTAATCAAAGTGTGTCTTTTAAATCTTTTCAAAGAATATTCTTTGGACTTACTAAATCACCTGAATTTTATAAGTTTTCTGTTGTATTAAGTTCTGCTCATATCTTTATTTATCTTTTTTCTATGTTCTCAGGGTTTATTGTTTTGATTTTCTGATGTCAAGTAAAACAGTTGGTTATTCATTTTAATAAATCTTTTTACTTATAAAGATTTGAACTTTTAAAGATTCCAGCTTACTTGTACGTTTCTAAGGGTCCATTCCTCTACACTGTTGCCGGCCTAAGGCTTAGATCACCATTAGCAATGTATATATTGACATATTATCCCCTCGGCTTTCTGTGATTCCCTACATCTCACCTTTCTTTGCAGACAAGCCATTTGAAATACCCTTAACTTATTTCACAGCCAATAATTCTTTGAAATAATGTGTATTTTTTAGAGAAATCATCTTATATAATTAGGCAGAAAATCTCACCTTCCATAGTTTTCTAAACAGCATAATTTCACTCTTCTCACTGCTTAATTTGTTGTATTAAAGAACCTTTGAGTATTTAGCTTTATCAATGACATGTATTTTAAAAATGTTTTAGAGATCCTACCAGTCTTTGAAAACCTCCTTGTTCCTTGTTTCATTTCCAGGTTTATGTATATTTTCTGCCTAGCACCTGATTATTCCAACATCTGATGGGTGTCCTAAGGAATCTAATTCTGGTATTGATTGTTTTTGCTGATTGTCTCCCTTTGTAGCTGATTTCTTCAATATTGTGTAAATTTAGATCATGAGCTCATGTTTAGCTAAACAGCTGACCTTGTAAGAGGCATAGGTGTGAACGCTCCTAAGTTTCAACAAAAAGTCGGCAAAGATTTATTTGTGTCCCTCCAATGAGTTGCCCACAAGGACCCCGTTTTCTAGAAGTGTTGGTCCAATCCTCCCTCTAGGGGTAGGGGACTTAGACAGGGCTGCTTTCGGCCCCCGAACTTGGGCAGGGGCAGTGGGCGGCCTGTGGCCAGGGCAGGAGCCTCTCTACGTGTGAACCTGGGAATCATCTCTCCTGCGAACTTCGGTCACCTGGCAGGAAGCTACGATGCCCAGACCTATGGTTAGCTGTGCAGCGAGGTATACTGCGCGGACAGGTTCCACACACACTTCAACTAAGTGGGTGGCCTGAGTGGAAAAGTGAGAGTTTGTGTTTCTGTGCAGACAAAGAAGGTGTCCTATGGCCTGGGCCTAAAGGCTTGTGACACACCACTGGGCCTGCCGTCCTCTGAGGGCCCTGCCCTGGTCCCCCTGCTCCCCTGCCCTTTGTTCAGTCACAGCAGAGATGGCCACACCGAATCCCTCAGTGAGGGCAGTGTTCCAGCCTCCCTCAGCCCCGCCCACTCTCCGCAGGTTACCATGGACAACAGATGCTGCATTCTGAGGCCAGGGCGTTCTGAGAATGCCAAGGGCAGACATGATGACCTTGAATGATTTCCTCTTGTGTCAGTTTTGGTAAACTGTAGGAGCTAGGAAATGGTCAACTTTACAGAAATGTTCAAATTTACTGGCATTTCATATATTCTCTTCTATAACTTTGCCCTGATTCTTTCTATATATTATTTAATTATGTTTGTGTTTTCCTTAATCAAAGTGTGTCTTTTAAATCTTTTCAAAGAATATTCTTTGGACTTACTACCTCACCTGAATTTTATACGTTTTCTGTGGTATTAAGTTCTGCTCATATCTTTATTTATCTTTTTTCTATGTTCTCAGGGTTTATTGTTTTGATCTTCTGATGTCAATTAAAACACTTGGTTATTCATTTTCATCAATCTTTTTACTTATAAAGATTTGAACTTTTAAAGATTCCAGCTCACTTTTAAGTTTCTAAGGGTCAGGTCCTCTACATTGTGGCTGGCCTAAGGCTAGGTTCACCACATAGCAATGTATATATTGACATTTTCCCCTCGACTTTCTGTGATTCCCTACATCTCACCTTTCTTTGCAGACAAGCCATTTGAAATACACTTAACTTATTTCACAGCCAATAAGTCTTTGAAATAATGTCTATTTTTTAGAGAAATCTTCTTATATAATTAGGCAGAAAATCCCACCTGCCATAGTTTTCAAAACAACATAATTTCACTCTTCTCAATGCTTAATCTGTGGTATTAAACAACCTTTGAGTATTTAGGTTCATCAACGACTTGTACTTTAAAAATGTTTTAGAGATCCTACCAGCCTTTGAAAACCTCCTTGTTCCTTGTTTCAGTTCCAGTTTTATGTAAATTTTCTGCCTTGCACCTGATTATTCCAACATCAGATGGATGGCCCAGGGAATCTCATTCTGGTAATGATTGTTTTGCTGATTGTCTCACTTTGCATCTGATTTCTTCAATATTGTGTAAATTTAGATCATGAGCTCATGTTTAGCTAAACAGCTGACCTTGTAAGAGGCTTAGGTGTGAACGCTGGTAAGCTTCAGCAGAAAGTCGGCAAAGAGATATATGTGTCCCTCCAATGAGTTGTCCGCAAGGACCCCGTTTTCTACAAGTGTTGGTCCAATACTCCTTCGAGAGGCAGTGGACTCAGACATGGCTGCTTTTCAGCCTTCGATCTGGGGCAGGGCCAGTGGGCGGCCTGTGGCCCGGGCAAGAGCCTCTCCTCATGTGTCCCAGGGACCCATTTGCCTGCGAACTTCGGTCACCTGGCAGGAAGCTACGATGCCCTGACCTATGGTGAGCTGTGCAGCGAGGAGTACTGCGCGGACAGGTTCCAAACACACTTCAAATAAGAGGGCGGCCTGAGTGGAAAGGTGAGAGTTTGGGCAGCTGTGCAGACAAAGAAGGCGCCCTTTGGCCTGGGCCTAAATGCTTGTGACACCCCACTGGGTCTGCCGGGCTCTGAGGGCCCTGCACTGGGCCCCCTGCTCCCCAGCCATTTGTTCAGTCACAGCAGAGATGGCCACATCCACTCCCTCAGTGAGGGCAGTGTTCCAAGCTCCCTCAGCCACGCCCCCTCTCCGCAGGTTACCATGAACTACAGATGCTGCATTCTGAGGCCATGGCTTACCGAGAATGCCAAGGGCAGACATGATGACCTTAAATGATTTCCTCTTGTGTCAGTTTTGGTAAAGTTTAGGAGCTAGGAAATGGTCCACTTTACAGAAATGTTCAAATTTACTTGCATTTCATATATTCTCTGCTATAACATTGTCCGGATTCTTTCTCTATATTCTTTACTTATGTTTATGTTTTCCTTAATCAAAGTGTGTCTTTTAAATCTTTTCAAAGAATATTCTTTGGACTTACTAAATCACCTGAATTTTATACGTTTTCTGTTGTATTAAGTTCTGCTCATATCTTTATTTATCTTTTTTCTATGTTCTCAGGGTTTATTGTTTTGATTTTCTGATGTCAAGTAAAACACTTGGTTATTCATTTTAATAAATCTTTTTACTTATAAAGATTTGAACTTTTAAAGATTCCAGCTTACTTGTACGTTCCTAAGGGTCCATTCCTCTACACTGTTGCCGGCCTAAGGCTTAGTTCACCATATAGCAATGTATATATTGACATATTATCCCCTCGGCTTTCTGTGATTCCCTACATCTCAGCTTTCTTTGCACACAAGCCATTTGAAATACCCATAACTTATTTCACAGCCAATAATTCTTTGAAATAATGTGTATTTTTTAGAGAAATCATCTTATATAATTAGGCAGAAAATCTCACCTTCCATAGTTTTCAAAACAGCATAATTTCACTCTTCTCACTGCTTAATTTGTTGTATTAAAGAACCTTTGAGTATTTAGCTTTATCAATGACATGTACTTTAAAAATGTTTTAGAGATCCTACCAGTCTTTGAAAACATGCTTGTTCCTTGTTTCATTTCCAGGTTTATGTATATTTTCTGCCTAGAACCTGATTATTCCAACATCTGATGGGTGGCCTAGGGAATCTAATTCTGGTATTGATTGTTTTTGCTGATTGTCTCCCTTTGTAGCTGATTTCTTCATTATTGTGTAAATTTAGATCATGAGCTCATGTTTAGCTAAACAGCTGACCTTGTAAGAGGCTTAGGTGTGAACGCTCGTAAGTTTCAGCAAAAAGTCGGCAAAGATTTATTTGTGTCCCTCCAATGAGTTGCCCACAAGGTCCCCGTTTTCTAGAAGTGTTGGTCCAATACTCCCTCTAGGGGTATGGGACTTAGACAGGGCTGCTTTCGGCCCCCGATCTTGGGCAGGGGCAGTGGGCGGCTTGTGGCCCGGGCAGGAGCCGCTCTGCGTGTGAACCTGGGAATCATCTCTCCTGCGAACTTCGGTCACCTGGCAGGAAGCTACTATGCCCAGACATATGGTTAGCTGTGCAGCGAGGTATACTGCGCGGACAGGTTCCACACACACTTCAACTAAGTGGGTGGCCTGAGAGGAAAAGTGAGAGTTTGGGCAGCTGTGCAGACAAAGAAGGTGCCCTATGGCCTGGGCCTAAATGCTTGTGACACCCCACTGGGCCTGCCGGGCTCTGAGGGCCCTTCCCTGGGCCCCCTGCTCCCCAACCCTTTGTTCAGTCACAGCAGAGATGGCCACACCCACTCCCTCAGTGAGGGCAGTGTTCCAGCCTCCCTCCGCCCCGCCCACTCTCCGTAGGTTACCATGGACTACAGATGCTGCATTCTGAGGCCAGGGCGTAACGAGAATGCCAAGGGCAGACATGATGACCTTAAATGATTTCCTCTTGTGTCAGTTTTGGTAAACTGTAGGAGCTAGGAAATGGTCAACTCTACAGAAATGTTCAAATTTACTGGCATTTCATATATTCTCTGCTATAACATTGTCCGGATTCTTTCTCTATATTCTTTACTTATGTTTATGTTTTCCTTAATCAAAGTGTGTCTTTTAAATCTTTTCAAAGAATATTCTTTGGACTTACTAAATCACCTGAATTTTATACGTTTTCTGTTGTATTAAGTTCTGCTCATATCTTTATTTATCTTTTTTCTATGTTCTCAGGGTTTATTGTTTTGATTTTCTGATGTCAAGTAAAACACTTGGTTATTCATTTTAATAAATCTTTTTACTTATAAAGATTTGAACTTTTAAAGATTCCAGCTTACTTGTACGTTCCTAAGGGTCCATTCCTCTACACTGTTGCCGGCCTAAGGCTTAGTTCACCATATAGCAATGTATATATTGACATATTATCCCCTCGGCTTTCTGTGATTCCCTACATCTCAGCTTTCTTTGCACACAAGCCATTTGAAATACCCATAACTTATTTCACAGCCAATAATTCTTTGAAATAATGTGTATTTTTTAGAGAAATCATCTTATATAATTAGGCAGAAAATCTCACCTTCCATAGTTTTCAAAACAGCATAATTTCACTCTTCTCACTGCTTAATTTGTTGTATTAAAGAACCTTTGAGTATTTAGCTTTATCAATGACATGTACTTTAAAAATGTTTTAGAGATCCTACCAGTCTTTGAAAACATGCTTGTTCCTTGTTTCATTTCCAGGTTTATGTATATTTTCTGCCTAGAACCTGATTATTCCAACATCTGATGGGTGGCCTAGGGAATCTAATTCTGGTATTGATTGTTTTTGCTGATTGTCTCCCTTTGTAGCTGATTTCTTCATTATTGTGTAAATTTAGATCATGAGCTCATGTTTAGCTAAACAGCTGACCTTGTAAGAGGCTTAGGTGTGAACGCTCGTAAGTTTCAGCAAAAAGTCGGCAAAGATTTATTTGTGTCCCTCCAATGAGTTGCCCACAAGGTCCCCGTTTTCTAGAAGTGTTGGTCCAATACTCCCTCTAGGGGTATGGGACTTAGACAGGGCTGCTTTCGGCCCCCGATCTTGGGCAGGGGCAGTGGGCGGCTTGTGGCCCGGGCAGGAGCCGCTCTGCGTGTGAACCTGGGAATCATCTCTCCTGCGAACTTCGGTCACCTGGCAGGAAGCTACTATGCCCAGACATATGGTTAGCTGTGCAGCGAGGTATACTGGGCGGACAGGTTCCACACACACTTCAACTAAGTGGGTGGCCTGAGAGGAAAAGTGAGAGTTTGGGCAGCTGTGCAGACAAAGAAGGTGCCCTATGGCCTGGGCCTAAATGCTTGTGACACCCCACTGGGCCTGCCGGGCTCTGAGGGCCCTTCCCTGGGCCCCCTGCTCCCCAACCCTTTGTTCAGTCACAGCAGAGATGGCCACACCCACTCCCTCAGTGAGGGCAGTGTTCCAGCCTCCCTCCGCCCCGCCCACTCTCCGTAGGTTACCATGGACTACAGATGCTGCATTCTGAGGCCAGGGCGTAACGAGAATGCCAAGGGCAGACATGATGACCTTAAATGATTTCCTCTTGTGTCAGTTTTGGTAAACTGTAGGAGCTAGGAAATGGTCAACTTTACAGAAATGTTCAAATTTACTGGCATTTCATATATCCTCTGCTATAACATTGTCCTGATTCTTTCTATATATTCTTTAATTATGTTTGTGTTTTCCTTAATCAAAATGTGTCTTTTAAATCTTTTCAAAGAATATTCTTTGGACTTACTACCTCACCTGAATTTTATACGTTTTCTGTGGTATTAAGTTCTGCTCATATCTTTATTTATCTTTTTTCTATGTTCTCAGGGTTTATTGTTTTGATCTTCTGATGTCAATTAAAACACTTGGTTATTCATTTTCATCAATCTTTATACTTATAAAGATTTGAACTTTTAAAGATTCCAGCTCATTTTTAAGTTTCTATGGGTCAGGTCCTCTACATTGTGGCTGGCCTAAAGCTTAGTTCACCACATAGCAATGTATATATTGACATTTTCCCCTCGACTTTCTGTGATTCCCTACATCTCACCTTTCTTTGCAGACAAGTCATTTGAAATACACTTAACTTATTTCACAGCCAATAAGTCTTTGAAATAATGTCTATTTTTTAGAGAAATCTTCTTATATAATTAGGCAGAAAATCTAACCTGCCATAGTTTTCAAAACAGCATAATTTCACTCTTCTCAATGCTTAATCTGTGGTATTAAACAACCTTTGAGTATTTAGGTTTATCAACGACATGTACTTTAAAAATGTTTTAGAGATCCTACCAACCTTTGAAAACCTCCTTGTTCCTTGTTTCAGTTCCAGTTTTATGTATATTTTCTGCCTTGCACCTGATTATTCCAACATCAGATGGATGGCCTAGGGAATCTCATTCTGGTATTGATTGTTTCTGCTGATTGTCTCCCTTTGTAGCTGATTTCTTCAATATTGTGTAAATTTAGATCATGAGCTCATGTTTAGCTAAACAGCTCACCTTGTAGGAGGCTTAGGTGTGAACGCTGGTAAGCTTCAGCTGAAAGTCGGCAAAGATTTATTTGTGTCCCTCCAATGACTTGCCCGCAAGGACCCCGTTTTCTACAAGTGTTGGTCCAATACTCCTTCTAGGAATATGGGACTTAGACAGGGCTGCTTTCGGCCCCCGATCTTGGGCAGGGGCAGTGGGCGGCCTGTGGCCCGGGCAGGAGCCTCTCTGCGTGTGAACCTGGGAATCATCTCTCCTGCGAACTTCGGTCACCTGGCAGGAAGCTACGATCCCCAGACCTATGGTTAGCTGTGCAGCGAGGTATACTGCGTGGACAGGTTCCACACACACTTCAACTAAGTGGGTGGCCTGAGTGGAAAAGTGAGAGTTTGTGTAGCTGTGCAGACAAAGAAGGCGCCCTATGGCCTGGGCCTAAATGCTTGTGACACTCCACTGGGCCTGCCGTGCTCTGAGGTCCCTGCCCTGGGACCCCAGCTCCCCTGCCCTTTGTTCAGTCACAGCAGAGATGGCCACACCAACTCCCTCAGTGAGGACAGTGTTCCAGCTTCCCTCAGCCCCGCCCACTCTCTGCAGGTTACCATGGACTTCAGATGCTGCATTCTGAGGCCAGGGCGTTCCGAGAATGCAAAGGGCAGACATGATGACCTTAAATGATTTCCTCTTGTGTCAGTTTTGGTAAACTGTAGGAGCTAGGAAATGGTCAACTTTACCGAAATGTTCAAATTTACTGGCATTTCATATATTCTCTGCTATAACATTGTCCTGATTCTTTCTATATATTCTTTAATTATGTTTGTGTTTTCCTTAATCAAAGTGTGTCTTTTAAATCTTTTCAAAGAATATTCTTTGGACTTACTACCTCACCTGAATTTTATACGTTTTCTGTGGTATTAAGTTCTGCTCATATCTTTATTTATCTTTTTTCTATGTTCTCAGGGTTTATTGTTTTGATCTTCTGATGTCAATTAAAACACTTGGTTATTCATTTTCATCAATATTTTTACTTATAATGATTTGAACTTTTAAAGATTCCAGCTCATTTTTAAGTTTCTAAGGGTCAGGTCCTGTACATTGTGGCTGGACTAAGGCTTAGTTCACCACATAGCAATGTATATATTGACATTTTCCCCTCGACTTTCTGTGATTCCCTACATCTCACCTTTCTTTGCAGACAAGCAATTTGAAATACACTTAACTTATTTCACAGCCAATAAGTCTTTGAAATAATGTCTATTTTTTAGAGAAATCTTCTTATATAATTAGGCAGAAAATCTCACCTGCCATAGTTTTCAAAACAGCATAATTTCACTCTTCTCAATTCTTAATCTGTGGTATTAAACAACCTTTGAGTATTTAGGTTTATCAACGACATGTACTTTAAAATTGTTTTAGAGATCCTAACAGCCTTTGAAAACCTCCTTGTTCCTTGTTTCAGTTCCAGTTTTATGTATATTTTCTGCCTTGCACCTGATTATTCCAACATCAGATGGATGGCCTAGGAAATCTCATTCTGGTATTGATTGTTTCTGCTGATTGTCTCCCTTTGTAGCTGATTTCTTCAATATTGTGTAAATTTAGATCATGAGCTCATGTTTAGCTAAACAGCTGACCTTGTAAGAGGCTTAGGTGTGAACGCTGGTAAGCTTCAGCAGAAAGTTGGCAAAGATTTATTTGTGTCCCTCCAAAGAGTTGCCCGCATGGACCCCGTTTTCTACAAGTGTTGGTCCAATACTCCTTCGAGAGGCAGTGGACTCAGACATGGCTGCTTTTCAGCCTTCGATCTTGGGCAGGGCCAGTGGGCGGCCTGTGGCCCGGGCAAGAGCCTCTCCGCATGTGTCCCAGGGACACATTTGCCTGCGAACTTCGGTCACCTGGCAGGAAGCTACGATGCCCTGACCTATGGTGAGCTGTGCAGCGAGGAGTACTGCGCGGACAGCTTCCAAACACACTTCAAATAAGAGGGCGGCCTGAGTGGAAAGGTGAGAGTTTGGGCAGCTGTGCAGACAAAGAAGGCGCCCTTTGGCCTGGGCCTAAATGCTTGTGACACCCCACTGGGTCTGCCGGGCTCTGAGGGCCCTGCCCTGGGCCCCCTGCTCCCCTGCCCTTTGTTCAGTCACAGCAGAGATGGCCACACCCACTCCCTCAGTGAGGGCAGTCGTCCAAGCTCCCTCAGCCACGCCCCCTCTCCGCAGGTTACCATGGACTACAGATGCTGCATTCTGAGGCCAGGGCGTTCCGAGAATGCCAAGGGCAGACATGATGACCTTAAATGATTTCCTCTTGTGTCAGTTTTGGTAAACTTTAGGAGCTAGGAAATGGTCCGCTTTACAGAAATGTTCAAATTTACTGGCATTTCATATATTCTCTGCTATAACATTGTCCTGATTCTTTCTGTATATTCTTTACTTATGTTTTTGTTTTCCTTAATCAAAGTGTGTCTTTTAAATCTTTTCAAAGAATATTCTTTGGACTTACTAAATCACCTGAATTTTATACGTTTTCTGTTGTATTAAGTTCTGCTCATATCTTTATTTGTCTTTTTTCTGTGTTCTCATGGTTTATTGTTTTGATTTTCTGATGTCAAGTAAAACACTTGGTTATTCATTTGAATAAATCTTTTTACTTATAAAGATTTGAACTTTTAAAGATTCCAGCTTACTTGTACGTTTCTAAGGGTCCATTCCTCTATACTGTTGCCGGCCTAAGGCTTAGTTCACCATATAGCAATGTATATATTGACATATTATCCCCTCGGCTTTCTGTGATTCCCTACATCTCACCTTTCTTTGCAGACAAGCCATTTGAAATACCCTTAACTTATTTCACAGCCAATAATTCTTTGAAATAATGTGTATTTTTTAGAGAAATCATCTTATATAATTAGGCAGAAAATCTCACCTTCCATAGTTTTCTAAACAGCATAATTTCACTCTTCTCACTGCTTAATTTGTTGTATTAAACAACCTTTGAGTATTTAGCTTTATCAATGACATGTACCTAAAAATGTTTTAGAGATCCTACCAGTCTTTGAAAACATGCTTGTTACTTGTTTCATTTCCAGGTTTATGTATATTTTCTGCCTAGCACCTGATTATTCCAACATCTGATGGGTGGCCTAGGGAATCTAATTCTGGTATTGATTGTTTTTGCTGATTGTCTCCCTTTGTAGCTGATTTCTTCAATATTGTGTAAATTTAGATTATGAGCTCATGTTTAGCTAAACAGCTGACCTTGTAAGAGGCTTAGGTGTGAACACTCCTAAGTTTCAGCAAAAAGTCGGCAAAGATTTATTTGTGTCCCTCCAATGAGTTGCCCCCAAGGACCCCGTTTTCTAGAAGTGTTGGTCCAATACTCCCTCTAGGGGTAGGGGACTTAGACAGGGCTGCTTTCGGCCCCCGATCTTGGGCAGGTGCAGTGGGCGGCCTGTGGCCCGGGCAGGAGCCTCTCTGCGTGTGAACCTGGGAATCATCTCTCCTGCGAACTTCGGTCACCTGGCAGGAAGCTACGATGCCCAGACCTATGGTTAGCTGTGCAGCGAGGTATACTGCGCGGACAGATTCCACACACACTTCAACTAATTGGGTGGCCTGAGTGGAAAAGTGAGAGTTTGGGCAGCTGTGCAGACAAAGAAGTTGCCCTATGGCCTGGGCCTAAAGGCTTGTGTCACACCACTGGGCCTGCCGTGCTCTGAGGGCCCTGCCCTGGGCCCCCTGCTCCCCTGCCATTTGTTCAGTCACAGCAGAGATGGCCACACCCACTCCCTCAGTGAGGGCAGTGTTCCAGCCTCCCTCCGCCCGGCCCACTCTCCGCAGGTTACCATGGACTACAGATGCTGCATTCTGAGGCCAGGGCGTTCCGAGAATGCCAAGGGCAGACATGATGACCTTAAATGATTTCCTCTTGTGTCAATTTTGGTAAACTGTAGGAGCTAGGAAATGGTCAACTTTACAGAAATGTTCAAATTTACTGGCATTTCATATATTCTCTGCTGTAACATTGTCCTGATTCTTTCTATATATTCTTTAATTATGTTTGTGTTTTCCTTAATCAAAGTGTGTCTTTTAAATCTTTTCAAAGAATATTCTTTGGAATTACTACGTCACCTGAATTTGATACGTTTTCTGTGGTATTAAGTTCTGCTCATATCTTTATTTATCTTTTTTCTATGTTCTCAGGATTTATGATTTGATCTTCTGATGTCAATTAAAACACTTGGTTATTCAATTTCATCAATCTTTTTACTTATAAAGATTTGAACTTTTAAAGATTCCAGCTCACTTTTAAGTTTCTAAGGGTCAGGTCCTCTACATTGTGGCTGGCCTAAGGCTTAGTTCACCACATAGCAATGTATATATTGACATTTTCCCCTCGACTTTCTGTGATTCCCTACATCTCACCTTTCTTTGCAGACAAGCCATTTGAAATACACTTAACTTATTTCACAGCCAAAAAGTCTTTGAAATAATGTCTATTTTTTAGAGAAATCTTCTTATATAATTAGGCAGAAAATCTCACCTGCCATAGTTTTCAAAACAGCATAATTTCACTCTTCTCAATTCTTAATCTGTGGTATTAAACAACCTTTGAGTATTTAGGTTTATCAACGACATGTACTTTAAAAATGTTTTAGAGATCCTAACAGCCTTTGAAAACCTCCTTGTTCCTTGTTTCAGTTCCAGTTTTATGTATATTTTCTGCGTTGCACCTGATTATTCCAACATCAGATGGATGGCCTAGGAAATCTCATTCTGGTATTGATTGTTTCTGCTGATTGTCTCCCTTTGTAGCTGATTTCTTCAATATTGTGTAAATTTAGATCATGAGCTCATGTTTAGCTAAACAGCTGACCTTGTAAGAGGCTTAGGTGTGAACGCTGGTAAGCTTCAGCAGAAAGTTGGCAAAGATTTATTTGTGTCCCTCCAAAGAGTTGCCCGCATGGACCCCGTTTTCTACAAGTGTTGGTCCAATACTCCTTCGAGAGGCAGTGGACTCAGATATGGCTGCTTTTCATCCTTCGATCTTGGGAGGGCCAGTGGGCGGCCTGTGGCCCGGGCAAGAGCCTCTCCGCATGTGTCCCAGGGACACATTTGCCTGCGAACTTCGGTCACCTGGCAGGAAGCTACGATGCCCTGACCTATGGTGAGCTGTGCAGCGAGGAGTACTGCGCGGACAGCTTCCAAACACACTTCAAATAAGAGGGCGGCCTGAGTGGAAAGGTGAGAGTTTGGGCAGCTGTGCAGACAAAGAAGGCGCCCTTTGGCCTGGGCCTAAATGCTTGTGACACCCCACTGGGTCTGCCGGGCTCTGAGGGCCCTGCCCTGGGCCCCCTGCTCCCCTGCCCTTTGTTCAGTCACAGCAGAGATGGCCACACCCACTCCCTCAGTGAGGGCAGTCGTCCAAGCTCCCTCAGCCACGCCCCCTCTCCGCAGGTTACCATGGACTACAGATGCTGCATTCTGAGGCCAGGGCGTTCCGAGAATGCCAAGGGCAGACATGATGACCTTAAATGATTTCCTCTTGTGTCAGTTTTGGTAAACTTTAGGAGCTAGGAAATGGTCCGCTTTACAGAAATGTTCAAATTTACTGGCATCTCATATATTCTCTGCTATAACATTGTCCTGATTCTTTCTGTATATTCTTTACTTATGTTTTTGTTTTCCTTAATCAAAGTGTGTCTTTTAAATCTTTTCAAAGAATATTCTTTGGACTTACTAAATCACCTGAATTTTATACGTTTTCTGTTGTATTAAGTTCTGCTCATATCTTTATTTTCTTTTTTCTATGTTCTCAGGGTTTATTGTTTTGATTTTCTGATGTCAAGTAAAACACTTGGTTATTCATTTTAATAAATCTTTTTACTTATAAAGATTTGAACTTTTAAAGATTCCAGCTTATTTGTACGTTTCTAAGGGTCCATTCCTCTACAATGTTGCCGGCCTAAGGCTTAGATCACCATTAGCAATGTATATATTGACATATTATCCCCTCGGCTTTCTGTGATTCCCTACATCTCACCTTTCTTTGCATTCAAGCCATTTGAAATACCCTTAACTTATTTCACAGCCAATAATTCTTTGAAATAATGAGTATTTTTTAGAGAAATCATCTTATATAATTAGGCAGAAAATCTCACCTTCCATAGTTTTCTAAACAGCATAATTTCACTCTTCTCACTGCTTAATTTGTTGTATTAAAGAACATTTGAGTATTTAGCTTTATCAATGACATGTTCTTTAAAAATGTTTTAGAGATCCTACCAGTCTTTGAAAACCTCCTTGTTCCTTGTTTCATTTCCAGGTTTATGTATATTTTCTGCCTAGCACCTGATTATTCCAACATCTGATGGGTGGCCTAGGGAATCTAATTCTGGTATTGATTGTTTTTGCTGATTGTCTCCCTTTGTAGCTGATTTCTTCAATATTGTGTAAATTTAGATCATGAGCTCATGTTTAGCTAAACAGGTGACCTTGTAAGAGGCTTAGGTGTGAACGCTCGTAAATTTCAGCAAAAATTCGGCAAGGATTTATTTGTGTCCCTCCAATGAGTTGCCACAAGGACCCCGTTTTCTAGAAGTGTTGGTCCAATACTCCCTCTAGGGGTAGGGGACTTAGACAGGGCTGCTTTCGGCCCCCGATCTTGGGCAGGGGCAGTGGGCGGCCTGTGGCCCGGGCAGGAGCCTCTCTGCGTGTGAACCTGGGAATCATCTCTCCTGCGAACTTCGGTTACCTGGCAGGAAACTACAATGCCCAGAACTATGGTTAGCTGTGCAGCGAGGTATACTGCGCGGACAGGTTCCACACTCTCTTCAACTAAGTGGGTGGCCTGAGTGGAAAAGTGAGAGTTTGGGCAGCTGTGCAGACAAAGAAGGTGCCCTATGGCCTGGGCCTAAAGGTTTGAGACACACAACTGGGCCTGCCCGGCTCTGAGGGCCCTGCCCTGGGCCCCCTGCTCCCCTGCCTTTTGTTCAGTCACAGCAGAGATGGCCACACACACTCCCTCAGTGAGGGCAGTGTTCCAGCCTCCCTCAGCCCCGCCCACTCTCCGCAGGTTACCATGGACTACAGATTCTGCATTCTGAGGCCAGTGCGTTCCGAGAATGCCAAGGGCAGACATGATGACCTTAAATGATTACCTCTTGTGTCAGTTTTGGTAAACTGTAGGAGCTAGGAAATGGTCAACTTTACAGAAATGTTCAAATTTACTGGCATTTCATATATTCTCTGCTATAACTTTGTCCTGATTCTTTCTATATATTCTTTACTTATGTTTTTGTTTTTGTTAATCAAAGTGTTTCTTTTAAATATTTTCAAAGAATATTCTTTGGACTTACTAAATCACCTAAATTTTACACGTTTCCTGTGGTATTAAGTTCTGCTCATATCTTTATTTATCTTTTTTCTATGTTCTCAGGGTTTATTGTTTTGATCTTCTGATGTCAATTAAAACACTTGGTTATTCATTTTCATCAATCTTTTTACTTATAAAGATTTGAACTTTTAAAGATTCCAGCTCACTTTTAAGTTTCTAAGGGTCAGGTCCTCTACATTGTGGCTGGCCTAAGGCTTAGTTCACCATATAGCAATGTATATATTGACATTTTCCCCTCGACTTTCTGTGATTCCCTACATCTCACCTTTCTTTGCAGACAAGCCATTTGAAATACACTTAACTTATTTCACAGCCAATAATTCTTTGAAATAATCTGTATTTTTTAGAGAAATCTTCTTATATAATTAGGCAGAAAATCTCACCTGCTATAGTTTTCAAAACAGCATAATTTCACTCTTCTCAATGCTTAATCTGTGGTATTAAACAACCTTTGAGTATTTAGGTTTATCAACGACATGTACTTTAAAAATGTTTTAGAGATCCTACCAGCCTTTGAAAACCTCCTTGTTCCTTGTTTCAGTTCCAGGTTTATGTATGTTTTCTGCCTTGCACCTGATTATTCCAACATCAGATGGATGGCCTAGGGAATCTCATTCTGGTATTGATTGTTTTTGCTGATTGTCTCACTTTGTAGCTGATTTCTTCAATATAGTGTAAAATTAGATCATGAGCTCTTGTTTAGCTAAACAGCTGACCTTGTAAGAGGCTTAGGTGTGAACGCTGGTAAGCTTCAGCAGAAAGTCGGCAAAGATTTTTTTGTGTCCCTCCATTGAGTTGCCCGCAAGGACCCCGTTTTCTACAAGTGTTGGTCCAATACTCCTTCGAGAGGCAGTGGACTCAGACATGGCTGCTGTTCACCCTTCGATCTGGGGCAGGGCAAGCGGGCGGCCTGTGGCCCGGGGAGGAGCCTCTCCGCATGAGTCCCAGGGACCCATTTTCCTGCGAACTTCGGTCACCTGGCAGGAAGCTACGATGCCCTGACCTATGGTTAGCTGTGCAGCGAGGTGTACTGCGCGGACAGGTTCCAAACACACTTCAAATAAGAGGGCGGCCTGAGTGGAAAGGTGAGAGTTTGGGCAGCTGTGCAGACAAAGAAGGCGCCCTTTGGCCGGGGCCTAAATGCTTGTGACACCCCACTGGGTCTGCCGTGCTCTGAGGGCCCTCCCCTGGGACCCCTGCTCCCCTGCCCTTTGTTCAGTCACAGCAGAGATGGCCACACACACTCCCTCAGTGAGGGCAGACTTCCAACCTCCCTCAGCCACGCCCCTTCTCCGCAGGTTACCATGGACTACAGATGCTGCATTCTGAGGCCAGGGCGTCCGAGAATGCCAAGGGCAGACATGATGACTTTAAATGATTTCCTCTTGTTTCAGTTTTGGTAAACTTTAGGAGCTAGGAAATGGTCCGCTTTACAGAAATGTTTAAATTTACTGGCATTTCATATATTCTCTGCTATAACATTGTCCTGATTCTCTCTTTATATTCTTTACTTATGTTTTTGTTTTCCTTAATCAAAGTGTGTCTTTTAAATGTTTTCAAAGAATATTCTTTGGACTTACTAAATCACCTGAATTTTATACGTTTTCTGTTGTATTAAGTTCTGCTCATATCTTTATTTATCTTCTTTCTATGTTCTCAGTGTTTATTGTTTTGATTTTCTGATGTCAAGTAAAACACTTGGTTATTCATTTGAATAAATCTTTTTACTTATAAAGATTTGAACTTTTAAAGATTCCAGCTTACTTGTACGTTTCTAAGGGTCCATTCCTCTACACTGTTGCCGGCCTAAGGCTTAGTTCACCATATAGCAATGTATATATTGACATATTATCCCCTCGGCTTTCTGTGATTCCCTACATCTCACCTTTCTTTGCAGACAAGCCATTTGAAATACCCTTAACTTATTTCACAGCCAATAATTCTTTGAAATAATGTGTATTTTTTAGAGAAATCATCTTATATAATTAGGCAGAAAATCTCACCTTCCATAGTTTTCTAAACAGCATAATTTCACTCTTCTCACTGCTTAATTTGTTGTATTAAACAACCTTTGAGTATTTAGCTTTATCAATGACATGTACTTTAAAAATGTTTTAGAGATCCTACCAGTCTTTGAAAACATGCTTGTTCCTTGTTTCATTTCCAGGTTTATGTATATTTTCTGCCTAGCACCTGATTATTCCAACATCTCAAGGATGGCCTAGGGAATCTAATTCTGGTATTGATTGTTTTTGCTGATTGTCTCCCTTTGTAGCTGATTTCTTCATTATTGTGTAAATTTAGATCATGAGCTCATGTTGAGCTAAACAGCTGACCTTGTAAGAGGATTGGGTGTGAACACTCGTAAGTTTCAGCAAAAAGTCGGCAAAGATTAATTTGTGTCCCTCCAATGAGTTGCCCAAAAGGACCCCGTTTTCTAGAAGTGTTGGTCCAATACTCCTTCTAGGAGTAGGGGACTAAGACAGGGCTGCTTTCGGCCCCCGATCTTGGGCAGGGGCAGTGGGCGGCCTGTGGCCCGGGCCGGAGCCTCTCTGCGTGTGAACCTGGGAATCATCTCTACTGCGATCTTCGGTTACCTGGCAGGAAACTACGATGCCCAGACCTATGGTTAGCTGTGCAGCGAGGTATACTGCGCGGACAGGTTCCACACACACTTCAACTAAGTGGGTGGCCTGAGTGGAAAAGTGAGAGTTTGGGCAGCTGTGCAGACAAAGAAGGTGCCCTATGGCCTGGGCCTAAAGGTTTGTGACACACAACTGGGCCTGCCCGGCTCTGAGGGCCCTGCCCTGGGCCCCCTGCTCCCCTGCCTTTTGTTCAGTCACAGCAGAGATGGCCACACACACTCCCTCAGTGAGGGCAGTGTTCCAGCCTCCCTCAGCCCCGCCCACTCTCCGCAGGTTACCATGGACTACAGATTCTGCATTCTGAGGCCAGTGCGTTCCGAGAATGCCAAGGGCAGACATGATGACCTTAAATGATTACCTCTTGTGTCAGTTTTGGTAAACTGTAGGAGCTAGGAAATGGTCAACTTTACAGAAATGTTCAAATTTACTGGCATTTCATATATTCTCTGCTATAACTTTGTCCTGATTCTTTCTACATATTCTTTACTTATGTTTTTGTTTTCGTTAATCAAAGTGTTTCTTTTAAATCTTTTCAAAGAATATTCTTTGCACTTACTAAATCACCTAAATTTTATACGTTTTCTGTGGTATTAAGTTCTGCTCATATCTTTATTTATCTTTTTTCTATGTTCTCAGGGTTTATTATTTTGATCTTCTGATGTCAATTAAAACACTTGGTTATTCATTTTCATCAATCTTTTTACTTATAAAGATTTGAACTTTTAAAGATTCCAGCTCACTTTTAAGTTTCTAAGGGTCAGGTCCTCTACATTGTGGCTGGCCTAAGGCTTAGTTCACCATATAGCAATGTATATATTGACATTTTCCCCTCGACTTTCTGTGATTCCCTACATCTCACCTTTCTTTGCAGACAAGCCATTTGAAATACACTTAACTTATTTCACAGCCAATAAGTCTTTGAAATAATGTCTATTTTTTAGAGAAATCTTCTTATATAATTAGGCAGAAAATCTCACCTGCCATAGTTTTCAAAACAGCATAATTTCACTCTTCTCAATGCTTAATCTGTGGTATTAAACAACCTTTGAGTATTTAGTTTTATCAACGACATGTACTTTAAAAATGTTTGAGAGATCCTACCAGCCTTTGAAAACCTCCTTGTTCCTTGTTTCAGTTCCAGTTTTATGTATGTTTTCTGCCTTGCACCTGATTATTCCAACATCAGATGGATGGCCTAGGGAATCTCATTCTGGTATTGATTGTTTTTGCTGATTGTCTCACTTTGTAGCTGATTTCTTCAATATTGTGTAAATTTAGATCATGAGCTCATGTTTAGCTAAACAGCTGACTTTGTAAGAGGCTTAGGTGTGAACGCTGGTAAGCTTCAGCAGAAAGTCGGCAAAGATTTATTTGTGTCCCTCCAATGAGTTGCCCGCAAGGACCCCGTTTTCTACAAGTGTTGGTTCAATACTCCTTCGAGAGGCAGAGGACTCCGACATGGTTGCTTTTCAGCCTTCGATCTGGGGCAGGGCCAGTGGGAGGCCTGTGGCCCGGGCAGGAGCCTCTCCGCATGTGTCCCAGGGACCCATTTGCCTGCGAACTTCGGTCACCTGGCAGGAAGGTACGATGCCCTGACCTATGGTTAGCTATGCAGCGAGGTGTACTGCGCGGACAGGTTCCAAACACACTTCAAATAAGAGGGCGGCCTGAGTGGAAAGGTGAGAGTTTGGGCAGCTGTGCAGACAAAGAAGGCGCCCTTTGGCCTGGGCCTAAATGCATGTGACACCCCACTGGGTCTGCCGGGCTCTGAGGGCCCTGCCCTGGGCCCCCTGCTCCCCTGCCCTTTGTTCAGTCACAGCAGAGATGGCCACACCCACTCCCTCAGTGAGGGCAGACTTCCAACCTCCCTCAGCCACGCCCCCTCTCCGAAGGTTACCATGGACTACAGATGCTGCATTCTGAGGCCAGGGCGTTCCGAGAATGCCAAGGGCAGACATGATGACCTTAAATGATTTCCTCTTGTGTCAGTTTTGGTAAACTTTAGGAGCTAGGAAATGGTCCGCTTTACAGAAATGTTCAAATTTACTGGCATTTCATATATTCTCTGCTATAACATTGTCCTGATTCTTTCTGTATATTCTTTACTTATGTTTTTGTTTTCCTTAATCAAAGTGTGTCTTTTAAATCTTTTCAAAGAATATTCTTTGGACTTACTAAATCACCTGAATTTTATACGTTTTCTGTTGTATTAAGTTCTGCTCATATCTTTATTTGTCTTTTTTCTGTGTTCTCATGGTTTATTGTTTTGATTTTCTGATGTCAAGTAAAACACTTGGTTATTCATTTGAATAAATCTTTTTACTTATAAAGATTTGAACTTTTAAAGATTCCAGCTTACTTGTACGTTTCTAAGGGTCCATTCCTCTACACTGTTGCCGGCCTGAGGCTTAGTTCACCATATAGCAATGTATATATTGACATATTATCCCCTCGGCTTTCTGTGATTCCCTACATCTCACCTTTCTTTGCAGACAAGCCATTTGAAATACCCTTAACTTATTTCACAGCCAATAATTCTTTGAAATAATGTGTATTTTTTAGAGAAATCATCTTATATAATTAGGCAGAAAATCTCACCTTCCATAGTTTTCTGAACAGCATAATTTCACTCTTCTCACTGCTTAATTTGTTGTATTAAACAACCTTTGAGTATTTAGCTTTATCAATGACATGTACTATAAAAATGTTTTAGAGATCCTACCAGTCTTTGAAAACATGCTTGTTCCTTGTTTCATTTCCAGGTTTATGTATATTTTCTGCCTAGCACCTGATTATTCCAACATCTGATGGGTGGCCTAGGGAATCTAATTCTGGTATTGATTGTTTTTGCTGATTGTCTCCCTTTGTAGCTGATTTCTTCATTATTGTGTAAATTTAGATCATGAGCTCATGTTTAGCTAAACAGCTGACCTTGTAAGAGGCTTAGGTGTGAACGCTCGTAAGTTTCAGCAAAAAGTCGGCAAAGATTTATTTGTGTCCCTCCAATGAGTTGCCCACAAGGACCCCGTTTTCTAGAAGTGTTGGTCCAATACTCCTTCTAGGAGTAGGGGCCTTAGACAAGGCTGCTTTCGGCCCCCGATCTTGGGCAGGGGCAGTGGGCGGCCTGTGGCCCGGGCAGGAGCCTCTCTGCGTGTGAACCTGGGAATCATCTCTCCTGCGAACTTCGGTCACCTGGCAGGAAGCTACGATGCCCAGACCTATGGTTAGCTGTGCAGCGAGGTATACTGCGCGGACAGGTTCCACACACACTTCAACTAAGTGGGTGGCCTGAGAGGAAAAGTGAGAGTTTGGGCAGCTGTGCAGACAAAGAAGGTGCCCTATGGCCTGGGCCTAAATGCTTGTGACACCCCACTGGGCCTGCCGGGCTCTGAGGGCCCTGCCTTGGGCCCCCTGCTCCCCTGCCCTTTGTTCCGTCACAGCACAGATGGCCACACCCACTCCCTCTGTGAGGGCAGTGTTCCAGCCTCCCTCAGCCCCGCCCACTCTCCGCAGGTTACCATGGACTACAGATGCTGCATTCTGAGGCCAGGGCGTTCCGAGAATCACAAGTGCAGACATGGTGACCTTAAATGATTTCCTCTTGTGTCAGTTTTGGTAAACTTTAGGAGCTAGGAAATGGTCCGCTTTACAGAAATGTTCAAATTTACTGGCATTTCATATATTCTCTGCTATAACATTGTCCTGATTCTTTCTGTATATTCTTTACTTATGTTTTTGTTTTCCTTAATCAAAGTGTGTCTTTTAAATCTTTTCAAAGAATATTCTTTGGACTTACTAAAACACCTGAATTTTATACGTTTTCTTTTGTATTAAGTTCTGCTCATATCTTTATTTATCTTTTTTCTATGTTCTCAGGGTTTATTGTTTTGATTTTCTGATGTCAAGTAAAACACTTGGTTATTCATTTTAATAAATATTTTTACTTATAAAGATTTGAACTTTTAAAGATTCCAGCTTACTTGTACGTTTCTAAGGGTCCATTCCTATACACTGTTGCCGGCCTAAGACTTAGATCACCATTAGCAATATATATTGACATATTATCCCCTCAGCTTTCTGTGATTCCCTACATCTCACCTTTCTTTGCAGACAAGCAAATTGAAATACACTTAACTTATTTCACAGCCAATAATTCTTTGAAATAATGTGTATTTTTTAGAGAAATCATCTTATATAATTAGGCAGAAAATCTCACCTTCCATATTTTTCTAAACAGCATAATTTAAATCTTCTCACTGCTTAATTTGTTGTTTAAAGAACCTTTCAGTATTTAGCTTTATCAATGACATGTACTTTAAAAATGTTTTAGAGATCCCACCAGTCTTTGAAAACCTCCTTGTTCCTTGTTTCATTTCCAGGTATATGTATATTTTCTGCCTAGCACCTGATTATTCCAACATCTGATGGGTGGCCTAAGGAATCTAATTCTGGTATTGATTGTTTTTGCTGATTGTCTCCCTTTGTAGCTGATTTCTTCAATATTGTGTAAATTTAGATCATGAGCTCATGTTTAGCTAAACAGCTGACCTTGTAAGTGGCTTAGGTGTGAACGCTCGTAAGTTTCAGCAAAAAGTCGGCAAAGATTTATTTGTGTCCCTCCAATGAGTTGCCCACAAGGACCCCGTTTTCTAGAAGTGTTGGTCCAATACTCCCTCTAGGGGTAGGGGACTTAGACAGGGCTGCTTTCGGCCCCCGATCTTGGGCAGGGGCAGTGGGCGGCCTGTGGCCCGGGCTGGAGCCTCTCTGCGTGTGAACCTGGGAATCATCTCTCCGGCGAACTTCGGTCACCTGGCAGCAAGCTACGATGCCCAGACCTATGGTTAGCTGTGCAGCGAGGTATACTGCGCGGACAGGTTCCACAAACACTTCAACTAATTGGGTGGCCTGAGTGGAAAAGTGAGAGTTTGGGCAGCTGTGCAGACAAAGAAGGTGACCTATGTCCTGGGCCTAAAGGCTTGTGACACACCACTGGCCCTGCCGTGCTCTGAGGGCCCTGCCCTGGGCCCCCTGCTCCCCTGCCCTTTGTTCAGTCACAGCAGAGATGGCCATACCGACTTCCTCAGTGAGGGCAGTGTTCCAGCCTCCCTCCGCCCCGCCCACACACCACAGGATACCATGGACTACAGATGCTGCATTCTGAGGCCAGGGCGTTCTGAGAATGCCAAGGGCAGACATGATGACCTTAAATGATTTCCTCTTGTGTCAGTTTTGGTAAACTGTAGGAGCTAGGAAATGGTCAACTTTACAGAAATGTTCAAATTTACTGGCATTTCATATATTCTCTGCTATAACTTTGCCCTGATTCTTTCTATATATTATTTAATTATGTTTGTGTTTTCCTTAATCAAAGTGTGTCTTTTAAATATTTTCAAAGAATATTCTTTGGACTTACTTCCTCACCTGAATTTTATACGTTTTCTGTGGTATTAAGTTCTGCTCATATCTTTATTTATCTTTTTTCTATGTTCTCAGGGTTTATTGTTTTGATCTTCTGATGTCAATTAAAACACTTGGTTATTCATTTTCATCAATCTTTTTACTTATAAAGATTTGAACTTTTAAAGATTCCAGCTCACTTTTAAGTTTCTAAGGGTCAGGTCCTCTACATTGTGGCTGGCCTAAGGCATAGTTCACCATATAGCAATGTATATATTGACATTTTCCCCTCAACTTTCTGTGATTCCCTACATCTCACCTTTCTTTGCAGACAAGCTATTTGAAATACACTTAACTTATTTCACAGCCAATAAGTCTTTGAAATAATGTCTATTTTTTAGAGAAATCTTCTTATATAATTAGGCAGAAAATCCCACCTGCCATTGTTTTCAAAACAACATAATTTCACTCTTCTCAATGCTTAATCTGTGGTATTAAACAACCTTTGAGTATTTAGGTTTATCAACGACATGTACTTTAAAAATGTTTGAGAGATCCTACCAGCCTTTGAAAACCTCCTTGTTCCTTGTTTCAGTTCCAGTTTTATGTATATTTTCTGCCTTGCACCTGATTATTCCAACATCAGATGGATGGCCTAGGGAATCTCATTCTGGTATTGATTGTTTTGCTGTTTGTCTCACTTTGCAGCAGATTTCTTCAATATTGTGTAAATTTAGATCATGAGCTCATGTTTAGCTAAACAGCTGACCTTGTAAGAGGCTTAGGTTTGAACGCTGGTAAGCTTCAGCAGAAAGTCGGCAAAGATTTATTTGTGTCCCTCCAATGAATTGCCCGCAAGGACCCCGTTTTCTACAAGTGTTGGTCCAATACTCCTTCGAGAGGCAGTGGACTCAGACATGGCTGCTTTTCAGCCTTCGATCTGGGGCAGAGCCAGGGGGCGGACTGTGGCCCGGGCAGGAGCCTCTCCGCATGTGTCCCAGGGACCCATTTGCCTGCAAAGTTCGGTCACCTGGCAGGAAGGTACGATGCCCTGACCTATGTTTAGCTTTGCATTGAGCTGTACTGCGCGGACAGGTTCCAAACTCACTTCAAATAAGAGGGAGGCCTGAGTGGAAAGGTGAGAGTTTGGGCAGCTGTGCAGAAAAAGAAGGCGCCCTTTGGCGTGGGCCTAAATGCTTGTGACACCCCACTGTGTCTGCAGGGCTCTGAAGGCCCTCCCCTGGGCCCCCTGCCCCCCTGCCCTTTGTTCAGTCACAGCAGAGTTGGCCACACCCACTCCCTCAGTGAGGGCAGTCTTCCAACCTCCCTCAGCCACGCCCCCTCTCCACAGGTTACCATGGACTACAGATGCTACATTCTGAGTCCAGGGCGTTCCGAGAATGCCAAGGGCAGACATGATGACCTTAAATGATTTCCTCTTGTGTCAGTTTTGGTAAAGTTTAGGAGCTAGGAAATGGTCCGCTTTACAGAAATGTTCAAATTTACTGGCATTTCATATATTCTCTGCTATAACATTGTCCTGATTCTTTCTGTATATTCTTTACTTATGTTTCTGTTTTCCTTAATCAAAGTGTGTCTTTTAAATCTTTTCAAAGAATATTCTTTGGACTTACTAAATCACCTGAATTTTATACGTTTTCTGTTGTATTAAGTTCTGCTCATATCTTTATTTATCTTCTTTCTATGTTCTCATGGTTTATTGTTTTGATTTTCTGATGTCAAGTGAAACACTTGGTTATTCATTTTAATAAATCTTTTTACTTATAAAGATTTGAACTTTTAAAGATTCCAGCTTACTTGTACGTTTCTAAGCGTCCATTCCTCTACACTGTTGCCGGCCTAAGGCTTAGTTCACCATATAGCAATGTATATATTGACATATTATCCCCACGGCTTTCTATGATTCCCTACATCTCACCTTTCTTTGCAGACAAGCCATTTGAAATACCCTTAACTTATTTCACAGCCAATAATTCTTTGAAATAATGTGTATTTTTTAGAGAAATCATCTTATATAATTAGGCAGAAAATCTCACCTTCCATAGTTTTCTAAACAGCATAATTTCACTCTTCTCACTGCTTAATTTGTTGTATTAAACAACCTTTGAGTATTTAGCTTTATCAATGACATGTACTTTAAAAATGTTTTAGAGATCCTAACAGTCTTTGAAAACATGCTTGTTCCTTGTTTCATTTCCAGGTTTATATATATTTTCTGCCTAGCACCTGATTATTCCAACATCTCAAGGATGGCCTAGGGAATCTAATTCTGGTATTGATTGTTTTTGCTGATTGTCTCCCTTTGTAGCTGATTTCTTCATTATTGTGTAAATTTAGATCATGAGCTCATGTTTAGCTAAACAGCGGACCTTGTAAGAGGCTTAGGTGTGAACGCTCGTAAGTTTCAGCAAAAAGTCGGCAATGATTTATTTGTGTCCCTCCAATGAGTTGCCCACAAGGACCCAGTTTTCTACAAGTGTTGGTCCAATACTCCTTCTAGGAGTAGGGGACTTAGACAAGGCTGCTTTCGGCCCCCGATCTTGGGCAGGGCAGTGGGCGGCCTGTGGCCCGGGCAGGAGCCTCTCTGCGTGTGAACCTGGGAATCATCTCTCCTGCGAACTTCGGTCACCTGGCAGGAAGCTACGATGCCCAGACCTATGGTTAGCTGTGCAGCGAGGTATACTGCGCAGACAGGTTCCACACACACTTCAACTAAGTGGGTGGCCTGAGTGGAAAAGTGAGAGTTTGGGCAGCTGTGCAGACAAAGAAGGTGCCCTATGTCCTGGGCCTAAAGGATTGTGACACACCACTGGGCCTGCCGTGCTCTGAGGGCCCTGCCCTGGGCCCCCTGCTCCCCTGCCCTTTGTTCAGTCACAGCAGAGATGGCCACACGGACTCCCTCAGTGAGGGCAGTGTTCCAGCCTCCCTCAGCCCCGCCCACTCTCCGCAGGTTACCATGAACTACAGATGCTGCATTCTGAGGCCAGGGCGTTCTGAGAATGCCAAGGGCAGACATGATGACCTTAAATGATTTCCTCTTTTGTCAGTTTTGGTAAACTGTAGGAGCTAGGAAATGGTCAACTTTACAGAAATGTTCAAATTTACTGGCATTTCATATATTCTCTGCTATAACTTTGCCCTGATTCTTTCTATATATTCTTTAATAATGTTTGTGTTTTCCTCAATCAAAGTGTGTCTTTTAAATCTTTTCAAAGAATATTCTTTGGACTTACTACCTCACCTGAATTTTATACGTTTTCTGTGGTATTAAGTTCTGCTCATATCTTTATTTATCTTTTTTCTATGTTCTCAGGGTTTATTGTTTTGATCTTCTGATGTCAATTAAAACACTTGGTTATTCATTTTCATCAATCTTTTTACTTATAAAGATTTGAACTTTTAAAGATTCCAGCTCACTTTTAAGTTTCTAAGGGTCAGGTCCTCTACATTGTGGCTGCCCTAAGGCTTAGTTCACCATATAGCAATGTATATATTGACATTTTCCCCTCGACTCTCTGTGATTCCCTACATCTCACCTTTCTTTGCAGACAAGCCATTTGAAATACACTTAACTTATTTCACAGCCCATAAGTCTTTGAAATAATGTCTATTTTTTAGAGAAATCTTCTTATATAATTAGGCAGAAAATCCCACCTGCCATTGTTTTCAAAACAACATAATTTCACTCTTCTCAATGCTTAATCTGTGGTATTAAACAACCTTTGAGTATTTAGGTTTATCAACGACATGTACTTTAAAAATGTTTGAGAGATCCTACCAGCCTTTGAAAACCTCCTTGTTCCTTGTTTCAGTTCCAGTTTTATGTATATTTTCTGCCTTGCACCTGATTATTCCAACATCAGATGGATGGCCTAGGGAATCTCATTCTGGTATTGATTGTTTTGCTGTTTGTCTCACTTTGCAGCAGATTTCTTCAATATTGTGTAAATTTAGATCATGAGCTCATGTTTAGCTAAACAGCTGACCTTGTAAGAGGCTTAGGTTTGAACGCTGGTAAGCTTCAGCAGAAAGTCGGCAAAGATTTATTTGTGTCCCTCCAATGAATTGCCCGCAAGGACCCCGTTTTCTACAAGTGTTGGTCCAATACTCCTTCGAGAGGCAGTGGACTCAGACATGGCTGCTTTTCAGCCTTCGATCTGGGGCAGAGCCAGGGGGCGGACTGTGGCCCGGGCAGGAGCCTCTCCGCATGTGTCCCAGGGACCCATTTGCCTGCAAAGTTCGGTCACCTGGCAGGAAGGTACGATGCCCTGACCTATGTTTAGCTTTGCATTGAGCTGTACTGCGCGGACAGGTTCCAAACTCACTTCAAATAAGAGGGAGGCCTGAGTGGAAAGGTGAGAGTTTGGGCAGCTGTGCAGAAAAAGAAGGCGCCCTTTGGCGTGGGCCTAAATGCTTGTGACACCCCACTGTGTCTGCAGGGCTCTGAAGGCCCTCCCCTGGGCCCCCTGCCCCCCTGCCCTTTGTTCAGTCACAGCAGAGTTGGCCACACCCACTCCCTCAGTGAGGGCAGTCTTCCAACCTCCCTCAGCCACGCCCCCTCTCCACAGGTTACCATGGACTACAGATGCTACATTCTGAGTCCAGGGCGTTCCGAGAATGCCAAGGGCAGACATGATGACCTTAAATGATTTCCTCTTGTGTCAGTTTTGGTAAAGTTTAGGAGCTAGGAAATGGTCCGCTTTACAGAAATGTTCAAATTTACTGGCATTTCATATATTCTCTGCTATAACATTGTCCTGATTCTTTCTGTATATTCTTTACTTATGTTTCTGTTTTCCTTAATCAAAGTGTGTCTTTTAAATCTTTTCAAAGAATATTCTTTGGACTTACTAAATCACCTGAATTTTATACGTTTTCTGTTGTATTAAGTTCTGCTCATATCTTTATTTATCTTCTTTCTATGTTCTCATGGTTTATTGTTTTGATTTTCTGATGTCAAGTGAAACACTTGGTTATTCATTTTAATAAATCTTTTTACTTATAAAGATTTGAACTTTTAAAGATTCCAGCTTACTTGTACGTTTCTAAGCGTCCATTCCTCTACACTGTTGCCGGCCTAAGGCTTAGTTCACCATATAGCAATGTATATATTGACATATTATCCCCACGGCTTTCTATGATTCCCTACATCTCACCTTTCTTTGCAGACAAGCCATTTGAAATACCCTTAACTTATTTCACAGCCAATAATTCTTTGAAATAATGTGTATTTTTTAGAGAAATCATCTTATATAATTAGGCAGAAAATCTCACCTTCCATAGTTTTCTAAACAGCATAATTTCACTCTTCTCACTGCTTAATTTGTTGTATTAAACAACCTTTGAGTATTTAGCTTTATCAATGACATGTACTTTAAAAATGTTTTAGAGATCCTAACAGTCTTTGAAAACATGCTTGTTCCTTGTTTCATTTCCAGGTTTATATATATTTTCTGCCTAGCACCTGATTATTCCAACATCTCAAGGATGGCCTAGGGAATCTAATTCTGGTATTGATTGTTTTTGCTGATTGTCTCCCTTTGTAGCTGATTTCTTCATTATTGTGTAAATTTAGATCATGAGCTCATGTTTAGCTAAACAGCGGACCTTGTAAGAGGCTTAGGTGTGAACGCTCGTAAGTTTCAGCAAAAAGTCGGCAATGATTTATTTGTGTCCCTCCAATGAGTTGCCCACAAGGACCCAGTTTTCTACAAGTGTTGGTCCAATACTCCTTCTAGGAGTAGGGGACTTAGACAAGGCTGCTTTCGGCCCCCGATCTTGGGCAGGGCAGTGGGCGGCCTGTGGCCCGGGCAGGAGCCTCTCTGCGTGTGAACCTGGGAATCATCTCTCCTGCGAACTTCGGTCACCTGGCAGGAAGCTACGATGCCCAGACCTATGGTTAGCTGTGCAGCGAGGTATACTGCGCAGACAGGTTCCACACACACTTCAACTAAGTGGGTGGCCTGAGTGGAAAAGTGAGAGTTTGGGCAGCTGTGCAGACAAAGAAGGTGCCCTATGTCCTGGGCCTAAAGGATTGTGACACACCACTGGGCCTGCCGTGCTCTGAGGGCCCTGCCCTGGGCCCCCTGCTCCCCTGCCCTTTGTTCAGTCACAGCAGAGATGGCCACACGGACTCCCTCAGTGAGGGCAGTGTTCCAGCCTCCCTCAGCCCCGCCCACTCTCCGCAGGTTACCATGAACTACAGATGCTGCATTCTGAGGCCAGGGCGTTCTGAGAATGCCAAGGGCAGACATGATGACCTTAAATGATTTCCTCTTTTGTCAGTTTTGGTAAACTGTAGGAGCTAGGAAATGGTCAACTTTACAGAAATGTTCAAATTTACTGGCATTTCATATATTCTCTGCTATAACTTTGCCCTGATTCTTTCTATATATTCTTTAATAATGTTTGTGTTTTCCTCAATCAAAGTGTGTCTTTTAAATCTTTTCAAAGAATATTCTTTGGACTTACTACCTCACCTGAATTTTATACGTTTTCTGTGGTATTAAGTTCTGCTCATATCTTTATTTATCTTTTTTCTATGTTCTCAGGGTTTATTGTTTTGATCTTCTGATGTCAATTAAAACACTTGGTTATTCATTTTCATCAATCTTTTTACTTATAAAGATTTGAACTTTTAAAGATTCCAGCTCACTTTTAAGTTTCTAAGGGTCAGGTCCTCTACATTGTGGCTGCCCTAAGGCTTAGTTCACCATATAGCAATGTATATATTGACATTTTCCCCTCGACTCTCTGTGATTCCCTACATCTCACCTTTCTTTGCAGACAAGCCATTTGAAATACACTTAACTTATTTCACAGCCCATAAGTCTTTGAAATAATGTCTATTTTTTAGAGAAATCTTCTTATATAATTAGGCAGAAAATCCCACCTGCCATAGTTTTCAAAACAACATAATTTCACTCTTCTCAATGCTTAATCTGTGGTATTAAACAACCTTTGAGTATTTAGGTTTATCAACGACATGTACTTTAAAAATGTTTTAGAGATCCTACCAGCCTTTGAAAACCTCCTTGTTCCTTGTTTCAGTTCCAGTTTTATGTATATTTTCTGCCTTGCACCTGATTATACCAACATCAGAGGGATGGCCTAGGGAATCTCATTCTGGTATTGATTGTTTTGCTGTTTGTCTCACTTTGCAGCTGATTTCTTCAATATTGTGTAAATTTAGATCATGAGCTCATGTTTAGCTAAACAGCTGACCTTGTAAGAGGCTTAGGTGTGAACGCTGGTAAGCTTCAGCAGAAAGTCGGCAAAGATTTATTTGTGTCCCTCCAATGAGTTGCCCGCAAGGACCCCTTTTTCTACAAGTGTTGGTCCAATACTCCTTCGAGAGGCAGTGGACTCAGACATGGCTGCTTTTCAGCCTTCGATCTGGGGCAGGGCCAGTGGGCGGCCTGTGGCCCGGGCAAGAGCCTCTCCGCATGTGTCCCAGGGACCCATTTGCCTGCGAACTTCGGTCGCCTGGCAGGGAGCTACGATGCCCTGACCTATGGTGAGCTGTGCAGCGAGGAGTACTGTGCGGACAGGTTCCAAACACACTTCAAATAAGAGGGCGGCCTGAGTGGAAAGGTGAGAGATTGAGGAGCTCTTCAGACAAAGAAGGCGCCCTTTGGCCTGGGCCTAAATGCTTGTGACACCCCACTGGGTCTGCCTGGCTCTGAGGGCACTGCCCTGGGCCCCCTGCTCCCCTGCCCATTGTTCCGTCACAGCAGAGATGGCCACACACCCTCCCTCAGTGAGGGCAGTCTTCCAACCTCCCTCAGCCACGCCCCCTGTCCGCAGGTTACCATGGACTACAGATGCTGCATTCTGAGGCCAGGGCGTTCCGAGAATGCCAAGGGCAGACATGATGACCTTAAATGATTTCCTCTTGTGTCAGTTTTGGTAAAGTTTAGGAGCTAGGAAATGGTCCGCTTTACAGAAATGTTCAAATTTACTGGCATTTCATATATTCTCTGCTATAACATTGTCCTGATTCTTTCTGTATATTCTTTACTTATGTTTTTGTTTTCCTTAATCAAAGTGTGTCTTTTAAATCTTTTCAAAGAATATTCTTTGGACTTACTAAATCACCTGAATTTTATACGTTTTCTGTTATATTAAGTTCTGCTCATATCTTTATTTATCTTTTTTCTATGTTCTCAGGGTTTATTGTTTGGATTTTCTGATGTCAAGTAAAACACTTGGTTATTCATTTTAATAAATCTTTTTACTTATAAAGATTTGAACTTTTAAAGATTCCAGCTTACTTGTACTTTTCTAAGGGTCCATCCCTCTACACTGTTGCCGGCCTAAGGCTTAGTTCACCATATAGCAATGTATATATTGACATATTATGCCCTCGGCTTTCTGTGATTCCCTACATCTCACCTTTCTTTGCAGACAAGCCATTTGAAATACCCTTAACTTATTTCACAGCCAATAAGTCTTTGAAATAATGTGTATTTTTTAGAGAAATCATCTTATATAATTAGGCAGAAAATCTCAACTTCCATAATTTTCTAAACAGCATAATTTCACTCTTCTTACTGCTTAATTTGTTGTATTAAACAACCTTTGAGTATTTAGCTTTATCAATGACATGTACTTTAAAAATGTTTTAGAGATCCTACCAGTCTTTGAAAACATGCTTGTTCCTTGTTTCATTTCCAGGTTTATGTATATTTTCTGCCTAGCACCTGATTATACCAACATCTCAAGGATGGCCTAGGGAATCTAATTCTGGTATTGATTGTTTTTGCTGATTGTCTCCCTTTGTAGCTGATTTCTTCATTATTGTGTAAATTTAGATCATGAGGTCATGTTTAGCTAAACAGCTGACCTTGTAAGAGTCTTAGGTGTGAACGCTCGTAAATTTCAGCAAAAAGTCGGCAAAGATTTATTTGTGTCCCTCCAATGAGTTGCCCACAAGGACCCCGTTTTCTAGAAGTGTTGGTCCAATACTCCTTCTAGGAGTAGGGGACTTAGACAGGGCTGCTTTCGGCCCCCGATCTTGGGCAGGGGCAGTGGTCGGCCTGTGGCTCGGGCAGGAGCCTCTCTGCGTGTGAACCTGGGAATCATCTCTCCTGCAAACTTCGGTCACCTGGCAGGAAGCTACGATTCCCAGAACTATGGTTAGCTGTGCAGCGAGGTATACTGCGTGGACAGGTTCCACACACACTTCAACTAATTGGGTGGCCTGAGTGGAAAAGTGAGAGTTTGGGCAGCTGTGCAGACAAAGAAGGCGCCCTATGGCCTGGGCCTAAATGCTTGTGACACTCCACTGGGCCTGCCGGGCTCTGAGGGCCCTGCCCTGGGCCCCCTGCTCCCCTGCCCTTTGTTCAGTCACAGCAGAGATGGCCACACAGACTCCCTCAGTGAGGGCAGTTTTCCAGCCTCCCTCAGACCCGCCCACTCTCCGCAGGTTACCATGGACTACAGATGCTGCATTCTGAGGCCAGGGCGTTCCGAGAATGCCAAGGGCAGACATGATGACCTTAAATGATTTCCTCTTGTGTAAGTTTTGGTAAACTGTAGGAGCTAGGAAATGGTCCACTTTACAGAAATGTTCAAATTTACTGGCATTTCATATATTCTCTGCTATAACATTGTCCTGATTCTTTCTATATATTCTTTAATTATGTTTGTGTTTTCCTTAATTAAAGTGTGTCTTTTAATTCTTTTCAAAGAATATTCTTTGGACTTACTACCTCACCTGAATTTTATACGTTTTCTGTGGTATTAAGTTCTGCTCATATCTTTATTTATCTTTTTACTATGTTCTCAGGGTTTATTGTTTTGATCTTCTGATGTCAATTAAAACACTTGGTTATTCATTTTTATCAATCTTTTTACTTATAAAGATTCGAACTTTTAAAGATTCCAGCTCACTTTTAAGTTTCCAAGGTTCAGGTCCTCTACATTGTGGCTGGCCTAAGGCATAGTTCACCATATAGCAATGTATATATTGACATTTTCCCCTCGACTTTCTGTGATTCCCTACATCTCACCTTTCTTTGCAGACAAGCCATTTGAAATACACTTAACTTATTTCACAGCCAATAAGTCTTTGAAATAATGTCTATTTTTTAGAGAAATCTTCTTATATAATTAGGCAGAAAATCTCTCCTGCCATAATTTTCAAAACAGCATAATTTCACTCTTCTCAATACTTAATCTGTGGTATTAAACAACCTTTGAGTATTTAGGTTTATCAACGACATGTACTTTAAAAATGTTTTAGAGATCCTACCAGCCTTTGAAAACCTCCTTGTTCCTTGTTTCAGTTCCAATTTTATGTATATTTTCTGCCTAGCACCTGATTATTCCAACATCTGATGGGTGGCCTAGGGAATCTAATTCTGGTATTGATTGTTTCTGCTGATTGTCTCCCTTTGTAGCTGATTTCTTCATTATTGTGTAAATTTAGATCATGAGGTCATGTTTAGCTAAACAGCTGACCTTGTAAGAGTCTTAGGTGTGAACGCTCGTAAATTTCAGCAAAAAGTCGGCAAAGATTTATTTGTGTCCCTCCAATGAGTTGCCCACAAGGACCCCGTTTTCTAGAAGTGTTGGTCCAATACTCCCTCTAGGGGTAGGGGACTTAGACAGGGCTGCTTTCGGCCCCCGATCTTGGGCAGGGGCAGTGGGCGGCCTGTGGCCCGGGCAGGAGCCTCTCTGCGTGTGAACCTGGGAATATTCTCTCCTGCGAACTTCGGTCACCTGGCAGGAAGCTACGATGCCCAGACCTATGGTTAGCTGTGCAGCGAGGTATACTGCGCGGACAGGTTCCACACACACTTCAACTAAGTAGGTGGCCTGAGAGGAAAAGTGAGAGTTTGGGCAGCTGTGCAGACAAAGAAGGTGCCCTATGGCCAGGGCCTAAATGCTTGTGACACCCCACTGGGCCTGCCGGGCTCTGAGGGCCCTGCCCTGGGCCCCCTGCTCCCCTGCCCTTTGTTCCGTCACAGCAGAGATGGCCACACCGACTCCATCAGTGAGGGCAGTGTTCCAGCCTCCCTCAGCCCCGCCCACTCTCCGCAGGTTACCATGGACTACAGATGCTGCATTCTGAGGCCAGGGCGTTCTGAGAATGCCAAGGGCAGACATGATGACCTTAAATGATTTCCTCTTTTGTCAGTTTTGGTAAACTGTAGGAGCTAGGAAATGGTCAACTTTACAGAAATGTTCAAATTTACTGGCATTTCATATATTCTCTGCTATAACTTTGCCCTGATTCTTTCTATATATTCTTTAATAATGTTTGTGTTTTCCTTAATCAAAGTGTGTCTTTTAAATCTTTTCAAAGAATATTCTTTGGACTTACTACCTCACCTGAATTTTATACGTTTTCTGTGGTATTAAGTTCTGCTCATATCTTTATTTATCTTTTTTCTATGTTCTCAGGGTTTATTGTTTTGATCTTCTGATGTCAATTAAAACACTTGGTTATTCATTTTCATCAATCTTTTTACTTATAAAGATTTGAACTTTTAAAGATTCCAGCTCACTTTTAAGTTTCTAAGGGTCAGGTCCTCTACATTGTGGCTGCCCTAAGGCTTAGTTCACCATATAGCAATGTATATATTGACATTTTCCCCTCGACTCTCTGTGATTCCCTACATCTCACCTTTCTTTGCAGACAAGCCATTTGAAATACACTTAACTTATTTCACAGCCCATAAGTCTTTGAAATAATGTCTATTTTTTAGAGAAATCTTCTTATATAATTAGGCAGAAAATCCCACCTGCCATAGTTTTCAAAACAACATAATTTCACTCTTCTCAATGCTTAATCTGTGGTATTAAACAACCTTTGAGTATTTAGGTTTATCAACGACATGTACTTTAAAAATGTTTTAGAGATCCTACCAGCCTTTGAAAACCTCCTTGTTCCTTGTTTCAGTTCCAGTTTTATGTATATTTTCTGCCTTGCACCTGATTATACCAACATCAGAGGGATGGCCTAGGGAATCTCATTCTGGTATTGATTGTTTTGCTGTTTGTCTCACTTTGCAGCTGATTTCTTCAATATTTTGTAAATTTAGATCATGAGCTCATGTTTAGCTAAACAGCTGACCTTGTAAGAGGCTTAGGTGTGAACGCTGGTAAGCTTCAGCAGAAAGTCGGCAAAGATTTATTTGTGTCCCTCCAATGAGTTGCCCGCAAGGACCCCTTTTTCTACAAGTGTTGGTCCAATACTCCTTCGAGAGGCAGTGGACTCAGACATGGCTGCTTTTCAGCCTTCGATCTGGGGCAGGGCCAGTGGGCGGCCTGTGGCCCGGGCAAGAGCCTCTCCGCATGTGTCCCAGGGACCCATTTGCCTGCGAACTTCGGTCGCCTGGCAGGGAGCTACGATGCCCTGACCTATGGTGAGCTGTGCAGCGAGGAGTACTGTGCGGACAGGTTCCAAACACACTTCAAATAAGAGGGCGGCCTGAGTGGAAAGGTGAGAGATTGAGGAGCTCTTCAGACAAAGAAGGCGCCCTTTGGCCTGGGCCTAAATGCTTGTGACACCCCACTGGGTCTGCCTGGCTCTGAGGGCCCTGCCCTGGGCCCCCTGCTCCCCTGCCCATTGTTCCGTCACAGCAGAGATGGCCACACACCCTCCCTCAGTGAGGGCAGTCTTCCAACCTCCCTCAGCCACGCCCCCTCTCCGCAGGTTACCATGGACTACAGATGCTGCATTCTGAGGCCAGGGCGTTCCGAGAATGCCAAGGGCAGACATGATGACCTTAAATGATTTCCTCTTGTGTCAGTTTTGGTAAACTTTAGGAGCTAGGAAATGGTCCGCTTTACAGAAATGTTCAAATTTACTGGCATTTCATATATTCTCTGCTATAACATTGTCCTGATTCTTTCTGTATATTCTTTACTTATGTTTTTGTTTTCCTTAATCAAAGTGTGTCTTTTAAATCTTTTCAAAGAATATTCTTTGGACTTACTAAATCACCTGAATTTTATACGTTTTCTGTTATATTAAGTTCTGCTCATATCTTTATTTATCTTTTTTCTATGTTCTCAGGGTTTATTGTTTGGATTTTCTGATGTCAAGTAAAACACTTGGTTATTCATTTTAATAAATCTTTTTACTTATAAAGATTTGAACTTTTAAAGATTCCAGCTTACTTGTACTTTTCTAAGGGTCCATCCCTCTACACTGTTGCCGGCCTAAGGCTTAGTTCACCATATAGCAATGTATATATTGACATATTATCCCCTCGGCTTTCTGTGATTCCCTACATCTCACCTTTCTTTGCAGACAAGCCATTTGAAATACCCTTAACTTATTTCACAGCCAATAAGTCTTTGAAATAATGTGTATTTTTTAGAGAAATCATCTTATATAATTAGGCAGAAAATCTCACCTTCCATAATTTTCTAAACAGCATAATTTCACTCTTCTTACTGCTTAATTTGTTGTATTAAACAACCTTTGAGTATTTATCTTTATCAATGACATGTACTTTAAAAATGTTTTAGAGATCCTACCAGTCTTTGAAAACATGCTTGTTCCTTGTTTCATTTCCAGGTTTATGTATATTTTCTGCCTAGCACCTGATTATACCAACATCTCAAGGATGGCCTAGGGAATCTAATTCTGGTATTGATTGTTTTTGCTGATTGTCTCCCTTTGTAGCTGATTTCTTCATTATTGTGTAAATTTAGATCATGAGGTCATGTTTAGCTAAACAGCTGACCTTGTAAGAGTCTTAGGTGTGAACGCTCGTAAATTTCAGCTAAAAGTCGGCAAAGATTTATTTGTGTCCCTCAAATGAGTTGCCCACAAGGACCCCGTTTTCTAGAAGTGTTGGTGCAATACTCCTTCTAGGAGTAGGGGACTTAGACAGGGCTGCTTTCGGCCCCCGATCTTGGGCAGGGGCAGTGGTCGGCCTGTGGCTCGGGCAGGAGCCTCTCTGCGTGTGAACCTGGGAATCATCTCTCCTGCAAACTTCGGTCACCTGGCAGGAAGCTACGATTCCCAGAACTATGGTTAGCTGTGCAGCGAGGTATACTGCGCGGACAGGTTCCACACACACTTCAACTAATTGGGTGGCCTGAGTGGAAAAGTGAGAGTTTGGGCAGCTGTGCAGACAAAGAAGGCGCCCTATGGCCTGGGCCTAAATGCTTGTGACACTCCACTGGGCCTGCCGGGCTCTGAGGGCCCTGCCCTGGGCCCCCTGCTCCCCTGCCCTTTGTTCAGTCACAGCAGAGATGGCCACACAGACTCCCTCAGTGAGGGCAGTTTTCCAGCCTCCCTCAGACCCGCCCACTCTCCGCAGGTTACCATGGACTACAGATGCTGCATTCTGAGGCCAGGGCGTTCCGAGAATGCCAAGGGCAGACATGATGACCTTAAATGATTTCCTCTTGTGTAAGTTTTGGTAAACTGTAGGATCTAGGAAATGGTCCACTTTACAGAAATGTTCAAATTTACTGGCATTTCATATATTCTCTGCTATAACATTGTCCTGATTCTTTCTATATATTCTTTAATTATGTTTGTGTTTTCCTTAATCAAAGTGTGTCTTTTAATTCTTTTCAAAGAATATTCTTTGGACTTACTACCTCACCTGAATTTTATACGTTTTCTGTGGTATTAAGTTCTGCTCATATCTTTATTTATCTTTTTACTATGTTCTCAGGGTTTATTGTTTTGATCTTCTGATGTCAATTAAAACACTTGGTTATTCATTTTCATCAATCTTTTTACTTATAAAGATTTGAACTTTTAAAGATTCCAGCTCACTTTTAAGTTTCCAAGGGTCAGGTCCTCTACATTGTGGCTGGCCTAAGGCATAGTTCACCATATAGCAATGTATATATTGACATTTTCCCCTCGACTTTCTGTGATTCCCTACATCTCACCTTTCTTTGCAGACAAGCCATTTGAAATACACTTAACTTATTTCACAGCCAATAAGTCTTTGAAATAATGTCTATTTTTTAGAGAAATCTTCTTATATAATTAGGCAGAAAATCTCTCCTGCCATAGTTTTCAAAACAGCATAATTTCACTCTTCTCAATACTTAATCTGTGGTATTAAACAACCTTTGAGTATTTAGGTTTATCAACGACATGTCCTTTAAAAATGTTTTAGAGATCCTACCAGCCTTTGAAAACCTCCTTGTTCCTTGTTTCAGTTCCAATTTTATGTATATTTTCTGCCTAGCACCTGATTATTCCAACATCTGATGGGTGGCCTAGGGAATCTAATTCTGGTATTGATTGTTTCTGCTGATTGTCTCCCTTTGTAGCTGATTTCTTCATTATTGTGTAAATTTAGATCATGAGGTCATGTTTAGCTAAACAGCTGACCTTGTAAGAGTCTTAGGTGTGAACGCTCGTAAATTTCAGCAAAAAGTCGGCAAAGATTTATTTGTGTCCCTCCAATGAGTTGCCCACAAGGACCCCGTTTTCTAGAAGTGTTGGTCCAATACTCCCTCTAGGGGTAGGGGACTTAGACAGGGCTGCTTTCGGCCCCCGATCTTGGGCAGGGGCAGTGGGCGGCCTGTGGCCCGGGCAGGAGCCTCTCTGCGTGTGAACCTGGGAATATTCTCTCCTGCGAACTTCGGTCACCTGGCAGGAAGCTACGATGCCCAGACCTATGGTTAGCTGTGCAGCGAGGTATACTGCGCGGACAGGTTCCACACACACTTCAACTAAGTAGGTGGCCTGAGAGGAAAAGTGAGAGTTTGGGCAGCTGTGCAGACAAAGAAGGTGCCCTATGGCCAGGGCCTAAATGCTTGTGACACCCCACTGGGCCTGCCGGGCTCTGAGGGCCCTGCCCTGGGCCCCCTGCTCCCCTGCCCTTTGTTCCGTCACAGCAGAGATGGCCACACCGACTCCATCAGTGAGGGCAGTGTTCCAGCCTCCCTCAGCCCCGCCCACTCTCCGCAGGTTACCATGGACTACAGATGCTACATTCTGAGGCCAGGGCGTTCCGAGAATGCCAAGGGCAGACATGATGACCTTAAATGATTTCCTCTTGTGTCAGTTTTGGTAAAGTTTAGGAGCTAGGAAATGGTCCGCTTTACAGAAATGTTCAAATTTACTGGCATTTCATATATTCTCTGCTATAACTTTGCCCTGATTCTTTCTATATATTATTTAATTATGTTTGTGTTTTCCTTAATCAAAGTGTGTCTTTTAAATCTTTTCAAAGAATATTCTTTGGACTTACTTCCTCACCTGAATTTTATACGTTTTCTGTGGTATTAAGTTCTGCTCATATCTTTATTTATCTTTTTTCTATGTTCTCATGGTTTATTGTTTTGATCTTCTGATGTCAATTAAAACACTTGGTTATTCATTTTCATCAATCTTTTTACTTATAAAGTTTTGAACTTTTAAAGATTCCAGCTCACTTTTAAGTTTCCAAGGGTCAGGTCCTCTACATTGTGGCTGGCCTAAGGCATAGTTCACCATATAGCAATGTATATATTGACATTTTCCCCTCGACTTTCTGTGATTCCCTACCTCTCACCTTTCTTTGCAGACAAGCCATTTGAAATACACTTAACTTATTTCACAGCCAATAAGTCTTTGAAATAATGTCTATTTTTTAGAGAAATCTTCTTAAATAATTAGGCAGAAAAATCCCCCTGCCATTGTTTTCAAAACAACATAATTTCACTCTTCTCAATGCTTAATCTGTGGTATTAAACAACCTTTGAGTATTTAGGTTTATCAACGACATGTACTTTAAAAATGTTTGAGAGATCCTACCAGCCTTTGAAAACCTCCTTGTTCCTTGTTTCAGTTCCAATTTTATGTATATTTTCTGCCTTGCACCTGATTATTCCAACATCAAATGGATGGCCTAGGGAATCTCATTCTGGTATTGATTGTTTTGCTGTTTGTCTCACTTTGCAGCTGATTTCTTCAATATTGTGTAAATTTAGATCATGAGCTCATGTTTAGCTAAACAGCTGACCTTGTAAGAGGCTTAGGTTTGAACGCTGGTAAGCTTCAGCAGAAAGTCGGCAAATATTTATTTGTGTCCCTCCAATGAGTTGCCCGCAAGGACCCCGTTTTCTACAAGTGTTGGTCCAATACTCCTTCGAGAGGCAGTGGACTCAGACATGGCTGCCTTTCAGCCTTCGATCTGGGGCAGAGAAGTGGGCGGCCTGTGGCCCGGGCAGGAGCCTCTCCGCATGTGTCCCAGGGACCCATTTGCCTGCGAACTTCGGTCACCTGGCAGGAAGGTACGATGCCCTGACATATGGTTAGCTGTGCAGCGAGGTGTACTGCGCGGACAGGTTCCAAACACACTTCAAATAAGAGGGCGGCCTGAGTGGAAAGGTGAGAGTTTGGGCAGCTGTGCAGAAAAAGAAGGCGCCCTTTGGCCTGGGACTAAATGCTTGTGACACCCCACTGTGTCTGCCGGGCTCTGAAGGCCCTCCCCTGGGCCCCCTGCTCCCCTGCCCTTTGTTCAGTCACAGCAGAGTTGGCAACACCCACTCCCTCAGTGAGGGCAGTCTTCCAACCTCCCTCAGCCACGCCCCCTCTCCGCAGGTTACCATGGACTACAGATGCTACATTCTGAGGCCAGGGCGTTCCGAGAATGCCAAGGGCAGACATGATGACCTTAAATGATTTCCTCTTGTGTCAGTTTTGGTAAAGTTTAGGAGCTAGGAAATGGTCCGCTTTACAGAAATGTTCAAATTTACTGGCATTTCATATATTCTCTGCTATAACATTGTCCTGATTCTTTCTGTATATTCTTTACTTATGTTTTTGTTTTCCTTAATCAAAGTGTGTCTTTTAAATCTTTTCAAAGAATATTCTTTGGACTTACTAAATCACCTGAATTTTATACCTTTTCTGTTGTATTAAGTTCTGCTCATATCTTTATTTATCTTCTTTCTATGTTCTCAGGGTTTATTGTTTTGATTTTCTGATGTCAAGTAAAACACTTGGTTATTCATTTGAATAAATCTTTTTACTTATAAAGATTTGAACTTTTAAAGATTCCAGCTTACTTGTACATTTCTAAGGGTCCATTCCTCTACACTGTTCCCGGCCTAAGTCTTAGTTCACCATATAGCAATGTATATATTGACATATTATCCCCTCGGCTTTCTATGATTCCCTACATCTCACCTTTCTTTGCAGACAAGCCATTTGAAATACCCTTAACTTATTTCACAGCCAATAATTCTTTGAAATAATGTGTATTTTTTAGAGAAATCATCTTATATAATTAGGCAGAAAATCTCACCTTCCATAGTTTTCTAAACAGCATAATTTCACTCTTCTCACTGCTTAATTTGTTGTATTAAACAACCTTTGAGTATTTAGCTTTATCAATGACATGTACTTTAAAAATGTTTTAGAGATCCTACCAGTCTTTGAAAACATGCTTGTTCCTTGTTTCATTTCCAGGTTTATGTATATTTTCTGCCTAGCACCTGATTATTCCAACACCGCAAGGATCGCCTAGGGAATCTAATTCTGGTATTGATTGTTTTTGCTGATTGTCTCCCTTTGTAGCTGATTTCTTCATTATTGTGTAAATTTAGATCATGAGCTCATGTTTAGCTAAACAGCGGACCTTGTAAGAAGCTTAGGTGTGAACGCTCGTAAGTTTCAGCAAAAAGTCGGCAAAGATTTCTTTGTGTCCCTCCAATGAGTTGCCCACAAGGACCCAGTTTTCTACAAGTGTTGGTCCAATACTCCTTCTAGGAGTAGGGGACTTAGACAAGGCTGCTTTCGGCCCCCGATCTTGGGCAGGGGCAGTGGGCGCCCTGTGGCCCGGGCAGGAGCCTCTCTGCGTGTGAACCTGGGAATCATCTCTCCTGCAAACTTCGGTCACCTGGCAGGAAGCTACGATGCCCAGACCTATGGTTAGCTGTGCAGCGAGGTATACTGCGCAGACAGGTTCCACACACACTTCAACCAAGTAGGTGGCCTGAGTGGAAAAGTGAGAGTTTGGGCAGCTGTGCAGACAAAGAAGGTGCCCTATGTCCTGGGACTAAAGGCTTGTGACACACCACTGGGCCTGCCGTGCTCTGAGGGCCCTGCCCTGGGCCCCCTGCTCCCCTGCCCTTTGTTCAGTCACAGCAGAGATGGCCACACGGACTCCCTCAGTGAGGGCAGTTTTCCAGCCTCCCTCAGCCCCGCCCACTCTCCGCAGGTTACCATGGACTACAGATGCTGCATTCTGAGGCCAGGGCGTTCTGAGAATGCCAAGGGCAGACATGATGACCTTAAATGATTTCCTCTTTTGTCAGTTTTGGTAAACTGTAGGAGCTAGGAAATGGTCAACTTTACAGAAATGTTCAAATTTACTGGCATTTCATATATTCTCTGCTATAACTTTGCCCTGATTCTTTCTATATATTCTTTAATTATGTTTGTGTTTTCCTTAATCAAAGTGTGTCTTTTAAATCTTTTCAAAGAATATTCTTTGGACTTACTACCTCACCTGAATTTTATACGTTTTCTGTGGTATTAAGTTCTGCTCATATCTTTATTTATCTTTTTTCTATGTTCTCAGGGTTTATTGTTTTGATCTTCTGATGTCAATTAAAACACTTGGTTATTCATTTTCATCAATCTTTTTACTTATAAAGATTTGAACTTTTAAAGATTCCAGCTCACTTTTAAGTTTCTAAGGGTCAGGTCCTCTACATTGTGGCTGGCCTAAGGCTTAGTTCACCATATAGCAATGTATATATTGACATTTTCCCCTCGACTCTCTGTGATTCCCTACATCTCACCTTTCTTTGCAGACAAGCCTTTTGAAATACACTTATCTTATTTCACAGCCAATAAGTCTTTGAAATAATGTCTATTTTTTAGAGAAATCTTCTTATATAATTAGGCAGAAAATCCCACCTGCCATAGTTTTCAAAACAACATAATTTCACTCTTCTCAATGCTTAATCTGTGGTATTAAACAACCTTTGAGTATTTAGGTTTATCAACGACATGTACTATAAAAATGTTTTAGAGATCCTACCAGCCTTTGAAAACCTCCTTGTTCCTTGTTTCAGTTCCAGTTTTATGTATATTTTCTGCCTTGCACCTGATTATACCAACATCAGATGGATGGCCTAGGGAATCTCATTCTGGTATTGATTGTTTTGCTGTTTGTCTCACTTTGCAGCTGATTTCTTCAATATTGTGTAAATTTAGATCATGAGCTCATGTTTAGCTAAACAGCTGACCTTGTAAGAGGCTTAGGTGTGAACGCTGGTAAGCTTCAGCAGAAAGTCGGCAAAGATTTATTTGTGTCCCTCCAATGAGTTGCCCGCAAGGACCCCTTTTTCTACAAGTGTTGGTCCAATACTCCTTCGAGAGGCAGTGGACTCAGACATGGCTGCTTTTCAGCCTTCGATCTGGGGCAGGGCCAGTGGGCGGCCTGTGGCCCGGGCAAGAGCCTCTCCGCATGTGTCCCAGGGACCCATTTGCCTGCGAACTTCGGTCACCTGGCAGGAAGCTACGATGCCCTGACCTATGGTGAGCTGTGCAGCGAGGAGTACTGTGCGGACAGGTTCCAAACACACTTCAAATAAGAGGGCGGCCTGAGTGGAAAGGTGAGAGATTGGGCAGCTCTTCAGACAAAGAAGGCGCCCTTTGGCCTGGGCCTAAATGCTTGTGACACCCCACTGTGTCTGCCTGGCTCTGAGGGCCCTGCCCTGGGCACCCTGCTCCCCTGCCCTTTGTTCAGTCACAGCAGAGATGGCCACACCCACTACCTCAGTGAGGGCAGTCTTCCAACCTCCCTCAGCCACGCCCCCTCTCCGCAGGTTACCATGGACTACAGATGCTGCATTCTGAGGCCAGGGCGTTCCGAGAATGCCAAGGGCAGACATGATGACCTTAAATGATTTCCTCTTGTGTCAGTTTTGGTAAAGTTTAGGAGCTAGGAAATGGTCCGCTTTACAGAAATGTTCAAATTTACTGGCATTTCATATATTCTCTGCTATAACATTGTCCTGATTCTTTCTGTATATTCTTTACTTATGTTTTTATTTTCCTTAATCAAAGTGTGTCTTTTAAATCTTTTCAAAGAATATTCTTTGGACTTACTAAATCACCTGAATTTTATACGTTTTCTGTGGTATTAAGTTCTGCTCATATCTTTATTTATCTTTTTTCTATGTTCTCAGGGTTTATTGTTTTGATTTTCTGATGTCAAGTAAAACACTTGGTTATTCATTTTAATAAATCTTTTTACTTATAAAGATTTGAACTTTTAAAGATTCCAGCTTACTTGTACTTTTCTAAGGGTCCATCCCTCTACACTGTTGCCGGCCTAAGGCTTAGTTCACCATATAGCAATGTATATATTGACATATTATCCCCTCGGCTTTCTGTGATTCCCTACATCTCACCTTTCTTTGCAGACAAGCCATTTGAAATACCCTTAACTTATTTCACAGCCAATAAGTCTTTGAAATAATGTGTAATTTTTAGAGAAATCATCTTATATAATTAGGCAGAAAATCTCACCTTCCATAATTTTCTAAACAGCATAATTTCACTCTTCTTACTGCTTAATTTGTTGTATTAAACAACCTTTGAGTATTTAGCTTTATCAATGACATGTACTTTAAAAATGTTTTAGAGATCCTACCAGTCTTTGAAAACATGCTTGTTCCTTGTTTCATTTCCAGGTTTATGTATATTTTCTGCCTAACACCTGATTATTCCAACATCTCAAGGATGGCCTAGGGAATCTAATTCTGGTATTGATTGTTTTTGCTGATTGTCTCCCTTTGTAGCTGATTTCTTCATTATTGTGTAAATTTAGATCATGAGGTCATGTTTAGCTAAACAGCTGACCTTGTAAGAGTCTTAGGTGTGAACGCTCGTAAATTTCAGCAAAAAGTCGGCAAAGATTTATTTGTGTCCCTCCAATGAGTTGCCCACAGGGATCCCGTTTTCTAGAAGTGTTGGTCCAATACTCCTTCTAGGAGTAGGGGACTTAGACAGGGCTGCTTTCGGCCCCCGATCTTGGGCAGGGGCTGTGGGCGGCCTGTGGCTCGGGCAGGAGCCTCTCTGCGTGTGAACCTGGGAATCATCTCTCCTGCAAACTTCGGTCACCTGGCAGGAAGCTACGATGCCCAGACCTATGGTTAGCTGTGCAGCGAGGTATACTGCGCGGACAGGTTCCACACACACTTCAAATAAGTGGGTGGCCTGAGTGGAAAAGTGAGAGTTTGGGCAGCTGTGCAGACAAAGAAGGCGCCCTATGGCCTGTGCCTAAATGCTTGTGACACTCCACTGGGCCTTCCGGGCTCTGAGGGCCCTGCCCTGGGCCCCCTGCTCCCCTGCCCTTTGTTCAGTCACAGCAGAGATGTCCACACCGACTCCCTCAGTGAGGGCAGTGTTCCAGCCTCCCTCAGCCCCGCCCACTCTCCGCAGGTTACCATGGACTACAGATGCTGCATTCTGAGGCAAGGGCGTTCCGAGAATGCCAAGGGCAGACATGATGACCTTAAATGATTTCCTCTTGTGTCCGTTTTGGTAAACTGTAGGAGCTAGGAAATGGTCCACTTTACAGAAATGTTCAAATTTACTGGCATTTCATATATTCTCTGCTATAACTTTGTCCTGATTCTTTCTATATATTCTTTAATTATGTTTGTGTTTTCCTTAATCAAAGTGTGTCTTTTAATTCTTTTCAAAGAATATTCTTTGGACTTACTACCTCACCTGAATTTCATACGTTTTCTGTGGTATTAAGTTCTGCTCATATCTTTATTTATCTTTTTTCTATGTTCTCAGGGTTTATTGTTTTGATCTTCTGATGTCAATTAAAACACTTGGTTATTCATTTTCATCAATCTTTTTACTTATAAAGATTTGAACTTTTAAAGATTCCAGCTCACTTTTAAATTTCTAAGGGTCAGGTCCTCTACATTGTGGCTGGCCTAAGGCTTAGTTCACCATATAGCAATGTATATATTGACATTTTCCCCTCGACTTTCTGTGATTCCCTACATCTCACCTTTCTTTGCAGACAAGCCATTTGAAATACACTTAACTTATTTCACAGCCAATAAGTCTTGGAAATAATGTCTATTTTTTAGAGAAATCTTCTTATATAATTAGGCAGAAAATCTCTCCTGCCATAGTTTTCAAAACAGCATAATTTCACTCTTCTCAATGCTTAATCTGTGGTATTAAACAACCTTTGAGTATTTAGGTTTATCAACGACATGTACTTTAAAAATGTTTTAGAGATCCTACCAGCCTTTGAAAACCTCCTTGTTCCTTGTTTCAGTTCCAGTTTTATGTATATTTTCTGCCTAGCACCTGATTATTCCAACATCTGATGGGTGGCCTAGGGAATCTAATTCTGGTATTGATTGTTTCTGCTGATTGTCTCCCTTTGTAGCTGATTTCTGCTTTATTGTGTAAATTTAGATCATGAGCTCATTTTTAGCTAAACATCTGACCTTGTAAGAGGCTTAGGTGTGAACACTCGTAAGCTTCAGCAGAAAGTCGGCAAAGATTTATTTGTGTCCTTCCAATGCACTACACCGAGGACCCCGTTTTCTACAACTGTTGCTACAATACTCCCTCTAGAGGCAGGGACTCAGACAGGACTGGTTTGCTGCCACCGATCTGGGGTAGTGGATTTTGGCGGCCTTTGGCCCGGGCAGGAGGCTCCCAACGTGTGTCCCACGAACCATCTGCCTCCCAACTTCGGTCACATGGCAGGAAGCTTACGATGCCCAGACCTATGGTCAGCTGTGCAGCGAGGTGTACTGTGCGGAGCGGTTCCACACACACTTCAAGTAAGAGGGCGGCCTGAGTGGAAATGTGAGAGTTTGGGCAGCTATGCAGAGAAAGAAGGCACCCTTTGGCCTGGGCCTAAATGCTTGTGACACCCGACTGGGCCTGCCGAGCTCTGAGGGCCCTGCCCTTGGCCCCATTCTCCCCTGCCCTTTGTCCAGTCACAGCAGAGATGGCCACAACCACTCCCTCAGTGAGGGCAGTGTTCCAACCTCCCTCAGCCACGCCCCCTCTCCGCAGGTTACCATGGACTACAGATGCGGCATTCTGAGGCCACGGCGTTCTGTGAATGCCAAGGGCAGACATGATGACCTTAAATGATTTCCTCTTGTGTCAGTTTTGGTAAACTTTAGAAGCTAGGTAATGGTTCAGTTAACACAAATGTTCAAATTTACAGGCATTTCCGATATTCTCTGCTATAACTTTGTGCTGATGCTCTCCGTATATTCTTTACTTATGTCTTTGTTTTCCTTAATAAAAGTGTGTCTTTTAAATCTTGTCAAAGAATATTCTTTGGACTTACTACATCACCTGAATTTTATACGTTTTCCTTTGTAATAAGTTCTGCTCATATATTTATTTATCTTTGTCTATGTTCTCAGGGTTTATTGTTTTGATCTTCTGATGTCAAATAAAACACTTGGTTATTCATTTTAATAAATCTTTTTACTTATAAAGATTTGAAGTTTTCAAGATTCCAGCTTACATGTAAGTTTCTAAGTATCAGGTCCTCTACATTGTTGCTGGCCTAAGGCTTAGTTCACAATATAGCAGAGTATATATTGACCTATTTTCCCCTCTACTTTCTGTGATTTCCTACATCTCACCTTTTTTGCCGAGAAGCCATTTGAAATACCCTTAACTTATTTCACAGCCAATAAGTCTTTCAAATAATGTATATTTTTCAGAGAAATCTTCTTATATAATTAGGCAGAAAATATGACCTGACATAGTTTTCAAAACAGCATAATTTCACTGTTCTCAATGATGAATCTGTTGTATTACACAACCTTTGAGTATTTCGCTTTATCAATGGCATGTACTTTATAAATGTTTTAGAGATCCTACCTGTCTTTGAATACATCCTTGTTCCTTGTTTCCGTCCCAGTTTTATGTATATATTCTGCCTTGCACTTGATTATTCCAACATCTGATGGATGGCCTATGGAATCTAATTGTGGTATTGATTGTTTTTGCTGCTTTTCTCACCTTGTAGCTGATTTCTTCATTAGTGTGTAAATTTAGATCATGAGCTCATGTTTAGCTAAACAGCTGACCTTGTAAGAGGCTTAGTTGTGAACGCTCGTAAGCTTCAGCAGAAAGTCGGCACAGATTTATTTGTGTCCCTGCAATGCGTTACCCCGAGGACCCCGTTTTCTACAGGTGTTGGTAAAATACTCCCTCTACAGGCAGGGACTCAGACAAGACAGCTTTGCTGCCACCGATCTGGTGTAGTGTCTCTTGGCGGCCTGTGGCCCGGGCTGGAGGCTCCCCGCATGTGTCCCACGACCAATCTGCCTGCGAACTTCGGTCACCTGGCAGGAAGCTACGATGCCCAGACCTACGGTTAGCTGTGCAGTGAGGTGTACTCTGCGGACCGTTTCCACACACACTTCAAGTAAGAGGGCGGCCTGATTGGAAAGGTGAGAGTTTGCGCAGCGGTGCAGAAAACGAAGTCGCCCTTTGGCCTAGGTCTAAAGGCTTGTGACACCCCACTGGGCCTGCCGGGCTCTGTGGGCCCTGCCCTTGGCCCCCTTCTCCCCTGCCCTTTGTTCAGTCACAGCAGAGATGTCCACACCCACTCCCTCAGTGAGATCAGTGTTCCGACCTCCCTCAGCCCCGCCCCCACTCCGCAGGTTACCATGGACTACAGATGCGGCATTCTGAGGCCACGGCGTTCTGTGAATGCCAAGGGCAGACATGATGACCTTAAATGATTTCCTCTTGTGTCAGTTTTGGTAAACTTTAGAAGCTAGGTAATGGTTCAGTTAACACAAATGTTCAAATTTACAGGCATTTCCGATATTCTCTGCTATAACTTTGTGCTGATGCTCTCCGTATATTCTTTACTTATGTCTTTGTTTTCCTTAATAAAAGTGTGTCTTTTAAATCTTGTCAAAGAATATTCTTTGGACTTACTACATCACCTGAATTTTATACGTTTTCCTTTGTAATAAGTTCTGCTCATATATTTATTTATCTTTGTCTATGTTCTCAGGGTTTATTGTTTTGATCTTCTGATGTCAAATAAAACACTTGGTTATTCATTTTAATAAATCTTTTTACTTATAAAGATTTGAAGTTTTCAAGATTCCAGCTTACATGTAAGTTTCTAAGTATCAGGTCCTCTACATTGTTGCTGGCCTAAGGCTTAGTTCACAATATAGCAGAGTATATATTGACCTATTTTCCCCTCTACTTTCTGTGATTTCCTACATCTCACCTTTTTTGCTGAGAAGCCATTTGAAATACCCTTAACTTATTTCACAGCCAATAAGTCTTTCAAATAATGTATATTTTTCAGAGAAATCTTCTTATATAATTAGGCAGAAAATATGACCTGACATAGTTTTCAAAACAGCATAATTTCACTCTTCTCAATGATGAATCTGTTGTATTACACAACCTTTGAGTATTTCGCTTTATCAATGGCATGTACTTTATAAATGTTTTAGAGATCCTACCTGTCTTTGAATACATCCTTGTTCCTTGTTTCCGTCCCAGTTTTATGTATATATTCTGCCTTGCACTTGATTATTCCAACATCTGATGGATGGCCTATGGAATCTAATTGTGGTATTGATTGTTTTTGCTGCTTTTCTCACCTTGTAGCTGATTTCTTCATTAGTGTGTAAATTTAGATCATGAGCTCATGTTTAGCTAAACAGCTGACCTTGTAAGAGGCTTAGTTGTGAACGCTCGTAAGCTTCAGCAGAAAGTCGGCACAGATTTATTTGTGTCCCTGCAATGCGTTACCCCGAGGACCCCATTTTCTACAGGTGTTGGTAAAATACTCCCTCTACAGGCAGGGACTCAGACAAGACAGCTTTGCTGCCACCGATCTGGTGTAGTGGCTCTTGGCGGCCTGTGGCCCGGGCAGGAGGCTCCCCGCATGTGTCCCACGACCCATCTGCCTGCGAACTTCGGTCACCTGGCAGGAAGCTACGATGCCCAGACCTACGGTTAGCTGTGCAGTGAGGTGTACTCTGCGGACCGTTTCCACACACACTTCAAGTAAGAGGGCGGCCTGATTGGAAAGGTGAGAGTTTGCGCAGCGGTGCAGAAAACGAAGTCGCCCTTTGGCCTAGGTCTAAAGGCTTGTGACACCCCACTGGGCCTGCCGGGCTCTGTGGGCCCTGCCCTTGGCCCCCTTCTCCCCTGCCCTTTGTTCAGTCACAGCAGAGATGTCCACACCCACTCCCTCAGTGAGATCAGTGTTCCGACCTCCCTCAGCCCCGCCCACTCTCCGCAGGTTACCATGGACTACAGATGCTGCATTCTGAGGCCAGGGTGTTCCGAGAATGCCAAGGGCAGACATGATGACCTTAAATGATTTCCTCTAGTGTCAATTTTGGTAAACTTTAGGAGCTAGGAAATGGTCCACTTTACAGAAATATACAAATTTAATGGCATTTAATACATTCTCTGCTACAACATTCTCCTGATTTTATCTGTATATTCTTTACTTATGTCTTTGTTTTCCTTAATCAAAGTGTGTCTTTTAAATCTTGTCAAAGAATATTCTTTGGACTTACTACATCACCTGAATTTTATACGTTTTCCTTTGTATTAAGTTCTGTTCATATCTTTATTTATCTTTTTTCTATGTTCTCAGGTTTATTATTTTGATAATCTGATGTCAATTAAAACACTTGGTTTTTCCTTTTAATAAATCTTTTTACTTATAAAGATTTGTATTTTTCAAGATTCCAGCTTACTTGTAAGTTTCTAAGGGTCAGGTCCTCTACATTGATGCTGGCCTAAGGCTTAGTTCACAATATTGCAAAGTATAAATTGACCTATTTTCCCCTCGACTTTCTGTGATTTCCTACATATCACATTTCTTTGCAGACAAGCTAGTTGAAATACCCTTAACTTATTTAACAGCCAATAAGTCTTTGAAATAATGTGTATTTTTTAGAGAAATCTTTTTATATATTTAGGCAGAAAATCTGACCTGCAATAGTTTTCAAAACAGCATAATTTCTCTCTTCTCAATGATGAATCTGTTGTATTACACAACCTTTGAGTATTTGGTTTATCAAGGACATGTACTTTAAAAATGTTTTAGAGATCCTACCAGTCTTTGAAAACATCCTTCTTCCTTGTTTCAGTTCCAGTTTTATGTATATTTTCTGCCTTGCACCTGATTATTCCAACGTCTGATGGATGGCCAAGGAAATCTAATTCTGGTATTGATTGTTTTTGCTGATTGTCTCCCCCTGTAGCTGATTTTTTCATTATTGTGTAAATTTACATCATGAGCTCATGTTTAGCTAAACATCTGACCTTGTAAGAGGCTTAGGTGTGAACACTCGTAAGCTTCTTCAGAAAGTCCGCAAAGATTTATTTGTGCCCCTCCAATGAGTTGCCCGCGAGGACCCCATTTTCTACAAGTGTTGGTCCAATACTCCCTCTAGAGGCACGGCCTCAGACAGGGCTGCTTTGCACCCCAAGATCTGTTGCAGTGGCAGTCGGCAGCCTGTGGCCCGGGCAGGAGCCTCTCCGCGTGTGTCCCAGGGACCCATCTGCCTGCGAACTTCAGTCACCTGGCAGGAAGATACGATGCCCAGAACTATGGTTGGCTGTGCAGCGATGTGTACTGCGCGGACATGTTCCACACACACTTCAAGTAAGAGGGCGGCCTGAGTGGAAAGGTGAGGGTTTGGGCAGCTGTGCAGACAAAGCTGGTGCCCTTTGTCCTGGGCCTAAATGCTTGTGACACCCCACTGGGCCTGCCGGGCTCTGAGTGCCCTGCCCTGGGCCCCCTGCTCCCCTGCCCTTTGTTCAGTCACAGCAGAGATGGCCACACACACTACCTCAGTGAGGGCAGTGTTCCAACCTCCCTCAGCCCCGCCCCCTCTCCGCAGGTTACCATGGACTACAGATGCTGCATTCTGAGGCCAGGGCGTTCGAGAATGCCAAGGGCAGACATGATGACCTTAAATGATTTCCTCTTGTGTCAGTTTTGGTAAACTTAAGAGCTAGCAAATGGTCCACTTTCAGAAATGTTCAAATTTACTGGCATTTCATATATTCTCTGCTATAACATTGTCCTGATTCTTTCTGTATATTCTTTACTTTTGTTTTGTTTTCCTTAATCAAAGTGTGTCTTTTAAATCTTTTCAAAGAATATTCTTTGGACTTACTAAATCACCTGAATTTTATACGTTTTCTGTTGTAATAATTTCTGCTCATATCTTTATTTATCTTTTTTCTATGTTCTCAGGGTTTATTGTTTTGATCTTCTGATGTCAATTAAAACACTTGGTTATTCATTTTAATTAATCTTTTTACTTATAAAGGTTTGAACTTTTTAATAGTCCAGCTTACTTGTAAGTTTCTTAGGGTCATGTCCTCTACATTGTTGCTCGCCTAAGGCTTAGTTCACAATATAGCAAAGTATATATTGACCTATTTACCACTCGAAATTCTGTGATTTCCTACATCTCACCTTTCTTTGCAGACAAGCCATTTGAAATACACTTAACTTATTGCACAGCCAATAAGTCTTTGAAATAATGTGTATTTTTTAGAGAAATCTTCTTATATAATTTGGCAGAAAATCTCACCTGCCATAGTTTTCAAAACTGCTTTCGGCCCCCGATCTTGGGCAGGGCCAGTGGGCGGCCTGTGGTCCGGGCAGGAGCCTCTCCGCGTGGGTCCCAGGGACGCATTTGACTGCGAACTACGGTCACCTGGCAGGAAGTAACGATGCCCAGACCTATGGTTGGCTGTGCAGCGAGGTGTACTGCGCGGACAGGTTCCACACACACTTCAAGTAAGAGGGCGGCCTGAGTGGAAAGGTGAGAGTTTGGGCAGCTGTGCAGACAAAGAAGGTGCCCTTTGTCCTGGGCCTAAAGGCTTGTGACACCCCACTGGGCCTGCCGGGCTCTGAGGGCCCTGCACTGGGACCACTGCTCCCCTGATGTTTGTTCAGTTACTGCAGAGATGGCCTCACCCACTCACTCAGTGAGGGCAGTGTTCCAACCTCCCTCAGCCCCGCCCCCTCTCCGCAGGTTCCCATGCACTACAGATGCTGCATTCTGAGGCCAGGGCTTTCCGAGAATGCCATGGGCAGACATGATGACCTTAAATGATTTCCTCTTGTGTCAGTTTTGGTAAACTTTAGGAGCTAGGAAATGGTCCACTTTACACAAATGTTCAAATTTACTGGCATTTCAGATATTCTCTGCTATAACATTGTCCTGATTCTTTCTGTATATTCTTTCCTTATGTTTTTGTTTTCCTTAATCAAAGTGTGTCTTTTAAATCTTGTCAATGAATATTCTTTGGACTTACTACATCACCTGAATTTTATACGATTTCCGTTGTATTAAGTTCTGCTCATATCTTTATTTTTCTTTTTTCTATGTTCTCAGGGTTTATTGTTTTGATCTTCTGATGTCAATTAAAACACTTGGTTACTCATTTTAATAAATCTTTTTACTTATAAAGATTTGAACTTTTGAAGATACCAGCTTACTTGTAAGTTTCTAAGGGTCAGGTTCTCTACATTGTTGCTGGCCTAAGGCTTGGTTCACAATATAGTAAAGTGTATATTGACTTATTTTCCCCTCGACTTTCTGTGATTCCCTACATCTCCCCTTTCTTTGCAGACAAGCCATTTGAAATACCCTTAACTTATTTCACAGCTTATATATCTTTGAAATAATGTGTATTTTTAGAGAAATCTTCTCATATTATTAGGCAGAAAATCTCACCTGCCATAGTTTTCAAAACAGCATAATTTCACTCTTCTCAAGGATGAATCTGTTGCATTATACAACCTTTGAGTATTTAGCTTTATCAATGACATGTACTTTAAAAATGTTTTAGAGATCCTACCAGTCTTTGAAAACATCCTTTTTCCTTGTTTCAGTTCCAGTCTTGTGTATATTTTCTGCCTTACACCTGATTATTCCAACATCTAAAGGATGGCCTAGGGAATCTAATTATGGTATTGATTGTTTTTGCTGATTGTCTCCCCCGGTATTTGATTTCTTCATTATTGTGTAAATTTAGATCATGAGCTCATGTTTAGGTAACCATCTGACTTTGTAAGAGGCTTAGGTGTGAACGCTCGTAAGCTTCATCAGAAAGTCCGCAAAGATTTATTTGTGTCCCTCCAATGAGTTACCCGCGCGGACCCCATTTACTACAAGTGTTGGTACAATACTCCCTCTAGAGGCAGGGACTCAGACAGGACTGCTTTGCTGCCACCGATCTGGGGTAGTGGTTTTTGGCGGCCTGTGGCCGGGGCAGGAGGCTCCTCGCGTGTGTCCCATGACCCATGTGCCTGCGAACTTCGGTCACCTGGCAGGAAGCTACGATGCCCAGACCTATGGTTAGCTGGGCAGCGAGGTGTACTGTGCGGACCGGTTCCACACACACTTCAAGTTAGAAGGCGGCTTGAGTGGAAAGGTGAGAGTTTGGGCAGCTGTGCAGACAAAGAAGGCGCCCTTTGTCCTGGGCCTAAATGCTTGTGACAACCGATAGGGCCTGCCGGGCTCTGAGGGCCCTGCACTTGGCCCCCTTCTCCCCTCCCCTTTGTTCAGTCACAGCAGAGATGGCCACACCCACTCCCTCAGTGAGGGCAGTGTTCCAACCTACCTCAGCCCCATCCCCTCTCCGCAGGTTTCCATGGACTACAGATGCTGCATTCTGAGGCCAGGGCGTCCCGAGAATGCCAAGGACAGACATGATGACCTTAAATGATTTCCTCTTGTGTCAGTTTTGGTAAACTTTAGGAGCTAGGAAATGGTTCAGTTTACACAAATGTTCAAATTTACTGGCATTTCAGATATTCTCTGCTGTAACATTGTCCTGATTCTTTCTGTATATTTTTTACTTATGTCTTTGTTTTCCTTAATCAAACTCTGTCTTTTAAAGCTTGTCAAAGAATATTCTTTGGACTTACTACATCTCCTGAATTTTATACGTTTTCCTTTGTATAAAGTTCTGCTCATATCTTTATTTATCTTTTTTCTATGTTCTCAGGGTTTATTGTTATGATCTTCTGATGTCAAATAAAACACTTGGTTATTCATTTTAATAAATCTTTTTACTTATAAAAATTTGAACTTTTCAAGATTCCAGCTTACATGTAAGTTTCTAAGGGTCAGGTCCTCTACATTGTTGCTGGCCTAAGGCTTAGTTCACCATATAGCAATGTATATATTGACCTATTTTCCCCTCTACTTTCTTTGATTTCCTACATCTCACCTTTCTTTGCAGAGAAGCCATTAGAAATACCCTTAACTTATTTCACAGCCAATAAGTCTTTCAAATAATGTATATTTTTCAGAGAAATCTTCTTATATAATTAGGCAGAAAATATAACCTGCCATAGTTTTCAAAACAGCATAATTTCACTCTTCTCAATGATGAATCTGTTGTATTACACAACCTTTGAGTATTTCGCTTTATCAATGGCATGTACTTTATAAATGTTTTAGAGATCCTACCAGTCTTTGAAAACATCCTTGTTCCTTGTTTCCGTCCCAGTTTTATGTATATATTCTGCCTTGCACTTGATTATTCCAACATCTGATGGATGGCCTAGGGAATCTAATTTTGGTATTGATTGTTTTTGCTGCTTTTCTCCACTTGTAGCTGATTTCTTCATTAGTGTGTAAATTTAGATCATGAGCTCATATTTAGCTAAACAGCTGACCTTGTAAGAGGCTTAGTTGTGAACGCTCGTAAGCTTCAGCAGAAAGTCGGCAAAGATTTATTTGTGTCCCTGCAATGCGTTACCCCGAGGACCCCGTTTTCTACAGGTGTTGGTCCAAAACTCCCTCTAGAGGCAGGGATTCAGACAGGACAGCTTTGCTGCCACCGATCTGGTGTAATGGCTCTTGGCGGCCTGTGGCCCGGGCAGGAGGCTCCCCGCATGTGTCCCACTACCCATGTGCCTGCGAACTTTGGTCACCTGGCAGGAAGCTACGATGCCCAGACCTATGGTTAGCTGTGCAGTGAGGTGTACTGTGCGGACCGGTTCCACACACACTTCAAGTAAGAGGGCGGCCTGATTGGAAAGGTGAGAGTTTGGGCAGCGGTCAGACAAAGAAGGCGCCCTTTGGCCTAGGTCTAAATGCTTGTGACACCCCACTGGCCCTGCCGGGCTCTGAGGGCCCTGCCCTTGGCCCCCTTCTCCCCTGCCCTTTGTTCAGTCACAGCAGAGATGGCCACACCCACTCCCTCAGTGGGGGCAGTGTTCCGACCACCCTCAGCCCCGCCCACTCTCCACAGGTTACCATGGACTACAGATGCTGCATTCTGAAGCCAGGGCCTTCCGAGAATGCCAAGGGCAGATATGATGACCTTAAATGATTTCCTCTAGTGTCAGTTTTGGTAAACTTTAGGAGCTAGGAAATGGTCCATTTTACAGAAATATACAAAGTTAATGGAATTTCATACATTCTCTGCTACAACATTCTCCTGATTTTATCTGTATATTCTTTACTTATGTCTTTGTTTTCCTTAATCAAAGTGTGTCTTTTAAATCTTGTCAAAGAATATTCTTTGGACTTACTACATCACCTGAATTTTATACGTTTTCCTTTGTATTAAGTTCTGCTCATATCTTTATTTATCTTTTTTCTTTGTTCTCAGGTTTATTGTTTTGATAATCTGATGTCAATTAAAACACTTGGTTATTCCTTTTAATAAATCATTTTACTTATAAATATTTGTATTTTTCAAGATTCCAGCTTACTTGTAAGTTTCTAAGGGTCAGGTCCTCTACATTGATGCTGGCCTAAGGCTTAGTTCACAATATTGCAAAGTATATATTGACCTATTTTCCCCTCGACTTTCTGTGATTTCCTACATATCACATTTCTTTGCAGACAAGCTATTTGAAATACCCTTAACTTATTTAACAGCCAATAAGTCTTTGAAATAATGTGTATTTTTTAGAGAAATCTTTTTATATATTTAGGCAGAAAATCTGACCTACAATAGTTTTCAAAACAGCATAAATTCACTCTTCTCCATGATGAATCTGTTGTATTACACAACCTTTGAGTATTTGGTTTATCAAAGACATGTACTTTAAAAATGTTTTAGAGATCCTACCAGTCTTTGAAAACATCCTTCTTCCTTGTCTCAGTTCCAGTTTTGTGTATATTTTCTGCCTTGCACCTGATTATTCCAACGTCTGATGGATGGCCTAGGGAATCTAATTCTGGTATTGATTGTTTTTGCTGATTGTCTCCCCCTGTAGCTGATTTCTTCATTATTGTGTAAATTTACATCATGAGCTCATGTTTAGCTAAACATCTGACCTTGTAAGAGGCTTAGGTGTGAACACTCGTAAGCTTCATCAGAAAGTCCGCAAAGATTTATTTGTGCCCCTCCAATGAGTTGCCCGCGAGGACCCCATTTTCTACAAGTGTTGGTCCAATACTCCCTCTAGAGGCACGGCCTCAGACAGGGCTTCTTTGCGCCCCACGAGCAGTGGCAGTGGCAGTGGGCTGCCTGTGGCCCGGGCAGGAGCCTCTCCGCGTGTGTCCCAGGGACCCATCTGCCTGCGAACTTCAGTCACCTGGCAGGAAGCTACGATGCCCAGACCTATGGTTGGCTGTGCAGCGAGGTGTACTGCGCGGACAGGTTCCACACACACTTCAATTTAGAGGGCGGCCTGAGTGGAAAGGTGAGAGTTTGGGCAGCTGTGCAGACAAAGAAGGCGTTCTTTCGCCTGTGCCTAAATGCTTGTGACACCCAACTGGGCCTGCCGGGCTCTGAGGGCCCTGCACTGGGACCCCTGCTCCCCTGCCCTTTGTTCAGTCACAGCAGAGATGGCCACACCCACTCCCTCAGTGATGGCATTGTTCCAACTTCCCTCAGCCCCGCCCCCTCTCCGCAGGTTACCATGGACTACAGATGCTGCATTCTGAGGCCAGGGCGTTCCGAGAATGCCAAGGGCAGACATGATGACCTTAAATGATTTCCTCTTGTGTCAGTTTTGGTAAACTTTAGGAGCTAGCAAATTGTCCACTTTACAGAAATGTTCAAATTTACTGGCATTTCATATATTCTCTGCTATAACATTGTGCTGATTCTTTCTGTATATTCTTTACTTATGTTTTGTTTTCCTAATCAAATTGTGTCTTTTAAATCTTGTCAAAGAATATTCTTTGGACTTACTACCTCACCTGAATTGTATACGTTTTCTCTTGTATTAAGTTCTGCTCATATCTTTAATTATCTTTTTTCTATGTTCTCAGGGTTTATTGTTTTGATCTTCTGATGTCAATTAAAACACTTGGTTGTTCATTTTAATAAATCTTTTTACTTATAAAGTTTTGAACTTTTTAATATTCCAGCTTACTTGTAAGTTTCTAAGGGTCATGTCCTCTACATTGTTGCTCGCCTAAGGCTTAGTTCACAATATAGCAAACTATATATTGACCTATTTACTCCTCGAATTTCTGTGATTTCCTACATCTCACCTTTCTTTGCAGACAAGCCATTTAAAATACCCTTAACATATTACACAGCCATTAACTCTTTGAAATAATGTGTATTTTTAGAGAAATCTTCTCATATTATTAGGCAGAAAATCTCATATGCCATAGTTTTCAAAACTTCATAATTTCACTCTTCTCAATGATGAATCTGTTGTATTACACAGCCTTTGAGTATTTAGCTTTACCAATGACATGTATTTTAAAAATGTTTTAGAGATCCTACCAGTCTTTGAAAACATCCTTGTTCCTTGTTTCAGTTCCAGTTTTATGTATATTTTCTGCCTTGCACCTGATTATTCCAACGTCTGATGGATGGCCTAGGGAATCTAACTCTGGTATTGATTGTTTTTGCAGATTATGTCCCCTTGTAGCTGATTTCTTCATTATTGTGTAAATTTAGTTCATGAGCTCACGTTTAGCTAAACAGCTAACCGTGTAAGAGGGTTAGGTGTGAACGCTTGTAAGCTTCAGCAGAAAGTCAGCAAAGATTTATTTGTGTCCCTCCAATGAGTTGCCCGTGAGGACCCCGTTTTCTACAAGTGTTGGTCCAATACTCCCTCTAAAGGCAGGGGACTCAGACAGGGCTGCTTTGAGGCCCCCAATCTGGGGCAGAGGCAGTGGGCGGCCTATGGCCCAGGCAGGAGCCTATTCGCGTGTGTCCCAGGGACCCAACTGCCTGTGAACTTCGGTCACCTGGAAGGAAGCTACGATGCCCAGAATTATGGTTAGCTGTGCAGCGAGGTGTACTGCGCGGACTGGTTCCACACACACTTCAAGTAAGAGGGAGGCCCGAGTGGAAAGGTGAGAGTTTGGGCAGCTGTGCATACAAAGAAGGCTCCCTTTGGCCTGGGCCTAAATGCTTGTGACACCCCACTGGGCATGCCAGGCTCTGAGGGCCCAGGACTGGGACCACTGCTCCCCTGCCCTTTGTTCAGTCACAGCAGAGATGGAAACACCCACTACCTCAGTGAGGGCAGTGTTCCAAGCTCCCTCAGCCCCGCCCCCTCTCTGCAGGTTACCATGAACTACAGATGCTGCATTCTGAGGCCATGGCATACCGAGAATGCAAAGGGCAGACATGATGACCTTAAATGATTTCCTCTTGTGTCAGTTTTGGTAAACTTTAGGAGCTAGGAAATGGTCCACTTTACAGAGATGTTTAAATTTACTTGCATTTCATATATTCTCTGCTATAACATTGTCCTGATTCTTTCTCTATATTCTTTACTTATGTTTATGTTTTCCTTTATCAAAGTGTGTCTTTTAAATCTTTTCAAAGAATATTCTATGGACTTACTAAATCACCTGAATTTTATACGTTTTCTGTTGTATTAAGTTCTGCTCATATCTTTATTTATCTTTTTTCTATGTTCTCAGGGTTTATTGTTTTGATTTTCTGATATCAAGTAAAACACTTGTTTATTCATTTTAATAAATCTTTTACTTATAAAATTTGAACTTTTAAAGATTCCAGCTTACTTGTACGTTTCTAAGGGTCCATTCCTCTACACTGTTGCCGGCCTAAGGCTTAGTTCACCATATAGCAATGTATATATTGACATATTATCCCCTCGGCTTTCTGTGATTCCCTACATCTCACCTTTCTTTGCAGACAAGCCATTTGAAATACCCTTAACTTATTTCACAGCCAATAATTCTTTGAAATAATGTGTATTTTTTAGAGAAATCATCTTATATAATTAGGCAGAAAATCTCACCTTCCATAGTTTTCTAAACAGCATAATTTCACTCTTCTCACTGCTTAATTTGTTGTATTAAAGAACCTTTGAGTATTTAGCTTTATCAATGACATGTACTTTAAAAATGTTTTAGAGATCCTACCAGTCTTTGAAAACATGCTTGTTCCTTGTTTCATTTCCAGGTTTATGTATATTTTCTGCCTAGCACCTGATTATTCCAACATCTGATGGATGGCCTAGGGAATCTAATTCTGGTATTGATTGTTTTTCCTGATTGTCTCCCCCTGTAGCTGATTTCTTCATTATTGTGTAAATTTACATCATGAGCTCATGTTTAGGTAACCATCTGACTTTGTAAGAGGCTTAGGTGTGAACGCTCGTAAGCTTCATCAGAAAGTCTGCAAAGATTTATTTGTGTCCCTCCAATGAGTTACCCAGATGACCCCATTTACTACAAGTGTTGGTACAATACTCCCTCTAGAGGCAGGGACTCAGACAGGACTGCTTTGCTGCCACCGATCTGGGGTAGTGGTTTTTGGCGGCCTGTGGCCGGGGCAGGAGGCTCCCCGCGTGTGTCCCATGACCCTTGTGCCTGCGAACTTCGGTCACCTGGCAGGAAGCTACGATGCCCAGACCTATGGTTAGCTGGGCAGCGAGGTGTACTGTGCGGACCGGTTCCACACACACTTCAAGTTAGAGGGCGGCTTGAGTGGAAAGGTGAGAGTTTGGGCAGCTGTGCAGACAAAGAAGGCGCACTTTGGCCTAGGCCTAAATGCTAGTGACACCCGAATGGGCGTGCCGGGCTCTGTGGGCCCTGCCCTTGGCCCCTTCTCCCCTGCCTTTGTTCTGTCACCGAAGAGATGTCCACACCCTCTCCCTCAGTGAGGGCAGTGTTCCAACCTCCCTCAGCCCCGCTCCCTCTCCGCAGGTTACCAAGGAGAACAAATGCTGCATTCTGAGGCCAGGGCGTTCCGAGAATGCCAAGGGCAGACATGATGACCTTAAATGATTTCTTCTTGTGTCAGTTTTGGTAAACTGTAGGAGCTAGGTAATGGTCAACTTTACAGAAATGTTCAAATTTACTGGCATTTCATATATTCTCTGCTATAACTTTGCCCTGATTCTTTCTATATATTCTTTAATTATGTTTGTGTTTTCCTTAATCAAAGTGTGTCTTTTAAATCTTTTCAAAGAATATTCTTTGGACTTACTACCTCACCTGAATTTTATACGTTTTCTGTGGTATTAAGTTCTGCTCATATCTTTATTTATCTTTTTTCTATGTTCTCAGGGTTTATTGTTTTGATCTTCTGATGTCAATTAAAACACTTGGTTATTCATTTTCATCAATCTTTTTACTTATAAAGATTTGAACTTTTAAAGATTCCAGCTCACTTTTAAGTTTCTAAGGGTCCGGTCCTCTACATTGTGGCTGGCCTAAGGCTTAGTTCACCATATAGCAATGTATATATTGATATTTTCCCCTCGACTTTCTGTGATTCCCTACATCTCACCTTTCTTTGCAGACAAGCCATTTGAAATACACTTAACTTATTTCACAGCCAATAAGTCTTTGAAATAATGTCTTTTTTTTAGAGAAATCTTCTTATATAATTAGGCAGAAAATCCCACCTGCCATAGTTTTCAAAACAACATAATTTCACTCTTCTCCATGCTTAATCTGTGGTATTAAACAACCTTTGAGTATTTAGGTTTATCAACGACATGTACTTTAAAAATATTTGAGAGATCCTACCAGCCTTTGAAAACCTCCTTGTTCCTTGTTTCAGTTCCAGTTTTATGTATATTTTCTGCCTTGCACCTGATTATTCCAATATCATATGGATGGCCTAGGGAATCTCATTCTGGTATTGATTGTTTTGCTGTTTGTCTCACTTTGCAGCTGATTTCTTCAATATTGTGTAAATTTAGATCATGAGCTCATGTTTAGCTAAACAGCTGACCTTGTAAGAGGCTTAGGTGTGAACGCTGGTAAGCTTCAGCAGAAAGTCGGCAAAGATTTATTTGTGTCCCTCCAATGAGTTGCCCGCAAGGACCCCGTTTGATACAAGTGTTGGTCCAGTACTCCTTCGAGAGGCAGTGGACTCAGACATGGCTGCATTTCAGCCTTCGATCTGGGGCAGGGCCAGTGGGCGGCCTGTGGACCGGGCAGGAGCCTCTCCGCATGTGTCCCAGGGACCCATTTGCCTGCGAACTTTGGTCACCTGGCAGGAAGGTACGATGCCCTGACCTATGGTGAGCTGTGCAGCGAGGTGTACTGCGCGGACAGCTTCCAAACACACTTCAAATAAGAGGGCGGCCTGAGTGGAAAGGTGAGAGTTTGGGCAGCTGTGCAGACAAAGACGGCGCCCTTTGGCCTGGGCCTAAATGCTTGTGACACCCCACTGGGTCTGCCGGGCTCTGAGGGCCCTGCCCTGGGCCCCCTTCTCCCCTGCCCTTTGTTCAGTCACAGCAGAGATGGCCACATCCACTCCCTCAGTGAGGGCAGTCTTCCAACCTCCCTCTGCCACGCCCCTTCTCCGCAGGTTACCATGGACTACAGATGCTGCATTCTGAGGCCAGGGCGTTCCGAGAATGCCAAGGGCAGACATGATGACCTTAAATGATTTCCTCTTGTGTCAGTTTTGGTAAACTTTAGGAGCTAGGAAATGGTCCGCTTTACAGAAATGTTCAAATTTACTGGCATTTCATATATTCTCTGCTATAACATTGTCCTGATTCTTTCTGTATATTCTTTACTTATGTTTTTGTTTTCCTTAATCAAAGTGTGTCTTTTAAATCTTTTCAAAGAATATTCTTTGGACTTACTAAATCACCTGAATTTTATACGTTTTCTGTTGTATTAAGTTCTGCTCATATCTTTATTTATCTTTTTTCTATGTTCTCAGGGTTTATTGTTTTGATTTTCTGATGTCAAGTAAAACACTTGGTTATTCATTTTAATAAATCTTTTTACTTATAAAGATTTGAACTTTTAAAGATTCCAGCTTACTTGTACGTTTCTAAGGGTCCATTCCTCTACAGTGTTGCCGACCTAAGGCTTAGTTCACCATATAGCAATGTATATATTGACATATTATCCCCTCGGCTTTCTGTGATTCCCTACATCTCACCTTTCTTTGCAGACAAGCCATTTGAAATACCCTTAACTTATTTCACAGCCAATAATTCTTTGAAATAATGTGTATTTTTTAGAGAAATCATCTTATATAATTAGGCAGAAAATCTCACCTTCCATAGTTTTCTAAACAGCATAATTTCACTCTTCTCACTGCTTAATTTGTTGTATTAAAGAACCTTTGAGTATTTAGCTTTATCAATGACATGTACTTTAAAAATGTTTTAGAGATCCTACCAGTCTTTGAAAACATCACTGTTCCTTGTTTCAGTTCCAGTTTTGTGTATATTTTCTGCCTTGCACCTGATTATTCCAACATCTCATGGATGGCCTAGGGTATCTAATATTGGTATTGATTGTTTTTGCTGATTGTCTCCCCTTGTATCTGATTTCTTCATTATTGTGTAAATTTAGATCATGAGCTCATGTTTAGCAAAACAGCTGACTTTGTAAGAGGCTTAGGTATGAACGCTCCTAAGCTTCATCAGAAAGTCCGCAAAGATTTTTTTGTGTCCCTCCAATGAGTTACCCGCGCGGACCCCTTTTTCTACAAGTGTTGGTCCAATACTCCCTCTAGAGGCTGGGACTCAGACAGGACTGCTTTGCTGCCACCGATCTTGGGTAGTGGCTTTTGGTGGCCTGTGGCCAGGGCAGGAGGCTCCCCACGTGTGTCCCACCACCCAAATGCCTGTGAACTTCGTTCACCTGGCAGGAAGCTACGATGCCCAGACCTATGGTTAGCTGTGCAGCGAGGTGTACTGTGCTCACGGGTTCCACACACACTTCAAGTAAGAGGGCGGCCTGAGTGTAAAGGTGAGAGTATGGGCAGCTGTGCAGAAAAAGAAGGCGCCCTTTGTCCTGGGCCTAAATGCTTGTGACAACCGATAGGGCCTGCCTGGCTCTGAGGGCCCTGCACTTGGCCCCCTTCTCCCCTGCCCTTTGTTCAGTCACAGCAGAGATGGCCACACCCACCCCCTCAGTGAGGGCAGTGTTCCAACCTACCTCAGCCCCATCCCCTCTCCGCAGGTTTCCATGGACTACAGATGCTGCATTCTGAGGCCAGGGCGTCCCGAGAATGCCAAGGACAGACATGATGACCTTAAATGATTTCCTCTTGTGTCAGTTTTGGTAAACTTTAGGAGCTAGGAAATGGTTCAGTTTACACAAATGTTCAAATTTACTGGCATTTCAGATATTCTCTGCTGTAACATTGTCCTGATTCTTTCTGTATATTTTTTACTTATGTCTTTGTTTTCCTTAATCAAACTCTGTCTTTTAAAGCTTGTCAAAGAATATTCTTTGGACTTACTACATCACCTGAATTTTATACGTTTTCCTTTGTATAAAGTTCTGCTCATATCTTTATTTATCTTTTTTCTATGTTCTCAGGGTTTATTGTTATGATCTTCTGATGTCAAATAAAACACTTGGTTATTCATTTTAATAAATCTTTTTACTTATAAAAATTTGAACTTTTCAAGATTCCAGCTTACATGTAAGTTTCTAAGGGTCAGGTCCTCTACATTGTTGCTGGCCTAAGGCTTAGTTCACCATATAGCAATGTATATATTGACCTATTTTCCCCTCTACTTTCTTTGATTTCCTACATCTCACCTTTCTTTGCAGAGAAGCCATTAGAAATACCCTTAACTTATTTCACAGCCAATAAGTCTTTCAAATAATGTATATTTTTCAGAGAAATCTTCTTATATAATTAGGCAGAAAATATAACCTGCCATAGTTTTCAAAACAGCATAATTTCACTCTTCTCAATGATGAATCTGTTGTATTACACAACCTTTGAGTATTTCGCTTTATCAATGGCATGTACTTTATAAATGTTTTAGAGATCCTACCAGTCTTTGAAAACATCCTTGTTCCTTGTTTCCGTCCCAGTTTTATGTATATATTCTGCCTTGCACTTGATTATTCCAACATCTGATGGATGGCCTAGGGAATCTAATTTTGGTATTGATTGTTTTTGCTGCTTTTCTCCACTTGTAGCTGATTTCTTCATTAGTGTGTAAATTTAGATCATGAGCTCATATTTAGCTAAACAGCTGACCTTGTAAGAGGCTTAGTTGTGAACGCTCGTAAGCTTCAGCAGAAAGTCGGCAAAGATTTATTTGTGTCCCTGCAATGCGTTACCCCGAGGACCCCGTTTTCTACAGGTGTTGGTCCAAAACTCCCTCTAGAGGCAGGGATTCAGACAGGACAGCTTTGCTGCCACCGATCTGGTGTAATGGCTCTTGGCGGCCTGTGGCCCGGGCAGGAGGCTCCCCGCATGTGTCCCACTACCCATGTGCCTGCGAACTTCGGTCACCTGGCAGGAAGCTACGATGCCCAGACCTATGGTTAGCTGTGCAGTGAGGTGTACTGTGCGGACCGGTACCACACACACTTCAAGTAAGAGGGCGGCCTGATTGGAAAGGTGAGAGTTTGGGCAGCTGTGCCGACAAAGAAGGCGTTCTTTCGCCTGTGCCTAAATGCTTGTGACACCCAACTGGGCCTGCCGGGCTCTGAGGGCCCTGCACTGGGACCCCTGCTCCCCTGCCCTTTGTTCAGTCACAGCAGAGATGGCCACACCCACTCCCTCAGTGAAGGCAGTGTTCCAACCTACCTCAGCCCCGCCCCCTCTCCGCAGGTTACCATGGACTACAGATGCTGCATTCTGAGGCCAGGGCGTTCCGAGAATGCCAAGGGCAGACATGATGACCTTAAATGATTTCCTCTTGTGTCAGTTTTGGTAAACTTTAGGAGCTAGCAAATTGTCCACTTTACAGAAATGTTCAAATTTACTGGCATTTCATATATTCTCTGCTATAACATTGTCCTGATTCTTTCTGTATATTCTTTACTTATGTTTTGTTTTCCTAATCAAATTGTGTCTTTTAAATCTTGTCAAAGAATATTCTTTGGACTTACTACCTCACCTGAATTGTATACGTTTTCTCTTGTATTAAGTTCTGCTCATATCTTTAATTATCTTTTTTCTATGTTCTCAGGGTTTATTGTTTTGATCTTCTGATGTCAATTAAAACACTTGGTTGTTCATTTTAATAAATCTTTTTACTTATAAAGTTTTGAACTTTTTAATATTCCAGCTTACTTGTAAGTTTCTAAGGGTCATGTCCTCTACATTGTTGCTCGCCTAAGGCTTAGTTCACAATATAGCAAACTATATATTGACCTATTTACTCCTCGAATTTCTGTGATTTCCTACATCTCACCTTTCTTTGCAGACAAGCCATTTAAAATACCCTTAACATATTACACAGCCATTAACTCTTTGAAATAATGTGTATTTTTAGAGAAATCTTCTCATATTATTAGGCAGAAAATCTCATCTGCCATAGTTTTCAAAACTTCATAATTTCACTCTTCTCAATGATGAATCTGTTGTATTACACAGCCTTTGAGTATTTAGCTTTACCAATGACATGTATTTTAAAAATATTTTAGAGATCCTACCAGTCTTTGAAAACATCCTTGTTCCTTGTTTCAGTTCCAGTTTTATGTATATTTTCTGCCTTGCACCTGATTATTCCAACGTCTGATGGATGGCCTAGGGAATCTAACTCTGGTATTGATTGTTTTTGCAGATTATGTCCCCTTGTAGCTGATTTCTTCATTATTGTGTAAATTTAGTTCATGAGCTCACGTTTAGCTAAACAGCTAACCGTGTAAGAGGCTTAGGTGTAAACGCTTGTAAGCTTCAGCAGAAAGTCAGCAAAGATTTATTTGTGTCCCTCCAATGAGATGCCCGTGAGGACCCCGTTTTCTACAAGTGTTGGTCCAATACTCCCTCTAAAGGCAGGGGACTCAGACAGGGCTGCTTTGAGGCCCCCAATCTGGGGCAGAGGCAGTGGGCGGCCTATGGCCCAGGCAGGAGCCTATTCGCGTGTGTCACAGGGACCCAACTGCCTGTGAACTTCGGTCACCTGGAAGGAAGCTACGATGCCCAGACCTATGGTTAGCTGTGCAGCGAGGTGTACTGCGCGGACTGGTTCCACACACACTTCAAGTAAGAGGGAGGCCCGAGTGGAAAGGTGAGAGTTTGGGCAGCTGTGCATACAAAGAAGGCTCCCTTTGGCCTGGGCCTAAATGCTTGTGACACCCCACTGGGCATGCCAGGCTCTGAGGGCCCAGGACTGGGACCACTGCTCCCCTGCCCTTTGTTCAGTCACAGCAGAGATGGCCACACCCACTACCTCAGTGAGGGCAGTGTTCCAAGCTCCCTCAGCCCCGCCCCCTCTCTGCAGGTTACCATGAACTACAGATGCTGCATTCTGAGGCCATGGCATACCGAGAATGCAAAGGGCAGACATGATGACCTTAAATGATTTCCTCTTGTGTCAGTTTTGGTAAACTTTAGGAGCTAGGAAATGGTCCACTTTACAGAGATGTTTAAATTTACTTGCATTTCATATATTCTCTGCTATAACATTCTCCTGATTCTTTCTCTATATTCTTTACTTATGTTTATGTTTTCCTTTATCAAAGTGTGTCTTTTAAATCTTTTCAAAGAATATTCTTTGGACTTACTAAATCACCTGAATTTTATACGTTTTCTGTTGTATTAAGTTCTGCTCATATCTTTATTTATCTTTTTTCTATGTTCTCAGAGTTTATTGTTTTGATTTTCTGATATCAAGTAAAACACTTGTTTATTCATTTTAATAAATCTTTTACTTATAAAGATTTGAACTTTTAAAGATTCCAGCTTACTTGTACGTTTCTAAGGGTCCATTCCTCTACACTGTTGCCGGCCTAAGGCTTAGTTCACCATATAGCAATGTATATATTGACATATTATCCCCTCGGCTTTCTGTGATTCCCTACATCTCACCTTTCTTTGCAGACAAGCCATTTGAAATACCCTTAACTTATTTCACAGCCAATAATTCTTTGAAATAATGTGTATTTTTTAGAGAAATCATCTTATATAATTAGGCAGAAAATCTCACCTTCCATAGTTTTCTAAACAGCATAATTTCACTCTTCTCACTGCTTAATTTGTTGTATTAAAGAACCTTTGAGTATTTAGCTTTATCAATGACATGTACTTTAAAAATGTTTTAGAGATCCTACCAGTCTTTGAAAACATGCTTGTTCCTTGTTTCATTTCCAGGTTTATGTATATTTTCTGCCTAGCACCTGATTATTCCAACATCTGATGGATGGCCTAGGAAATCTAATTCTGGTATTGATTGTTTTTGCTGATTGTCTCCCCCTGTAGCTGATTTCTTCATTATTGTGTAAATTTACATCATGAGCTCATGTTTAGGTAACCATCTGACTTTGTAAGAGGCTTAGGTGTGAACGCTCGTAAGCTTCATCAGAAAGTCCGCAAAGATTTATTTGTGTCCCTCCAATGAGTTACCCAGATGACCCCATTTACTACAAGTGTTGGTACAATACTCCCTCTAGAGGCAGGGACTCAGACAGGACTGCTTTGCTGCCACCGATCTGGGGTAGTGGTTTTTGGCGGCCTGTGGCCGGGGCAGGAGGCTCCCCGCGTGTGTCCCATGACCCTTGTGCCTGCGAACTTCGGTCACCTGGCAGGAAGCTACGATGCCCAGACCTATGGTTAGCTGGGCAGCGAGGTGTACTGTGCGGACCGGTTCCACACACACTTCAAGTTAGAAGGCGGCTTGAGTGGAAAGGTGAGAGTTTGGGCAGCTGTGCAGACAAAGAAGGCGCACTTTGGCCTAGGCCTAAATGCTAGTGACACCCGAATGGGCGTGACGGGCTCTGTGGGCCCTGACCTTGGCCCCTTCTCCCCTGCCTTTGTTCTGTCACCGAAGAGATGTCCACACCCTCTCCCTCAGTGAGGGCAGTGTTCCAACCTCCCTCAGCCCCGCTCCCTCTCCGCAGGTTACCAAGGAGAACAAATGCTGCATTCTGAGGCCAGGGCGTTCCGAGAATGCCAAGGGCAGACATGATGACCTTAAATGATTTCCTCTTGTGTCAGTTTTGGTAAACTGTAGGAGCTAGGTAATGGTCAACTTTACAGAAATGTTCAAATTTACTGGCATTTCATATATTCTCTGCTATAACTTTGCCCTGATTCTTTCTATATATTCTTTAATTATGTTTGTGTTTTCCTTAATCAAAGTGTGTCTTTTAAATCTTTTCAAAGAATATTATTTGGACTTACTACCTCACCTGAATTTTATACGTTTTCTGTGGTATTAAGTTCTGCTCATATCTTTATTTATCTTTTTTCTATGTTCTCAGGGTTTATTGTTTTGATCTTCTGATGTCAATTAAAACACTTGGTTATTCATTTTTATCAATCTTTTTACTTATAAAGATTTGAACTTTTAAAGATTCCAGCTCACTTTTAAGTTTCTAAGGGTCCGGTCCTCTACATTGTGGCTGGCCTAAGGCTTAGTTCACCATATAGCAATGTATATATTGACATTTTCCCCTCGACTTTCTGTGATTCCCTACATCTCACCTTTCTTTGCAGACAAGCCATTTGAAATACACTTAACTTATTTCACAGCCAATAAGTCTTTGAAATAATGTCTATTTTTTAGAGAAATCTTCTTATATAATTAGGCAGAAAATCCCACCTGCCATAGTTTTCAAAACAACATAATTTCACTCTTCTCAATGCTTAATCTGTGGTATTAAACAACCTTTGAGTATTTAGGTTTATCAACGACATGTACTTTAAAAATATTTGAGAGATCCTACCAGCCTTTGAAAACCTCCTTGTTCCTTGTTTCAGTTCCAGTTTTATGTATATTTTCTGCCTTGCACCTGATTATTCCAATATCATATGGATGGCCTAGGGAATCTCATTCTGGTATTGATTGTTTTGCTGTTTGTCTCACTTAGCAGCTGATTTCTTCAATATTGTGTAAATTTGGATCATGAGCTCATGTTTAGCTAAACAGCTGACTTTGTAAGAGTCTTAGGTGTGAACGCTCGTAAGTTTCAGCAAAAAGTCGGCAAAGATTTATTTGTGTCCCTCCAATGAGTTGCCCACAAGGATCCCGTTTTCTAGAAGTGTTGGTCCAATACTCCCTCTAGGGGTAGGGGACTTAGACAGGGCTGCTTTCGGCCCCCGATCATGGGCAGGGGCAGTGGGCGGCCTGTGTCCCGGGCAGGAGCCTCTCTGCGTGTGAACCTGGGAATCATCTCTCCTGCGAACTTCGGTCACCTGGCAGGAAGCTACGATGCCCAGACCTATGGTTAGCTGTGCAGCGAGGTATACTGCGCGGACAGGTTCCACCCACACTTCAACTAAGTGGGTGGCCTGAGTGGAAAAGTGAGAGTTTGGGCAGCTGTGCAGACAAAGAAGGTGCCCTATGGCCTGGGCCTGAAGGCTTGTGACACACCACTGGGCCTGCCGTGCTCTGAGGGCCCTGCCCTGGGCCCCCTGCTCCCCTGCCCTTTGTTCAGTCACAGCAGAGATGGCCACAGCGACTCCCTCAGTGAGGGCAGTGTTCCAGCATCCCTCAGCCCCGCCCACTCTCCGCAGGTTACCATGGACTACAGATGCTGCATTCTGAGGCCAGGGCATTCTGAGAATACCACGGGCAGACATGATGACCTTAAATGATTTCCTCTTGTGTCAGTTTTGGTAAACTGTAGGAGCTAGGAAATGGTCAACTTTACAGAAATGTTCAAATTTACTGCCATTTCATATATTCTCTGCTATAACTTTGCCCTGATTCTTTCTATATATTATTTAATTATGTTTGTGTTTTCCTTAATCAAAGTGTGTCTTTTAAATCTTTTCAAAGAATATTCTTTGGACTTACTACCTCACCTGAATTTTATACGTTTTCTGTGGTATTAAGTTCTGCTCATATCTTTATTTATCTTTTTTCTATGTTCTCAGGGTTTATTGTTTTGATCTTCTGATGTCAATTAAAACACTTGGTTATTCATTTTCATCAATCTTTTTACTTATAAAGATTTGAACTTTTAAAGATTCCAGCTCACTTTTAAGTTTCTAAGGGTCCGGTCCTCTACATTGTGGCTGGCCTAAGGCTTAGTTCACCATATAGCAATGTATATATTGACATTTTCCCCTCGACTTTCTGTGATTCCCTACATCTCACCTTTCTTTGCAGACAAGCCTTTTGAAATACACTTAACTTATTTCACAGCCAATAAGTCTTTGAAATAATGTCTATTTTTTAGAGAAATCTTCTTATATAATTAGGCAGAAAATCCCACCTGCCATAGTTTTCAAAACAACATAATTTCACTCTTCTCAATGCTTAATCTGTGGTATTAAACAACCTTTGAGTATTTAGGTTTATCAACGACATGTACTTTAAATATGTTTGAGAGATCCTACCAGCCTTTGAAAACCTCCTTGTTCCTTGTTTCAGTTCCAGTTTTATGTATATTTTCTGCCTTGCACCTGATTATTCCAACATCAGATGGATGGCCTAGGGAATCTCATTCTGGTATTGATTGTTTTGCTGTTTGTCTCACTTTGCATCTGATTTCTTCAATATTGTGTAAATTTAGATCATGAGCTCATGTTTAGCTAAACAGCTGACTTTGTAAGAGGCTTAGGTGTGAACGATGGTAAGCTTCAGCAGAAAGTCGGCAAAGATTTATTTGTGTCCCTCCAATGAGTTGCCCGCAAGGACCCCGTTTTCTACAAGTGTTGGTCCAATACTCCTTCGAGAGGCAGTGGACTCAGACATGGCTGCTTTTCAGCCTTCGATCTTGGGCAGGGCCGGTGGGCGGCCAGTGGCCCGGGCAAGAGCCTCTCCGCATGTGTCCCAGGGACCCATTTGCCTGCGAACTTCGGTCACCTGGAAGGAAGCTACGATGCCATGACCTATGGTAGAGCTGTGCAGCGAGGAGTACTGCGTGGACAGGTTCCAAACACACTTCAAATAAGAGGGCGGCCTGAGTGGAAAGGTGAGAGTTTGGGCAGCTGTGCAGACAAAGAAGGCGCCCTTTGGCCTGGGCCTAAATGCTTGTGACACCCCACTGGGTCTGCCGGCCTCTGAGGGCCCTGCCCTGGGCCCCCTGCTCGCCTGCCTTTTGTTCAGTCACAGCAGAGATGGCCACACCCACTCCCTCAGTGAGGGCAGTCGTCCATGCTCCCTCAGCCACGCCCCCTCTCCGCAGGTTACCATGGACTACAGATGCTGCATTCTGAGGCCAGGCCGTTCCGAGAATGCCAAGGGCAGACATGATGACCTTAAATGATTTCCTCTTGTGTCAGTTTTGGTAAACTTTAGGAGCTAGGAAATGGTCCGCTTTACAGAAATGTTCAAATTTACTGGCATTTCATATATTCTCTTTTATAACATTGTCCTGATTCTTTCTGTATATTCTTTACTTATGTTTTTGTTTTCCTTAATCAAAGTGTGTCTTTTAAATCTTTTCAAAGAATATTCTTTGGACTTACTAAATCACCTGAATTTTATACGTTTTCTGTTGTATTAAGTTCTGCTCATATCTTTATTTATCTTTTTTCTATGTTCTCAGGGTTTATTGTTTTGATTTTCTGATGTCAAGTAAAACACTTGGTTATTCATTTTAATAAATCTTTTTACTTATAAAAATTTGAACTTTTCAAGATTCCAGCTTACATGTAAGTTTCTAAGGGTCAGGTCCTCTACATTGTTGCTGGCCTAAGGCTTAGTTCACCATATAGCAATGTATATATTGACCTATTTTCCCCTCTACTTTCTTTGATTTCCTACATCTCACCTTTCTTTGCAGAGAAGCCATTAGAAATACCCTTAACTTATTTCACAGCCAATAAGTCTTTCAAATAATGTATATTTTTCAGAGAAATCTTCTTATATAATTAGGCAGAAAATATAACCTGCCATAGTTTTCAAAACAGCATAATTTCACTCTTCTCAATGATGAATCTGTTGTATTACACAACCTTTGAGTATTTCGCTTTATCAATGGCATGTACTTTATAAATGTTTTAGAGATCCTACCAGTCTTTGAAAACATCCTTGTTCCTTGTTTCCGTCCCAGTTTTATGTATATATTCTGCCTTGCACTTGATTATTCCAACATCTGATGGATGGCCTAGGGAATCTAATTTTGGTATTGATTGTTTTTGCTGCTTTTCTCCACTTGTAGCTGATTTCTTCATTAGTGTGTAAATTTAGATCATGAGCTCATATTTAGCTAAACAGCTGACCTTGTAAGAGGCTTAGTTGTGAACGCTCGTAAGCTTCAGCAGAAAGTCGGCAAAGATTTATTTGTGTCCCTGCAATGCGTTACCCCGAGGACCCCGTTTTCTACAGGTGTTGGTCCAAAACTCCCTCTAGAGGCAGGGATTCAGACAGGACAGCTTTGCTGCCACCGATCTGGTGTAATGGCTCTTGGCGGCCTGTGGCCCGGGCAGGAGGCTCCCCGCATGTGTCCCACTACCCATGTGCCTGCGAACTTCGGTCACCTGGCAGGAAGCTACGATGCCCAGACCTATGGTTAGCTGTGCAGTGAGGTGTACTGTGCGGACCGGTACCACACACACTTCAAGTAAGAGGGCGGCCTGATTGGAAAGGTGAGAGTTTGGGCAGCTGTGCCGACAAAGAAGGCGTTCTTTCGCCTGTGCCTAAATGCTTGTGACACCCAACTGGGCCTGCCGGGCTCTGAGGGCCCTGCACTGGGACCCCTGCTCCCCTGCCCTTTGTTCAGTCACAGCAGAGATGGCCACACCCACTCCCTCAGTGATGGCATTGTTCCGACCTCCCTCAGCCCCGCCCCCTCTCCGCAGGTTACCATGGACTACAGATGCTGCATTCTGAGGCCAGGGCGTTCCGAGAATGCCAAGGGCAGACATGATGACCTTAAATGATTTCCTCTTGTGTCAGTTTTGGTAAACTTTAGGAGCTAGCAAATTGTCCACTTTACAGAAATGTTCAAATTTACTGGCATTTCATATATTCTCTGCTATAACATTGTCCTGATTCTTTCTGTATATTCTTTACTTATGTTTTGTTTTCCTAATCAAATTGTGTCTTTTAAATCTTGTCAAAGAATATTCTTTGGACTTACTACCTCACCTGAATTGTATACGTTTTCTCTTGTATTAAGTTCTGCTCATATCTTTAATTATCTTTTTTCTATGTTCTCAGGGTTTATTGTTTTGATCTTCTGATGTCAATTAGAACACTTGGTTGTTCATTTTAATAAATCTTTTTACTTATAAAGTTTTGAACTTTTTAATATTCCAGCTTACTTGTAAGTTTCTAAGGGTCATGTCCTCTACATTGTTGCTCGCCTAAGGCTTAGTTCACAATATAGCAAACTATATATTGACCTATTTACTCCTCGAATTTCTGTGATTTCCTACATCTCACCTTTCTTTGCAGACAAGCCATTTAAAATACCCTTAACATATTACACAGCCATTAACTCTTTGAAATAATGTGTATTTTTAGAGAAATCTTCTCATATTATTAGGCAGAAAATCTCATCTGCCATAGTTTTCAAAACTTCATAATTTCACTCTTCTCAATGATGAATCTGTTGTATTACACAGCCTTTGAGTATTTAGCTTTACCAATGACATGTATTTTAAAAATATTTTAGAGATCCTACCAGTCTTTGAAAACATCCTTGTTCCTTGTTTCAGTTCCAGTTTTATGTATATTTTCTGCCTTGCACCTGATTATTCCAACGTCTGATGGATGGCCTAGGGAATCTAACACTGGTATTGATTGTTTTTGCAGATTATGTCCCCTTGTAGCTGATTTCTTCATTATTGTGTAAATTTAGTTCATGAGCTCACGTTTAGCTAAACAGCTAACCGTGTAAGAGGCTTAGGTGTAAACGCTTGTAAGCTTCAGCAGAAAGTCAGCAAAGATTTATTTGTGTCCCTCCAATGAGATGCCCGTGAGGACCCCGTTTTCTACAAGTGTTGGTCCAATACTCCCTCTAAAGGCAGGGGACTCAGACAGGGCTGCTTTGAGGCCCCCAATCTGGGGCAGAGGCAGTGGGCGGCCTATGGCCCAGGCAGGAGCCTATTCGCGTGTGTCACAGGGACCCAACTGCCTGTGAACTTCGGTCACCTGGAAGGAAGCTACGATGCCCAGACCTATGGTTAGCTGTGCAGCGAGGTGTACTGCGCGGACTGGTTCCACACACACTTCAAGTAAGAGGGAGGCCCGAGTGGAAAGGTGAGAGTTTGGGCAGCTGTGCATACAAAGAAGGCTCCCTTTGGCCTGGGCCTAAATGCTTGTGACACCCCACTGGGCATGCCAGGCTCTGAGGGCCCAGGACTGGGACCACTGCTCCCCTGCCCTTTGTTCAGTCACAGCAGAGATGGCCACACCCACTACCTCAGTGAGGGCAGTGTTCCAAGCTCCCTCAGCCCCGCCCCCTCTCTGCAGGTTACCATGAACTACAGATGCTGCATTCTGAGGCCATGGCATACCGAGAATGCAAAGGGCAGACATGATGACCTTAAATGATTTCCTCTTGTGTCAGTTTTGGTAAACTTTAGGAGCTAGGAAATGGTCCACTTTACAGAGATGTTTAAATTTACTTGCATTTCATATATTCTCTGCTATAACATTCTCCTGATTCTTTCTCTATATTCTTTACTTATGTTTATGTTTTCCTTTATCAAAGTGTGTCTTTTAAATCTTTTCAAAGAATATTCTTTGGACTTACTAAATCACCTGAATTTTATACGTTTTCTGTTGTATTAAGTTCTGCTCATATCTTTATTTATCTTTTTTCTATGTTCTCAGAGTTTATTGTTTTGATTTTCTGATATCAAGTAAAACACTTGTTTATTCATTTTAATAAATCTTTTACTTATAAAGATTTGAACTTTTAAAGATTCCAGCTTACTTGTACGTTTCTAAGGGTCCATTCCTCTACACTGTTGCCGGCCTAAGGCTTAGTTCACCATATAGCAATGTATATATTGACATATTATCCCCTCGGCTTTCTGTGATTCCCTACATCTCACCTTTCTTTGCAGACAAGCCATTTGAAATACCCTTAACTTATTTCACAGCCAATAATTCTTTGAAATAATGTGTATTTTTTAGAGAAATCATCTTATATAATTAGGCAGAAAATCTCACCTTCCATAGTTTTCTAAACAGCATAATTTCACTCTTCTCACTGCTTAATTTGTTGTATTAAAGAACCTTTGAGTATTTAGCTTTATCAATGACATGTACTTTAAAAATGTTTTAGAGATCCTACCAGTCTTTGAAAACATGCTTGTTCCTTGTTTCATTTCCAGGTTTATGTATATTTTCTGCCTAGCACCTGATTATTCCAACATCTGATGGATGGCCTAGGAAATCTAATTCTGGTATTGATTGTTTTTGCTGATTGTCTCCCCCTGTAGCTGATTTCTTCATTATTGTGTAAATTTACATCATGAGCTCATGTTTAGGTAACCATCTGACTTTGTAAGAGGCTTAGGTGTGAACGCTCGTAAGCTTCATCAGAAAGTCCGCAAAGATTTATTTGTGTCCCTCCAATGAGTTACCCAGATGACCCCATTTACTACAAGTGTTGGTACAATACTCCCTCTAGAGGCAGGGACTCAGACAGGACTGCTTTGCTGCCACCGATCTGGGGTAGTGGTTTTTGGCGGCCTGTGGCCGGGGCAGGAGGCTCCCCGCGTGTGTCCCATGACCCTTGTGCCTGCGAACTTCGGTCACCTGGCAGGAAGCTACGATGCCCAGACCTATGGTTAGCTGGGCAGCGAGGTGTACTGTGCGGACCGGTTCCACACACACTTCAAGTTAGAAGGCGGCTTGAGTGGAAAGGTGAGAGTTTGGGCAGCTGTGCAGACAAAGAAGGCGCACTTTGGCCTAGGCCTAAATGCTAGTGACACCCGAATGGGCGTGCCGGGCTCTGTGGGCCCTGACCTTGGCCCCTTCTCCCCTGCCTTTGTTCTGTCACCGAAGAGATGTCCACACCCTCTCCCTCAGTGAGGGCAGTGTTCCAACCTCCCTCAGCCCCGCTCCCTCTCCGCAGGTTACCAAGGAGAACAAATGCTGCATTCTGAGGCCAGGGCGTTCCGAGAATGCCAAGGGCAGACATGATGACCTTAAATGATTTCCTCTTGTGTCAGTTTTGGTAAACTGTAGGAGCTAGGTAATGGTCAACTTTACAGAAATGTTCAAATTTACTGGCATTTCATATATTCTCTGCTATAACTTTGCCCTGATTCTTTCTATATATTCTTTAATTATGTTTGTGTTTTCCTTAATCAAAGTGTGTCTTTTAAATCTTTTCAAAGAATATTCTTTGGACTTACTACCTCACCTGAATTTTATACGTTTTCTGTGGTATTAAGTTCTGCTCATATCTTTATTTATCTTTTTTCTATGTTCTCAGGGTTTATTGTTTTGATCTTCTGATGTCAATTAAAACACTTGGTTATTCATTTTCATCAATCTTTTTACTTATAAAGATTTGAACTTTTAAAGATTCCAGCTCACTTTTAAGTTTCTAAGGGTCCGGTCCTCTACATTGTGGCTGGCCTAAGGCTTAGTTCACCATATAGCAATGTATATATTGACATTTTCCCCTCGACTTTCTGTGATTCCCTACATCTCACCTTTCTTTGCAGACAAGCCATTTGAAATACACTTAACTTATTTCACAGCCAATAAGTCTTTGAAATAATGTCTATTTTTTAGAGAAATCTTCTTATATAATTAGGCAGAAAATCCCACCTGCCATAGTTTTCAAAACAACATAATTTCACTCTTCTCAATGCTTAATCTGTGGTATTAAACAACCTTTGAGTATTTAGGTTTATCAACGACATGTACTTTAAAAATATTTGAGAGATCCTACCAGCCTTTGAAAACCTCCTTGTTCCTTGGTTCCGTTCCAGTTTTATGTATATTTTCTGCCTTGCACCTGATTATTCCAACATCAGATGGATGGCCTAGGGAATCTCATTCTGGTACTGATTGTTTTTGCTGATTGTCTCCCTTTGTAGCTGATTTCTTCAATATTGTGTAAATTTAGATCATGAGCTCATGTTTAGCTAAACAGCTGACCTTGTAAGAGGCTTAAGTGTGAACGCTCGTAAGTTTCAGCAAAAAGTCGGCAAAGATTTATTTGTGTCCCTCCAATGAGTTGCCCACAAGGACCCCGTTTTCTAGAAGTGTTGGTCCAATACTCCCTCTAGGGGTAGGGGACTTAGACAGGGCTGCTTTCGGCCCCCGATCTTGGGCAGGGTCAGTGGGCGGCCTGTGGCCCGGGCAGGAGCCTCTCTGCGTGTGAACCTGGGAATCATCTCTCCTGCGAACTTCGGTCACCTGGCAGGAAGCTACGATGCCCAGACCTAAGGTTAGCTGTGCAGCGAGGTATACTGTGCGGACAGGTTCCACACACACTTCAAGTAAGTGGGTGGCCTGAGTGCAAAAGTGAGAGTTTGGGCAGCTGTGCAGACAAAGAAGGTGCCCTATGGCCTGGGCCTAAAGGTTTGAGACACACCACTGGGCCTGCCCGACTCTGAGGGCCCTGCCCTGGGCCCCCTGTTCCCCTGCCATTTGTTCAGTCACAGCAGAGATGGCCACACCGACTCCCTCAGTGAGGGCAGTGTTCCAGCCTCCGTCAGCCCCGCCCACTCTCCGCAGGTTACCATGGACTACAGATTCTGCATTCTGAGGCCAGGGCATTCCGAGAATGCCAAGGGCAGACATGATGACCTTAAATGATTTCCTCTTGTGTCAGTTTTGGTAAACAGTAGGAGCTAGGAAATGGTCAACTTTACAGAAATGTTCAAATTTACTGGCATTTCATATATTCTCTGCTATAACATTGTCCGGATTCTTTCTATATATTCTTTAATTATGTTTGTGTTTTCCTTAATCAAAGTGTGTCTTTTAAATCTTTTCAAAGAATATTCTTTGGACTTACTACCTCACCTGAATTTTATACGTTTTCTGTGGTATTAAGTTCTGCTCATATCTTTATTTATCTTTTTTCTATGTTCTCAGGGTTTATTGTTTTGATTTTCTGATGTCAATTAAAACACTTGGTTATTCATTTTCATCAATCTTTTTACTTATAACGATTTGAACTTTTAAAGATTCCAGCTCACTTTTAAGTTTCTAAGGGTCAGGTCCTCTACATTGTGGCTGGCCTAAGGCTTAGTTCACCATATAACAATGTATATATTGACATTTTCCCCTCGACTTTCTGTGATTCCCTACATCTCACCTTTCTTTGCAGACAAGCCATTTGAAATACACTTAACTTATTTCACAGCCAATAAGTCTTTGAAATAATGTGTATTTTTTAGAGAAATCTTCTTATATAATTAGGCAGAAAATCTCACCTGCCATAGTTTTCAAAACAGCATAATTTCACTCTTCTCAATGCTTAATCTGTGGTATTAAACAACCTTTGAGTATTTAGGTTTATCAACGACATGTACTTTAAAAATGTTTTAGAGATCCTACCAGCCTTTGAAAACCTCCTAGTTCCTTGTTTCTGTTCCAGTTTTATGTATATTTTCTGCCTTGCACCTGATTATTCCAACATCAGATGGATGGCCTAGGGAATCTCATTCTGGTATTGATTGTTTTTGCTGATTGTCTCCCTTTGTAGCTGATTTCTTCAATATTGTGTAAATTTAGATCATGAGCTCATGTTTAGCTAAACAGCTGACCTTGTAAGAGGCTTAGGTGTGAACGCTGGTAAGCTTCAGCAGAAAGTCGGCAAAGATTTATTTGTGTCCCTCCAATGAGTTGCCCGCAAGGACCCCGTTTTCTACAAGTGTTGGTCCAATACTCCTTCGAGAGGCAGTGGACTCAGACATGGCTGCTTTTCAGCCTTCGATCTGGGGCAGGGCCAGTGGGCGGCCTGTGGCCCGGGCAAGAGCCTCTACGCATGTGTCCCAGGGACCCATTTGCCTGCGAACTTCGGTCACCTGGCAGGAAGCTACGATGCCCTGACCTATGGTGAGCTGTGCAGCGAGGAGTACTGCGCGGACAGGTTCCAAACACACTTCAAATAAGAAGGCGGCCTGAGTGGAAAGGTGAGAGTTTGGGCAGCTGTGCAGACAAAGAAGGCGCCCTTTGGCCTGGGCCTAAATGCTTGTGACACCCCACTGGGTCTGCCGGGCTCTGAGGGCCCTGCCCTGGGCCCCCTGCTCCCCTGCCCTTTGTTCAGTCACAGCAGAGATGGCCACAACCACTCCCTCAGTGAGGGCAGTGTTCCAAGCTCCCTCAGCCCCGCCCCCTCTCCACAGGTTACCAAGAACTACAGATGCTGCATTCTGAGACCATGGCATACCGAGAATGCCAAGGGCAGACATGATGACCTTAAATGATTTCCTCTTGTGTCAGTTTTGGTAAACTTTAGGAGCAAGGAAATGGTCCACTTTACAGAAATGTTCAAATTTACTTGCATTTCATATATTCTCTGCTATAACATTGTCCTGATTCTTTCTCTATATTCTTTATTTATGTTTATGTGTTCCTTTATCAAAGTGTGTCTTTTAAATCTTTTCAAAGAATATTCTTTGGACTTACTAAATCACCTGAATTTTATACGTTTTCTGTTGTATTAAGTTCTGCTCATATCTTTATTTATCTTTTTTCTATGTTCTCACGTTTTATTGTTTTGATTTTCTGATGTCAAGTAAAACACTTTGTTATTCATTTTAATAAAACTTTTTACTTATAAAGATTTGAACTTTTAAAGATTCCAGCTTACTTGTACGTTCCTAAGGGTCCACTCCTCTACACTGTTGCCGACCTAAGGCTTAGTTCACCATATAGCAATGTATATATTGACATATTATCCCCTCGGCTTTCTGTGATTCCCTACATCTCACCTTTCTTTGCAGACAAGCCATTTGAAATACCCTTAACTTATTTCACAGCCAATAATTCTTTGAAATAATGTGTATTTTTTAGAGAAATCATCTTATATAATTAGGCAGAAAATCTCACCTTCCATAGTTTTCTAAAAAGCATAATTTCACTCTTCTTACTGCTTAATTTGTTGTATTAAAGAACCTTTGAGTATTTAGCTTTATCAATGACATGTACTTTAAAAATGTTTTAGAGATCCTACCAGTCTTTGAAAATATGCTTGTTCCTTGTTTCATTTCCAGGTTTATGTATATTTCCTGCCTAGCACATGATTATTCCAACATCTGATGGGTGGCCTAGGGAATCTAATTCTGGTATTGATTGTTTTTGCTGATTGTCTCCCTTTGTAGCTGATTTCTTCATTATTGTGTAAATTTAGATCATGAGCTCATGTTTAGCTAAACAGCTGACCTTGTAAGAGGCTTAGGTGTGAATGCTCCTAAGTTTCACCAAAAAGTCGGCAAAGATTTATTTGTTTCCCTCCAATGAGTTGCCCACAAGGACCCCGTTTTCTAGAAGTGTTGGTCCAATACTCCCTCTAGGGGTAGGGGACTTAGACAGGGCTGCTTTCGGCCCCCGAACTTGGGCAGGGGCAGTGGGCGGCCTGTGGCCCGGGCAGGAGCCTCTCTGCGTGTGAACCTGGGAATCATCTCTCCTGCGAACTTCGGTCACCTGGCAGGAAGCTACGATGCCCAGACCTATGGTTAGCTGTGCAGCGAGGTATACTGCGCGGACAGGTTCCACACACACTTCAACTAAGTGGGTAGCCTGAGAGGAAAAGTGAGAGTATGGACAGCTGTACAGACAAAGAAGGTGCCCTATGTCCAGGGCCTAAAGGCTTGTGACACACCACTGGGCCTTCCGGGCTCTGAGGGCCCTGCCTGGGCCCCCTGCTCCCCTGCCCTTGTTCAGTCACAGCAGAGATGGCCACACCGACTCCCTCAGTGAGGGCAGTGTTCCAGCCTCCCTCAGCCCCGCCCACTCTCCGTAGGTTACCATGGACTACAGATGCTGCATTCTGAGGCCAGGGCGTTCCGAGAATGCCAAGGGCAGACATGATGACCTTAAATGATTTCCTCTTGTGTCCGTTTTGGTAAACTGTAGGAGCTAGGAAATGGTCAACTTTACAGAAATGTTCAAATTTACTGGCATTTCATATATTCTCTGCTATAACTTTGCCCTGATTCTTTCTATATATTCTTTAATTATGTTTGTGTTTTCCTTAATCAAAGTGTGTCTTTTAAATCTTTTCAAAGAATATTCTTTGGACTTACTACCTCACCTGAATTTTATACGTTTTCTGTGGTATTAAGTTCTGCTCATATCTTTATTTATCTTTTTTCTATGTTCTCAGGGTTTATTGTTTTGATCTTCTGATGTCAATTAAAACACTTGGTTATTCATTTTCATCAATCTTTTTACTTATAAATATTTGAACTTTTAAAGATTCCAGCTCACTTTTAAGTTTCTAAGGTCAGGTCCTCTATATTGTGGCTGGCCTAAGGCTTAGTTCACCATATAGCAATGTATATAATGACATTTTCCCCTCGACTTTCTGTGATTCCCTACATCTCACCTTTCTTTGCAGACAAGCCATTTGAAATACACTTAACTTATTTCACAGCCAATAAGTCTTTGAAATAATGTCTATTTTTTAGAGAAATCTTCTTATATAATTAGGCAGAAAATCCCACCTGCCATAGTTTTCAAAACAACGTAATTTCACTCTTCTCATTGCTTAATCTGTGGTATTAAACAACCTTTGAGTATTTAGGTTTATCAACGACATGTACTTTAAAAATGTTTTAGAGATCCTACCAGCCTTTGAAAACCTCCTTGTTCCTTGTTTCAGTTCCAGATTTATGTATATTTTCTGCCTTGCACCTGATTATTCCAACATCAGATGGATGGCCTAGGGAATCTCATTCTGGTATTGATTGTTTTGCTGATTGTCTCACTTTGCAGCTGATTTCTTCAATATTGTGTAAATTTAGATCATGAGCTCATGTTTAGCTAAACAGCTGACCTTGTAAGAGGCTTAGGTGTGAACGCTGGTAAGCTTCAGCAGAAAGTCGGCAAAGATTTATTTGTGTCCCTCCAATGAGTTGCCCGCAAGGACCCCGTTTTCTACAAGTGTTGGTCCAATACTCCTTCGAGAGGCAGTGGACTCAGACATGGCTTCTTTTCAGCCTTCGATCTGGGGCAGGGCCAGTGGGCGGCCTGTGGCCCGGGCAGGAGCCTCTCCGCATGTGTTCCAGGGACCCATTTGCCTGCGAACTTCGGTCACCTGGCAGGAAGCTACGATGCCCTGACCTATGGTGAGCTGTGCAGCGAGCTGTACTGCGCGGACAGGTTCCAAACACACTTCAAATAAGAGGGCGGCCTGAGTGGAAAGGTGAGAGTTTGGGCAGCTGTGCAGACAAAGAAGGCGCCCTTTGGCCTGGGCCTAAATGCTTGTGACACCCCACTGGGTCTGCCGGGCTCTGAGGGCCCTGCCCTGGGCCCCCTGCTCCCCTGCCCTTTGTTCAGTCACAGCAGAGATGGCCACACCCACTCCCTCAGTGAGGGCAGTCTTCCAAACTCCCTCAGCCACGCCCCTTCTCCGCAGGTTACCATGGACTACAGATGCTGCATTCTGTGGCCAGGGCGTTCCGAGAATGCCAAGGGCAGACATGATGACCTTAAATGATTTCCTCTTCTGTCAGTTTTGGTAAAGTTTAGGAGCTAGGAAATGGTCCGCTTTACAGAAATGTTCAAATTTACTGGCATTTCATATATTCTCTGCTATAACTTTGTCCTGATTCTTTCTGTATATTCTTTACTTATGTTTTTGTTTTCCTTAATCAAAGTGTGTCTTTTAAATCTTTTCAAAGAATATTCTTTGCACTTACTAAATCACCTGAATTTTATACGTTTTCTGTTGTATTAAGTTCTGCTCATATCTTTATTTATCTTTTTTCTATGTTCTCAGGGTTTATTGTTTTGATTTTCTGATGTCAAGTAAAACACTTGGTTATTCATTTTAATAAATCTTTTTACTTATAAAGATTTGAACTTTTAAAGATTCCAGCTTACTTGTACGTTTCTAAGGGTCCATTCCTCTACACTGTTGCCGGCCTAAGGCTTAGTTCACCTTATAGCAATGTATATATTGACATATTATCCCCTCGGCTTTCTGTGATTCCCTACATCTCACCTTTCTTTGCTGACAAGCCATTTGAAATACCCTTAACTTATTTCACAGCCAATAATTCTTTGAAATAATGTGTATTTTTTAGAGAAATCATCTTATATAATTAGGCAGAAAATCTCCCCTTCCATAGTTTTCTAAACAGCATAATTTCACTCTTCTCACTGCTTAATTTGTTGTATTAAACAACCTTTGAGTATTTAGCTTTATCAATGACATGTACTTTAAAAATGTTTTAGAGATCCTACCAGTCTTTGAAAACATGCTTGTTCCTTGTTTCATTTCCAGGTTTATGTATATTTTCTGCCCAGCACCTGATTATTCCAACATATCAAGGATGGCCTAGGGAATCTAATTCTGGTATTGATTGTTTTTGCTGATTGTCTCCCTTTGTAGCCGATTTCCTCATTATTGTGTAAATTTAGATCATGAGCTCATGTTTAGCTAAACAGCTGACCTTGTAAGAGGCTTAGGTGTGAACGCTCGTAAGTTTCAGCAAAAAGTCGGCAAAGATTTATTTGTGTCCCTCCAATGAGTTGCCCACAAGGACCCCGTTTTCTAGAAGTGTTGGTCCAATACTCCTTCTAAGAGTAGGGGACTTAGACAAGGCTGCTTTCGGCCCCCGATCTTGGGCAGGGGCAGTGGGCGGCCTGTGGCCCGGGCAGGATCCTCTCTGCGTGTGAACCTGGGAATCATCTCTCCTGCGAACTTCGGTCACCTGGCAGGAAGCTACGATGCCCACACCTATGGTTAGCTGTGCAGCGAGGTATACAGCGCGGACAGGTTCCACACACACTTCAACTAAGTGGGTGGCCTGAGTGGAAAAGTGAGAGTTTGGGCAGCTGTGCAGACAAAGAAGGTGCCCTATGGCCTGGGCCTAAATGCTTGTGACACTCCACTGGGTCTGCCCGGCTCTGAGGGCCCTGCCCGGGGCCCCCTGCTCCCCTGCCCTTTGTTCAGTCACAGCAGAGATGGCCACACCGACTCCCTCAGTGAGGGCAGTGTTCCAGCCTCCCTCAGCCCCGCCCACTCTCCGCAGGTTACCATGGACTACAGATGCTGCATTCTGAGGCCAGGGCGTTCCGAGAATGCCAAGGGCAGACATGATGACCTTAAATGATTTCCTCTTGTGTCAGTTTTGGTAAACTGTAGGAGCTAGGAAATGGTCAACTTTACAGAAATGTTCAAATTTACTGGCATTTCATATATTCTCTGCTATAACATTGTCCTGATTCTTTCTATATATTCTTTAATTATGTTTGTGTTTTCCTTAATCAAAGTGGGTCTTTTAAATCTTTTCAAAGAATATTCTTTGGACTTACTACCTCACCTGAATTTTATACGTTTTCTGTGGTATTAAGTTCTGCTCATATCTTTATTTATCTTTTTTCTATGTTCTCAGGGTTTATTGTTTTGATCTTCTGATGTCAATTAAAACACTTGGTTATTCATTTTCATCAATTTTTACTTATAAATATTTGAACTTTTAAAGATTCCAGCTCACTTTTAAGTTTCTAAGGGTCAGGTGCTCTACATTGTGGCTGGCCTAAGGCTTAGTTCACTATATAGCAATGTATATAATGACATTTTCCCCTCGACTTTCTGTGATTCCCTACATCTCACCTTTCTTTGCAGACAAGCCATTTGAAATACACTTAACTTATTTCACAGCCAATAAGTCTTTGAAATAATGTCTATTTTTTAGAGAAATCTTCTTATATAATTAGGCAGAAAATCCCACCTGCCATAGTTTTCAAAACAACATAATTTCACTCTTCTCAATGCTTAATCTGTGGTATTAAACAACCTTTGAGTATTTAGGTTTATCAACGACATGTACTTTAAAAATGTTTGAGAGATCCTACCAGCCTTTGAAAACCTCCTTGTTCCTTGTTTCAGTTCCAGTTTTATGTATATTTTCTGCCTTGCACCTGATTATTCCAACATCAGATGGATGGCCTAGGGAATCTCATTCTGGTATTGATTGTTTTGCTGATTGTCTCACTTTGCAGCTGATTTCTTCAATATTGTGTAAATTTAGATCATGAGCTCATGTTTAGCTAAACAGCTGACCTTGTAAGAGGCTTAGGTGTGAACGCTGGTAAGCTTCAGCAGAAAGTCGGCAAAGATTTATTTGTGTCCCTCCAATGAGTTGCCCGCAAGGACCCCGTTTTCTACAAGTGTTGGTCCAATACTCCTTCGAGAGGCAGTGGACTCAGACATGGCTTCTTTTCAGCCTTTGATCTGGGGCAGGGCCAGTGGGCGGCCTGTGGCCCGGGCAGGAGCCTCTCCGCATGTGTCCCAGGGACCCATTTGCCTGCGAACTTCGGTCACCTGGCAGGAAGGTACGATGCCCTGACCTATGGTGAGCTGTGCAGCGAGCTGTACTGCGCGGACAGGTTCCAAACACACTTCAAATAAGAGGGCGGCCTGAGTGGAAAGGTGAGAGTTTGGGCAGCTGTGCAGACAAAGAAGGCGCCCTTTGGCCTGGGCCTAAATGCTTGTGACACCCCACTGGGTCTGCCGGGCTCTGAGGGCTCTGCCCTGGGCCCCCTGCTCCCCTGCCCTTTGTTCAGTCACAGCAGAGATGGCCACACCCACTCCCTCAGTGAGGGCAGACTTCCAAACTCCCTCAGCCACGCCCCTTCTCCGCAGGTTACCATGGACTACAGATGCTGCATTCTGTGGCCAGGGCGTTCCGAGAATGCCAAGGGCAGACATGATGACCTTAAATGATTTCCTCTTCTGTCAGTTTTGGTAAAGTTTAGGAGCTAGGAAATGGTCCGCTTTACAGAAATGTTCAAATTTACTGGCATTTCATATATTCTCTGCTATAACATTGTCCTGATTCTTTCTGTATATTCTTTACTTATGTTTTTGTTTTCCTTAATCAAAGTGTGTCTTAAATCTTTTCAAAGAATATTCTTTGGACTTACTAAATCACCTGAATTTTATACGTTTTCTGTTGTATTAAGTTCTGTTCATATCTTTATTTATCTTTTTTCTATGTTCTCAGGGTTTATTGTTTTGATTTTCTGATGTCAAGTAAAACACTTGGTTATTCATTTTAATAAATCTTTTTACTTATAAAGATTTGAACTTTTAAAGATTCCAGCTTACTTGTACGTTTCTAAGGGTCCATTCTTCTACACTGTTGCCGGCCTAAGGCTTAGTTCACCATATAGCAATGTATATATTGACATATTATCCCCTCGGCTTTCTGTGATTCCCTACATCTCACCTTTCTTTGCAGACAAGCCATTTGAAATACCCTTAACTTATTTCACAGCCAATAATTCTTTGAAATAATGTGTATTTTTTAGAGAAATCATCTTATATAATTAGACAGAAAATCTCACCTTCCATAGTTTTCTAAACAGCATAATTTCACTCTTCTCACTGCTTAATTTGTTGTATTAAAGAACCTTTGAGTATTTAGCTTTATCAATGACATGTACTTTAAAAATGTTTTAGAGATCCTACCAGTCTTTGAAAACATCACTGTTCCTTGTTTCAGTTCCAGTTTTGTGTATATTTTCTGCCTTGCACCTGATTATTCCAACATCTCATGGATGGCCTAGGGTATCTAATATTGGTATTGATTGTTTTTGCTGATTGTCTCCCCTTGTATCTGATTTCTTCATTATTGTGTAAATTTAGATCATGAGCTCATGTTTAGCAAAACAGCTGACTTTGTAAGAGGCTTAGGTATGAACGCTCCTAAGCTTCATCAGAAAGTCCGCAAAGATTTTTTTGTGTCCCTCCAATGAGTTACCCGCGCGGACCCCTTTTTCTACAAGTGTTGGTCCAATACTCCCTCTAGAGGCTGGGACTCAGACAGGACTGCTTTGCTGCCACCGATCTTGGGTAGTGGCTTTTGGTGGCCTGTGGCCAGGGCAGGAGGCTCCCCACGTGTGTCCCACCACCCAAATGCCTGTGAACTTCGTTCACCTGGCAGGAAGCTACGATGCCCAGACCTATGGTTAGCTGTGCAGCGAGGTGTACTGTGCTCACGGGTTCCACACACACTTCAAGTAAGAGGGCGGCCTGAGTGGAAAGGTGAGAGTATGGGCAGCTGTGCAGACAAAGAAGGCGCCCTTTGTCCTGGGCCTAAATGCTTGTGACAACCGATAGGGCCTGCCGGGCTCTGAGGGCCCTGCACTTGGCCCCCTTCTCCCCTGCCCTTTGTTCAGTCACAGCAGAGATGGCCACACCCACTCCCTCAGTGAGGGCAGTGTTCCTACCTACCTCAGCCCCATCCCCTCTCCGCAGGTTTCCATGGACTACAGATGCTGCATTCTGAGGCCAGGGCGTCCCGAGAATGCCAAGGACAGACATGATGACCTTAAATGATTTCCTCTTGTGTCAGTTTTGGTAAACTTTAGGAGCTAGGAAATGGTTCAGTTTACACAAATGTTCAAATTTACTGGCATTTCAGATATTCTCTGCTGTAACATTGTCCTGATTCTTTCTGTATATTTTTTACTTATGTCTTTGTTTTCCTTAATCAAACTCTGTCTTTTAAAGCTTGTCAAAGAATATTCTTTGGACTTACTACATCACCTGAATTTTATACGTTTTCCTTTGTATAAAGTTCTGCTCATATCTTTATTTATCTTTTTTCTATGTTCTCAGGGTTTATTGTTATGATCTTCTGATGTCAAATAAAACACTTGGTTATTCATTTTAATAAATCTTTTTACTTATAAAAATTTGAACTTTTCAAGATTCCAGCTTACATGTAAGTTTCTAAGGGTCAGGTCCTCTACATTGTTGCTGGCCTAAGGCTTAGTTCACCATATAGCAATGTATATATTGACCTATTATCCCCTCTACTTTCTTTGATTTCCTACATCTCACCTTTCTTTGCAGAGAAGCCATTAGAAATACCCTTAACTTATTTCACAGCCAATAAGTCTTTCAAATAATGTATATTTTTCAGAGAAATCTTCTTATATAATTAGGCAGAAAATATAACCTGCCATAGTTTTCAAAACAGCATAATTTCACTCTTCTCAATGATGAATCTGTTGTATTACACAACCTTTGAGTATTTCGCTTTATCAATGGCATGTACTTTATAAATGTTTTAGAGATCCTACCAGTCTTTGAAAACATCCTTGTTCCTTGTTTCCGTCCCAGTTTTATGTATATATTCTGCCTTGCACTTGATTATTCCAACATCTGATGGATGGCCTAGGGAATCTAATTTTGGTATTGATTGTTTTTGCTGCTTTTCTCCACTTGTAGCTGATTTCTTCATTAGTGTGTAAATTTAGATCATGAGCTCATATTTAGCTAAACAGCTGACCTTGTAAGAGGCTTAGTTGTGAACGCTCGTAAGCTTCAGCAGAAAGTCGGCAAAGATTTATTTGTGTCCCTGCAATGCGTTACCCCGAGGACCCCGTTTTCTACAGGTGTTGGTCCAAAACTCCCTCTAGAGGCAGGGATTCAGACAGGACAGCTTTGCTGCCACCGATCTGGTGTAATGGCTCTTGGCGGCCTGTGGCCCGGGCAGGAGGCTCCCCGCATGTGTCCCACTACCCATGTGCCTGCGAACTTCGGTCACCTGGCAGGAAGCTACGATGCACAGACCTATGGTTAGCTGTGCAGTGAGGTGTACTGTGCGGACCGGTTCCACACACACTTCAAGTAAGAGGGCGGCCTGATTGGAAAGGTGAGAGTTTGGGCAGCGGTGCAGACAAAGAAGGCGCCCTTTGGCCTAGGTCTAAATGCTTGTGACACCCCACTGGCCCTGCCGGGCTCTGAGGGCCCTGCCCTTGGCCCCCTTCTCCCCTGCCCTTTGTTCAGTCACAGCAGAGATGGCCACACCCACTCCCTCAGTGGGGGCAGTGTTCCGACCACCCTCAGCCCCGCCCACTCTCCGCAGGTTACCATGGACTACAGATGCTGCATTCTGAAGCCAGGGCCTTCCGAGAATGCCAAGGGCAGATATGATGACCTTAAATGATTTCCTCTAGTGTCAGTTTTGGTAAACTTTAGAGCTAGGAAATGGTCCATTTTACAGAAATATACAAAGTTAATGGCATTTCATACATTCTCTGCTACAACATTCTCCTGATTTTATCTGTATATTCTTTACTTATGTCTTTGTTTTCCTTAATCAAAGTGTGTCTTTTAAATCTTGTCAAAGAATATTCTTTGGACTTACTACATCACCTGAATTTTATACGTTTTCCTTTGTATTAAGTTCTGCTCATATCTTTATTTATCTTTTTTCTTTGTTCTCAGGTTTATTGTTTTGATAATCTGATGTCAATTAAAACACTTGGTTATTCCTTTTAATAAATCATTTTACTTATAAATATTTGTATTTTTCAAGATTCCAGCTTACTTGTAAGTTTCTAAGGGTCAGGTCCTCTACATTGATGCTGGCCTAAGGCTTAGTTCACAATATTGCAAAGTATATATTGACCTATTTTCCCCTCGACTTTCTGTGATTTCCTACATATCACATTTCTTTGCAGACAAGCTATTTGAAATACCCTTAACTTATTTAACAGCCAATAAGTCTTTGAAATAATGTGTATTTTTTAGAGAAATCTTTTTATATATTTAGGCAGAAAATCTGACCTACAATAGTTTTCAAAACAGCATAAATTCACTCTTCTCCATGATGAATCTGTTGTATTACACAACCTTTGAGTATTTGGTTTATCAAAGACATGTACTTTAAAAATGTTTTAGAGATCCTACCAGTCTTTGAAAACATCCTTCTTCCTTGTCTCAGTTCCAGTTTTGTGTATATTTTCTGCCTTGCACCTGATTATTCCAACGTCTGATGGATGGCCTAGGGAATCTAATTCTGGTATTGATTGTTTTTGCTGACTGTCTCCCCCTGTAGCTGATTTCTTCATTATTGTGTAAATTTACATCATGAGCTCATGTTTAGCTAAACATCTGACCTTGTAAGAGGCTTTGGTTTGAACACTCGTAAGCTTCATCAGAAAGTCCGCAAAGATTTATTTGTGCCCCTCCAATGAGTTGCCCGCGAGGACCCCATTTTCTACAAGTGTTGGTCCAATACTCCCTCTAGAGGCACGGCCTCAGACAGGACTGCTTTGCGCCCCACGAGCTGTGGCAGTGGCAGTGTGCTGCCTGTGGCCCGGGCAGGAGCCTCTCCGCGTGTGTCCCAGGGACCCATCTGCCTGCGAACTTCAGTCACCTGGCAGGAAGCTACGATGCCCAGACCTATGGTTGGCTGTGCAGCGAGGTGTACTGCGCGGACAGGTTCCACACACACTTCAATTTAGAGGGCGACCTGAGTGGAAAGGTGAGAGTTTGGGCAGCTGTGCAGACAAAGAAGGCGTTCTTTCGCCTGTGCCTAAATGCTTGTGACACCCAACTGGGCCTGCCGGGCTCTGAGGGCCCTGCACTGGGACCCCTGCTCCCCTGCCCTTTGTTCAGTCACAGCAGAGATGGCCACACCCACTCCCTCAGTGATGGCATTGTTCCAACCTCCCTCAGCCCCGCCCCCTCTCCGCAGGTTACCATGGACTACAGATGCTGCATTCTGAGGCCAGGGCGTTCCGAGAATGCCAAGGGCAGACATGATGACCTTAAATGATTTCCTCTTGTGTCAGTTTTGGTAAACTTTAGGAGCTAGCAAATTGTCCACTTTACAGAAATGTTCAAATTTACTGGCATTTCATATATTCTCTGCTATAACATTGTCCTGATTCTTTCTGTATATTCTTTACTTATGTTTTGTTTTCCTAATCAAATTGTGTCTTTTAAATCTTGTCAAAGAATATTCTTTGGACTTACTACCTCACCTGAATTGTAAACGTTTTCTCTTGTATTAAGTTCTGCTCATATCTTTAATTATCTTTTTTCTATGTTCTCAGGGTTTATTGTTTTGATCTTCTGGTGTCAATTAGAACACTTGGTTGTTCATTTTAATAAATCTTTTTACTTATAAAGTTTTGAACTTTTTAATATTCCAGCTTACTTGTAAGTTTCTAAGGGTCATGTCCTCTACATTGTTGCTCGCCTAAGTCTTAGTTCACAATATAGCAAACTATATATTGACCTATTTACTCCTCGAATTTCTGTGATTTCCTACATCTCACCTTTCTTTGCAGACAAGCCATTTAAAATACCCTTAACATATTACACAGCCATTAACTCTTTGAAATAATGTGTATTTTTAGAGAAATCTTCTCATATTATTAGGCAGAAAATCTCATCTGCCATAGTTTTCAAAACTTCATAATTTCACTCTTCTCAATGATGAATCTGTTGTATTACACAGCCTTTGAGTATTTAGCTTTACCAATGACATGTATTTTAAAAATGTTTTAGAGATCCTACCAGTCTTTGAAAACATCCTTGTTCCTTGTTTCAGTTCCAGTTTTATGTATATTTTCTGCCTTGCACCTGATTATTCCAACGTCTGATGGATGGCCTAGGGAATCTAACTCTGGTATTGATTGTTTTTGCAGATTATGTCCCCTTGTAGCTGATTTCTTCATTATTGTGTAAATTTAGTTCATGAGCTCACGTTTAGCTAAACAGCTAACTGTGTAAGAGGCTTAGGTGTAAACGCTTGTAAGCTTCAGCAGAAAGTCAGCAAAGATTTATTTGTGTCCCTCCAATGAGATGCCCGTGAGGACCCCGTTTTCTACAAGTGTTGGTCCAATACTCCCTCTAAAGGCAGGGGACTCAGACAGGGCTGCTTTGAGGCCCCCAATCTGGGGCAGAGGCAGTGGGCGGCCTATGGCCCAGGCAGGAGCCTATTCGCGTGTGTCACAGGGACCCAACTGCCTGTGAACTTCGGTCACCTGGAAGGAAGCTACGATGCCCAGACCTATGGTTAGCTGTGCAGCGAGGTGTACTGCGCGGACTGGTTCCACACACACTTCAAGTAAGAGGGAGGCCCGAGTGGAAAGGTGAGAGTTTGGGCAGCTGTGCATACAAAGAAGGCTCCCTTTGGCCTGGGCCTAAATGCTTGTGACACCCCACTGGGCATGCCAGGCTCTGAGGGCCCAGGACTGGGACCACTGCTCCCCTGCCCTTTGTTCAGTCACAGCAGAGATGGCCACACCCACTACCTCAGTGAGGGCAGTGTTCCAAGCTCCCTCAGCCCCGCCCCCTCTCTGCAGGTTTCCATGAACTACAGATGCTGCATTCTGAGGCCATGGCATACCGAGAATGCAAAGGGCAGACATGATGACCTTAAATGATTTCCTCTTGTGTCAGTTTTGGTAAACTTTAGGAGCTAGGAAATGGTCCACTTTACAGAGATGTTTAAATTTACTTGCATTTCATATATTCTCTGCTATAACATTGTCCTGATTCTTTCTCTATATTCTTTACTTATGTTTATGTTTTCCTTTATCAAAGTGTGTCTTTTAAATCTTTTCAAAGAATATTCTTTGGACTTACTAAATCACCTGAATTTTATACGTTTTCTGTTGTATTAAGTTCTGCTCATATCTTTATTTATCTTTTTTCTATGTTCTCAGGGTTTATTGTTTTGATTTTCTGATATCAAGTAAAACACTTGTTTATTCATTTTAATTAATCTTTTACTTATAAAGATTTGAACTTTTAAAGATTCCAGCTTACTTGTACGTTTCTAAGGGTCCATTCCTCTACACTGTTGCCGGCCTAAGGCTTAGTTCACCATATAGCAATGTATATATTGACATATTATCCCCTCGGTTTTCTGTGATTCCCTACATCTCACCTTTCTTTGCAGACAAGCCATTTGAAATACCCTTAACTTATTTCACAGCCAATAATTCTTTGAAATAATGTGTATTTTTTAGAGAAATCATCTTATATAATTAGGCAGAAAATCTCACCTTCCATAGTTTTCTAAACAGCATAATTTCACTCTTCTCACTGCTTAATTTGTTGTATTAAAGAACCTTTGAGTATTTAGCTTTATCAATGACATGTACTTTAAAAATGTTTTAGAGATCCTACCAGTCTTTGAAAACATGCTTGTTCCTTGTTTCATTTCCAGGTTTATGTATATTTTCTGCCTAGCACCTGATTATTCCAACATCTGATGGATGGCCTAGGGAATCTAATTCTGGTATTGATTGTTTTTGCTGATTGTCTCCCCCTGTAGCTGATTTCTTCATTATTGTGTAAATTTACATCATGAGCTCATGTTTAGGTAACCATCTGACTTTGTAAGAGGCTTAGGTGTGAACGCTCGTAAGCTTCATCAGAAAGTCCGCAAAGATTTATTTGTGTCCCTCCAATGAGTTACCCAGATGACCCCATTTACTACAAGTGTTGGTACAATACTCCCTCTAGAGGCAGGGACTCAGACAGGACTGCTTTGCTGCCACCGATCTGGGGTAGTGGTTTTTGGCGGCCTGTGGCCGGGGCAGGAGGCTCCCCGCGTGTGTCCCATGACCCATGTGCCTGCGAACTTCGGTCACCTGGCAGGAAGCTACGATGCCCAGACCTATGGTTAGCTGGGCAGCGAGGTGTACTGTGCGGACCGGTTCCACACACACTTCAAGTTAGAAGGCGGCTTGAGTGGAAAGGTGAGAGTTTGGGCAGCTGTGCAGACAAAGAAGGCGCACTTTGGCCTAGGCCTAAATGCTAGTGACACCCAAATGGGCGTGCCGGGCTCTGTGGGCCCTGCCCTTGGCCCCTTCTCCCCTGCCTTTGTTCTGTCACCGAAGAGATGTCCACACCCTCTCCCTCAGTGAGGGCAGTGTTCCAACCTCCCTCAGCCCCGCTCCCTCTCCGCAGGTTACCAAGGAGAACAAATGCTGCATTCTGAGGCCAGGGCGTTCCGAGAATGCCAAGGGCAGACATGATGACCTTAAATGATTTCTTCTTGTGTCAGTTTTGGTAAACTGTAGGAGCTAGGTAATGGTCAACTTTACAGAAATGTTCAAATTTACTGGCATTTCATATATTCTCTGCTATAACTTTGCCCTGATTCTTTCTATATATTCTTTAATTATGTTTGTGTTTTCCTTAATCAAAGTGTGTCTTTTAAATCTTTTCAAAGAATATTCTTTGGACTTACTACCTCACCTGAATTTTATACGTTTTCTGTGGTATTAAGTTCTGCTCATATCTTTATTTATCTTTTTTCTATGTTCTCAGGGTTTATTGTTTTGATCTTCTGATGTCAATTAAAACACTTGGTTATTCATTTTCATCAAACTTTTTACTTATAAAGATTTGAACTTTTAAAGATTCCAGCTCACTTTTAAGTTTCTAAGGGTCCGGTCCTCTACATTGTGGCTGGCCTAAGGCTTAGTTCACCATATAGCAATGTATATATTGACATTTTCCCCTCGACTTTCTGTGATTCCCTACATCTCACCTTTCTTTGCAGACAAGCCATTTGAAATACACTTAACTTATTTCACAGCCAATAAGTCTTTGAAATAATGTCTATTTTTTAGAGAAATCTTCTTATATAATTAGGCAGAAAATCCCACCTGCCATAGTTTTCAAAACAACATAATTTCACTCTTCTCAATGCTTAATCTGTGGTATTAAACAACCTTTGAGTATTTAGGTTTATCAACGACATGTACTTTAAAAATATTTGAGAGATCCTACCAGCCTTTGAAAACCTCCTTGTTCCTTGTTTCAGTTCCAGTTTTATGTATATTTTCTGCCTTGCACCTGATTATTCCAATATCATATGGATGGCCTAGGGAATCTCATTCTGGTATTGATTGTTTTGCTGTTTGTCTCACTTAGCAGCTGATTTCTTCAATATTGTGTAAATTTGGATCATGAGCTCATGTTTAGCTAAACAGCTGACCTTGTAAGAGTCTTAGGTGTGAACGCTCGTAAGTTTCAGCAAAAAGTCGGCAAAGATTTATTTGTGTCCCTCCAATGAGTTGCCCACAAGGATCCCGTTTTCTAGAAGTGTTGGTCCAATACTCCCTCTAGGGGTAGGGGACTTAGACAGGGGGCTTTCGGCCCCCGATCTTGGGCAGGGTCAGTGGGCGGCCTGTGTCCCGGGCAGGAGCCTCTCTGCGTGTGAACCTGGGAATCATCTCTCCTGCGAACTTCGGTCACCTGGCAGGAAGCTACGATGCCCAGACCTATGGTTAGCTGTGCAGCGAGGTATACTGCGCGGACAGGTTCCACACACACTTCAACTAAGTGGGTGGCCTGAGTGGAAAAGTGAGAGTTTGGGCAGCTGTGCAGACAAAGAAGGTGCCCTATGGCCTGGGCCTGAAGGCTTGTGACACACCACTGGGCCTGCCGTGCTCTGAGGGCCCTGCCCTGCGACCCCTGCTCCCCTGCCCTTTGTTCAGTCACAGCAGAGATGGCCACACCGACTCCCTCAGTGAGGGCAGTGTTCCAGCATCCCTCAGCCCCGCCCACTCTCCGCAGGTTACCATGGACTACAGATGCTGCATTCTGAGGCCAGGGCATTCTGAGAATGCCACGGGCAGACATGATGACCTTAAATGATTTCCTCTTGTGTCAGTTTTGGTAAACTGTAGGAGCTAGGAAATGGTCAACTTTACAGAAATGATCAAATTTACTGGCATTTCATATATTCTCTGCTATAACTTTGCCCTGATTCTTTCTATATATTATTTAATTATGTTTGTGTTTTCCTTAATCAAAGTGTGTCTTTTAAATCTTTTCAAAGAATATTCTTTGGACTTACTACCTCACCTGAATTTTATACGTTTTCTGTGGTATTAAGTTCTGCTCATATCTTTATTTATCTTTTTTCTATGTTCTCAGGGTTTATTGTTTTGATCTTCTGATGTCAATTAAAACACTTGGTTATTCATTTTCATCAATCTTTTTACTTATAAAGATTTGAACTTTTAAAGATTCCAGCTCACTTTTAAGTTTCTAAGGGTCAGGTCCTCTACATTGTGGCTGGCCTAAGGCTTAGTTCACCATATAGCAATGTATATATTGACATTTTCCCCTCGACTTTCTGTGATACCCTACATCTCACCTTTCTTTGCAGACAAGCCATTTGAAATACACTTAACTTATTTCACAGCCAATAAGTCTTTGAAATAATGTCTATTTTTTAGAGAAATCTTCTTATATAATTAGGCAGAAAATCCCACCTGCCATAGTTTTCAAAACAACATAATTTCACTCTTCTCAATGCTTAATATGTGGTATTAAACAACCTTTGAGTATTTAGGTTTATCAACGACATGTACTTTAAATATGTTTGAGAGATCCTACCAGCCTTTGAAAACCTCCTTGTTCCTTGTTTCAGTTCCAGTTTTATGTATATTTTCTGCCTTGCACCTGATTATTCCAACATCAGATGGATGGCCTAGGGAATCTCATTCTGGTATTGATTGTTTTCCTGTTTGTCTCACTTTGCATCTGATTTCTTCAATATTGTGTAAATTTAGATCATGAGCTCATGTTTAGCTAAACAGCTGACCTTGTAAGAGGCTTAGGTGTGAACGATGGTAAGCTTCAGCAGAAAGTCGGCAAAGATTTATTTGTGTCCCTCCAATGAGTTGCCCGCAAGGACCCCGTTTTCTACAAGTGTTGGTCCAATACTCCTTCGAGAGGCAGTGGACTCAGACATGGCTGCTTTTCAGCCTTCGATCTGGGGCAGGGCCAGTGGGCGGCCAGTGGCCCGGGCAAGAGCCTCTCCGCATGTGTCCCAGGGACCCATTTGCCTGCGAACTTCGGTCACCTGGAAGGAAGCTACGATGCCATGACCTATGGTGAGCTGTGCAGCGAGGAGTACTGCGTGGACAGGTTCCAAACACACTTCAAATAAGAGGCGGCCTGAGTGGAAAGCTGAGAGTTTGGGCAGCTGTGCAGACAAAGAAGGCGCCCTTTGGCCTGTGCCTAAATGCTTGTGACACCCCACTGGGTCTGCCGGGCTCTGAGGGCCCTGCCCAGGGCCCCCTGCTCGCCTGCCCTTTGTTCAGTCACAGCAGAGATGGCCACACCCACTCCCTCAGTGAGGGCAGTCGTCCATGCTCCCTCAGCCACGCCCCCTCTCCGCAGGTTACCATGGACTACAGATGCTGCGTTCTGAGGCCAGGCCGTTCCGAGAATGCCAAGGGCAGACATGATGACCTTAAATGATTTCCTCTTGTGTCAGTTTTGGTAAACTTTAGGAGCTAGGAAATGGTCCGCTTTACAGAAATGTTCAAATTTACTGGCATTTCATATATTCTCTTCTATAACATTGTCCTGATTCTTTCTGTATATTCTTTACTTATGTTTTTGTTTTCCTTAATCAAAGTGTGTCTTTTAAATCTTTTCAAAGAATATTCTTTGGACTTACTAAATCACCTGAAATTTATACGTTTTCTGTTGTATTAAGTTCTGCTCATATCTTTATTTATCTTTTTTCTATGTTCTCAGGGTTTATTGTTTTGATTTTCTGATGTCAAGTAAAACACTTGGTTATTCATTTTAATAAATCTTTTTACTTATAAAGATTTGAACTTTTAAAGATTCCAGCTTACTTGTACATTTCTAAGGGTCCATTCCTCTACACTGTTGCCGGCCTAAGGCTTAGATCACCATTAGCAATGTATATATTGACATATTATCCCCTCGGTTTTCTGTGATTCCCTACATCTCACCTTTCTTTGCAGACAAGCCATTTGAAATACCCGTAAGTTATTTCACAGCCAATAATTCTTTGAAATAATGTGTATTTTTTAGAGAAATCATCCTATATAATTAGGCAGAAAATCTCACCTTTCATAGTTTTCTAAACAGCATAATTTCACTCTTCTCACTGCTTAATTTGTTGTATTAAACAACCTTTGAGTATTTAGCTTTATCAATGACATGTACTTTAAAAATGTTTTAGAGATCCTACCAGTCTTTGAAAACATGCTTGTTCCTTGTTTCATTTCCAGGTTTATGTATATTTTCTGCCTAGCACCTGATTATTCCAACATCTCAAGCATGGCCTAGGGAATCTAATTCTGGTAATGATTGTTTTTGCTGATTGTCTCCCTTTGTAGCTGATTTCTTCATTATTGTGTAAATTTAGATCATGAGCTCATGTTTAGCTAAACAGCTGACCTTGTAAGAGGCTTAGGTGTGAACGCTCGTAAGTTTCAGCAAAAAGTCGGCAAAGATTTATTTGTGTCCCTCCAATGAGTTGCCCGCAAGGACCCCGTTTTCTAGAAGTGTTGCTCCAATACTCCCTCTAGGGGTAGGGGACTTAGACAGGGCTGCTTTCGGCCCCCGATCTTGGGCAGGGGCAGTGGGCGGCCTGTGGCCCGGGCAGGAGCCTCTCTGCGTGTGAACCTGGGAATCATCTCTCCTGCGAACTTCGGTCACCTGGCAGGAAGCTACGATGCCCAGACCTATGGTTAGCTGTGCAGCGAGGTATACTGCGCGGACAGGTTCCACACACACTTCAACTAAGTGGGTGGCCTGAGTGTAAAAGTGAGAGTTTGGGCAGCTGTGCAGACAAAGAAGGTGCCCTATGGCCTGGGCCTAAAGGTTTGTGACACACCACTGGGCCTGCCCAGCTCTGAGGGCCCTGCCCTGGGCCCCCTGCTCCACTGCCCTTTGTTCAGTCACAGCAGAGATGGCCACACCGACTCCCTCAGTGAGGGCAGTGTTCCAGCCTCCCTCAGCCCCGCCCACTCTCCGCAGGTTACCATGGACTACAGATGCTGCATTCTGAGGCCAGGGCGTTCCGAGAATGCCAAGGGCAGACATGATGATCTTAAATGATTCCCTCTTGTGTCAGTTTTGGTAAACTGTAGGAGCTAGGAAATGGTCAACTTTACAGAAATGTTCAAATTTACTGGCATTTCATATATTCTCTGCTATAACATTGTCCTGATTCTTTCTCTATATTCTTTATTTATGTTTATGTGTTCCTTTATCAAAGTGTGTCTTTTAAATCTTTTCAAAGAATATTCTTTGGTCTTACTACCTCACCTGAATTTCATACGTTTTCTGTGGTATTAAGTTCTGCTCATATCTTTATTTATCTTTTTTCTATGTTCTCAGGGTTTATTGTTTTGATCTTCTGATGTCAATTAAAACACTTGGTTATTCATTTTCATCAATCTTTTTACTTATAAAGATTTGAACTTTTAAAGATTCCAGCTCACTTTTAAGTTTCTAAGGGTCAGGTCCTCTACATTGTGGCTGGCCTAAGGCTTAGTTCACCATATAGCAATGTATATATTGACATTTTCCCCTCGACTTTCTGTGATTCCCTACATCTCACCTTTCTTTGGAGACAAGCCTTTTGAAATACACTTAACTTATTTCACAGCCAATAAGTCTTTGAAATAATGTCTATTTTTTAGAGAAATCTTCTTATATAATTAGGCAGAAAATCTCACCTGCCATAGTTTTGAAAACAGCATAATTTCACTCTTCTCAATGCTTAATCTGTGGTATTAAACAACCTTTGAGTATTTAGGTTTATCAACGACATGTACTTTAAAAATGTTTTAGAGTTCCTACCAGCCTTTGAAAACCTCCTTGTTCCTTGTTTCAGTTCCAGTTTTATGTATATTTTCTGCCTTGCACCTGATTATTCCAACATCAGATGGATGGCCTAGGGAATCTCATTCTGGTATTGATTGTTTTTGCTGATGGTCTCCCTTTGTAGCAGATTTCTTCAATATTGGGTAAATTTAGATCATGAGCTCATGTTTAGCTAAACAGCTGACATTGTAAGAGGCTTAGGTGTGAACGCTGGTAAGCTTCAGCAGAAAGTCGGCAAAGATTTATTTGTGTCCCTCCTGTGAGTTGCCCGCAAGGACCCCGTTTTCTACAAGTGTTGGTCCAATACTCCTTCGAGAGGCAGTGGACTCAGACATGGCTGCTTTTCAGCCTTCGATCTGGGGCAGGGCCAGTGGGCGGCCTGTGGCCCGGGCAAGAGCCTCTCCGCATGTGTCCCAGGGACCCATTTGCCTGCGAACTTCGGTCACCTGGCAGGAAGCTACGATGCCCTGACCTATGGTGAGCTGTGCAGCGAGGAGTACTGTGCGGACAGCATCCAAACACACTTCAAATAAGAGGGCGGCCTGAGTGGAAAGGTGAGAGTTTGGGCAGCTGTGCAGACAAAGAAGGCGCCCTTTGGCCTGGGCCTAAATGCTTGTGACACCCCACTGGGTCTGCCGGGCTCTGAGGGCCCTGCCCTGGGCCCCCTGCTCCCCTGCCCTTTGTTCAGTCACAGCAGAGATGGCCACACCCACTCCCTCAGTGAGGGCAGTGTTCCAGCCTCCCTCAGCCCTGCCCACTCTCCGCAGGTTACCATGGACTACAGATGCTGCATTCTGAGGCCAGGGCGTTCTGAGAATGCCAAGGGCAGACATGATGACCTTAAATGATTTCCTCTTGTGTCAGTTTTGGTAAACTGTAGGAGCTAGGAAATGGTCAACTTTACAGAAATGTTCAAATTTACTGGCATTTCATATATTCTCTGCTATAACTTTGCCCTGATTCTTTCTATATATTCTTTAATTATGTTTGTGTTTTCCTTAATCAAAGTGTGTCTTTTAAATCTTTTCAAAGAATATTCTTTGGACTTACTACCTCACTTGAATTTTATACGTTTTCTGTGGTATTAAGTTCTGCTCATATCTTTATTTATCTTTTTTCTATGTTCTCAGGGTTTATTGTTTTGATCTTCTGATGTCAATTAAAACACTTGGTTATTCATTTTCATTAATATTTTTACTTATAAATATTTGAACTTTTAAAGATTCCAGCTCACTTTTAAGTTTCTAAGGGTCAGGTCCTCTACATTGTGGCTGGCATAAGGCTTAGTTCACCATATAGCAATGTATATAATGACATTTTCCCCTCGACTTTCTGTGATTCCCTATATCTCACCTTTCTTTGAAGACAAGCCATTTGAAATACACTTAACTTATTTCACAGCCAATAAGTCTTTGAAATAATGTCTATTTTTTAGAGAAATCTTCTTATATAATTAGGCAGAAAATCCCACCTGCCATAGTTTTCAAAACAACATAATTTCACTCTTCTCAATGCTTAATCTGTGGTATTAAACAACCTTTGAGTATTTAGGTTTATCAACGACATGTACTTTAAAAATGTTTGAGAGATCCTACCAGCCTTTGAAAACCTCCTTGTTCCTTGTTTCAGTTCCAGTTTTATGTATATTTTCTGCCTTGCACCTGATTATTCCAACATCAGATGGATGGCCTAGGGAATCTCATTCTGGTATTGATTGTTTTGCTGTTTGTCTCACTTTGTAGCTGATTTCTTCAATATTTTGTAAATTTAGATCATGAGCTCATGTTTAGCTAAACAGCTGACCTTGTAAGAGGCTTAGGTGTGAACGCTGGTAAGCTTCAGCAGAAAGTCGGCAAAGATTTATTTGTGTCCCTCCAATGAGTTGCCCGCAAGGACCCCGTTTTCTCCAAGTGTTGGTCCAATACTCCTTCGAGAGGCAGTGGACTCAGACATGGCTGCATTTCAGCCTTCGATCTGGGGCAGTGCCAGTGGGCGGCCACTGGCCCGGGCAGGAGCCTCTCCGCATGTGTCCCAGGGACCCATTTGCCTGCGAACTTCGGTCACCTGGCAGGAAGCTACGATGCCCTGACCTATGGTGAGCTGTGCAGCGAGCTGTACTGCGCGGACAGGTTCCAAACACACTTCAAATAAGAGGGCGGCCTGAGTGGAAAGGTGAGAGTTTGGGCAGCTGTGCAGACAAAGAAGGCGCCCTTTCGCCTGGGCCTAAATGCTTGTGACACCCCACTGGGTCTGCCGGGCTCTGAGGGCCCTGCCCTGGGCCCCCTGCTCCCCTGCCCTTTGTTCTGTCACAGCAGAGATGGCCACACCCAGTCCCTCAGTGAGGGCAGTCTTCCAAACTCCCTCAGCCACGCCCCTTCTCCGCAGGTTACCATGGACTACAGATGCTGCATTCTGAGGCCAGGGCGTTCCGAGAATGCCAAGGGCAGACATGATGACCTGAAATGATTTCCTCTTGTGTCAGTTTTGGTAAACTTTAGGAGCTAGGAAATGGTCCGCTTTACAGAAATGTTCAAATTTACTGGCATTTCATATATTCTCTGCTATAACATTGTCCTGATTCTTTCTGTATATTCTTTACATATGTTTTTGTTTTCCTTAATCAAAGTGTGTCTTTTAAATCTTTTCAAAGAATATTCTTTGCACTTACTAAATCACCTGAATTTTATACGTTTTCTGTTGTATTAAGTTCTGCTCATATCTTTATTTATCTTTTTTCTATGTTCTCATGGTTTATTGTTTTGATTTTCTGATGTCAAGTAAAACACTTGGTTATTCATTTTAATAAATCTTTTTACTTATAAAGATTTGAACTTTTAAAGATTCCAGCTTACTTGTACAATTCTAAGGGTCCATTCCTCTACACTGTTGCCGGCCTAAGGCTTAGATCACCATTAGCAATGTATATATTGACATATTATCCCCTCGGCTTTCTGTGATTCCCTACATCTCACCTTTCTTTGCAGACAAGCCATTTGAAATACCCTTAACTTATTTCACAGCCAATAATTCTTTGAAATAATGTGTATTTTTTAGAGAAATCATCTTATATAATTAGGCAGAAAATCTCACCTTCCATATTTTTCTAAACAACATAATTTCACTCTTCTCACTGCTTAATTTGTTGTATTAAACAACCTTTCAGTATTTAGCTTTATCAATGACATGTACTTTAAAAATGTTTTAGAGATCCTACCTTTCTTTGAAAACCTCCTTGTTCCTTGTTTCATTTCCAGGTTTATGTATATTTTCTGCCTAGCACCTGATTATTCCAACATCTGATGGGTGGCCTAAGGAATCTAATTCTGGTATTGATTGTTTTTGCTGATTGTCTCCCTTTGTAGCTGATTTCTTCAATATTGTGTAAATTTAGATCATGAGCTCATGTTTAGCTAAACAGCTGACCTTGTAAGAGGCTTAGGTGTGAACGCTCGTAAGTTTCAGCAAAAAGTCGGCAAAGATTTATTTGTGTCCCTCCAATGAGTTGCCCACAAGGACCCCGTTTTCTAGAAGTGTTGGTCCAATACTCCCTCTAGGGGTAGGGGACTTAGACAGGGCTGCTTTCGGCCCCCGATCCTGGGCAGGGGCAGTGGGCGGCCTGTGGCCCGGGCAGGAGCCTCTCTGCGTGTGAACCTGGGAATCATCTCTCCTGCAAACTTCGGTCACCTGGCAGGAAGCTATGATGCCCAGACCTATGGTTAGCTGTGCAGCGAGGTATACTGCGCGGACAGGTTCCACACACACTTCAACTAAGTGGGTGGCCTGAGTGGAAAAGTGAGAGTTTGGGCAGCTGTGCAGACAAAGAAGGTGCCCTATGGCCTGGGCCTAAAGGCTTGTGACACACCACTGGGCCTGCCGTGCTCTGAGGGCCCTGCCCTGGGCCCCCTGCTCCCCTGCCCTTTGTTCAGTCACAGCAGAGATGGCCACACCGACTCCCTCAGTAAGGGCAGTGTTCCAGCCTCCCTCAGCCCCGCCCACTCTCCGCAGGTTACCATGGACTACAGATGCTGCATTCTGAGGCCAAGGTGTTCTGAGAATGCCAAGGGCAGACATGATGACCTTAAATGATTTCCTCTTGTGTCAGTTTTGGTAAACTGTAGGAGCTAGGAAATGGTCAACTTTACAGAAATGTTCAAATTTACTGGCATTTCATATATTCTCTGCTATAACTTTGCCCTGATTCTTTCTATATATTATTTAATTATGTTTGTGTTTTCCTTAATCAAAGTGTGTCTTTTAAATCTTTTCAAAGAATATTCTTTGGACTTACTACCTCACCTGAATTTTATACGTTTTCTGTGGTATTAAGTTCTGCTCATATCTTTATTTATCTTTTTTCTATGTTCTCAGGGTTTATTGTTTTGATCTTCTGATGTCAATTAAAACACTTGTTTATTCATTTTCATCAATCTTTTTACTTATAAAGATTTGAACTTTTAAAGATTCCAGCTCACTTTTAAGTTTCTAAGGGTCAGGTCCTCTACATTGTGCTGGCCTAAGGCTTAGTTCACCATATATCAATGTATATATTGACATTTTCCCTTCGACTTTCTGTGATTCCCTACATCTCACCTTTCTTTGCAGACAAGCCTTTTGAAATACACTTAACTTATTTCACAGCCAATAAGTCTTTGAAATAATGTCTATTTTTTAGAGAAATCTTCTTATATAATAAGGCAGAAAATCCCACCTGCCATAGTTTTCAAAACAACATAATTTCACTCTTCTCAATGCTTAATCTGTGGTATTAAACAACCTTTGAGTATTTAGGTTTATCAACGACATGTACTTTAAAAATGTTTGAGAGATCTTACCAGCCTTTGAAAACCTCCTTGTTCCTTGTTTCAGTTCCAGTTTTATGTATATTTTCTGCCTTGCACCTGATTATACCAACATCAGATGGATGGCCTAGGGAATCTCATTCTGGTATTGATTGTTTTGCTGTTTGTCTCACTTTGCAGCTGATTTCTTCAATATTGTGTAAATTTAGATCATGAGCTCATGTTTAGCTAAACAGCTGACCTTGTAAGAGGCTTAGGTGTGAACGCTGGTAAGCTTCAGCAGAAAGTCGGCAAAGATTTATTTGTGTCCCTCCAATGAGTTGCCCGCAAGGACCCCGTTTTCTACAAGTGTTGGTCCAATACTCCTTCGAGAGGCAGTGGACTCAGACATGGCTGCTTTTCAGCCTTCGATCTGGGGCAGGGCCAGTGGGCGGCCTGTGGCCCGGGCAAGAGCCTCTCCGCATGTGTCCCATGGACCCATTTGCCTGCGAACTTCGGTCACCTGGCAGGAAGCTACGATGCCCTGACCTATGGTGAGCTGTGCAGCGAGGAGTACTGCGCGGACAGGTTCCAAACACACTTCAAATAAGAGGGCGGCCTGAGTGGAAAAGTGAGAGTTTGGGCAGCTGTGCAGAAAAAGAAGGCGCCCTTTGGCCTGGGCCTAAATGCTTGTGACACCCCACTGGGTCTGCCGGGCTCTCAGGGCCCTGCCCTGGGCCCCCTGCCTCCCTGCCATTTGTTCAGTCACAGCAGAGATGGCCACACACACTCCCTCAGTGAGGGCAGTCTTCCAAGCTCCCTCAGCTACGCCCCCTCTCCGCAGGTTACCATGGACTACAGATGCTGCATTCTGAGGCCAGTGCGTTCCGAGAATGCCAAGGGCAGATATGATGACCTTAAATGATTTCCTCTTGTGTCAGTTTTGGTAAACTTTAGGAGCTAGGAAATGGTCAGCTTTACAAAAATGTTCAAATTTACTGGCATTTCATATATTCTCTGCTATAACATTGTCCTGATTCTTTCTGTATATTCTTTACTTATGTTTTTGTTTTCCTTAATCAAAGTGTGTCTTTTAAATCTTTTCAAAGAATATTCTTTGCACTTACTAAATCACCTGAATTTTATACGTTTTCTGTTGTATTAAGTTCTGCTCATAACTTTATTTATCTTTATTCTAAGTTCTCAGGGTTTATTGTTTTGATTTTCTGATGTCAAGTAAAACACTTGGTTATTCATTTTAATAAATCTTTTTACTTATAAAGATTTGAACTTTTAAAGATTCCAGCTTACTTGTACGTTTCTAAGGGTCCATTCCTCTACACTGTTGCCGGACTAAGGTTTATTTCACCATATAGCAATGTATATATTGACATATTATCCCCTCGGCTTTCTGTGATTCCCTACATCTCACCTTTCTTTGCAGACAAGCCATTTGAAATACCCTTAACTTATTTCACAGCCAATAATTCTTTGAAATAATGTGTATTTTTTAGAGAAATCATCTTATATAATTAGGCAGAAAATCTCACCTTCCATAGTTTTCTAAACAGCATAATTTCACTCTTCTCACTGCTTAATTTGTTGTATTAAACAACCTTTGAGTATTTAGCTTTATCAATGACATGTACTTTAAAAATGTTTTAGAGATCCTAACAGTCTTTGAAAACATGCTTGTTCCTTGTTTCATTTCCAGGTTTATGTATATTTTCTGCCTAGCACCTGATTATTCCAACATCTCAAGGATGGCCTAGGGAATCTAATTCTGGTATTGATTGTTTTTGCTGATTGTCTCCCTTTGTAGCTGATTTCTTCATTATTGTGTAAATTTAGATCATGAGCTCATGTTTAGCTAAACAGCTGACCTTGTAAGAGGCTTAGGTGTGAACGGTCGTAAGTTTCAGCAAAAAGTTGGCAAAGATTTATTTGTGTCCCTCCAATGAGTTGCCCACAAGGACCCCGTTTTATAGAAGTGTTGGTCCAATAATCCCTCTAGGGGTAGGGGACTTAGACAGGGCTGCTTTCGGCCCCCGATCTTGGGCAGGGGCAGTGGGCGGCCTGTGGCCCGGGCAGGAGTCTCTCTGCGTGTGAACCTGGGAATCATCTCTCCTGCGAACTTCGGTCACCTGGCAGGAAGCTACGATGCCCAGACCTATGGTTAGCTGTGCAGTGAGTTATACCGCGCAGACAGGTTCCACACACACTTCAACTAAGTGGGTGGCCTGAGTGGAAAAGTGAGAGTTTGGGCAGCTGTGCAGACAAAGAAGGTGCCCTATGGCCTGGGCCTAAAGGCTTGTGACCCACCACTGTGCCTGCCGGGCTCTGAGGGCCCTGCCCTGGTCCCCCTGCTCCCCTGCCCTTTGTTCAGTCACAGCAGAGATGGCCACACCGACCCCCTCAGTGAAGGCAGTGTTGCAGCCTCCCTCAGCCCCGCCCACTCTCCGCAGGTTACAATGGACTACAGATGCTGCTTTCTGAGGCCAGGGCGTTCCGAGAATGCCAAGGGCAAACATGATGACCTTAAATGATTACCTCTTGTGTCAGTTTTGGTAAACTGTAGGAGCTAGGAAATGGTCAACTTTACGGAAATGTTCAAATTTACTGGCATTTCATATATTCTCTGCTATAACATTGTCCGGATTCTTTCTATATATTCTTTAATTATGTTTGTGTTTTCCTTAATCAAAGTGTGTCTTTTAAATCTTTTCAAAGAATATTCTTTGGACTTACTACCTCACTTGAATTTTATACGTTTTCTGTGGTATTAAGTTCTGCTCATATCTTTATTTATCTTTTTTCTATGTTCTCAGGGTTTATTGTTTTGATCTTCTGATGTCAATTAAAACACTTGGTTATTCATTTTCATTAATATTTTTACTTATAAATATTTGAACTTTTAAAGATTCCAGCTCACTTTTAAGTTTCTAAGGGTCAGGTCCTCTACATTGTGGCTGGCATAAGGCTTAGTTCACCATATAGCAATATATATAATGACATTTTCCCCTCGACTTTCTGTGATTCCCTATATCTCACCTTTCTTTGAAGACAAGCCATTTGAAATACACTTAACTTATTTCACAGCCAATAAGTCTTTGAAATAATGTCTATTTTTTAGAGAAATCTTCTTATATAATTAGGCAGAAAATCCCACCTGCCATAGTTTTCAAAACAACATAATTTCACTCTTCTCAATGCTTAATCTGTGGTATTAAACAACCTTTGAGTATTTAGGTTTATCAACGACATGTACTTTAAAAATGTTTGAGAGATCCTACCAGCCTTTGAAAACCTCCTTGTTCCTTGTTTCAGTTCCAGTTTTATGTATATTTTCTGCCTTGCACCTGATTATTCCAACATCAGATGGATGGCCTAGGGAATCTCATTCTGGTATTGATTGTTTTGCTGTTTGTCTCACTTTGTAGCTGATTTCTTCAATATTTTGTAAATTTAGATCATGAGCTCATGTTTAGCTAAACAGCTGACCTTGTAAGAGGCTTAGGTGTGAACGCTGGTAAGCTTCAGCAGAAAGTCGGCAAAGATTTATTTGTGTCCCTCCAATGAGTTGCCCGCAAGGACCCCGTTTTCTCCAAGTGTTGGTCCAATACTCCTTCGAGAGGCAGTGGACTCAGACATGGCTGCATTTCAGCCTTCGATCTGGGGCAGTGCCAGTGGGCGGCCACTGGCCCGGGCAGGAGCCTCTCCGCATGTGTCCCAGGGACCCATTTGCCTGCGAACTTCGGTCACCTGGCAGGAAGCTACGATGCCCTGACCTATGGTGAGCTGTGCAGCAAGCTGTACTGCGCGGACAGGTTCCAAACACACTTCAAATAAGAGGGCGGCCTGAGTGGAAAGGTGAGAGTTTGGGCAGCTGTGCAGACAAAGAAGGCGCCCTTTCGCCTGGGCCTAAATGCTTGTGACACCCCACTGGGTCTGCCGGGCTCTGAGGGCCCTGCCCTGGGGCCCCTGCTCCCCTGCCCTTTGTTCAGTCACAGCAGAGATGGCCACACCCAGTCCCTCAGTGAGGGCAGTCTTCCAAACTCCCTCAGCCACGCCCCTTCTCCGCAGGTTACCATGGACTACAGATGCTGCATTCTGAGGCCAGGGCGTTCCGAGAATGCCAAGGGCAGACATGATGACCTGAAATGATTTCCTCTTGTGTCAGTTTTGGTAAACTTTAGGAGCTAGGAAATGGTCCGCTTTACAGAAATGTTCAAATTTACTGGCATTTCATATATTCTCTGCTATAACATTGTCCTGATTCTTTCTGTATATTCTTTACATATGTTTTTGTTTTCCTTAATCAAAGTGTGTCTTTTACATCTTTTCAAAGAATATTCTTTGCACTTACTAAATCACCTGAATTTTATACGTTTTCTGTTGTATTAAGTTCTGCTCATATCTTTATTTATCTTTTTTCTATGTTCTCATGGTTTATTGTTTTGATTTTCTGATGTCAAGTAAAACACTTGGTTATTCATTTTAATAAATCTTTTTACTTATAAAGATTTGAACTTTTAAAGATTCCAGCTTACTTGTACAATTCTAAGGGTCCATTCCTCTACACTGTTGCCGGCCTAAGGCTTAGATCACCATTAGCAATGTATATATTGACATATTATCCCCTCGGCTTTCTGTGATTCCCTACATCTCACCTTTCTTTGCAGACAAGCCATTTGAAATACCCTTAACTTATTTCACAGCCAATAATTCTTTGAAATAATGTGTATTTTTTAGAGAAATCATCTTATATAATTAGGCAGAAAATCTCACCTTCCATATTTTTCTAAACAACATAATTTCACTCTTCTCACTGCTTAATTTGTTGTATTAAACAACCTTTCAGTATTTAGCTTTATCAATGACATGTACTTTAAAAATGTTTTAGAGATCCTACCAGTCTTTGAAAACCTCCTAGTTCCTTGTTTCATTTCCAGGTTTATGTATATTTTCTGCCTAGCACCTGATTATTCCAACATCTGATGGGTGGCCTAAGGAATCTAATTCTGGTATTGATTGTTTTTGCTGATTGTCTCCCTTTGTAGCTGATTTCTTCAATATTGTGTAAATTTAGATCATGAGCTCATGTTTAGCTAAACAGCTGACCTTGTAAGAGGCTTAGGTGTGAACGCTCGTAATTTTCAGCAAAAAGTCGGCAAAGATTTATTTGTGTCCCTCCAATGAGTTGCCCACAAGGACCCCGTTTTCTAGAAGTGTTGGTCCAATACTCCCTCTAGGGGTAGGGGACTTAGACAGGGCTGCTTTCGGCCCCCGATCCTGGGCAGGGGCAGTGGGCGGCCTGTGGCCCGGGCAGGAGCCTCTCTGCGTGTGAACCTGGGAATCATCTCTCCTGCAAACTTCGGTCACCTGGCAGGAAGCTATGATGCCCAGACCTATGGTTAGCTGTGCAGCGAGGTATACTGCGCGGACAGGTTCCACACACACTTCAACTAAGTTGGTGGCCTGAGTGGAAAAGTGAGAGTTTGGGCAGCTGTGCAGACAAAGAAGGTGCCCTATGGCCTGGGCCTAAAGGCTTGTGACACACCACTGGGCCTGCCGTGCTCTGAGGGCCCTGCCCTGGGCCCCCTGCTCCCCTGCACTTTGTTCAGTCACAGCAGAGATGGCCACACCGACTCCCTCAGTAAGGGCAGTGTTCCAGCCTCCCTCAGCCCCGCCCACTCTCCGCAGGTTACCATGGACTACAGATGCTGCATTCTGAGGCCAAGGAGTTCTGAGAATGCCAAGGGCAGACATGATGACCTTAAATGATTTCCTCTTGTGTCAGTTTTGGTAAACTGTAGGAGCTAGGAAATGGTCAACTTTACAGAAATGTTCAAATTTACTGGCATTTCATATATTCTCTGCTATAACTTTGCCCTGATTCTTTCTATATATTATTTAATTATGTTTGTGTTTTCCTTAATCAACGTGTGTCTTTTAAATCTTTTCAAAGAATATTCTTTGGACTTACTACCTCACCTGAATTTTATACGTTTTCTGTGGTATTAAGTTCTGCTCATATCTTTATTTATCTTTTTTCTATGTTCTCAGGGTTTATTGTTTTGATCTTCTGATGTCAATTAAAACACTTGTTTATTCATTTTCATCAATCTTTTTCCTTATAAAGATTTGAACTTTTAAAGATTCCAGCTCACTTTTAAGTTTCTAAGGGTCAGGTCCTCTACATTGTGCTGGCCTAAGGCTTAGTTCACCATATATCAATGTATATATTGACATTTTCCCTTCGACTTTCTGTGATTCCCTACATCTCACCTTTCTTTGCAGACAAGCCTTTTGAAATACAGTTAACTTATTTCACAGCCAATAAGTCTTTGAAATAATGTCTATTTTTTAGAGAAATCTTCTTATATAATAAGGCAGAAAATCCCACCTGCCATAGTTTTCAAAACAACATAATTTCACTCTTCTCAATGCTTAATCTGTGGTATTAAACAACCTTTGAGTATTTAGGTTTATCAACGACATGTACTTTAAAAATGTTTGAGAGATCTTACCAGCCTTTGAAAACCTCCTTGTTCCTTGTTTCAGTTCCAGTTTTATGTATATTTTCTGCCTTGCACCTGATTATACCAACATCAGATGGATGGCCTAGGGAATCTCATTCTGGTATTGATTGTTTTGCTGTTTGTCTCACTTTGCAGCTGATTTCTTCAATATTGTGTAAATTTAGATCATGAGCTCATGTTTAGCTAAACAGCTGACCTTGTAAGAGGCTTAGGTGTGAACGCTGGTAAGCTTCAGCAGAAAGTCGGCAAAGATTTATTTGTGTCCCTCCAATGAGTTGCCCGCAAGGACCCCGTTTTCTACAAGTGTTGGTCCAATACTCCTTCGAGAGGCAGTGGACTCAGACATGGCTGCTTTTCAGCCTTCGATCTGGGGCAGGGCCAGTGGGCGGCCTGTGGCCCGGGCAAGAGCCTCTCCGCATGTGTCCCAGGGACCCATTTGCCTGCGAACTTCGGTCACCTGGCAGGAAGCTACGATGCCCTGACCTATGGTGAGCTGTGCAGCGAGGAGTACTGCGCGGACAGGTTCCAAACACACTTCAAATAAGAGGGCGGCCTGAGTGGAAAAGTGAGAGTTTGGGCAGCTGTGCAGAAAAAGAAGGCGCCCTTTGGCCTGGGCCTAAATGCTTGTGACACCCCACTGGGTCTGCCGGGCTCTCAGGGCCCTGCCCTGGGCCCCCTGCCTCCCTGCCATTTGTTCAGTCACAGCAGAGATGGCCACACACACTCCCTCAGTGAGGGCAGTCTTCCAAGCTCCCTCAGCTACGCCCCCTCTCCGCAGGTTACCATGGACTACAGATGCTGCATTCTGAGGCCAGTGCGTTCCGAGAATGCCAAGGGCAGATATGATGACCTTAAATGATTTCCTCTTGTGTCAGTTTTGGTAAACTTTAGGAGCTAGGAAATGGTCAGCTTTACAAAAATGTTCAAATTTACTGGCATTTCATATATTCTCTGCTATAACATTGTCCTGATTCTTTCTGTATATTCTTTACTTATGTTTTTGTTTTCCTTAATCAAAGTGTGTCTTTTAAATCTTTTCAAAGAATATTCTTTGCACTTACTAAATCACCTGAATTTTATACGTTTTCTGTTGTATTAAGTTCTGCTCATAACTTTATTTATCTTTATTCTAAGTTCTCAGGGTTTATTGTTTTGATTTTCTGATGTCAAGTAAAACACTTGGTTATTCATTTTAATAAATCTTTTTACTTATAAAGATTTGAACTTTTAAAGATTCCAGCTTACTTGTACGTTTCTAAGGGTCCTTTCCTCTACACTGTTGCCGGACTAAGGTTTATTTCACCATATAGCAATGTATATATTGACATATTATCCCCTCGGCTTTCTGTGATTCCCTACATCTCACCTTTCTTTGCAGACAAGCCATTTGAAATACCCTTAACTTATTTCACAGCCAATAATTCTTTGAAATAATGTGTATTTTTTTAGAGAAATCATCTTATATAATTAGGCAGAAAATCTCACCTTCCATAGTTTTCTAAACAGCATAATTTCACTCTTCTCACTGCTTAATTTGTTGTATTAAACAACCTTTGAGTATTTAGCTTTATCAATGACATGTACTTTAAAAATGTTTTAGAGATCCTAACAGTCTTTGAAAACATGCTTGTTCCTTGTTTCATTTCCAGGTTTATGTATATTTTCTGCCTAGCACCTGATTATTCCAACATCTCAAGGATGGCCTAGGGAATCTAATTCTGGTATTGATTGTTTTTGCTGATTGTCTCCCTTTGTAGCTGATTTCTTCATTATTGTGTAAATTTAGATCATGAGCTCATGTTTAGCTAAACAGCTGACCTTGTAAGAGGCTTAGGTGTGAACGGTCGTAAGTTTCAGCAAAAAGTTGGCAAAGATTTATTTGTGTCCCTCCAATGAGTTGCCCACAAGGACCCCGTTTTATAGAAGTGTTGGTCCAATAATCCCTCTAGGGGTAGGGGACTTACACAGGGCTGCTTTCGGCCCCCGATCTTGGGCAGGGGCAGTGGGCGGCCTGTGGCCCGGGCAGGAGTCTCTCTGCGTGTGAACCTGGGAATCATCTCTCCTGCGAACTTCGGTCACCTGGCAGGAAGCTACGATGCCCAGACCTATGGTTAGCTGTGCAGTGAGTTATACCGCGCAGACAGGTTCCACACACACTTCAACTAAGTGGGTGGCCTGAGTGGAAAAGTGAGAGTTTGGGCAGCTGTGCAGACAAAGAAGGTGCCCTATGGCCTGGGCCTAAAGGCTTGTGACCCACCACTGGGCCTGCCGGGCTCTGAGGGCCCTGCCCTGGGCCCCCTGCTCCCCTGCCCTTTGTTCAGTCACAGCAGAGATGGCCACACCGACCCCCTCAGTGAAGGCAGTGTTGCAGCCTCCCTCAGCCCCGCCCACTCTCCGCAGGTTACCATGGACTACAGATGCTGCTTTCTGAGGCCAGGGCGTTCCGAGAATGCCAAGGGCAAACATGATGACCTTAAATGATTACCTCTTGTGTCAGTTTTGGTAAACTGTAGGAGCTAGGAAATGGTCAACTTTACGGAAATGTTCAAATTTACTGGCATTTCATATATTCTCTGCTATAACTTTGTCCTGATTCTTTCTATATATTCTTTACTTATGTTTTTGTTTTCCTTAATCAAAGTGTTTCTTTTAAATCTTTTCAAAGAATATTCTTTGGACTTACTAAATCACCCTAATTTTATACATTTTCTGTTGTATTAAGTTCTGCTCATATCTTTATTTATCTTTTTTCTATGTTCTCAGGGTTTATTGTTTTGATTTTCTGATGTCAAGTAAAACACTTGGTTATTCATTTTAATAAATCTTTGTACTTATAAAGATTTGAACTTTTAAAGATTCCAGCTTACTTGTACGTTTCTAAGAGTCCATTCCTCTACACTGTTGCCGGAGTAAGGATTATTTCAACATATAGCAATGTATATATTGACATATTATCCCCTCGGCTTTCTGTGATTCCCTACATCTCACCTTTCTTTGCAGACAAGCCATTTGAAATACCCTTAACTTATTTCACAGCCAATAATTCTTTGAAATAATGTGTATTTTTTAGAGAAATCATCTTATATACTTAGGCAGAAAATCTCACCTTCCATAGTTTTCTAAACAGCATAATTTCACTCTTCTCACTGCTTAATTTGTTGTATTAAACAACCTTTGAGTATTTAGCTTTATCAATGACATGTACTTTAAAAATGTTTTAGAGATCCTAACAGTCTTTGAAAACATGCTTGTTCCTTGTTTCATTTCCAGGTTTATGTATATTTTCTGCCTAGCACCTGATTATTCCAACATCTCAAGGATGGCCTAGGGAATCTAATTCTGGTATTGATTGTTTTTGCTGATTGTCTCCCTTTGTAGCTGATTTCTTCATTATTGTGTAAATTTAGATCATGAGCTCATGTTTAGCTAAACAGCTGACCTTGTAAGAGGCTTAGGTGTGAATGGTCGAAAGTTTCAGCAAAAAGTCGGCAAAGATTTATTTGTGTCCCTCCAATGAGTTGCCCACAAGGACCCCGTTTTCTAGAAGTGTTGGTCCAATACTAACTCTAGGGTTAGGGGACTTAGACAGGGCTGCTTTCGGCCCCCAATCTTGGGCAGGGGCAGTGGGCGGCCTGTGGCCCGGGCAGGAGCCTCTCTGCGTGTGAACCTGGGAATCATCTCTCCTGCGAACTTCGGTCACCTGGCAGGAAGCTACGATGCCCAGACCTATGGTTAGCTTTGCAGTGAGGTATACCGCGCAGACAGGTTCCACATACACTTCAACTAAGTGGGTGGCCTGAGTGGAAAAGTGAGAGTTTGGGCAGCTGTGCAGACAAAGAAGGTGCCCTATGGCCTGGGCCTAACGGCTTGTGACCCACCACTGGGCCTGCCGGGCTCTGAGGGCCCTGCCCTGGGCCCCCTGCTCCCCTGCCCTTTGTTCAGTCACAGCAGAGATGGCCACACCCACTCCCTCAGTGAGGGCAGTGTTCAAGCCTCCCTCAGCCCCGCCCACTCTCCGCAGGTTACCATGGACTACCGATGCTGCTTTCTGAGGCCAGGGCGTTCTGAGAATGCCAAGGGCAGACATGATGACCTTAAATGATTACCTCTTGTGTCAGTTTTGGTAAACTGTAGGAGCTAGGAAATGGTCAACTTAACGGAAATGTTCAAATTTACTGGCATTTCATATATTCTCTGCTATAACTTTGTCCTGATTCTTTCTATATATTCTTTACTTATGTTTTTGTTTTCCTTAATCAAAGTGGTTCTTTTCAATCTTTTCAAAGAATATTCTTTGGACTTACTAAATCACCTGAATTTTATACGTTTTCTGTTGTATTAAGTTCTGCTCATATCTTTATTTATCTTTTTTCTATGTTCTCAGGGTTTATTGTTTTGATTTTCTGATGTCAAGTAAAACACTTGGTTATTCATTTTAATAAATCTTTTTACTTATAAAGATTTGAACTTTTAAAGATTCCAGCTTACTTGTACGTTTCTAAGGGTCCATTCCTCTACACTGTTGCCGGCCTCAGGCTTAGATCACCATTAGAAATGTATATATTGGCATATTATCCCCTCGGCTTTCTGTGATTCCCTACATCTTACCTTTCTTTGCAGACAAGCCATTTGAAATACCCTTAACTTGTTTCACAGCCAATAATTCTTTGAAATAATGTGTATTTTTTAGAGAAATCATCTTATATAATTAGGCAGAAAATCTCACCTTCCATAGTTTTCTAAACAGCATAATTTCACTCTTCTCACTGCTTAATTTGTTGTATTAAACAACCTTTGAGTATTTAGCTTTATCAATGAGATGTACTTTAAAAATGTTTTAGTGATCCTACGAGTCTTTGAAAACCTCCTTGTTCCTTGTTTCATTTCCAGGTTTATGTATATTGTCTGCCTAGCACCTGATTATTCCAACAACTGATGGGTGGCCTAGGGAATCTAATTCTGGTATTGATTGTTTTTGCTGATTGTCTCCCTTTGTAGCTGATTTCTTCATTATTGTGTAAATTTAGATCATGAGCTCATGTTTAGCTAAACAGCTGACATTGTAAGAGGCTTAGGTGTGAACGCTCGTAAGTTTCAGCAAAAAAGTCGGCAAAGATTTATTTGTGTCCCTCCAATGAGTTGCCCACAAGGACCCCGTTTTCTAGAAGTGTTGGTCCAATACTCCCTCTAGGGGAAGGGGACTTAGACAGGGCTGCTTTCGGCCCCCGATCGTGGGCAGGGGCAGTGGGCGGCCTGTGGCCCGGGCAGGAGCCTCTCTGCGTGTGAACCTGGGAATCATCTCTCCTGCGAACTTCGGTCACCTGGCAGGAAGCTACGATGCCCAGACCTATGGTTAGCTGTGCAGCGAGGTATACTGCGCGGGCAGGTTCCACACACACTTCAACTAAGTGGGTGCCCTGAGTGGAAAAGTGAGAGTTTGGGCAGCTGTGCAGACAAAGAAGGTGCCCTATGGCCTGGGCCTAAAGGCTTGTGACACACCACTGGGCCTGCCGTGCTCTGAGGGCCCTGCCCTGGGCCCCCTGCTCCCCTGCCATTTGTTCAGTCACAGCAGAGATGGCCAAACCGACTCCCTCAGATGGCAGTGTTCTAGACTCCCACAGCCCCGCCCACTCTCCGCTGGTTACCATGGACTACAGATGCTGCATTCTGAGGCCACGGCTTTCCGAGAATGCCAATGGCAGACATGATGACCTTAAATGATTTCCTCTTGTGTCAGTTTTGGTAAACTGTAGGAGCTAGGAAATGGTCAACTTTACAGAAATGTTCAAATTTACTGGCATTTCATATATTCTCTGCTATAACATTGTCCTGATTCTTTCTATATATTCTTTAATTATGTTTGTGTTTTCCTTAATCAAATTGGGTCTTTTAAATCTTTTCAAAGAATATTCTTTGGACTTACTACCTCACCTGAATTTTATACGTTTTCTGTGGTATTAAGTTCTGCTCATATCTTTATTTATCTTTTTTCTATGTTCTCAGGGTTTATTGTATTGATCTTCTGATGTCAATTAAAACACTTGGTTATTCATTTTCATCAATCTTTTTACTTATAAAGATTTGAACTTTTAAAGATTCCAGCTCACTTTTAAGTTTCTAAGGGTCAGGTCCTCTACATTGTGGCTGGCCTAAGGCTTAGTTCACCATATAGCAATGTATATATTGACATTTTCCCCTCGACTTTCTGTGATTCCCTACATCTCACCTTTCTTTGCAGACAAGCCTTTTGAAATACACTTAACTTATTTCACAGCCAATAAGTCTTTGAAATAATGTCTATTTTTTAGAGAAATCTTCTTATATAATTAGGCAGAAATCTCACCTGCCATAGTTTTCAAAACAGCATAATTTCACTCTTCTCAATGCTTAATCTGTGGTATTAAACAACCTTTGAGTATTTAGGTTTATCAACGACATGTACTTTAAAAATGTTTTAGAGTTCCTACCAGCCTTTGAAAACCTCCTTGTTCCTTGTTTCAGTTCCAGTTTTATGTATATTTTCTGCCTTGCACCTGATTATTCCAACATCAGATGGATGGCCTAGGGAATCTCATTCTGGTATTGATTGTTTTTGCTGATGGTCTCACTTTGTAGCTGATTTCTTCAATATTGGGTAAATTTAGATCATGAGCTCATGTTTAGCTAAACAGCTGACCTTGTAAGAGGCTTAGGTGTGAACGCTGGTAAGCTTCAGCAGAAAGTCGGCAAAGATTTATTTGTGTCCCTCCAATGAGTTGCCCGCAAGGACCCCGTTTTCTACAAGTGTTGGTCCAATACTCCTTCGAGAGGCAGTGGACTCAGACATGGCTGCTTTTCAGCCTTCGATCTGGGGCAGGGCCAGTGGGCGGCCTGTGGCCCGGGAAAGAGCCTCTCCGCATGTGTCCCAGGGACCCATTTGCCTGCGAACTTCGGTCACCTGGCAGGAAGCTACGATGCCCTGACCTATGGTGAGCTGTGCAGCGAGGAGTACTGTGCGGACAGCATCCAAACACACTTCAAATAAGAGGGCGGCCTGAGTGGAAAGGTGAGAGTTTGGGCAGCTGTGCAGACAAAGAAGGCGCCCTTTGGCCTGGGCCTAAATGCTTGTGACACCCCACTGGGTCTGCCGGGCTCTGAGGGCCCTGCCCTGGGCCCCCTGCTCCCCTGCCCTTTGTTCAGTCACAGCAGAGATGGCCACACCCACTCCCTCAGTGAGGGCAGTGTTCCAGACTCCCTCAGCCCCGCCCACTCTCCGCAGGTTACCATGGACTACAGATGCTGCATTCTGAGGCCAGGGCGTTCTGAGAATGCCAAGGGCAGACATGATGACCTTAAATGATTTCCTCTTGTGTCAGTTTTGGTAAACTGTAGGAGCTAGGAAATGGTCAACTTTACAGAAATGTTCAAATTTACTGGCATTTCATATATTCTCTGCTATAACTTTGCCCTGATTCTTTCTATATATTCTTTAATTATGTTTGTGTTTTCCTTAATCAAAGTGTGTCTTTTAAATCTTTTCAAAGAATATTCTTTGGACTTACTACATCACTTGAATTTTATACGTTTTCTGTGGTATTAAGTTCTGCTCATATCTTTATTTATCTTTTTTCTATGTTCTCAGGGTTTATTGTTTTGATCTTCTGATGTCAATTAAAACACTTGGTTATTCATTTTCATTAATCTTTTTACTTATAAATATTTGAACTTTTAAAGATTCCAGCTCACTTTTAAGTTTCTAAGGGTCAGGTCCTCTACATTGTGGCTGGCATAAGGCTTAGTTCACCATATAGCAATGTATATAATGAGATTTTCCCCTCGACTTTCTGTGATTCCCTACATCTCACCTTTCTTTGCAGACAAGCCATTTGAAATACACTTAACTTATTTCACAGCCAATAAGTCTTTGAAATAATGTCTATTTTTTAGAGAAATCTTCTTATATAATTAGGCAGAAAATCCCACCTGCCATAGTTTTCAAAACAACATAATTTCACTCTTCTCAATGCTTAATCTGTGGTATTAAACAACCTTTGAGTATTTAGGTTTATCAACGACATGTACTTTAAAAATGTTTGAGAGATCCTACCAGCCTTTGAAAACCTCCTTGTTCCTTGTTTCAGTTCCAGTTTTATGTATATTTTCTGCTTTGCACCTGATTATTCCAACATCAAATGGATGGCCTAGGGAATCTCATTCTGCTATTGATTGTTTTTATGTTTGTCTCACTTTGCAGCTGATTTCTTCAATATTGTGTAAATTTAGATCATGAGCTCATGTTTAGCTAAACAGCTGACCTTGTAAGAGGCTTAGGTGTGAACGCTGGTAAGCTTCAGCAGAAAGTCGGCAAAGATTTATTTGTGTCCCTCCAATGAGTTGCCCGCATGGACCCCGTTTTCTACAAGTGTTGGTCCAATACTCCTTCGAGAGGCAGTGGACTCAGACATGGCTGCATTTCAGACTTCGATCTGGGTCAGGGCCAGTGGGCGGCCTGTGGCCGGGCAGGAGCCTCTCCGCATGTGTCCCAGGGACCCATTTGCCTGCGAACTTCGGTCACCTGGCAGGAAGCTACGATGCCCTGACCTATGGTGAGCTGTGCAGCGAGCTGTACTGCGCGGACAGGTTCCAAACACACTTCAAATAAGAGGGCGGCCTGAGTGGAAAGGTGAGAGTTTGGGCAGCTGTGCAGACAAAGAAGGCGCCCTTTGGCCTGGGCCTAAATGCTTGTGACACCCCACTGGGTCTGCCGGGCTCTGAGGGCCCTGCCCTGGGCCCCCTGCTCCCCTGCCCTTTGTTCAGTCACAGCAGAGATGGCCACACCCACTCCCTTAGTGAGGGCAGTCTTCCAAACTCCCTCAGCCACGCCCCTTCTCCGCAGGTTACCATGGACTACAGATGCTGCATTCTGAGGCCAGGGCGTTCCGAGAATGCCAAGGGCAGACATGATGACCTTAAATGATTTCCTCTTGTGTCAGTTTTGGTAAACTTTAGGAGCTAGGAAATGGTCCGCTTTACAGAAATGTTCAAATTTACTGGCATTTCATATATTCTCTGCTATAACATTGTCCTGATTCTTTCTGTATATTCTTTACATATGTTTTTGTTTTCCTTAATCAAAGTGTGTCTTTTAAATCTTTTCAAAGAATATTCTTTGCACTTACTAAATCACCTGAATTTTATACGTTTTCTGTTGTATTAAGTTCTGCTCATATCTTTATTTATCTTTTTTCTATGTTCTCATGGTTTATTGTTTTGATTTTCTGATGTCAAGTAAAACACTTGGTTATTCATTTTAATAAATCTTTTTACTTATAAAGATTTGAACTTTTAAAGATTCCAGCTTACTTGTACAATTCTAAGGGTCCATTCCTCTACACTGTTGCCGGCCTAAGGCTTAGATCACCATTAGCAATGTATATATTGACATATTATCCCCTCGGCTTTCTGTGATTCCCTACATCTCACCTTTCTTTGCAGACAAGCCATTTGAAATACCCTTAACTTATTTCACAGCCAATAATTCTTTGAAATAATGTGTATTTTTTAGAGAAATCATCTTATATAATTAGGCAGAAAATCTCACCTTCCATATTTTTCTAAACAACATAATTTCACTCTTCTCACTGCTTAATTTGTTGTATTAAACAACCTTTGAGTATTTAGCTTTATCAATGACATGTACTTTAAAAGTGTTTTAGAGATCCTACCAGTCTTTGAAAACCTCCTTGTTCCTTGTTTCATTTCCAGGTTTATGTATATTTTCTGCCTAGCACCTGATTATTCCAACATCTGATGGGTGGCCTAAGGAATGTAATTCTGGTATTGATTGTTTTTGCTGATTGTCTCCCTTTGTAGCTGATTTCTTCAATATTGTGTAAATTTAGATCATGAGCTCATGTTTAGCTAAACAGCTGACCTTGTAAGAGGCTTAGGTGTGAACGCTCGTAAGTTTCAGCAAAAAGTCGGCAAAGATTTATTTGTGTCCCTCCAATGTGTTGCCCACAAGGACCCCGTTTTCTAGAAGTGTTGGTCCAATACTCCCTCTAGGGGTAGGGGACTTAGACAGGGCTGCTTTCGGCCCCCGATCCTGGGCAGTGGCAGTGGGCGGCCTGTGGCCCTGGCAGGAGCCTCTCTGCGTGTGAACCTGGGAATCATCTCTCCTGCAAACTTCGGTCACCTGGCAGGAAGCTATGATGCCCAGACCTATGGTTAGCTGTGCAGCGAGGTATACTGCGCGGACAGGTTCCACACACACTTCAACTAAGTGTGTGGCCTGAGTGGAAAAGTGAGAGTTTGGGCAGCTGTGCAGACAAAGAAGGTGCCCTATGGCCTGGGCCTAAAGGCTTGTGACAAACCACTGGTCCTGCCGTGCTCTGAGGGCCCTGCCCTGGGCCCCCTGCTCCCCTGCCCTTTGTTCAGTCACAGCAGAGATGGCCACACCGACTCCCTCAGTAAGGGCAGTGTTCCAGCCTCCCTCAGCCCCGCCCACTCTCCGCAGGTTACCATGGACTACAGATGCTGCATTCTGAGGCCAAGGTGTTCTGAGAATGCCAAGGGCAGACATGATGACCTTAAATGATTTCCTCTTGTGTCAGTTTTGGTAAACTGTAGGAGCTAGGAAATGGTCAACTTTACAGAAATGTTCAAATTTACTGGCATTTCATATATTCTCTGCTATAACTTTGCCCTGATTCTTTCTATATATTATTTAATTATGTTTGTGTTTTCCTTAATCAAAGTGTGTCTTTTAAATCTTTTCAAAGAATATTCTTTGGACTTACTACCTCACCTGAATTTTATACGTTTTCTGTGGTATTAAGTTCTGCTCATATCTTTATTTATCTTTTTTCTATGTTCTCAGGGTTTATTGTTTTGATCTTCTGATGTCAATTAAAACACTTGTTTATTCATTTTCATCAATCTTTTTACTTATAAAGATTTGAACTTTTAAAGATTCCAGCTCACTTTTAAGTTTCTAAGGGTCAGGTCCTCTACATTGTGGCTGGCCTAAGGCTTAGTTCACCATATAGCAATGTATATATTGTCATTTTCCCTTCGACTTTCTGTGATTCCCTACATCTCACCTTTCTTTGCAGACAAGCCTTTTGAAATACACTTAACTTATTTCACAGCCAATAAGTCTTTGAAATAATGTCTATTTTTTAGAGAAATCTTCTTATATAATTAGGCAGAAAATCTCACCTGCCATAGTTTTCAAAACAGCATAATTTCAGTCTTCTCAATGCTTAATCTGTGGTATTAAACAACCTTTGAGTATTTAGGTTTATCAACGACATGTACTTTAAAAATGTTTTAGACATCTTACCCGCCTTTGAAAACCTCCTTGTTCCTTGTTTCAGTTCCAGTTTTATGTATATTTTCTGCCTTGCACCTGATTATTCCAACATCAGATGGATGGCCTAGGGAATCTCATTCTGGTATGGATTGTTTTTGCTGTTTGTCTCCCTTTGTAGCTGATTTCTTCCATATTGTGTAAATTTAGATGATGAGCTCATGTTTAGCTAAACAGCTGACCTTGTAAGAGGCTTAGGTGTGAACGCTGGTAAGCTTCAGCAGAAAGTCGGCAAAGATTTATTTGTGTCCCTCCAATGAGTTGCCCGCAAGGACCCCGTTTTCTACAAGTGTTGGTCCAATACTCCTTCGAGAGGCAGTGGACTCAGACATGGCTGCTTTTCAGCCTTCGATCTGGGGCAGGGCCAGTGGGCGGCCTGTGGCCCGTGCAGGAGCCTCTCCGCATTTGTCCCAGGGACCCATTTGCCTGCGTACTTCGGTCACCAGGCAGGAAGCTACGATGCCCTGACCTATGGTTAGCTGTGCAGCGAGGTGTACTGCGTGGACAAATTCAAAACACACTTCAAATAAGAGGGCGGCCTGAGTGGAAAGTTAAGAGATTGGGCAGCTCTGCAGACAAAGAAGGCGCCCTTTGGCCTGTTCCTAAATGCTTGTGACACCCCACTGGGTCTACCGGGCTCTGAGGGCCCTCCCCTGGTCCCCCTGCTCCCCTGCCCTTTGTTCAGTCACAGCAGAGATGGCCACACCCACTCCCTATGTGAGGGAAGTCTTCCAAGCTCCCTCTGCCACGCCCCCTCTCCGCAGGTTACATGGACTACAGATGCTGCATTCTGAGGCCAGGGCGTACCGAGAATGCCAAGGGCAGACATGATGACCTTAAATGATTTCCTCTTGTGTCAGTTTTGGTAAAGTTTAGGAGCTAGGAAATGGTCCGCTTTACAGAAATGTTCAAATTTACTGGCATTTCATATATTCTCTGCTATAACATTGTCCTGATTCTTTCTGTATATTCTTTACATATGTTTTTGTTTTCCTTAATCAAAGTGTGTCTTTTAAATCTTTTCAAAGAATATTCTTTGGACTTACTACCTCACCTGAATTTTATACGTTTTCTGTTGTATTATGTTCTCCTCATATCTTTATTTATCTTTTTTCTATGTTCTCAGGGGTTATTGTTTTGATTTTCTGATGTGAAGTAAAACACTTGGTTATTCATTTTAGTAAATCTTTTTACTTATAAAGATTTGAACTTTTAATGATTCCAGCTTACTTGTACGTTTCTAAGGGTCCATTCCTCTACACTGTTGCCGGCCTAAGGCTTAGTTCACCATTAGCAATGTATATATTGACATATTATCCCCTCGGCTTTCTGTGAATCCCTACATCTCACCTTTCTTTGCAGACAAGCCATTTGAAATACCCTTAACTTATTTCACAGCCAATAGTCTTTGAAATAATGTGTGTTTTTTAGAGAAATCATCTTATATAATTAGGCAGAAAATCTCACCTTCCATAGTTTTCTAAACAGCATAATTTCATTCTTCTCACTGCTTAATTTGTTGTATTAAACAACCGTTTAGTATTTAGCTTTTTCAATGACATGTACTCTAAAAATGTTTTAGAGACCCTACCAGTCTTTGAAAACATACTTGTTCCTTGTTTCATTTCCAGGTTTATGTATATTATCTGCCTTGCACCTGATTATTCCAACATCTGACGGGTGGCCTAGGGAATCTAATTCTGGTATTGATTGTTTTTGCTGATTGTCTCCCTTTGTAGCTGATTTCTTCATTATTGTGTAAATTTAGATAATGAGCTCATGTTTAGCTAAACAGCTGACCTTGTAAGAGGCTTAGGTGTGAACGCTCGTAAGTTTCAGCAAAAAGTCGGCAAAGATTTATGTGTGTCCCTCCAATGAGTTGCCCGCAAGGACCCCGTTTTCTAGAAGTGTTGCTCCAATACTCCCTCTAGGGGTAGGGGACTTAGACAGGGCTGCTTTCGGCCCCCGATCTTGGGCAGGGGCAGTGGGCGGCCTGTGGCCCGGGCAGGAGCCTCTCTGCGTGTGAACCTGAGAATCATCTCTCCTGCGAACTTCGGTCACCTGGCAGGAAGCTACGATGCCCAGACCTATGGTTAGCTGTGCAGCGAGGTATACTGCGCGGACAGGTTCCACACTCACTTCAACTAAGTGGGTGGCCTGAGTGGAAAAGTGAGAGTTTGGGCAGCTGTGCAGACAAAGAAGGCGCCTTTGGCATGGGCCTAAATGCTTGTGACACTCCACTGGGCCTGACGGGCTCTGAGGGCCCAGCCTTGGGCCCCCTGCTCCCCTGCCCTTTGTTCAGTCACAGCAGAGATGGCCACACCCACTCCCTCAGTGAGGGCAGTATTCCAGCCTCCATCAGCCCCGCCCACTCTCCGCAGGTTACCATGGACTACAGATGCTGCATTCTGAGGCCAGGGCGTTCCGAGAATGCCAAGGGCAGACATGATGACCTTAAATGATTTCCTCTTGTGTCAGTTTTGGTAAACTGTAGGAGCTAGGAAATGGTCAACTTTACAGAAACGTTCAAATTTGCTGGCATTTCATATATTCTCTGCTATAACATTGTCCTGATTCTTTCTATATATTCTTTAATTATGTTTGTGTTTTCCTTAATCAAAGTGTGTCTTTTAAATCTTTTCAAAGAATATTCTTTGGACTTACTACCTCACCTGAATTTTATACGTTTTCTGTGGTATTAAGTTCTGCTCATATCTTTATTTATCTTTTTTCTATGTTCTCAGGGTTTATTGTTTTGATCTTCTGATGTCAATTAAAACACTTGGTTATTCATTTTCATCAATCTTTTTACTTATAAAGATTTGAACTTTTAAAGATTCCAGCTCACTTTTAAATTTCTAAGGGTCAGGTCCTCTACATTGTGGCTGGACTAAGGCTTAGTTCACCATATAGCAATGTATATATTGACATTTTCCCATCGACTTTCTGTGATTCCCTACATCTCACCTTTCTTTGCAGACAAGCCATTTGAAATACACTTAACTTATTTCACAGCCAATAAGTCTTTGAAATAATGTCTATTTTTTAGAGAAATCTTCTTATATAATTAGGCAGAAAATCTCACCTGCCATAGTTTTCAAAACAGCATAATTTCACTCTTCTCAATGCTAAATCTGTGGTATTAAACAACCTTTGAGTATTTAGGTTTATCAACGACATGTACTTTAAAAATGTTTGAGAGTACCTACCAGTCTTTGAAAACCTCCTTGTTCCTTGTTTCAGTTCCAGTTTTGTGTATACTTTCTGCCTTGCACCTGATTATTCCAACATTTGATGGTTTGCCTAGGGAATCTAATTCTGGTATTGATTGTTTTTGCTGCTTGTCTCCCCTGGTAGCTGATTTCTTCATTATTGTGTAAATTTAGATCATGAGCTCATGTTTAGCTAAACAGCTGACTTTGTAAGAGGCTTAGGTGTGAACGCTCGTAAGCTTCAGCAGAAAGTCCGCAAAGATTTTTTTGTGTCCCTCCAATGAGTTACCCGCGCGGACCCCTTTTTCTACAAGTGTTGGTCCACTACTCCCTCTAGAGGCTGGGACTCAGACAGGACTGCTTTGCTGCCCCCGATCTGGGATAGTTGCTTTGGGCGGCCTGTGGCCTGGGCAGGAGGCTCCCCACGTGTGTCCCACGACCCATCTGCCTGCGAAATTCGGTCACCTGGCAGGAAGCTATGATGCCCAGACCTATGGTTAGCTTTGCATCGAGGTGTACTGCGCAGACCGGTTCCACACACCCTTCAAGTAACAGGGCGGCCTGAGTGGAAAGGTGAGAGTTTGGGCAGCTGTGCAGACAAAGAAGGCGCACTTTGGCCTGGGACTAAATGCTTGTGACACACGACTGGGCCTGCCTGGCTCTGAGGGCCCTGACGTGGGCCCCCTTCTCCCTGCCCTTTGTTCAGTCACAGCAGAGATGGCCCCACCCACTACCTCAGTGAAGGCAGTGTTCCAACCTCCCTCAGCCCCGCCCCCTCTCCGCAGTTTACCATGGACTACAGATGCTGCATTCTGAGGCCAGGTCGTTCCGAGAATGCCAAGGGCAGACATGATGACCTTAAATGATTTCCTCTTGTGTCAGTTTTGGTAAAGTTTAGGAGCTAGGAAATGGTCCACTTTACACAAATGTTCAAATTTACTGGCATTTCAGTTATTCTCTGCTATAACATTCTCCTGATTCTTTCTGTATATTCTTTACTTATGTTTTGGTTTTCCTTAATCAAAGTGTGTCTTTTAATCTTGTCAAAGAATATTCTTTGGACTTACTACATCACCTGAATTTTATACGTTTTCTATTGTATTAAGTTCTGCTCATATCTTTATTTATATCTTTTCTATGTTCTCAGGTTTATTGTTTTGATCTTCTGATGTCAATTAAAACACTTGGTTATTCATTTTAATAAATCTATTTACTTATAAAGATTTGAACTTTTCAAGATTCCAGCTTACTTGTAAGTTTCTAAGGGTCAGGTCCTCTACATTGTGGCTGGCCTAAGTCTTAGTTCACCATATAGCAATGTATATATTGACCTATTTTCCCCTCGACGTTCTGTGGTTCCCTACATCTCACCTTTCTTTGCACACAAGCCATTTGAAATACCCTTAACTTATTTCACAGCCAATAAGTCTTTGAAATAATGTGTATTTTTTAGAGAAATCTTCTTATATAATTAGGCAGAAAATCTGAGCTGCCATAGTTTTCCAAACAGCATAATTTCACTCTTCTCAATGATGAATCTGTTGTATTACACAACCATTGAGTATTTAGCTTTATCAATGACATGTACTTTAAAAATGTTTTAGAGATCCTACCAGTCTTTGAAAACATCCTTGTTCCTTGTTTCATTTCCAGTTTTTTGTGTACTTTCTGCCTTTCACCTGATTATTCCAACATCTGATGGTTGGCCTAGGGAATCTAACTCTGGTATTGATTGTTTTTGCTGCTTGTCTCTCCTTGTAGCTGATTTCTTCATTATTGTGTAAATTTAGATCATGAGCTCATGTTTAGCTAAACAGCTGACCTTGTAAGAGGCTTAGGTGTGAACGCTCGTAAGCTTCAGCAGAAAGTCCGCAAAGATTTTTTTGTGTCCCTCCAATGAGTTACCCGCGCGGACCCCTTTTTCTACAAGTGTTGGTCCACTACTCCCTCTAGAGGCTGGGAATCAGACAGGACTGCTTAGCTGCCCCCGATCTGGGATAGTGGCTTTGGGCGGCCAGTGGCCTGGGCAGGAGGCTCCCCACGTGTGTCCCACGACCCATCAGCCTGCGAACTTCGGTCACCTGGCAGGAAGCTATGATGCCCAGACCTATGGTTAGCTTTGCATCGAGGTGTACTGCGCGGACTGGTTCCACACACACTTCAAGTAAGAGGGCGGCCTGAGTGGAAAGGTGAGAGTTTGGGCAGCTGTTTTGAAAAAGAATGCGCCCTGTGTGCTGGGCCTAAATGCTTGTGACACCCCACTGGGCCTGCCGGGCTATGAGGGCCCTGCCCTTGTCCCCCTGCTCCCCTGCCATTTGTTCAGTCACAGCAGAGATGGCCACACCCACTCCCTCTGTGAGGGCAGTGTTCCAAACTCCCTCAGCCCCGCCCCCTCTCCGCAGGGTACCATGGACTACAGATGCTGCATTCTGAGTCCAGGGCATTCCGAGAAGGCCAAGGGCTGACATGATGACCTTAAATGATTTCCTCTTGTGTCAGTTTTGGTAAATTTTAGGAGGTAGGAACTGGTCCACTTTACACAAACGTTCAAATTTACTGGCATTTCATATACTCTCTGCTATAACATTCTCCTGATTCTTTCTGTATATTCTTTACTTATGTTTTGGTTTTCCTTAATCAAAGTGTGTCTTTTAATCTTGTCATAGAATATTCTTTGGACTTACTACATCCCCTGAAGTTTATACGTTTTCTATTGTATTAAGTTCTGCTCATATCTTTATTTATATTTTTTCTATGTTCTCACGTTTATTGTTTTGATATTCTGATGTCAAGTAAAACACTTGGTTATTCATTTTAATAAATCTTTTTACTTATAAAGATTTGAACTTTTCAAGATTCCAGCTTACTTGTAAGTTTCTAAGTGTCAGGTCCTCTACATTGTGGCTGGCCTAAGTCTTAGTTCACCATATAGCAATGTATATATTGACCTATTTCCCCTCGACTTTCTGTGATTCCCTACATCTCACCTTTCTTTGCACACAAGCCATTTGAAATAACCTTAACTTATTTCACAGCCAATAAGTCTTTGAAATAATGTGTATTTTTTAGAGAAATCTTCTTATATAATTAGGCAGAAAATCTGACCTGCCATAGTTTTCAAAACAGCATAATTTCACTCTTCTCAATGATGAATCTGTTGTATTACACAACCATTGAGTATTTAGCTTTATCATTGACATGTACTTTAAAAATGTTTTAGAGATCCTACCAGTCTTTGAAAACATCCTTGTTCCTTGTTTCATTTCCAGTTTTGTGTATACTTTCTGCCTTGCACCTGATTATTCCAACATCTGATGGTTGGCCTAGGGAATCTAATTCTGGTATTGATTGTTTTTGCTTCTTGTCTCCCCTTGTAGCTGATTTCTTCATTATTGTGTAAATTTAGATCATGAGCTCATGTTTAGCTAAACAGCTGACCTTGTAAGAGGCTTAGTTGTGAACGCTCGTAAGCTTCAGCGGAAAGTCCGCAAAGATTTTTTTGTGTCCCTCCAATGAGTTACCCGCGTGGACCCCTTTTTTACAAGTGTTGGTCCACTACTCCCTCTAGAGGCTGGGACTCAGACAGGACTGCTTTGCTGCCCCCGATCTGGGATAGTGGCTTTGGGCGGCCTGTGGCCTGGGCAGGAGGCTCCCCACGTGTGTCCCACGACCCATCTGCCTGCGAAATTCAGTCACCTGGCAGGAAGCTATGATGCCCAGACCTATGGTTAGCTTTGCATCGAGGTGTACTGCGCGGACCGGTTCCACACACACTTCAAGTAACAGGGCGGCCTGAGTGGAAAGGTGAGAGTTTGGGCAGCTGTGCAGACAAAGAAGGCGCAATTTGTCCTGGGCCTAAATGCTTGTGACACACGACTGGGCCTGCCGGGCTCTGAGGGCCCAGCCATTGGCCCCCTTCTCCCCTGCCATTTGTTCAGTCGTAGCAGAGATGGCACCACCCACTCCCTCAGTGAAGGCAGTGTTCCAACCTCACTCAGCCCCGACCCCTCTCCGCAGGTTACCATGGACTACAGAGGCTGCATTCTGAGGCCAGGGCATTCCGAGAATGCCAAGGGCAGACATGATGACCTTAAATGATTTCCTTTTGTGTCAGTTTTGGTAAACTTTAGGAGCTAGGAAATGGTCCGCTTTACAGAAATGTTCAAATTTACTGACATTTCATATATTCTCTGCTATAACATTGTCCTGATTCTTTCTGTATATTCTTTACTTATGTTTTTGTTTTCCTTAATCAAAGTGTGTCTTTTAAATCTTTTCAAAGAATATTCTTTGGACTTACTAAATCACCTGAATTTTATACGTTTTCTGTTGTATTAAGTTCTGCTCATATCTTTATTTATCTTTTTTCTATGTTCTCAGGGTTTATTGTTTTGATTTTCTGATGTCAAGTAAAACACTTGGTTATTCATTTTAATAAATCTTTTTACTTATAAAGATTTGAACTTTTAAAGATTCCAGCTTACTTGTACGTTTCTAAGGGTCCATTCCTCTACACTGTTGCCGGCCTAAGGCTTAGTTCACCATTAGCAACGTATATATTGACATATTATCCCCTCGGCTTTCTGTGATTCCCTACATCTCACCTTTCTTTGCAGACAAGCCATTTGAAATACCCTTAACTTATTTCACAGCCAATAAGTCTTTGAAATAATGTGTATTTTTTAGAGAAATCATCTTATATAATTAGGCAGAAAATCTCACCTTCCATAGTTTTCTAAACAGCATAATTTCACTCTTCTCACTGCTTAATTTGTTGTATTAAACCTCCTTTGAGTATTTAGCTTTATCAATGATATGTACTTTAAAAATGTTTTAGAGATCCTAACAGTCTTTGAAAACATGCTTGTTCCTTGTTTCATTTCCAGGTTTATGTATATTTTCTGCCTAGCACCTGATTATTCCAACATCTCAAGGATGGCCTAGGGAATCCAGTTCTGGTATTGATTGTTTTTGCTGATTGTCTCCCTTTGTAGCTGATTTCTTCATTATTGTGTAAGTTTAGATCATGAGCTCATGTTTACCTATACAGCTGACCTTGAAAGAGGCTTAGCTGTGAACGCTTGTAAGTTTCAGCAAAAAGTCGGCAAAGATTTATTTTTGTCCCTCCAATGAGTTGCCCAAAAGGACCCCGTTTTCTAGAAGTGTTGGTCCAATACACTTTCTAGGAGTAGGGGACTTAGACAGGGCTGCTTTCCGCGCCCGATCTTGGGCAGGGGCAGTGGGCGGCCTGTGGCCCTGGCAGGAGCCTCTCTGCGTGTGAACCTGGGAATCATCTCTCCTGCGAACTTAGGTCACCTGGCAGGAAGCTACGATGCCCAGACCTATGGTTAGCTGTGCAGCGAGGTATACTGCGCGGACAGGTTCCACACACACTTCAACTAAGTGGGTGGCCTGAGTGGAAAAGTGAGAGTTTGGGCAGCTGTGCAGACAAAGAAGGCACCCTATGGCCTGGGCCTAAATGCTTTTGACACTCCACTGGGCCTGCGGCGCTCTGAGGGCCCTGCCCTGGGCCCCCTGCTCCCCTGCCCTTTGTTCAGTCACAGCAGAGATGGCCACACCCACTCCCTCAGTGAGGGCAGGGTTCAAGCCTCCCTCAGCCCCCCCCACTCTCCGCAGGTTACCATGGACTACAGATGCTGCATTCTGAGGCCAGGGCGTTCCGAGAATGCCAAGGGCAGACATGATGACCTTAAATGATTTCCTCTTGTGGCAGTTTTTGTAAACTGTAGGAGCTAGGAAATGGTCAACTTTACAGAAATGTTCAAATTTACTGGCATTTCATATATTCTCTGCTATAACATTGTCCTGATTGTTTCTATATATTCTTTAATTATGTTTGTGTTTTCTTAATCAAAGTGTGTCTTTTAAATCTTTTCAAAGAATATTCTTTGGACTTACTACCTCACCTGAATTTTATACGTTTTCTGTGGTATTAAGTTCTGCTCATATCTTTATTTATCTTTTTTCTATGTTCTCAGGGTTTATTGTTTTGATCTTCTGATGTCAATTAAAACACTTGGTTATTCATTTTCATCAATCTTTTTACTTATAAAGATTTGAACTTTTAAAGATTCCAGCTCACGTTTAAGTTTCTAAGGGTCAGGTCCTCTACATTGTGGCTGACCTAAGGCTTAGTTCACCATATAGCAATGTATATATTGACATTTTCCCCTCGACTTTCTGTGATTCCCTACATCTCACCTTTCTTTGCACACAAGCCATTTGAAATACACTTAACTTATTTCACAGCCAATAAGTCTTTGAAATAATGTCTATTTTTTAGAGAAATCTTCTTATATAATTAGGCAGAAAATCTCACCTGCCATAGTTTTCAAAACAGCATAATTTCACTCTTCTCACTACTTAATCTGTGGTATTAAACAACTTTTGAGTATTTAGGTTTATCAACGACATGTACTTTAAAAATGTTTTAGAGATTCTACCAGCCTTTGAAAACCTCCTTGTTCCTTGTTTCAGTTCCAGGTTTATGTATATTTTCTGCCTTGCACCTGATTATTCCAACATCAGATGGATGGCCTAGGGAATCTCATTCTGGTATTGATTGTTTTTGCTGATTGTCTCCCTTTGTAGCTGATTTCTTCAATATTGGGTAAATTTAGATCATGAGCTCATGTTTAGCTAAACAGCTGACCTTGTAAGAAGTTTAGGTGTGAACGCTGGTAAGCTTCAGCAGAAAGTCGGCAAAGATTTATTTGTGTCCCTGCAATGAGTTGCCCGCAAGGACCCCATTTTCTACAAGTGTTGGTCCAATATTCCTTCGTGAGGCAGTGGACTCAGACATGGCTGCTTTTCAGCCTTCGATCTGGGGCAGGGCCAGTGGGCGGCCTGTGGCCCGGGCAAGAGCCTCTCCGCATGTGTCCCAGGGACCCATTTGCCTGCGAACTTCGGTCACCTGGCAGGAAGCTACGATGCCCTGACCTATGGTGAGCTGTGCAGCGAGGAGTACTGCGCGGACAGCTTCCAAACACACTTCAAATAAGAGGGAGGCCTGAGTGGAAAGGTGAGAGTTTGGTCAGCTGTGCAGACAAAGAAGGCGACCTTTGTCCTGGGCCTAAATGCTTGTGACACCCCACTGGGTCTGCCGGGCTCTGAGGGCCCTGCCCCGGGCCCCCTGCCTCCCTGCCATTTGTTCAGTCACAGCAGAGATGGCCACACACACTCCCTCAGTGAGGGCAGTCTTCCAAGCGCCCTCAGCCACGCCCCCTCTCCGCAGGTTACCATGGACTACAGATGCTGCATTCTGAGGCCAGGGCATTCCGAGAATGCCAAGGGCAGATATGATGACCTTAAATGATTTCCTCTTGTGTCAGTTTTGGTAAACTTTAGGAGCTAGGAAATGGTCCGCTTTACAGAAATGTTCAAATTTACTGGCATTTCATATATTCTCTGCTATAACATTGTCCTGATTCTTTCTGTATATTCTTTACTTATGTTTTTGTTTTCCTTAATCAAAGTGTGTCTTTTAAATCTTTTCAAAGAATATTCTTTGGACTTACTAAATCACCTGAATTTTATACAGTTTCTGTTGTATTAAGTTCTGCTCATATCTTTATTTATCTTTTTTCTATGTTCTCAGGGTTTATTGTTTTGATTTTCTGATGTCAAGTAAAACACTTGGTTATTCATTTTAATAAATCTTTTTACTTATAAAGATTTGAACTTTTAAAGATTCCAGCTTACTTGTACGTTTCTAAGGGTCCATTCCTCTACACTGTTGCCGGACTAAGGCTTAGTTCACCATATAGCAATGTATATATTGACATATTATCCCCTCGGCTTTCTGTGATTCCCTACATCTCACCTTTCTTTGCAGACAAGCCATTTGAAATACCCTTAACTTATTTCACAGCCAATAAGTCTTTGAAATTATGTGTATTTTTTAGAGAAATCATCTTATATAATTAGGCAGAAAATCTCACCTTCCATACTTTTCTAAACAGCATAATTTCACTCTTCTCACTGCTTAATTTGTTGTATTAAACAACCATTGAGTATTTAGCTTTATCAATGACATGTAGTTTAAAAATGTTTTAGAGACCCTACCAGTCTTTGAAAACATCCTTGTTCCTTGTTTCATTTCCAGGTTTATGTATATTTTCTGCCTTGCACCTGATTATTCCAACATCTGACGGGTGGCCTAGGGAATCTAATTCTGGTATTGATTGTTTTTGCTGATTGTCTCCTTTGTAGCTGATTTCTTCATTATTGTGTAAATTTAGATCATGAGCTCATGTTTAGCTAAACAGCTGACCTTGTAAGAGGCTTAGGTGTGAACGCTCGTAAGTTTCAGCAAAAAGTCGGCAAAGATTTATTTGTGTCCCTCCAATGAGTTGCCCACAAAGACCCCGTTTTCTAGAAGTGTTGGTCCAATACTCCCTCTAGGGGTAGGGGAGTTAGACAGGGCTGCTTTCGGCCCCCGATCTTGGGCATGGGCAGTGGGGGGCCTGTGGCCCGGGCAGGAGCCTCTCTGCGTGTGAACCTGGGAATAATCACCCCTCGAACTTTGGTCACCTGGCAGGAAGCTACGATGCCCAGACCTATGGTTAGCTGTGCAGCGAGCTATACTGCGCGGACAGGTTCCACACACACTTCAACTAAGTGGGTGGCCTGAGTGGAAAAGTGAGAGTTTGGGCAGCTGTGCAGACAAAGAAGGTGCCCTATGGCCTGGGCCTAAAGGCTTGTGACACACCACTGGGCCTGCCGTTCTCTGAGGGCCCTGCCCTGGGCACCCTGCTCCCCTGCCCTTTGTTCAGTCACAGCAGAGATGGCCACACCCACTCCCTCAGTGAGGGCAGTGTTCCAGCCTCCCTCAGCCCCGCCCACTCTCCGCAGGTTACCATGGACTACAGATGCTGCATTCTGAGGCCAGGGAGTTCTGAGAATGCCAAGGGCAGACATGATGACCTTAAATGATTTCCTCTTGTGTCAGTTTTGGTAAACTGTAGGAGCTAGGAAATGGTCAACTTTACAGAAATGTTCAAATTTACTGGCATTTCATATATTCTCTGCTATATATTTGCCCTGATTCTTTCTATATATTCTTTAATTTTGTTTGTGTTTTCCTTAATCAAAGTGTGTCTTTTAAATCTTTTCAAAGAATATTCTTTGGACTTACTACCTCACCTGAATTTTATACGTTTTCTGTGGTATTAAGTTCTGCTCATATCTTTATTTATCTTTTTTCTATGTTCTCAGGGTTTATTGTTTTGATCTTCTGATGTCAATTAAAACACTTGGTTATTCATTTTCATCAATCTTTTTACTTATAAAGATTTGAACTTTTAAAGATTCCAGCTCACTTTTAAGTTTCTAAGGGTCAGGTCCTCTACATTGTGGCTGGCCTAAGGCTTAGTTCACCATATAGCAATGTATATATTGACATTTTCCCCTCGACTTTCTGTGATTCCCTACATCTCACCTTTCTTTGCAGACAAGCCTTTTGAAATACACTTAACTTATTTCACAGAAAATAAGTCTTTGAAATAATGTCTATTTTTTAGAGAAATTTTCTTATATAATTAGGCAGAAAATCCCACCTGCCATAGTTTTCAAAACAACATAATTTCACTCTTCTCAATGCTTAATCTGTGGTATTAAACAACCTTTGAGTATTTAGGTTTATCAACGACATGTACTTTAAAAATGTTTTAGAGTTCCTACAAGCCTTTGAAAACCTCCTTGTTCCTTGTTTCAGTTCCAGTTTTATGTATATTTTCTGCCTTGCACCTGATTATTCCAACATCAGATGGATGGCCTAGGGAATCTCATTCTGGTATTGATTGTTTTGCTGATTGTCTCACTTTGCAGCTGATTTCTTCAATATGGTGTAAATTTAGATCATGAGCTCATGTTTAGCTAAACAGCTGACCTTGTAAGAGGCTTAGGTGTGAACGCCGGTAAGCTTCAGCAGAATGGCGGCAAAGATTTATTTGTGTCCCTCCAATGAGTTGCCCGCAAGGACCCCGTTTTCTACAAGTGTTGGTCCAATACTACTTCGAGAGGCAGTGGACTCAGACATGGCTGCTTTTCAGCCTTCGATCTGGGGCATGGCCAGTGGGCGGCCTGTGGCCTGGGGAAGAGCCTCTCCGCATGTGTCCCAGGGACCCATTTGCCTGCAAACTTCGGTCACCTGGCAGGAAGCTACGATGCCCTGACCTATGGTGAGCTGTGCAGCGAGGAGTACTGTGCGGACAGCATCCAAACACACTTCAAATAAGAGGGCGGCCTGAGTGGAAAGGTGAGAGTTTGGGCAGCTGTGCAGACAAAGAAGGCGCCCTTTGTCCTGGGCCTAAATGCTTGTGACACCCCACTGGGTCTGCCGGGCTCTGAGGGCCCTGCCCTGGGCCCCCTGCTCCCCTGCCCTTTGTTCAGTCACAGCAGAGATGGCCACACCCACTCCCTCAGTGAGGGCAGTCTTCCAAGCTCCCTCAGCCACGCCCCCTCTCCGCAGGTTACCATGGACTACAGATGCTGCATTCTGAGGCCAGGGCGTTCCGAGAATGCCAAGGGCAGACATGATGACCTTAAATGATTTCCTCTTGTGTCAGTTTTGGTAAACTTTAGGAGCTAGGAAATGGTCCGCTTTACAGAAATGTTCAAATTTACTGGCATTTCATATATTCTCTGCTATAACATTGTCCTGATTCTTTCTTTATATTCTTTACTTATGTTTTTGTTTTCCTTTATCAAAATGTGTCTTTTAAATCTTTTCAAAGAATATTCTTTGGACTTACTAAATCACCTGAATTTTATACGTTTTCTGTTGTATTAAGTTCTGCTCATATCTTTATTTATCTTTTTTCTATGATCTCAGGGTTTATTGTTTTGATTTTCTGATGTCAAGTAAAACACTTGGTTATTCATTTTAATAAATCTTTTACTTATAAAGATTTGAACTTTTAAAGATTCCAGCTTACTTGTACGTTTCTAAGGGTCCATTCTTCTACACTGTTGCCGGCCTAAGGCTTAGTTCACCATATAGCAATGTATATATTGACATATTATCCCCTCGGCTTTCTGTGATTCCCTACATCTCACCTTTCATTGCAGACAAGCCATTTGAAATACCCTTAACTTATTTCACAGCCAATAAGTCTTTGAAATAATGTGTATTTTTTAGAGAAATCATCTTATATAATTAGGCAGAAAATCTCACCTTCCATACTTTTCTAAACAGCATAATTTCACTCTTCTCACTGCTTAATTTGTTGTATTAAACAACCTTTGAGTATTTAGCTTTATCAATGACATGTACTTTAAAAATGTTTTAGAGAACCTACCAGTCTTTGAAAACATCCTTGTTCCTTGTTTCAGTTCCAGTTTTATGTATATTTTCTGCCTTACACCTGATTATTCCAACGTCTGATCGATGGCTTAGGGAATCTAATTCTGGTATTGATTGTTTTTGCTGATTGTCTCCCCCTGTAGCTGATTTCTTCATTATTGTGTAAATTTAGATCATGAGCTCATGTTTAGCTAAACATCTGACTTTGTAAGTGGCTTAGGTGTGAACACTCGTAAGCTTCATCAGGAAGTCCCCAAAGATTTATTTGTGTCCCTCCAATGAGTTGCCCGCGAGGACCCAGTTTTCTACAAGGGTTGGTCCACTACTCCTTCTAGAGGCACGGCCTCAGACAGGGCTGCATTGCGCCACACGATCTGGGGCAGTGGCATTGGGCGGCCTGTGGCCCGGGGAGGAGCCTCTCTGCGTGTGTCCCAGGGACCCATCTGCCTGCGAACTTCGGTCACCTGGCAGGAATCTACGATGCCCAGACCTATGGTTAGCTGTGCAGCGAGGTGTACTGCGTGAACAGGTTCCACACACACTTCAAGTAAGAGGGCGGCCTGAGTGGAAAGTTGAGAGTTTGGGCAGATGTGCAGACAAAGAAGGCGCCCTTTGTCCTTGGCCTAAATGCTTGTGACACCCCACTTGGCCTGCCGGGCTCTGAGGGCCCTGCCCTGGGCCCCCTGCACCCTGCACTTTGTTCAGTCACAGCAGAGATGGCCACACCCACTCCCTCTGTGAGGGCAGTGTTCCAAACTCCCTCAGCCCCGCCCCCTCTCCGCAGGTTACCATGGACTACAGATGCTGCATTCTGAGGCCAGGGCGTTCCGAGAATGCCAAGGGCAGACATGATGACCTTAAATGATTTCCTCTTGTGTCAGTTTTGGTAAACTTTAGGAGCTAGGAAATGGTCCGCTTTACAGAAATGTTCAAATTTACTGGCATTTCATATATTCTCTGCTATAACATTGTCCTGATTCTTTCTTTATATTCTTTACTTATGTTTTTGTTTTCCTTTATCAAAATGTGTCTTTTAAATCTTTTCAAAGAATATTCTTTGGACTTACTAAATCACCTGAATTTTATACGTTTTCTGTTGTATTAAGTTCTGCTCATATCTTTATTTATCTTTTTTCTATGTTCTCAGGGTTTATTGTTTTGATTTTCTGATGTCAAGTAAAACACTTGGTTATTCATTTTAATAAATCTTTTACTTATAAAGATTTGAACTTTTAAAGATTCCAGCTTACTTGTACGTTTCTAAGGGTCCATTCTTCTACACTGTTGCCGGCCTAAGGCTTAGTTCACCATATAGCAATGTATATATTGACATATTATCCCCTCGGCTTTCTGTGATTCCTTACATCTCACCTTTCATTGCAGACAAGCCATTTGAAATACCCTTAACTTATTTCACAGCCAATAAGTCTTTGAAATAATGTGTATTTTTTAGAGAAATCATCTTATATAATTAGGCAGAAAATCTCACCTTCCATACTTTTCTAAACAGCATAATTTCACTCTTCTCACTGCTTAATTTGTTGTATTAAACAACCTTTGAGTATTTAGCTTTATCAATGACATGTACTTTAAAAATGTTTTAGAGAACCTACCAGTCTTTGAAAACATCCTTGTTCCTTGTTTCAGTTCCAGTTTTATGTATATTTTCTGCCTTGCACCTGATTATTCCAACGTCTGATCGATGGCTTAGGGAATCTAATTCTGGTATTGATTGTTTTTGCTGATTGTCTCCCCCTGTAGCTGATTTCTTCATTATTGTGTAAATTTAGATCATGAGCTCATGTTTAGCTAAACATCTGACTTTGTAAGTGGCTTAGGTGTGAACACTCGTAAGCTTCATCAGGAAGTCCCCAAAGATTTATTTGTGTCCCTCCAATGAGTTGCCCGCGAGGACCCAGTTTTCTACAAGGGTTGGTCCACTACTCCCTCTAGAGGCACGGCCTCAGACAGGGCTGCATTGCGCCACACGATCTGGGGCAGTGGCATTGGGCGGCCTGTGGCCCGGGGAGGAGCCTCTCTGCGTGTGTCCCAGGGACCCATCTGCCTGCGAACTTCGGTCACCTGGCAGGAATCTACGATGCCCAGACCTATGGTTAGCTGTGCAGCGAGGTGTACTGCGTGAACAGGTTCCACACACACTTCAAGTAAGAGGGCGGCCTGAGTGGAAAGTTGAGAGTTTGGGCAGATGTGCAGACAAAGAAGGCGCCCTTTGTCCTTGGCCTAAATGCTTGTGACACCCCACTTGGCCTGCCGGGCTCTGAGGGCCCTGCCCTGGGCCCCCTGCACCCTGCACTTTGTTCAGTCACAGCAGAGATGGCCACACCCACTCCCTCTGTGAGGGCAGTGTTCCAAACTCCCTCAGCCCCGCCCCCTCTCCGCAGGTTACCATGGACTAAAGATGCTGCATTCTGAGTCCAGGGCATTCTGAGAATGCCAAGGGCTGACATGATGACCTTAAATGATTTCCTCTTGTGTCAGTTTTGGTAAATTTTAGGAGCTAGGAACTGGTCCACTTTACACAAACCTTCAAATTTACTGGCATTTCATATACTCTCTGCTATAACATTCTCCTGAATCTTTCTGTATATTCTTTACTTATGTTTTGGTTTTCCTTAATCAAAGTGTGTCTTTTAATCTTGTCAAAGAATATTCTTTGGACTTACTATATCACCTGAATTTTATACGTTTTCTACTGTATTAAGTTCTGCTCATATCTTTATTTATATTTTTTCTATGATCTCATGTTTATTGTTTTGATCTTCTGATGTCAATTAAAACACTTGGTTATTCATTTTAATAAATCTTTTTACTTATAAAGATTTGAACTTTTCAAGATTCCAGCTTACTTGTAAGTTTCTAAGGGTCAGGTCCTCTACATTGTGGCTGGCCTAAGTCTTAGTTCACCATATAGCAATGTATATATTGACCTATTTTCCCCTCGACTTTCTGTGATTCCCTACATCTCACCTTTCTTTGCACACAAGCCATTTGAAATACCCTTAACTTATTTCACAGCCAATAAGTCTTTGAAATAATGTGTATTTTTTAGAGAAATCTTCTTATATAATTAGGCAGAAAATCTGACCTGCCATAGTTTTCAAAACATCATAATTTCACTCTTCTCAATGATGAATCTGTTGTATTACACATCCATTGAGTATTTAGCTTTATCAATGACATGTACTTTAAAAATGTTTTAGAGATCCTACCAGTCTTTGAAAACATCCTTGTTCCTTGTTTGATTTCCAGTTTTGTGTATACTTTCTGCCTTGCACCTGATTATTCCAACATCTGATGGTTGGCCTAGGGAATCTAATTCTGGTATTGATTGTTTTTGCTGCTTGTCTCCCCTGGTAGCTGATTTCTTCATTATTGTGTAAATTTAGATCATGAGCTCATGTTTAGCTAAACAGCTGACCTTGTAAGAGGCTTAGGTGTGAACGCTCGTAAGCTTCAGCAGAAAGTCCGCAAAGATTTTTTTGTGTCCCTCCAATGAGTTACCCGCGTGGACCCCTTTTTCTACAAGTGTTGGTCCACTACTCCCTCTAGAGGCTGGGACTCAGACAGGACTGCTTTGCTGCCCCAGATCTGGTATAGTTGCTTTGGGCGGCCTGTGGCCTGGGCAGGAGGCTCCCCACGTGTGTCCCACGACCCATCTGCCTGCGAACTTCGGTCACCTGGCAGGAAGCTATGATGCCCAGACCTATGGTTAGCTTTGCATCGAGGTGTACTGCACAGACCGGTTCCACACACACTTCAAGTAAGAGGGCGGCCTGAGTTGAAAGGTGAGAGTTTGGGCAGCTGTGCAGACAAAGAAGGCGCACTTTGGCCTGGGCCTAAATGCTTGTGACACACGACTGGGCCTGCCGGGCTCTGAGGGCCCTGCCGTGGGCCCCCTTCACCCCTGCCCTTTGTTCAGTCACAGCAGAGATGGCCCCACCCACTCCCTCAGTGAAGGCAGTGTTCCAACCTCCCTCAGCCCCGCCCCCTCTCCGCAGGTTACCATGGACTACAGATGCTGCATTCTGAGGCCAGGGCGTTCCGAGAATGCCAAGGGCAGACATGATGACCTTGAATGATTTCCTCTTGTGTCAATTTTGATAAACTTTAGAAGCTAGGAAATGGTCCACTTTACACAAATATTCAAATTTACTGGCATTTCAGATATTCTCTGCTATAACATTGACCTGATTCTTTCTGTATATTCTTTACTTATGTTTTGGTTTTCCTTAATCAAAGTGTGTCTTTTAAATCTTGTCAAAGAATATTCTTTGGAATTACTACCTCAACTGAATTTTATACGTTTTCTGTGGTATTAAGTTCTGCTCATATCTTTATTTATCTTTTTTCTATGTTCTCAGTTTTATTGTTTTGATATTCTGATGTCAATTAAAACACTTGGTTATTCATTTTAATAAATCTTTTTACTTATAAGGATTTGAACTTTTAAAGATTCCAGCTTACTTGTAAGTTTCTAAGGGTCTGGTCCTCTACATTGTGGCTGGCCTAAGTCTTAGTTCACCATATAGCAGTGTATATATTGATCTATTTTCCCCTCGACTTTCTGTGATTCCCTACATCTCACCTTTCTTTGCACACAAGCCATTTGAAATACCCTTAACTTACTTGACAGCCAATAAGTCTTTGAAATAATGTGTATTTTTTTAGAGAAATCTTCTTATATAATTATTCAGAAAATCTAACCTCCCTTAGTTTTCAAAACAGCATAATTTCACTCTTCTCAATGATGAATGTGTTGTATTACACAACCATTGAGTATTTAGCTTTATCAGTGACATGTACTTTAAAAATGTTTCAGAGATCCTACCAGTCTTTGAAAACATCCTTGTTCCTTGTTTCAGTTCCAGTTTTGTGTATACTTTCTGCCTTGCACCTGATTATTCCAACATCTGATGGTTGGCCTAGGGAATCTCATTCTGGTATTGATTGTTTTTGCTGCTTGTCTCCCCTTGTACCTTATTTCTTCATTATTGTGTAAATTTCGATCATGAACTCAAGTTTAGCTAAACAGCTGAGCTTGTAAGAGGCTTAGGTGTGAACGCTCGTAAGCTTCAGCAGAAAGTCCGCAAATATTTTTTTGTGTCCCTCCAATGAGTTACCCGCGCGGACCCCTTTTTCTACAAGTGTTGGTCCACTACTCCCTCTATAGGCTGGGACTCAGACAGGACTGCTTTGCTGCCCCCGATCTGGGATAGTGGCTTTGGGCGGCCTGTGGCCTGGAAAGGAGGCTCCCCACGTGTGTCCCACGACCCATCTGCCTGCGAACTTCGGTCACCTGGCAGGAAGCTATGATGCTCACACCTATGGTTAGCTTTGCAGCGAGGTGTACTGCGCGGACCGGTTCCACACACACTTCATGTAAGAGGGCGGCCTGAGTGGAAAAGTGAGAGTTTGTGTAGCTGTGCAGACAAAGAAGGCGCACTTTGGCCTGGGCCTAAATGCTTGTGACACACGACTGGACCTGCCAGGCTCTGAGGGCCCTGCCCTGGGGCCCCTTCTCCCCTGACCTTTGTTCAGTCACAGCAGAGATGGCCCCACCCACTCCCTCAGTGAAGGCAGTGTTCCAACCTCCCTCAGCCCCGCCCCCTCTCCGCAGGTTACCATGGACTGCAGATGCTGCATTCTGAGGCCAGGGCGTTCCGAGAATCCCAAGGGCAGACAGGATGACCTTAAATGATTTCCTCTTGTGTCAATTTTGGTAAACTTTAGGAGCTAGGAAATGGTCCACTTTACACAAATGTTCAAATTTACTTGCATTTCAGATATTCTCTGCTATAACATTGTCCTGATTCTTTCTGTATATTCTTTAATTATGTTTTTGTTTTCCTTAATGAAAGTGTGTCTTTTAAATCTTGTCAAAGAATATTCTTTGGACTTACTACCTCAACTGAATTTTATACGTTTTCTGTGGTATTAAGTTCTGCTCATATCTTTATTTATCTTTTTTCTATGTTCTCAGGGTTTATTGTTTTGATCTTCTGATGTCAATTAAAACACTTGGTTACTCATTTTAATAAATCTTTTTACTTATAAAGATTTGAATTTTTAAAGATTCCAGCTTTCTTGTAAGTTTCTAAGGGTCAGGTCCTCTACATTGTGGCTGGCCAAAGGCTTAGTTCACAATATAGAAAGGATATATTGACCTATTTTCCCCTCGACTTTCTGTGATTTCCTACATCTCACCTTTCTTTGCAGACAAGCCATTTGAAATAACCTTAACTTATTTCACAGCCAATAAGTCTTTGAAATAATGTATATTTTTCAGAGAAATATTCTTATATATTTAGGCAGAAAATCTGACCTGCCATAATTTTCAAAACAGCATAATTTCACCCTTCTCAATGATGAATCTGTTGTATTACACAACCTTTGAGTATTTAGCTTTATCAATGACATGTACTTTAAAAATGTTTCAGAGATCATACCAGTCTTTGAAAACATCCTTGTTCCTTGTTTCAGTTCCAGTTTTGTGTATACTTTCTGCCTTGCACCTGATTATTCCAACATCTGATGGTTGGCCTAGGGAATCTAATTCTGGTATTGATTGTTTTTGCTGCTTGTCTCCCCTTGTAGCTTATTTCTTCATTATTGTGTAAATTTCGATCATGAACTCAAGTTTAGCTATACAGCTGACCTTGTAAGAGGCTTAGGTGTGAACGCTCGTAAGCTTCAGCAGAAAGTCCGCAAAGATTTTTTTGTGTCACTCCAATGAGTTACCCGCGCGGACCCCTTTTTCTACAAGTGTTGGTCCACTACTCCCTCTATAGGCTGGGACTCAGACAGGACTGCTTTGCTGCCTCCGATCGGGGATAGTGGCTTTGGGCGGTCTGTGGCCTGGAAAGGACGCTCCCCACGTGTGTCCCACGACCCATCTGCCTGCGAACTTCGGTCACCTGGCAGGAAGCTATGATGCTCACACCTATGGTTAGCTTTGCAGCGAGGTGTACTGCGCGGACCGGTTCCACACACACTTCATGTAAGAGGGCGGCCTGAGTGGAAAGGTGAGAGTTTGTGTAGCGGTGCAGACAAAGAAGGCGCACTTTGGCCTGGGCCTAAATGCTTGTGACACACGACTGGACCTGCCGGGCTCTGAGGGCCCTGCCCAGGGGCCCCTTCTCCCCTGACAATTGTTCAGTCACAGCAGAGATGGCCCCACCCACTCCCTCAGTGAAGGCAGTGTTCCAACCTCCCTCAGCCCCGCCCCCTCTCCGCAGGTTACCATGGACTACAGAGGCTGCATTCTGAGGCCAGGGTGTTCCGAGAATGCCAAGGGCAGACATGATAACATTAAATGATTTCCTCTTGTGTCAATTTTGGTAAACGTTAGGAGCTAGGAAATGGTCCACTTTACACAAATGTTCAAATTTACTGGCATTAGAGATATTCTCTTCTATAACATTGTCCTGAATCTTTCTGTATATTCTCTAATTATGTTTTTGTTTTCCTTAATCAAAGTGTGTCATTTAAATCTTGTCAAAGAATATTCTTTGGACTTACCACCTCAACTGAATTTTATACGTTTTCTGTGGTATTAAGTTCTGCTCATACCTTTATTTATCTTTTTTCTATGTTCTCAGGGTTTATTGTTTTGATCTTCTGATGTCAATTAAAACACTTGGTTATTCATTTTAATAAATCTTTTTACTTATAAAGATTTGAATTTTTAAAGATTCCAGCTTACTTGTAAGTTTCTAAGTGTCAGGTCCTCTACATTGTGGCTGGCCATAGGCTTAGTTCACAATATAGCAATGTATATATTGACCTATTTTCCCCTCGACTTTCTGTGATTTCCTACATCTCACCTTTCTTTGCAGACAAGCCATTTGAAATAACGTTAAATTATTTCACAGCCAATAAGTCTTTGAAATAATGTATATTTTTCAGAGAAATATTCTTATATATTTAGGCAGAAAATCTGACCTGCCATAGTTTTCAAAACAGCATAATTTCACTCTTCTCAATGATGAATCTGTTGTATTACACAACCTTTGAGTATTTAGCTTTATCAATGACATATACTTTAAAAATGTTTTAGAGATCCTACCAGTCTTTGAAAACATCCTTGTTCCTTGTTTCATTTCCAGTTTTATGTATATTTTCTGCCTTGCACCTGATTATTCCAACGTCTGATCGATGGCCTAGGGAATCTAAATCTGGTATTGATTGTTTTTGCTGATTTTCTCCCCCTGTAGCTGATTTCTTCATTATTGTCTAAATTTAGATCATGAGCTCATGTTTAGCTAAACATCTGACTTTGTAAGAGGCTTAGGTGTGAACACTCGTAAGTTTCATCAGAAAGTCCGCAAAGATTTATTTGTGTCCCTCCAATGAGTTGCCCGCGAGGACCCCGTTTTCTACAAGGGTTGGTCCACTACTCCCTCTAGAGGCACGGTCTCAGACAGGGCTGCATTGCGCCACACGATCTAGGGCAGTGGCATTGGGCGGCCTGTGGCCCGGGGAGGAGCCTCTCTGCGTGTGTCCCAGGGAACCATCTGCCGGCGAACTTCGGTCACCTGGCAGGAATCTACGATGCCCAGACATATGGTTAGCTGTGCAGCGAGGTGTACTGCGCAGACAGGTTCCACACATACTTCAAGTAAGAGGGCGGCCTGAGTGGAAAGGTGAGAGTTTGGGCAGCTGTGCAGACAAAGAAGGCGCCCTTTGGCCTGGGCCTAAATGCTTGTGACACCCCACTGGGCCTGCCGGGCTCTGAGGGCCTTGCCCTGGGCCCCCTGCTCCCCTGCCCTTTGTTCAGTCACAGCAGAGATGGCCACACCCACTCCCTCTGTGAGGGCAGTGTTCCAAACTCCCTCAGCCCCGCCCCCTCTCCGCAGGTTACCGTGGACTAAAGATGCTGCATTCTGAGTCCAGGGCATTCTGAGAATGCCAATGGCTGACATGATGACCTTAAATGATTTCCTCTTGTGTCAGTTTTGGTAAATTTTAGGAGCTAGGATCTGGTCCAATTTACACAAACCTTCAAATTTACTGGCATTTCATATACTCTCTGCTATAACATTCTCTTGATTCTTTCTGTATATTCTTTACTTATGTTTTGGTTTTCCTTAATCAAAGTGTGTCTTTTAATCTTGTCAAAGAATATTCTTTGGACTTACTACATCACCTGAATTTTATACGTTTTCTATTGTATTAAGTTCTGCTCATATCTTTATTTATATTTTTTCTATGTTCTCAGGTTTATTGTTTTGATATTCTGATGTCAATTAAAACAGTTGGTTATTCATTTTAAAAAATCTTTTTACTTATAAAGATTTGAACTTTTCAAGATTCCAGCTTACTTGTAAGTTTCTAAGGGTCAGGTCCTCTACATTGTGGCTGGCCTAAGTCTTAGTTCACCATATAGCAATGTATATATTGAACTATTTTCCCCTCGACTTTCTGTGATTCCCTACATCTCACCTTTCTTTGCACACAAGCCATTTGAAATACCCTTAACTTATTTCACAGCCAATAAGTCTTTGAAATAATGTGTATTTTTTAGAGAAATCTTCTTATATAATTAGGCAGAAAATCTGACCTGCCATAGTTTTCAAAACAGCATAATTTCACTCTTCTCAATGATGAATCTGTTGTATTACACAACCATTGAGTATTTTGCTTTATCAATGACATGTACTTTAAAAATGTTTTAGAGATCCTACCAGTCTTTGAAAACATCCTTGTTCCTTGTTTCATTTCCAGTTTTGTGTATACTTTCTGCCTTGCACCTGATTATTCCAACATCTGATGGTTGGCCTAGGGAATCTAATTCTGGTATTGATTGTTTTTGCTGCTTGTCTCCCCTGGTAGCTGATTTCTTCATTATTGTGTAAATTTAGATCATGAGCTCATGTTTAGCTAAACAGCTGACCTTGTAAGAGGCTTAGGTGTGAACGCTCGTAAGCTTCAGCAGAAAGTCCGCAAAGATTTTTTTGTGTCCCTCCAATGAGTTACCCGCGCGGACCCCTTTTTCTACAAGTGTTGGTCCACTACACCCTCTAGAGGCTGGGACTCAGACAGGACTGCTTTGCTGCCCCCGACCTGGGATAGTTGCTTTGGGCGGCCTGTGGCCTGGGCAGGAGGCTCCCCACGTGTGTCCCACGACCCATCTGCCTGCGAACTTCGGTCTCCTGGCAGGAAGCTATGATGCCCAGACCTATGGTTAGCTTTGCATCGAGGTGTACTGCGCAGACCGGTTCCACACACACTTCAAGTAAGAGGGCGGCCTGAGTTGAAAGGTGAGAGTTTGGGCAGCTGTGCAGACAAAGAAGGCGCACTTTGGCCTGGGCCTAAATGCTTGTGACACCCCACTGGGACTGCCGGGCTCTGAGGGCCCTGCCGTTGGCCCCCTTCTCTCCTGCCCTTTGTTCAGTCACAGCAGAGATGGCCCCACCCACTCCCTCAGTGAAGGCAGTGTTCCAACCTCCCTCAGCCCCGCCCCCTCTCCGCAGGTAACCATGGACTACAGAGGCTGCATTCTGAGGCCAGGGCATTCCGAGAATGCAAAGGGCAGACATGATGACCTTAAATGATTTCCTCTTGTGTCAATTTTGGTAAATTTTAGGAGCTAGGTAATGGTACACTTTACACAAATGTTCAAATTTACTGGCATTTCAGATATTCTCTGCTATAACATTCTCCTGATTCTTTCTGTATATTCTTTACTTATGTTTTGGTTTTCCTTAATCAAAGTGTGTCTTTTAATCTTGTCAAAGTATATTCTTTGGACTTACTACATCACCTGAATTTTATACGTATTCTATAATATTAAGTTCTGCTCATATCTTTATTTATATTTTTTCTATATTCTCAGGTTTATTGTTTTGATCTTCTGATGTCAATTAAAACACTTGGTTATTCATTTTAATAAATCTTTTTACTTATAAAGATTTGAACTTTTCAAGATTCCAGCTTACTTGTAAGTTTCTAAGGTTCAGGTCCTCTACATTGTGGCTGGCCTAAGTCTTAGTTCAACATATAGCAATGTATATATTGAACTATTTTCCCCTCGACTTTCTGTGATTCCCTACATCTCACCTTTCTTTGCACACAAGCCATTTGAAATACCGTTAACTTATTTCACAGCCAATAAGTCTTTGAAATAATGTGTATTTTTTAGAGAAATCTTCTTATATAATTAGGCAGAAAATCTGACCTGCCATAGTTTTCAAAACAGCATAATTTCACTCTTCTCAATGATGAATCTGTTGTATTACACAACCATTGAGTATTTAGCTTTATCAATGACATGTACTTTAAAAATGTTTTAGAGATCCTACCAGTCTTTGAAAACATCCTTGTTCCTTGTTTCATTTCCAGTTTTGTGTATACTTTCTGCCTTGCACCTGATTATTACAACATCTGATGGTTGGCCTAGGCAATCTAACTGTGGTATTGATTGTTTTTGCTGCTTGTCTCCCCTTGTAGCTGATTTTTTCATTATTGTGTAAATTTAGATCATGAGCTCATGTTTAGCTAAACAGCTGACCTTGTAAGAGGCTTAGGTGTGAACGCTCGTAAGCTTCAGCAGAAAGTCCGCAAAGATTTTTTTGTGTCCCTCCAATGAGTTACCCGCGCGGACCCCTTTTTCTACAAGTGTTGGTCCACTACTCCCTCTAGAGGCTGGGAATCAGACATGACTGCTTTGCTGCCCCCGATCTGGGATAGTGGCTTTGGGCGGCCTGTGGCCTGGGCAGGAGGCTCCCCACGTGTGTCCCACGACCCATCTGCCTGCGAACTTCGGTCACCTGGCAGGAAGCTATGATGCCCAGACCTATGGTTAGCTTTGCATCGAGGTGTACTCCGCGGACTGGTTCCACACACACTTCAAGTAAGAGGGCGGCCTGAGTGGAAAGGTGAGAGTTTGGGCAGCTGTGCAGAAAAAGAATGCGCCCTTTGTGCTGGGCCTAAATGCTTGTGACACCCCACTGGGCCTGCCGGGCTCTGAGGGCCCTGCCCTGGGCCCCCTGCTCCCCTGCCCTTTGTTCAGTCACAGCAGAGATGGCCACACCCACTCCCTCTGTGAGGGCAGTGTTCCAAACTCCCTCAGCCCCGCCCCCTCTCCGCAGGGTACCATGGACTACAGATGCTGCATTCTGAGGCCAGGGCATTCCGAGAAGGCCAAGGGCTGACATGATGACCTTAAATGATTTCCTCTTGTGTCAGTTTTGGTAAATTTTAGGAGCAAGGAACTGGTCCACTTTACACAAACTTTCAAATTTACTGGCATTTCATATACTCTCTGCAATAACATTCTCCTGATTCTTTCTGTATATTCTTTACTTATGTTTTGGTTTTCCTTAATCAAAGTGTGTCTTTTAATCTTGTCAAAGAATATTCTTTGGACTTACTACATCACCTGAATTTTATACGTTTTATATTGTATTAAGTTCTGCTCATATCTTTATTTATATTTTTTCTATGTTCTCAGGTTTATTGTTTTGATATTCTGATGTCAATTTAAACACTTGGTTATTCATTTTAATAAATCTTTTTACTTATAAAAATTTGAACTTTTCTAGATTCCAGCTTACTTGTAAGTTTCTAAGGGTCAGGTCCTCTACATTGTGGCTGGCCAAAGGCTTAGTTCACCATATAGCAATATATATATTGACCTATTTTCCCCTCGACTTTCTGTGATTTCCTACATCTCACCTTTCTTTGCAGACAAGCCATTTGAAATACCCTTAACTTATTTCACAGCTAATAAGTCTTTGAAATAATGTGTATTTTTTAGAGAAATATTCTTATATAATTAGGCAGAAAATCTGACCTGCCATAGTTTTCAAAACAGCATAATTTCACTCTTCTCAAAGATGAATCTGTTGTATTACACAACCTTTGAGTATTTAGCTTTATCAATGACATGTACTTTAAAAATGTTTTTGAGATCCTACCAGTCTTTGAAAACATCCTTGTTCCTTGTTTCAGTTCCAGTTTTATGTATATTTTCTGCCTTGCACCTGATTATTCCAACGACTGATTGATGGCCTAGGGAATCTAATTCTGGTATTGATTGTTTTTGCTGCTTGTCTCCCCTTGTAGCTGATTTCTTCATTATTGTGTAAATTTAGATCATGAGCTCATGTTTAGCTAAACATCTGACTTTGTAAGAGGCTTAGGTGTGAACACTCGTAAGTTTCCTCAGAAAGTCCGCAAAGATTTATTTGTGTCCCTCCAATGAGTTTTCCGCCAGGACCCCGTTGTCTACAAGTGTTGGTCCACTACCCCCTCTAGAGGCACGGCCTCAGACAGGGCTGCTTTGTGCCCCACGATCTGTGGCAGTGGCAGTGGGTGGCCTGTGGCCGTGGCAGGAGCCTCTCTGCATGTGTCCCAGGGACCCATCTGCCTGCGAACTTCGGTCACCTGGCAGGAAGCTACGATGCCAGGACCTATGGTTAGCTGTGCAGCGAGGTGTACTGCGCGGACAGGTTCCAAACAGACTTCAAGAAAGAGGGCGGCCTGAGTGGAAAGGTGAGAGTTTGGGCAGCTGTGCAGACAAAGAAGGCGCCCTTTGTCCGGGGCCTAAATGCTTGTGACACCCCACTCTGCCTGCCAGGCTCTGAGGGCCCTGCCCTGGGCCCCCTGCTCCCCTGCCCTTTGTTCAGTCACAGCAGAGATGGCCACACTCACTCCCTCTGTGAGGGCAGTATTCCAAACTCCCACAACCCCGCCCCCTCTCCGCAGGTTACCATGGACTACACATGCTGCATTCTGAGTCCAGGGCATTCCGAGAAGGTCAAGGGCTGACATGATGACCTTAAATGATTTCCTCTTGTGTCAGTTTTGTTAAATTTTAGGAGCTAGGAACTGGTCCACTTTACACAAACATTCAAATTTACTGGCATTTCATATACTCTCTGCTATAACATTGTCCTGATTCTTTCTGTATATTCTTTACTTATGTTTTGGTTTTCCTTAATCAAAGTGTGTCTTTTAATCTTGTCAAAGAATATTCTTTGGACTTACTACATCACCTGAATTTTATACGTTTTCTATTGTATTAAGTTCTGCTCATATCTTTATTTATATTTTTTCTATGTTCTCAGGTTTATTGTTTTGATATTCTGATGTCAATTAAAACACTTGGTTATTCATTTTAATAAATCTTTTTACTTATAAGGATTTGAACTTTTCAAAATTCCAGCTTACTTGTAAGCTTCTAAGGGTCAGGTCCTCTACATTGGGGCTGGCCTAAGTCATAGTTCACCATATAGCAATGTATATATTGACCTATATTCCCCTCGACTTTCTGTGATTCCCTACATCTCACCTTTCTTTGCAGACAAGCCATTTGAAATAACCTTAACTTATTTCACAGCCAATAAGTCTTTGAAATAATGTGTATTTTTTAGAGAAATCTTCTTATATAATTAGGCAGAAAATCTCACCTGCCATAGTTTTCAAAACAGCATAATTTCACTCTTCTCAGTGATGAATCTGTTGTATTACACAACCTATGAGTATTTAGATTTATCAGTGACATGTACTTTAAAAATGTTTTAGAGATCCTACCAGTCTTTGAAAACATCCTTGTTCCTTGTTTCAGTTCCAGTTTTATGTATATTTTCTGCCTTGCACCTTATTATTCCAACGTCTGATCGATGGCCTAGGGAATCTAATTCTGGTATTGTTTGTTTTTGCTGATTGTCTCCCCCTGTAGCTGATTTCTTCATTATTGTGTAAAATTAGATCATGAGCTCATGTTTAGCTAAACATCTGACTTTGTAAGAGGCTTAGGTGTGATCACTCGTAAGTTTCATCAGAAAGTCCGCAAAGATTTATTTGTGTCCCACCAATGAGTTGCCCGCGAGGACCCCGTTGACTACAAGTGTTGGTCCACTACTCCCTCTAGAGGCACGGCCTCAGACAGGGCTGCTTTGTGCCCCGCGATCTGTGGCAGTGGCAGTGGGTGGCCTGTGGCTGGTCATGAGCCTCTCTGCGTGTGTCCCAGGGACCCATCTTCCTGCGAACTTCGGTCACATGCCAGGAAGCTACGATGCCCAGACCTATGGTTAGCTGTGCAGCGAGGTGAACTGCGTGGAGAGGTTCCACACACACTTCAAGTAAGAGGGCGTCCTGAGTGGAAAGGTGAGGTTTTGGGCAACTGTGCAGACAAAGATGGTGCCCTTTGTCCTGGGCCTAAATGCTTGTGACACCCCACTGGGCCTGCCGGGCTCTGAGGGCCCTGCCCTGGGCCCCCTGCTCCCCTGCCCTTTGTTCAGTCACAGCAGAGATGGCCACACCCACTCCCTCTGTGAGGGCAGTGTTCCACACTCCCTCAGCCCCGCCCATTCTCCGCAGGTTACCATGGTCTAAAGATGCTGCATTCTGAGTCCAGGGCATTCCGAGAAGGCCAAGGGCTGACAAGATGACCTTAAATGATTTCCTCTTGTGTCAGTTTTGGTAAATTTTAGAAGCTAGGAACTGGTCCACTTTACACAAACCTTCAAATTTACTGGCATTTCATATACTCTCTGCTATAACATTGTCCTTATTCTTTCTGTATATTCTTTACTTATGTTTTGGTTTTCCTTATTCAAAGTGTGTCTATTAATGTTGTCAAAGAATATTCTTTGGACTTACTACATCACCTGAATTTTATACGTTTTCTATTGTATTAAGTTCTGCTCATATCTTTATTTATATTTTTTCTATGTACTCAGGTTTATTGTTTTGATCTTCTGATGTCAATTAAAACACTTGGTTATTCATTTTAATAAATCTTTTAACTTATAAAGATTTGAACTCTTCAAGATTCAAGCTTACTTGTATGTTTCTAAGGGTCGGGTCCTCTACATTGTGGCTGGCCTATGTCTTAGTTCACCATATAGCAATGTATATATTGACCTATTTTCCCCTCGACTTTCTGTGATTCCCTACATCTCACTTTCTTTGCAGACAAGCCATTTGAAATAATCTTAACTTATTTCACAGCCAATAAGTCTTTGAAATAATGTGTATTTTTTAGAGAAATCTTCTTATATAATTAGACAGAAAATCTGACCTGCCATAGTTTTCAAAACTGCATAATTTCACTCTTCTCAATGCTTAATCTGTGGTATTAAACAACCTTTGAGTATTTAGGTTTATCAATGCCATGTACTTTAAAAATGTTTTAGAGATCCTACCAGTCTTTGAAAACATCCTTGTTCCTTGTTTCAGTTCAAGTTTTATGTATACTTTCTGCCTTGCACCTGATTATTCCAACATCTGATGGTTGGCCTAGGGAATCTAATTCTGGTATTGATTGTTTTTGCTGCTTGTCTCCCGATGTAGCTGATTTCTTCATTAATGTGTAAATTTAGATCATGAGCTCATGTTTAGCTAAACAGCTGACCTTGTAAGAGGCTTAGGTGTGAATGCTCGTAAGCTTCAGCAGAAAGTCCGCAAAGATTTTTTTGTGTCCCTCCAATGAGTTACCCGCGCGGACCCCTTTTTCTACAAGTGTTGGTCCACTACTCCCTCTAGAGGCTGGGACTCAGACAGGACTTCTTTGCCGCCCCCGATCTGGGATAGTGGCTTTGGGCGGCCTGTGGCATGGGCAGGAGTCCCACCACGTGTGTCCCAAGACCCATCTACCTGCGAACTTCGGTCACCTGGCAGGAAGCTATGATGCCCAAACCTATGGTTAGCTTTGCATCGAGGTGTACAGCGCAGACCGGTTCCACACACACTTCAAGTAAGAGGGCGGCCTTAGTGGAAAGGTGAGAGTTTGGGCAGCTGTGCAGACAAAGAAGGCGCCCTTTGTCCTGGGCCTAAATGCTTGTGACACCCCACTGGGCCTGCCGGGCTCTGAGGGTCCTGCCTTGGGCCCCATGCTCCCCTGCCCTTTGTTCAGTCACAGCAGAGATGGCCACACACACTCCCTCTGTGAGGGCAGTGTTCCAAACTCCCTCAGCCCCGCCCCCTCTCCGCAGGTTACCATGGACTAATGATGCTGCATTCTGAGTCCAGGGCATTCCGAGAATGCCAAGGGATGACATGATGACCTTAAATGATTTCCTCTTTTGTCAGTTTTGGTAAATTTTAGGAGCTAGGAACTGGTCCACTTTACACAAACCTTCAAATTTACTGGCATTTCATATACTCTCTGCTATAACATTCTCCTGATTCATTCTGTATATTCTTTACTTATGTTTTGGTTTTCCTTAATCAAAGTGTGTCTTTTAATCTTGTCAAAGAATATTCTTTGGACTTACTACATCACCTGAATTTTATACGTTTTCTATTGTATTAAGTTCTGCTCATATCTTTATTTATATTTTTTCTATGTTCTCAGGTTTATTGTTTTGATCTTCTGATGTCAATTAAAACACTTGGTTATTCATTTTAATAAATCTTTTTACTTATAAAGATTTGAACTTTTCAAGATTCCAGCTTACTTGTAAGTTTCTAAGGGTCAGGTCCTCTACATTGTGGCTGGCCTAAGTCTTAGTTCACCATATAGCAATGTATATATTGACCTATTTTCCCCTCGACTTTCTGTGATTCCCTACATCTCACCTTTCTTTGCACACAAGCCATTTGAAATACCCATAACTTATTTCACAGCCAATAAGTCTTTGAAATAATGTGTATTTTTTAGAGAAATCTTCTTATATAATTAGGCAGAAAATCTGAGCTGCCATAGTTTTCCAAACAGCATAATTTCACTCTTCTCAATGATGAATCTGTTGTATTACACAACCATTGAGTATTTAGCTTTATCAATGACATGTACTTTAAAAATGTTTCAGAGATCCTACCAGTCTTTGAAAACATCCTTTTTCCTTGTTTCATTTCCAGTTTTTTGTATACTTTCTGCCTTGCACCTGATTATTCCAACATCTGATGGTTGGCCTAGGGAATCTAACTCTGGTATTGATTGTTTTTGCTGCTTGTCTCCCCTTGTAGCTGATTTCTTCATTATTGTGTAAATTTAGATCATGAGCTCATGTTTAGCTAAACAGCTGACCTTGTAAGAGGCTTAGGTGTGAACGCTCGTAAGCTTCAGCAGAAAGTCCGCAAAGATTTTTTTGTGTCCCTCCAATGAGTTACCCGCGCGGACCCCTTTTTCTACAAGTGTTGGTCCACTACTCCCTCTAGAGGCTGGGAATCAGACAGGACTGCTTAGCTGCCCCCGATCTGGGATAGTGGCTTTGGGCGGCCAGTGGCCTGGGCAGGAGGCTCCCCACGTGTGTCCCACGACCAATCTGCCTGCGAACTTCGGTCACCTGGCAGGAAGCTATGATGCCCAGACCTATGGTTAGCTTTGCATCGAGGTGTACTGCGCGGACTGGTTCCACACACACTTCAAGTAAGAGGGCGGCCTGAGTGGAAAGGTGAGAGTTTGGGCAGCTGTTTTGAAAAAGAATGCGCCCTGTGTGCTGGGCCTAAATGCTTGTGACACCCCACTGGGCCTGCCGGGCTCTGAGGGCCCTGCCCTTGTCCCCCTGCTCCCCTGCCATTTGTTCAGTCACAGCAGAGATGGCCACACCCACTCCCTCTGTGAGGGCAGTGTTCCAACCTCCCTCAGCCGCGCCCCCTCTCCGCAGGGTACCATGGACTACAGATGCTGCATTCTGAGTCCTGGGCATTCCGAGAAGGCCAAGGGCTGACATGATGACCTTAAATGATTTCCTCTTGTGTCAGTTTTGGTAAATTTTAGGAGGTAGGAACTGGTCCACTTTACACAAACGTTCAAATTTACTGGCATTTCATATACTCTCTGCTATAACATTGTCCTGATTCTTTCTGTATATTCTTTACTTATGTTTTGGTTTTCCTTAATCAAAGTGTGTCTTTTAATCTTGTCATAGAATATTCTTTGGACTTACTACATCCCCTGAAGTTTATACGTTTTCTATTGTATTAAGTTCTGCTCATATCTTTATTTATATTTTTTCTATGTTCTCACGTTTATTGTTTTGATATTCTGATGTCAAGTAAAACACTTGGTTATTCATTTTAATAAATCTTTTTACTTATAAAGATTTGAACTTTTCAAGATTCCAGCTTACTTGTAAGTTTCTAAGTGTCAGGTCCTCTACATTGTGGCTGGCCTAAGTCTTAGTTCACCATATAGCAATGTATATATTGACCTATTTCCCCTCGACTTTCTGTGATTCCCTACATCTCACCTTTCTTTGCACACAAGCCATTTGAAATAACCTTAACTTATTTCACAGCCAATAACTCTTTGAAATAATGTGTATTTTTTAGAGAAATCTTCTTATATAATTAGGCAGAAAATCTGACCTGCCATAGTTTTCAAAACAGCATAATTTCACTCTTCTCAATGATGAATCTGTTGTATTACACAACCATTGAGTATTTAGCTTTATCATTGACATGTACTTTAAAAATGTTTTAGAGATCCTACCAGTCTTTGAAAACATCCTTGTTCCTTGTTTCAGTTCCAGTTTTGTGTATACTTTCTGCCTTGCACCTGATTATTCCAACATCTGATGGTTGGCCTAGGGAATCTAATTCTGGTATTGATTGTTTTTGCTGCTTGTCTCCCCTTGTAGCTGATTTCTTCTTTATTGTGTAAATTTAGATCATAAGCTCATGTTTAGCTAAACAGCTGACCTTGTAAGAGGCTTAGTTGTGAACGTTCGTAAGCTTCAGCGGAAAGTCCGCAAAGATTTTTTTGTGTCCCTCCAATGAGTTACCCGCGTGGACCCCTTTTTCTACAAGTGTTGGTCCACTACTCCCTCTAGAGGCTGGGACCCAGACAGGACTGCTTTGCTGCCCCCTATCTGGGATAGTGGCTTTGGGCGGCCTGTGGCCTGGGCAGGAGGCTCCCCACGTGTGTCCCACGACCCATCTGCCTGCGAACTTCGGTCACCTGGCAGGAAGCTATGATGCCCAGACCTATGGTTAGCTTTGCATCGAGGTGTACTGCGCGGACCGGTTCCACACACACTTCAAGTAACAGGGGGGCCTGAGTGGAAAGGTGAGAGTTTGGGCAGCTGTGCAGACAAAGAAGGCGCAATTTGTCCTGGGCCTAAATGCTTGTGACACACGACTGGGCCTGCCGGGCTCTGAGGGCCCAGCCATTGGCCCCCTTCTCCCCTGCCATTTGTTCAGTCGTAGCAGAGATGGCACCACCCACTCCCTCAGTGAAGGCAGTGTTCCAACCTCACTCAGCCCCGACCCCTCTCCGCAGGTTACCATGGACTACAGAGGCTGCATTCTGAGGCCAGGGCATTCCGAGAATGCCAAGGGCAGACATGATGACCTTAAATGATTTCCTTTTGTGTCAGTTTTGGTAAACTTTAGGAGCTAGGAAATGGTCCGCTTTACAGAAATGTTCAAATTTACTGACATTTCATATATTCTCTGCTATAACATTGTCCTGATTCTTTCTGTATATTCTTTTTTTTTTTTTTTTTTTTTTTTTTTTTTTTTTTTTTTTTTTTTGCGGTAGGCGGGCCTCTCACTGTTGTGGCCTCTCCCCTTGCAGAGCACAGGCTCCGGACGCACAGGCTCAGCGGCCATGGCTCACGGGCCCAGCCGCTCCGCGGCATGTGGGATCCTCCCAGACCGGGGCACGAACCCGCGTCCCCTGCATCGGCAGGCGGACTCTCAACCACTGCGCCACCAGGGAAGCCCCCTTTCTGTATATTCTTTACTTATGTTTTTGTTTTCCTTAATCAAAGTGTGTCTTTTAAATCTTTTCAAAGAATATTCTTTGGACTTACTAAATCACCTGAATTTTATACGTTTTCTGTTGTATTAAGTTCTGCTCATATCTTTATTTATCTTTTTTCTATGTTCTCAGGGTTTATTGTTTTGATTTTCTGATGTCAAGTAAAACACTTGGTTATTCATTTTAATAAATCTTTGTACTTATAAAGATTTGAACTTTTAAAGATTCCAGCTTACTTGTACGTTTCTAAGGGTCCATTCCTCTACACTGTTGCCGGCCTAAAGCTTAGTTCACCATTAGCAATGTATATATTGACATATTATCCCCTCGGCTTTCTGTGATTCCCTACATCTCACCTTTCTTTGCAGACAAGCCATTTGAAATACCCTTAACTTATTTCACAGCCAATAAGTCTTTGAAATTATGTGTATTTTTTAGAGAAATCATCTTATATAATTAGGCAGAAAATCTCACCTTCCATAGTTTTCTAAACAGCATAATTTCACTCTTCTCACTGCTTAATTTGTTGTATTAAACCACCTTTGAGTATTTAGCTTTATCAATGACATGTACTTTAAAAATGTTTTAGAGATCCTACCAGTCTTTGAAAACATGCTTGTTCCTTGTTTCATTTCCAGGTTTATGTATATTTTCTGCCTAGCACCTGATTATTCCAACATCTCAAGGATGGCCTAGGGAATCCAGTTCTGGTATTGATTGTTTTTGCTGATTGTCTCCCTTTGTAGCTGATTTCTTCATTATTGTGTAAGTTTAGATCATGAGCTCATGTTTAGCTAAACAGCTGACCTTGAAAGAGGCTTAGGTGTGAACGCTTGTAAGTTTCAGCAAAAAGTCGGCAAAGATTTATTTGTGTCCCTCCAATGAGTTGCCCAAAAGGACCCCGTTTTCTAGAAGTGTTGGTCCAATACACCTTCTAGGAGTAGGGGACTTAGACAGGGCTGCTTTCCGCCCCCGATCTTGGACAGGGGAAGTGGGCGGCCTGTGGCCCGGGCAGGAGCCTCTCTGCGTGTGAACCTGGGAATCATCTCTCCTGCGAACTTAGGTCACCTGGCAGGAAGCTACGATGCCCAGACCTATGGTTAGCTGTGCAGCGAGGTATATTGCGCGGACAGGTTCCACACACACTTCATCTAAGTGGGTGGCCTGAGTGGAAAAGTGAGAGTTTGGGCAGCTATGCAGACAAAGAAGGCACCCTATGGCCTGGGCCTAAATGCTTGTGACACTCCACTGGGCCAGCCGGGCTCTGAGGGCCCTGCCCTGAGCCCCCTGCTCCCCTGCCCTTTGTTCAGTCACAGCAGAGATGGCCACACCCACTCCCTCAGTGAGGGCAGGGTTCAAGCCTCCCTCAGCCCCCCCCACTCTCCGCAGGTTACCATGGACTACAGATGCTGCATTCTGAGGCCAGGGCGTTCCGAGAATGCCAAGGGCAGACATGATGACCTTAAATGATTTCCTCTTGTGTCAGTTTTTGTAAACTGTAGGAGCTAGGAAATGGTCAACTTTACAGAAATGTTCAAATTTACTGGCATTTCATATATTCTCTGCTATAACATTGTCCTGATTGTTTCTATATATTCTTTACTTATGTTTTGGTTTTCCTTAATCAAAGTGTGTCTTTTAAATCTTTTCAAAGAATATTCTTTGGACTTACTACCTCACCTGAATTTTATACGTTTTCTGTGGTATTAAGTTCTGCTCATATCTTTATTTATCTTTTTTCTATGTTCTCAGGGTTTATTGTTTTGATCTTCTGATGTCAATTAAAACACTTGGTTATTCATTTTCATCAATCTTTTTACTTATAAAGATTTGAACTTTTAAAGATTCCAGCTCACTTTTAAGTTTCTAAGGGTCAGGTCCTCTACATTGTGGCTGACCTAAGGCTTAGTTCACCATATAGCAATGTATATATTGACATTTTCCCCTCGACTTTCTGTGATTCCCTACATCTCACCTTTCTTTGCAGACAAGCCTTTTGAAATACACTTAACTTATTTCACAGCCAATAAGTCTTTGAAATAATGTCTATTTTTTAGAGAAATCTTCTTATATAATTAGGCAGAAAATCTCACCTGCCATAGTTTTCAAAACAGCATAATTTCACTCTTCTCACTACTTAATCTGTGGTATTAAACAACTTTTGAGTATTTAGGTTTATCAACGATATGTACTTTAAAAATGTTTTAGAGATTCTACCAGCCTTTGAAAACCTCCTTGTTCCTTGTTTCAGTTCCAGGTTTATGTATATTTTCTGCCTTGCACCTGATTATTCCAACATCAGATGGATGGCCTAGGGAATCTCATTCTGGTATTGATTGTTTTTGCTGATTGTCTCCCTTTGTAGCTGATTTCTTCAATATTGTGTTAATTTAGATCATGAGCTCATGTTTAGCTAAACAGCTGACCTTGTAAGAAGCTTAGGTGTGAACGCTGGTAAGCTTCAGCAGAAAGTCGGCAAAGATTTATTTGTGTCCCTGCAATGAGTTGCCCGCAAGGACCCCATTTTCTACAAGTGTTGGTCCAATATTCCTTCGAGAGGCAGTGGACTCAGACATGGCTGCTTTTCAGCCTTCGATCTGGGGCAGTGCCAGTGGGCGGCCTGTGGCCCGGGCAAGAGCCTGTCCGCATGTGTCCCAGGGACCCATTTGCCTGCGAACTTCGGTCACCTGGCAGGAAGCTACGAATCCCTGACCTATGGTGAGCTGTGCAGCGAGGAGTACTGCGCGGACAGCTTCCAAACACACTTCAAATAAGAGGGCGGCCTGAGTGGAAAGGTGAAAGTTTGGTCAGCTGTGCAGACAAAGAAGGCGACCTTTGGCCTGGGCCTAAATGCTCGTGACACCCCACTGGGTCTGCCGGGCTCTGAGGGCCCTGCCCTGGGCCCCCTGCTCCCCTGCCCTTTGTTCAGTCACAGCAGAGATGGCCACACCCACTCCCTCAGTGAGGGCAGTCTTCCAAGCGCCCTCAGCCACGCCCCCTCTCCGCAGGTTACCATGGACTACTGATGCTGCATTCTGAGGCCAGGGCGTTCCGAGAATGCCAAGGGCAGATATGATGACCTTAAATGATTTCCTCTTGTGTCAGTTTTGGTAAACTTTAGGAGCTAGGAAATGGTCCGCTTTACAGAAATGTACAAATTTACTGGCATTTCATATATTCTCTGCTATAACATTGTCCTGATTCTTTCTGTATATTCTTTACTTATGTTTTTGTTTTCCTTAATCAAAGTGTGTCTTTTAAATCTTTTCAAAGAATATTCTTTGGACTTACTAAATCACCTGAATTTTATACATTTTCTGTTGTATTAAGTTCTGCTCATATCTTTATTTATCTTTTTTCTATGTTCTCAGGGTTTATTGTTTTGATTTTCTGATGTCAAGTAAAACACTTGGTTATTCATTTTAATAAATCTTTGTACTTATAAAGATTTGAACTTTTAAAGATTCCAGCTTACTTGTACGTTTCTAAGGGTCCATTCCTCTACACTGTTGCCGGACTAAGGCTTAGTTCACCATATAGCAATGTATATATTGACATATTATCCCCTCGGCTTTCTGTGATTCCCTACATCTCACCTTTCTTTGCAGACAAGCCATTTGAAATACCCTTAACTTATTTCACAGCCAATAAGTCTTTGAAATTATGTGTATTTTTTAGAGAAATCATCTTATATAATTAGGCAGAAAATCTCACCTTCCATAGTTTTCTAAACAGCATAATTTCACGCTTCTCACTGCTTAATTTGTTGTATTAAACAACCGTTGAGTATTTAGCTTTATCAATGACATGTACTTTAAAAATATTTTAGAGACCCTACCAGTCTTTGAAAACATCCTTGTTCCTTGTTTCATTTCCAGGTTTATGTATATTTTCTGCCTTGCACCTGATTATTCCAACATCTGACGGGTGGCCTAGGGAATCTAATTCTGGTATTGATTGTTTTTGCTGATTGTCTCCTTTGTAGCTGATTTCTTCATTATTGTGTAAATTTAGATCATGAGCTCATGTTTAGCTAAACAGCTGACCTTGTAAGAGGCTTAGGTGTGAACGCTCGTAAGTTTCAGCAAAAAGTCGGCAAAGATTTATTTGTGTCCCTCCAATGAGATGCCCACAAAGACCCCGTTTTCTAGAAGTGTTGGTCCAATACTCCCTCTAGGGGTAGGGGAGTTAGACAGGGCTGCTTTCGGCCCCCGATCTTGGGCATGGGCAGTGGGGGGCCTGTGGCCCGGGCAGGAGCCTCTCTGCGTGTGAACCTGGGAATCATCACCCCTCGAACTTTGGTCACCTGGCAGGAAGCTACGATGCCCAGACCTATGGTTAGCTGTGCAGCGAGGTATACTGCGCGGACAGGTTCCACACACACTTCAACTAAGTGGGTGGCCTGAGTGGAAAAGTGAGAGTTTGGGCAGCTGTGCAGACAAAGAAGGTGCCCTATGGCCTGGGCCTAAAGGCTTGTGACACACCACTGGGACTGCCGTGCTCTGAGGGCCCTGCCCTGGGCACCCTGCTCCCCTGCCCTTTGTTCAGTCACAGCAGAGATGGCCACTCCGACTCCCTCAGTGAGGGCAGTGTTCCAGCCTCCCTCAGCCCCGCCCACTCTCCGCAGGTTACCATGGACTACAGATGCTGCATTCTGAGGCCCGGGAGTTCTGAGAATGCCAAGGGCAGACATGATGACCTTAAATGATTTCCTCTTGTGTCAGTTTTGGTAAAGTGTAGGAGCTAGGAAATGGTCAACTTTACAGAAATGTTCAAATTTACTGGCATTTCATATATTCTCTGCTATATCTTTGCCCTGATTCTTTCTATATATTCTTTAATTATGTTTGTGTTTTCCTTAATCAAAGTCTGTCTTTTAAATCTTTTCAAAGAATATTCTTTGGACTTACTACCTCACCTGAATTTTATACGTTTTCTGTGGTATTAAGTTCTGCTCATATCTTTATTTATCTTTTTTCTATGTTCTCAGGGTTTATTGTTTTGATCTTCTGATGTCAATTAAAACACTTGGTTATTCATTTTCATCAATCTTTTTACTTATAAAGATTTGAACTTTTAAAGATTCCAGCTCACTTTTAAGTTTCTAAGGGTCAGGTCCTCTACATTGTGGCTGGCCTAAGGCTTAGTTCACCATATAGCAATGTATATATTGACATTTTCCCCTCGACTTTCTGTGATTCCCTACATCTCACCTTTCTTTGCAGACAAGCCTTTTGAAATACACTTAACTTATTTCACAGAAAATAAGTCTTTGAAATAATGTCTATTTCTTAGAGAAATTTTCTTTTATAATTAGGCAGAAAATCCCACCTGCCATAGTTTTCAAAACAACATAATTTCACTCTTCTCAATGCTTAATCTGTGGTATTAAACAACCTTTGAGTATTTAGGTTTATCAACGACATGTACTTTAAAAATGTTTTAGAGTTCCTACCAGCCTTTGAAAACCTCCTTGTTCCTTGTTTCAGTTCCAGTTTTATGTATATTTTCTGCCTTGCACCTGATTATTCCAACATCAGATGAATGGCCTAGGGAATCTCATTCTGGTATTGATTGTTTTGCTGATTGTCTCACTTTGCAGCTGATTTCTTCAATATGGTGTAAATTTAGATCATGAGCTCATGTTTAGCTAAACAGCTGACCTTGTAAGAGGCTTAGGTGTGAACGCTCGTAAGCTTCAGCAGAAAGTCCGCAAATATTTTTTTGTGTCCCTCCAATGAGTTACCCGCGCGGACCCCTTTTTCTACAAGTGTTGGTCCACTACTCCCTCTATAGGCTGGGACTCAGACAGGACTGCTTTGCTGCCCCCGATCTGGGATAGTGGCTTTGGGCGGCCTGTGGCCTGGAAAGGAGGCTCCCCACGTGTGTCCCACGACCCATCTGCCTGCGAACTTCGGTCACCTGGCAGGAAGCTATGATGCTCACACCTATGGTTAGCTTTGCAGCGAGGTGTACTGCGCGGACCGGTTCCACACACACTTCATGTAAGAGGGCGGCCTGAGTGGAAAAGTGAGAGTTTGTGTAGCTGTGCAGACAAAGAAGGCGCACTTTGGCCTGGGCCTAAATGCTTGTGACACACGACTGGACCTGCCGGGCTCTGAGGGCCCTGCACTGGGGCCCCTTCTCCCCTGACCTTTGTTCAGTCACAGCAGAGATGGCCCCACCCACTCCCTCAGTGAAGGCAGTGTTCCAACCTCCCTCAACCCCGCCCCCTCTCCGCAGGTTACCATGGACTGCAGATGCTGCATTCTGAGGCGAGGGCGTTCCGAGAATCCCAAGGGCAGACAGGATGACCTTAAATGATTTCCTCTTGTGTCAATTTTGGTAAACTTTAGGAGCTAGGAAATGGTCCACTTTACACAAATGTTCAAATTTACTTGCATTTCAGATATTCTCTGCTATAACATTGTCCTGATTCTTTCTGTATATTCTTTAATTATGTTTTTGTTTTCCTTAATCAAAGTGTGTCTTTTAAATCTTGTCAAAGAATATTCTTTGGACTTACTACCTCAACTGAATTTTATACGTTTTCTGTGGTATTAAGTTCTGCTCATATCTTTATTTATCTTTTTTCTATGTTCTCAGGGTTTATTGTTTTGATTTTCTGATGTCAAGTAAAACACTTGGTTATTCATTTTAATAAATCTTTGTACTTATAAAGATTTGAACTTTTAAAGATTCCAGCTTACTTGTACGTTTCTAAGGGTCCATTCCTCTACACTGTTGCCGGCCTAAAGCTTAGTTCACCATTAGCAATGTATATATTGACATATTATCCCCTCGGCTTTCTGTGATTCCCTACATCTCACCTTTCTTTGCAGACAAGCCATTTGAAATACCCTTAACTTATTTCACAGCCAATAAGTCTTTGAAATTATGTGTATTTTTTAGAGAAATCATCTTATATAATTAGGCAGAAAATCTCACCTTCCATAGTTTTCTAAACAGCATAATTTCACTCTTCTCACTGCTTAATTTGTTGTATTAAACCACCTTTGAGTATTTAGCTTTATCAATGACATGTACTTTAAAAATGTTTTAGAGATCCTACCAGTCTTTGAAAACATGCTTGTTCCTTGTTTCATTTCCAGGTTTATGTATATTTTCTGCCTAGCACCTGATTATTCCAACATCTCAAGGATGGCCTAGGGAATCCAGTTCTGGTATTGATTGTTTTTGCTGATTGTCTCCCTTTGTAGCTGATTTCTTCATTATTGTGTAAGTTTAGATCATGAGCTCATGTTTAGCTAAACAGCTGACCTTGAAAGAGGCTTAGGTGTGAACGCTTGTAAGTTTCAGCAAAAAGTCGGCAAAGATTTATTTGTGTCCCTCCAATGAGTTGCCCAAAAGGACCCCGTTTTCTAGAAGTGTTGGTCCAATACACCTTCTAGGAGTAGGGGACTTAGACAGGGCTGCTTTCCGCCCCCGATCTTGGACAGGGGAAGTGGGCGGCCTGTGGCCCGGGCAGGAGCCTCTCTGCGTGTGAACCTGGGAATCATCTCTCCTGCGAACTTAGGTCACCTGGCAGGAAGCTACGATGCCCAGACCTATGGTTAGCTGTGCAGCGAGGTATATTGCGCGGACAGGTTCCACACACACTTCATCTAAGTGGGTGGCCTGAGTGGAAAAGTGAGAGTTTGGGCAGCTATGCAGACAAAGAAGGCACCCTATGGCCTGGGCCTAAATGCTTGTGACACTCCACTGGGCCAGCCGGGCTCTGAGGGCCCTGCCCTGAGCCCCCTGCTCCCCTGCCCTTTGTTCAGTCACAGCAGAGATGGCCACACCCACTCCCTCAGTGAGGGCAGGGTTCAAGCCTCCCTCAGCCCCCCCCACTCTCCGCAGGTTACCATGGACTACAGATGCTGCATTCTGAGGCCAGGGCGTTCCGAGAATGCCAAGGGCAGACATGATGACCTTAAATGATTTCCTCTTGTGTCAGTTTTTGTAAACTGTAGGAGCTAGGAAATGGTCAACTTTACAGAAATGTTCAAATTTACTGGCATTTCATATATTCTCTGCTATAACATTGTCCTGATTGTTTCTATATATTCTTTAATTATGTTTGTGTTTTCCTTAATCAAAGTGTGTCTTTTAAATCTTTTCAAAGAATATTCTTTGGACTTACTACCTCACCTGAATTTTATACGTTTTCTGTGGTATTAAGTTCTGCTCATATCTTTATTTATCTTTTTTCTATGTTCTCAGGGTTTATTGTTTTGATCTTCTGATGTCAATTAAAACACTTGGTTATTCATTTTCATCAATCTTTTTACTTATAAAGATTTGAACTTTTAAAGATTCCAGCTCACTTTTAAGTTTCTAAGGGTCAGGTCCTCTACATTGTGGCTGACCTAAGGCTTAGTTCACCATATAGCAATGTATATATTGACATTTTCCCCTCGACTTTCTGTGATTCCCTACATCTCACCTTTCTTTGCAGACAAGCCTTTTGAAATACACTTAACTTATTTCACAGCCAATAAGTCTTTGAAATAATGTCTATTTTTTAGAGAAATCTTCTTATATAATTAGGCAGAAAATCTCACCTGCCATAGTTTTCAAAACAGCATAATTTCACTCTTCTCACTACTTAATCTGTGGTATTAAACAACTTTTGAGTATTTAGGTTTATCAACGATATGTACTTTAAAAATGTTTTAGAGATTCTACCAGCCTTTGAAAACCTCCTTGTTCCTTGTTTCAGTTCCAGGTTTATGTATATTTTCTGCCTTGCACCTGATTATTCCAACATCAGATGGATGGCCTAGGGAATCTCATTCTGGTATTGATTGTTTTTGCTGATTGTCTCCCTTTGTAGCTGATTTCTTCAATATTGTGTTAATTTAGATCATGAGCTCATGTTTAGCTAAACAGCTGACCTTGTAAGAAGCTTAGGTGTGAACGCTGGTAAGCTTCAGCAGAAAGTCGGCAAAGATTTATTTGTGTCCCTGCAATGAGTTGCCCGCAAGGACCCCATTTTCTACAAGTGTTGGTCCAATATTCCTTCGAGAGGCAGTGGACTCAGACATGGCTGCTTTTCAGCCTTCGATCTGGGGCAGTGCCAGTGGGCGGCCTGTGGCCCGGGCAAGAGCCTGTCCGCATGTGTCCCAGGGACCCATTTGCCTGCGAACTTCGGTCACCTGGCAGGAAGCTACGAATCCCTGACCTATGGTGAGCTGTGCAGCGAGGAGTACTGCGCGGACAGCTTCCAAACACACTTCAAATAAGAGGGCGGCCTGAGTGGAAAGGTGAAAGTTTGGTCAGCTGTGCAGACAAAGAAGGCGACCTTTGGCCTGGGCCTAAATGCTTGTGACACCCCACTGGGTCTGCCGGGCTCTGAGGGCCCTGCCCCGGGCCCCCTGCCTCCCTGACATTTGTTCAGTCACAGCAGAGATGGCCACACACACTCCCTCAGTGAGGGCAGTCTTCCAAGCGCCCTCAGCCACGCCCCCTCTCCGCAGGTTACCATGGACTACTGATGCTGCATTCTGAGGCCAGGGCGTTCCGAGAATGCCAAGGGCAGATATGATGACCTTAAATGATTTCCTCTTGTGTCAGTTTTGGTAAACTTTAGGAGCTAGGAAATGGTCCGCTTTACAGAAATGTACAAATTTACTGGCATTTCATATATTCTCTGCTATAACATTGTCCTGATTCTTTCTGTATATTCTTTACTTATGTTTTTGTTTTCCTTAATCAAAGTGTGTCTTTTAAATCTTTTCAAAGAATATTCTTTGGACTTACTAAATCACCTGAATTTTATACATTTTCTGTTGTATTAAGTTCTGCTCATATCTTTATTTATCTTTTTTCTATGTTCTCAGGGTTTATTGTTTTGATTTTCTGATGTCAAGTAAAACACTTGGTTATTCATTTTAATAAATCTTTGTACTTATAAAGATTTGAACTTTTAAAGATTCCAGCTTACTTGTACGTTTCTAAGGGTCCATTCCTCTACACTGTTGCCGGACTAAGGCTTAGTTCACCATATAGCAATGTATATATTGACATATTATCCCCTCGGCTTTCTGTGATTCCCTACATCTCACCTTTCTTTGCAGACAAGCCATTTGAAATACCCTTAACTTATTTCACAGCCAATAAGTCTTTGAAATTATGTGTATTTTTTAGAGAAATCATCTTATATAATTAGGCAGAAAATCTCACCTTCCATAGTTTTCTAAACAGCATAATTTCACGCTTCTCACTGCTTAATTTGTTGTATTAAACAACCGTTGAGTATTTAGCTTTATCAATGACATGTACTTTAAAAATATTTTAGAGACCCTACCAGTCTTTGAAAACATCCTTGTTCCTTGTTTCATTTCCAGGTTTATGTATATTTTCTGCCTTGCACCTGATTATTCCAACATCTGACGGGTGGCCTAGGGAATCTAATTCTGGTATTGATTGTTTTTGCTGATTGTCTCCTTTGTAGCTGATTTCTTCATTATTGTGTAAATTTAGATCATGAGCTCATGTTTAGCTAAACAGCTGACCTTGTAAGAGGCTTAGGTGTGAACGCTCGTAAGTTTCAGCAAAAAGTCGGCAAAGATTTATTTGTGTCCCTCCAATGAGATGCCCACAAAGACCCCGTTTTCTAGAAGTGTTGGTCCAATACTCCCTCTAGGGGTAGGGGAGTTAGACAGGGCTGCTTTCGGCCCCCGATCTTGGGCATGGGCAGTGGGGGGCCTGTGGCCCGGGCAGGAGCCTCTCTGCGTGTGAACCTGGGAATCATCACCCCTCGAACTTTGGTCACCTGGCAGGAAGCTACGATGCCCAGACCTATGGTTAGCTGTGCAGCGAGGTATACTGCGCGGACAGGTTCCACACACACTTCAACTAAGTGGGTGGCCTGAGTGGAAAAGTGAGAGTTTGGGCAGCTGTGCAGACAAAGAAGGTGCCCTATGGCCTGGGCCTAAAGGCTTGTGACACACCACTGGGACTGCCGTGCTCTGAGGGCCCTGCCCTGGGCACCCTGCTCCCCTGCCCTTTGTTCAGTCACAGCAGAGATGGCCACTCCGACTCCCTCAGTGAGGGCAGTGTTCCAGCCTCCCTCAGCCCCGCCCACTCTCCGCAGGTTACCATGGACTACAGATGCTGCATTCTGAGGCCAGGGAGTTCTGAGAATGCCAAGGGCAGACATGATGACCTTAAATGATTTCCTCTTGTGTCAGTTTTGGTAAAGTGTAGGAGCTAGGAAATGGTCAACTTTACAGAAATGTTCAAATTTACTGGCATTTCATATATTCTCTGCTATATCTTTGCCCTGATTCTTTCTATATATTCTTTAATTATGTTTGTGTTTTCCTTAATCAAAGTCTGTCTTTTAAATCTTTTCAAAGAATATTCTTTGGACTTACTACCTCACCTGAATTTTATACGTTTTCTGTGGTATTAAGTTCTGCTCATATCTTTATTTATCTTTTTTCTATGTTCTCAGGGTTTATTGTTTTGATCTTCTGATGTCAATTAAAACACTTGGTTATTCATTTTCATCAATCTTTTTACTTATAAAGATTTGAACTTTTAAAGATTCCAGCTCACTTTTAAGTTTCTAAGGGTCAGGTCCTCTACATTGTGGCTGGCCTAAGGCTTAGTTCACCATATAGCAATGTATATATTGACATTTTCCCCTCGACTTTCTGTGATTCCCTACATCTCACCTTTCTTTGCAGACAAGCCTTTTGAAATACACTTAACTTATTTCACAGAAAATAAGTCTTTGAAATAATGTCTATTTCTTAGAGAAATTTTCTTTTATAATTAGGCAGAAAATCCCACCTGCCATAGTTTTCAAAACAACATAATTTCACTCTTCTCAATGCTTAATCTGTGGTATTAAACAACCTTTGAGTATTTAGGTTTATCAACGACATGTACTTTAAAAATGTTTTAGAGTTCCTACCAGCCTTTGAAAACCTCCTTGTTCCTTGTTTCAGTTCCAGTTTTATGTATATTTTCTGCCTTGCACCTGATTATTCCAACATCAGATGAATGGCCTAGGGAATCTCATTCTGGTATTGATTGTTTTGCTGATTGTCTCACTTTGCAGCTGATTTCTTCAATATGGTGTAAATTTAGATCATGAGCTCATGTTTAGCTAAACAGCTGACCTTGTAAGAGGCTTAGGTGTGAACGCTCGTAAGCTTCAGCAGAAAGTCCGCAAATATTTTTTTGTGTCCCTCCAATGAGTTACCCGCGCGGACCCCTTTTTCTACAAGTGTTGGTCCACTACTCCCTCTATAGGCTGGGACTCAGACAGGACTGCTTTGCTGCCCCCGATCTGGGATAGTGGCTTTGGGCGGCCTGTGGCCTGGAAAGGAGGCTCCCCACGTGTGTCCCACGACCCATCTGCCTGCGAACTTCGGTCACCTGGCAGGAAGCTATGATGCTCACACCTATGGTTAGCTTTGCAGCGAGGTGTACTGCGCGGACCGGTTCCACACACACTTCATGTAAGAGGGCGGCCTGAGTGGAAAAGTGAGAGTTTGTGTAGCTGTGCAGACAAAGAAGGCGCACTTTGGCCTGGGCCTAAATGCTTGTGACACACGACTGGACCTGCCGGGCTCTGAGGGCCCTGCACTGGGGCCCCTTCTCCCCTGACCTTTGTTCAGTCACAGCAGAGATGGCCCCACCCACTCCCTCAGTGAAGGCAGTGTTCCAACCTCCCTCAACCCCGCCCCCTCTCCGCAGGTTACCATGGACTGCAGATGCTGCATTCTGAGGCGAGGGCGTTCCGAGAATCCCAAGGGCAGACAGGATGACCTTAAATGATTTCCTCTTGTGTCAATTTTGGTAAACTTTAGGAGCTAGGAAATGGTCCACTTTACACAAATGTTCAAAATTACTTGCATTTCAGATATTCTCTGCTATAACATTGTCCTGATTCTTTCTGTATATTCTTTAATTATGTTTTTGTTTTCCTTAATCAAAGTGTGTCTTTTAAATCTTGTCAAAGAATATTCTTTGGACTTACTACCTCAACTGAATTTTATACGTTTTCTGTGGTATTAAGTTCTGCTCATATCTTTATTTATCTTTTTTCTATGTTCTCAGGGTTTATTGTTTTGATCTTCTGATGTCAATTAAAACACTTGGTTATTCATTTTAATAAATCTTTTTACTTATAAAGATTTGAATTTTTAAAGATTCCAGCTTTCTTGTAAGTTTCTAAGGGTCAGGTCCTCTACATTGTGGCTGGCCAAAGGCTTAGTTCACAATATAGAAAGGATATATTGACCTATTTTCCCCTCGACTTTCTGTGATTTCCTACATCTCACCTTTCTTTGCAGACAAGCCATTTGAAATAACCTTAACTTATTTCACAGCCAATAAGTCTTTGAAATAATGTATATTTTTCAGAGAAATATTCTTATATATTTAGGCAGAAAATCTGACCTGCCACAGTTTTCAAAACAGCATAATTTCACCCTTCTCAATGATGAATCTGTTGTATTACACAACCTTTGAGTATTTAGCTTTATCAATGACATGTACTTTAAAAATGTTTCAGAGATCATACCAGTCTTTGAAAACATCCTTGTTCCTTGTTTCAGTTCCAGTTTTGTGTATACTTTCTGCCTTGCACCTGATTATTCCAACATCTGATGGTTGGCCTAGGGAATCTAATTCTGGTATTGATTGTTTTTGCTGCTTGTCTCCCCTTGTAGCTTATTTCTTCATTATTGTGTAAATTTCGATCATGAACTCAAGTTTAGCTATACAGCTGACCTTGTAAGAGGCTTAGGTGTGAACGCTCGTAAGCTTCAGCAGAAAGTCCGCAAAGATTTTTTTGTGTCCCTCCAATGAGTTACCCGCGCGGACCCCTTTTTCTACAAGTGTTGGTCCACTACTCCCTCTATAGGCTGGGACTCAGACAGGACTGCTTTGCTGCCCCCGATCGGGGATAGTGGCTTTGGGCGGCCTGTGGCCAGGAAAGGACGCTCCCCACGTGTGTCCAACGACCCATCTGCCTGCGAACTTCGGTCACCTGGCAGGAAGCTATGATGCTCACACCTATGGTTAGCTTTGCAGCGAGGTGTACTGCGCGGACCGGTTCCACACACACTTCATGTAAGAGGGCGGCCTGAGTGGAAAGGTGAGAGTTTGTGTAGCTGTGCAGACAAAGAAGGCGCACTTTGGCCTGGGCCTAAATGCTTGTGACACACGACTGGACCTGCCGGGCTCTGAGGGCCCTGCCCAGGGGCCCCTTCTCCCCTGACAACTGTTCAGTCACAGCAGAGATGGCCCCACCCACCCCCTCAGTGAAGGCAGTGTTCCAACCTCCCTCAGCCCCGCCCCCTCTCCGCAGGTTACCAAGGACTACAGAGGCTGCATTCTGAGGCCAGGGTGTTCCGAGAATGCCAAGGGCAGACATGATAACATTAAATGATTTCCTCTTGTGTCAATTTTGGTAAACTTTAGGAGCTAGGAAATGGTCCACTTTACACAAATGTTCAAATTTACTGGCATTTCAGATATTCTCTGCTATAACATTGTCCTGAATCTTTCTGTATATTCTTTAATTATGTTTTTGTTTTCCTTAATCAAAGTGTGTCTTTTAAATCTTGTCAAAGAATATTCTTTGGACTTACTACCTCAACTGAATTTTATACGTTTTCTGTGGTATTAAGTTATGCTCATACCTTTATTTATCTTTTTTCTATGTTCTCAGGGTTTATTGTTTTGATCTTCTGATGTCAATTAAAACACTTGGTTATTCATTTTAATAAATCTTTTTACTTATAAAGATTTGAATTTTTAAAGATTCCAGCTTACTTGTAAGTTTCTAAGTGTCAGGTCCTCTACATTGTGGCTGGCCATAGGCTTAGTTCACAATATAGCAATGTATATATTGACCTATTTTCCCCTCGACTTTCTGTGATTTCCTACATCTCACCTTTCTTTGCAGACAAGCCATTTGAAATAACGTTAAATTATTTCACAGCCAATAAGTCTTTGAAATAATGTATATTTTTCAGAGAAATATTCTTATATATTTAGGCAGAAAATCTGACCTGCCATAGTTTTCAAAACAACATAATTTCACTCTTCTCAATGATGAATCTGTTGTATTACACAACCTTTGAGTATTTAGCTTTATCAATGACATATACTTTAAAAATGTTTTAGAGATCCTACCAGTCTTTGAAAACATCCTTGTTCCTTGTTTCAGTTCCAGTTTTATGTATATTTTCTGCCTTGCACCTGATTATTCCAACGTCTGATCGATGGCCTAGGGAATCTAAATCTGGTATTGATTGTTTTTGCTGATTTTCTCCCCCTGTAGCTGATTTCTTCATTATTGTCTAAATTTAGATCATGAGCTCATGTTTAGCTAAACATCTGACTTTGTAAGAGGCTTAGGTGTGAACACTCGTAAGTTTCATCAGAAAGTCCGCAAAGATTTATTTGTGTCCCTCCAATGAGTTGCCCGCGAGGACCCCGTTTTCTACAAGGGTTGGTCCACTACTCCCTCTAGAGGCACGGTCTCAGACAGGGCTGCATTGCGCCACACGATCTAGGGCAGTGGCATTGGGCGGCCTGTGGCCCGGGGAGGAGCCTCTCTGCGTGTGTCCCAGGGAACCATCTGCCGGCGAACTTCGGTCACCTGGCAGGAATCTACGATGCCCAGACATATGGTTAGCTCTGCAGCGAGGTGTACTGCGCAGACAGGTTCCACACACACTTCAAGTAAGAGGGCGGCCTGAGTGGAAAGGTGAGAGTTTGGGCAGCTGTGCAGACAAAGAAGGCGCCCTTTGGCCTGGGCCTAAATGCTTGTGACACCCCACTGGGCCTGCCGGGCTCTGAGGGCCTTGCCCTGGGCCCCCTGCTCCCCTGCCCATTGTTCAGTCACAGCAGAGATGGCCACACCCACTCCCTCTGTGAGGGCAGTGTTCCAAACTCCCTCAGCCCCGCCCCCTCTCCGCAGGTTACCGTGGACTAAAGATGCTGCATTCTGAGTCCAGGGCATTCTGAGAATGCCAATGGCTGACATGATGACCTTAAATGATTTCCTCTTGTGTCAGTTTTGGTAAATTTTAGGAGCTAGGATCTGGTCCAATTTACACAAACCTTCAAATTTACTGGCATTTCATATACTCTCTGCTATAACATTCTCTTGATTCTTTCTGTATATTCTTTACTTATGTTTTGGTTTTCCTTAATCAAAGTGTGTCTTTTAATCTTGTCAAAGAATATTCTTTGGACTTACTACATCACCTGAATTTTATACGTTTTCTATTGTATTAAGTTCTGCTCATATCTTTATTTATATTTTTTCTATGTTCTCAGGTTTATTGTTTTGATATTCTGATGTCAATTAAAACAGTTGGTTATTCATTTTAAAAAATCTTTTTACTTATAAAGATTTGAACTTTTCAAGATTCCAAATTACTTGTAAGTTTCTAAGGGTCAGGTCCTCTACATTGTGGCTGGCCTAAGTCTTAGTTCACCATATAGCAATGTATATATTGACCTATTTTCCCCTCGACTTTCTGTGATTCCCTACATCTCACCTTTCTTTGCACACAAGCCATTTGAAATACCCTTAACTTATTTCACAGCCAATAAGTCTTTGAAATAATGTGTATTTTTTAGAGAAATCTTCTTATATAATTAGGCAGAAAATCTGACCTGCCATACTTTTCAAAACAGCATAATTTCACTCTTCTCAATGATGAATCTGTTGTATTACACAACCATTGAGTATTTTGCTTTATCAATGACATGTACTTTAAAAATGTTTTAGAGATCCTACCAGTCTTTGAAAACATCCTTGTTCCTTGTTTCATTTCCAGTTTTGTGTATACTTTCTGCCTTGCACCTGATTATTCCAACATCTGATGGTTGGCCTAGGGAATCTAATTCTGGTATTGATTGTTTTTGCTGCTTGTCTCCCCTGGTAGCTGATTTCTTCATTATTGTGTAAATTTAGATCATGAGCTCATGTTTAGCTAAACAGCTGACCTTGTAAGAGGCTTAGGTGTGAACGCTCGTAAGCTTCAGCAGAAAGTCCGCAAAGATTTTTTTGTGTCCCTCCAATGAGTTACACGCGCGGACCCCTTTTTCTACAAGTGTTGGTCCACTACACCCTCTAGAGGCTGGGACTCAGACAGGACTGCTTTGCTGCCCCCGACCTGGGATAGTTGCTTTGGGCGGCCTGTGGCCTGGGCAGGAGGCTCCCCACGTGTGTCCCACGACCCATCTGCCTGCGAACTTCGGTCACCTGGCAGGAAGCTATGATGCCCAGACCTATGGTTAGCTTTGCATCGAGGTGTACTGCGCAGACCGGTTCCACACACACTTCAAGTAAGAGGGCGGCCTGAGTTGAAAGGTGAGAGTTTGGGCAGCTGTGCAGACAAAGAAGGCGCACTTTGGCCTGGGCCTAAATGCTTGTGACACCCCACTGGGACTGCCGGGCTCTGAGGGCCCTGCCGTTGGCCCCCTTCTCTCCTGCCCTTTGTTCAGTCACAGCAGAGATGGCCCCACCCACTCCGTCAGTGAAGGCAGTGTTCCAACCTCCCTCAGCCCCGCCCCCTCTCCGCAGGTAACCATGGACTACAGAGGCTGCATTCTGAGGCCAGGGCATTCCGAGAATGCAAAGGGCAGACATGATGACCTTAAATGATTTCCTCTTGTGTCAATTTTGGTAAATTTTAGGAGCTAGGTAATGGTACACTTTACACAAATGTTCAAATTTACTGGCATTTCAGATATTCTCTGCTATAACATTCTCCTGATTCTTTCTGTATATTCTTTACTTATGTTTTGGTTTTCCTTAATCAAAGTGTGTCTTTTAATCTTGTCAAAGTATATTCTTTGGACTTACTACATCACCTGAATTTTATACGTATTCTATTGTATTAAGTTCTGCTCATATCTTTATTTATATTTTTTCTATATTCTCAGGTTTATTGTTTTGATCTTCTGATGTCAATTAAAACACTTGGTTATTCATTTTAATAAATCTTTTTACTTATAAAGATTTGAACTTTTCAAGATTCCAGCTTACTTGTAAGTTTCTAAGGTTCAGGTCCTCTACATTGTGGCTGGCCTAAGTCTTAGTTCAACATATAGCAATGTATATATTGAACTATTTTCCCCTCGACTTTCTGTGATTCCCTACATCTCACCTTTCTTTGCACACAAGCCATTTGAAATACCCTTAACTTATTTCACAGCCAATAAGTCTTTGAAATAATGTGTATTTTTTAGAGAAATCTTCTTATATAATTAGGCAGAAAATCTGACCTGCCATAGTTTTCAAAACAGCATAATTTCACTCTTCTCAATGATGAATCTGTTGTATTACACAACCATTGAGTATTTAGCTTTATCAATGACATGTACTTTAAAAATGTTTTAGAGATCCTACCAGTCTTTGAAAACATCCTTGTTCCTTGTTTCATTTCCAGTTTTGTGTATACTTTCTGCCTTGCACCTGATTATTACAACATCTGATGGTTGGCCTAGGCAATCTAACTGTGGTATTGATTGTTTTTGCTGCTTGTCTCCCCTTGTAGCTGATTTTTTCATTATTGTGTAAATTTAGATCATGAGCTCATGTTTAGCTAAACAGCTGACCTTATAAGAGGCTTAGGTGTGAACGCTCGTAAGCTTCAGCAGAAAGTCCGCAAAGATTTTTTTGTGTCCCTCCAATGAGTTACCCGCGCGGACCCCTTTTTCTACAAGTGTTGGTCCACTACTCCCTCTAGAGGCTGGGAATCAGACAGGACTGCTTTGCTGCCCCCGATCTGGGATAGTGGCTTTGGGCGGCCTGGGGCCTGGGCAGGAGGCTCCCCACGTGTGTCCCACGACCCATCTGCCTGCGAACTTCGGTCACCTGGCAGGAAGCTATGATGCCCAGACTTATGGTTAGCTTTGCATCGAGGTGTACTCCGCGGACTGGTTCCACACACACTTCAAGTAAGAGGGCGGCCTGAGTTGAAAGGTGAGAGTTTGGGCAGCTGTGCAGAAAAAGAATGCGCCCTTTGTGCTGGGCCTAAATGCTTGTGACACCCCACTGGGCCTGCCGGGCTCTGAGGGCCCTGCCCTGGGCCCCCTGCTCCCCTGCCCTTTGTTCAGTCACAGCAGAGATGGCCACACCCACTCCCTCTGTGAGGGCAGTGTTCCAAACTCCCTCAGCCCCGCCCCCTCTCCGCAGGGTACCATGGACTACAGATGCTGCATTCTGAGGCCAGGGCATTCCGAGAAGGCCAAGGGCTGACATGATGACCTTAAATGATTTCCTCTTGTGTAAGTTTTGGTAAATTTTAGGAGCAAGGAACTGGTCCACTTTACACAAACGTTCAAATTTACTGGCATTTCATATACTCTCTGCAATAACATTCTCCTGATTCTTTCTGTATATTCTTTACTTATGTTTTGGTTTTCCTTAATCAAAGTGTGTCTTTTAATCTTGTCAAAGAATATTCTTTGGACTTACTACATCACCTGAATTTTATACGTTTTATATTGTATTAAGTTCTGCTCATATCTTTATTTATATTTTTTCTATGTTCTCAGGTTTATTGTTTTGATATTCTGATGTCAATTTAAACACTTGGTTATTCATTTTAATAAATCTTTTTACTTATAAAAATTTGAACTTTTCTAGATTCCAGCTTACTTGTAAGTTTCTAAGGGTCAGGTCCTCTACATTGTGGCTGGCCAAAGGCTTAGTTCACCATATAGCAATATATATATTGACCTATTTTCCCCTCGACTTTCTGTGATTTCCTACATCTCACCTTTCTTTGCAGACAAGCCATTTGAAATACCCTTAACTTATTTCACAGCTTATAAGTCTTTGAAATAATGTGTATTTTTTAGAGAAATATTCTTATATAATTAGGCAGAAAATCTGACCTGCCATAGTTTTCAAAACAGCATAATTTCACTCTTCTCAAAGATGAATCTGTTGTATTACACAACCTTTGAGTATTTAGCTTTATCAATGACATGTACTTTAAAAATGTTTTAGAGATCCTACCTGTCTTTGAAAACATCCTTGTTCCTTGTTTCAGTTCCAGTTTTATGTATATTTTCTGCCTTGCACCTGATTATTCCAACGACTGATTGATGGCCTAGGGAATCTAATTCTGGTATTGATTGTTTTTGCTGCTTGTCTCCCCTTGTAGCTTATTTCTTCATTATTGTGTAAATTTAGATCATGAGCTCATGTTTAGCTAAACATCTGACTTTGTAAGAGGCTTAGGTGTGAACACTCGTAAGTTTCCTCAGAAAGTCCGCAAAGATTTATTTGTGTCCCTCCAATGAGTTTTCCGCCAGGACCCCGTTGTCTACAAGTGTTGGTCCACTACTCCCTCTAGAGGCACGGCCTCAGACAGGGCTGCTTTGTGCCCCACGATCTGTGGCAGTGGCAGTGGGTGGCCTGTGGACGGGGCAGGAGCCTCTCTGCGTGTGTCCCAGGGACCCATCTGCCTGCGAACTTCGGTCACCTGGCAGGAAGCTACGATGCCCAGACCTATGGTTAGCTGTGCAGCGAGGTGTACTGCGCGGACAGGTTCCAAACAGACTTCAAGAAAGAGGGCGGCCTGAGTGGAAAGGTGAGAGTTTGGGCAGCTGTGCAGACAAAGAAGGCGCCCTTTGTCCGGGGCCTAAATGCTTGTGACACCCCACTCTGCCTGCCAGGCTCTGAGGGCCCTGCCCTGGGCCCACTGCTCCCCTGCCGTTTGTTCATTCACAGCAGAGATGGCCACACTCACTCCCTCTGTGAGGGCAGTATTCCAAACTCCCTCAACCCCGCCCCCTCTCCGCAGGTTACCATGGACTACACATGCTGCATTCTGAGTCCAGGGCATTCCGAGAAGGTCAAGGGCTGACAGGATGACCTTAAATGATTTCCTCTTGTGTCAGTTTTGTTAAATTTTAGGAGCTAGGAACTGGTCCACTTTACACAAACATTCAAATTTACTGGCATTTCATATACTCTCTGCTATAACATTGTCCTGATTCTTTCTGTATATTCTTTACTTATGTTTTGGTTTTCCTTAATCAAAGTGTGTCTTTTAATCTTGTCAAAGAATATTCTTTGGACTTACTACATCACCTGAATTTTATACGTTTTCTATTGTATTAAGTTCTGCTCATATCTTTATTTATATTTTTTCTATGTTCTCAGGTTTATTGTTTTGATATTCTGATGTCAATTAAAACACTTGGTTATTCATTTTAATAAATCTTTTTACTTATAAAGATTTGAACTTTTCAAGATTCCAGCTTACTTGTAAGTTTCTAAGGGTCAGGTCCTCTACATTGTGGCTGGCCTAAGTCTTAGTTCACCATATAGCAATGTATATATTGACCTATTTTCCCCTCGACTTTCTGTGATTCCCTACATCTCACCTTTCTTTGCACACAAGCCATTTGAAATACCCTTAACTTATTTCACAGCCAATAAGTCTTTGAAATAATGTGTATTTTTTAGAGAAATCTTCTTATATAATTAGGCAGAAAATCTCACCTGCCATAGTTTTCAAAACAGCATAATTTCACTCTTCTCAGTGATGAATCTGTTGTATTACACAGCCTATGAGTATTTAGATTTATCAGTGACATGTACTTTAAAAATGTTTTAGAGATCCTACCAGTCTTTGAAAACATCCTTGTTCCTTGTTTCAGTTCCAGTTTTATGTATATTTTCTGCCTTGCACCTTATTATTCCAACGTCTGATCGATGGCCTAGGGAATCTAATTCTGGTATTGTTTGTTTTTGCTGATTGTCTCCCCCTGTAGCTGATTTCTTCATTATTGTGTAAAATTAGATCATGAGCTCATGTTTAGCTAAACATCTGTCTTTGTAAGAGGCTTAGGTGTGATCACTCGTAAGTTTCATCAGAAAGTCCGCAAAGATTTATTTGTGTCCCACCAATGAGTTGCCCGCGAGGACCCCGTTGACTACAAGTGTTGGTCCACTACTCCCTCTAGAGGCACGGCCTCAGACAGGGCTGCTTTGTGCCCCGCGATCTGTGGCAGTGGCAGTGGGTGGCCTGTGGCTGGTCATGAGCCTCTCTGCGTGTGTCCCAGGGACCCATCTTCCTGCGAACTTCGGTCACATGCCAGGAAGCTACGATGCCCAGACCTATGGTTAGCTGTGCAGCGAGGTGAACTGCGCGGAGAGGTTCCACACACACTTCAAGTAAGAGGGCGGCCTGAGTGGAAAGGTGAGGTTTTGGGCAACTGTGCAGACAAAGATGGTGCCCTTTGTCCTGGGCCTAAATGCTTGTGACACCCCACTGGGCCTGCCGGGCTCTGAGGGCCCTGCCCTGGGCCCCCTGCTCCCCTGCCCTTTGTTCAGTCACAGCAGAGATGGCCACACCCACTCCCTCTGTGAGGGCAGTGTTCCACACTCCCTCAGCCCCGCCCATTATCCGCAGGTTACCATGGTCTAAAGATGCTGCATTCTGAGTCCAGGGCATTCCGAGAAGGCCAAGGGCTGACAAGATGACCTTAAATGATTTCCTCTTGTGTCAGTTTTGGTAAATTTTAGAAGCTAGGAACTGGTCCACTTTACACAAACCTTCAAATTTACTGGCATTTCATATACTCTCTGCTATAACATTGTCCTTATTCTTTCTGTATATTCTTTACTTATGTTTTGGTTTTCCTTATTCAAAGTGTGTCTATTAATGTTGTCAAAGAATATTCTTTGGACTTACTACATCACCTGAATTTTATACGTTTTCTATTGTATTAAGTTCTGCTCATATCTTTATTTATATTTTTTCTATGTACTCAGGTTTATTGTTTTGATCTTCTGATGTCAATTAAAACACTTGGTTATTCATTTTAATAAATCTTTTAACTTATAAAGATTTGAACTCTTCAAGATTCAAGCTTACTTGTATGTTTCTAAGGGTCGGGTCCTCTACATTGTGGCTGGCCTATGTCTTAGTTCACCATATAGCAATGTATATATTGACCTATTTTCCCCTCGACTTTCTGTGATTCCCTACATCTCACTTTCTTTGCAGACAAGCCATTTGAAATAATCTTAACTTATTTCACAGCCAATAAGTCTTTGAAATAATGTGTATTTTTTAGAGAAATCTTCTTATATAATTAGACAGAAAATCTGACCTGCCATAGTTTTCAAAACTGCATAATTTCACTCTTCTCAATGCTTAATCTGTGGTATTAAACAACCTTTGAGTATTTAGGTTTATCAATGCCATGTACTTTAAAAATGTTTTAGAGATCCTACCAGTCTTTGAAAACATCCTTGTTCCTTGTTTCAGTTCAAGTTTTATGTATACTTTCTGCCTTGCACCTGATTATTCCAACATCTGATGGTTGGCCTAGGGAATCTAATTCTGGTATTGATTGTTTTTGGTGCTTGTCTCCCGATGTAGCTGATTTCTTCATTAATGTGTAAATTTAGATCATGAGCTCATGTTTAGCTAAACAGCTGACCTTGTAATAGGCTTAGGTGTGAATGCTCGTAAGCTTCAGCAGAAAGTCCGCAAAGATTTTTTTGTGTCCCTCCAATGAGTTACCCGCGCGGACCCCTTTTTCTACAAGTGTTGGTCCACTACTCCCTCTAGAGGCTGGGACTCAGACAGGACTTCTTTGCCGCCCCCGATCTGGGATAGTGGCTTTGGGCGGCCTGTGGCATGGGCAGGAGTCTCACCACGTGTGTCCCAAGACCCATCTACCTGCGAACTTCGGTCACCTGGCAGGAAGCTATGATGCCCAAACCTATGGTTAGCTTTGCATCGAGGTGTACAGCGCAGACCGGTTCCACACACACTTCAAGTAAGAGGGCGGCCTTAGTGGAAAGGTGAGAGTTTGGGCAGCTGTGCAGACAAAGAAGGCGCCCTTTGTCCTGGGCCTAAATGCTTGTGACACACCACTGGGCCTGCCGGGCTCTGAGGGCCCTGCCTTGGGCCCCATGCTCCCCTGCCCTTTGTTCAGTCACAGCAGAGATGGCCACACACACTCCCTCTGTGAGGGCAGTGTTCCAAACTCCCTCAGCCCCGCCCCCTCTCCGCAGGTTACCATGGACTAATGATGCTGCATTCTGAGTCCAGGGCATTCCGAGAATGCCAAGGGATGACATGATGACCTTAAATGATTTCCTCTTTTGTCAGTTTTGGTAAATTTTAGGAGCTAGGAACTGGTCCACTTTACACAAACCTTCAAATTTACTGGCATTTCATATACTCTCTGCTATAACATTCTCCTGATTCATTCTGTATATTCTTTACTTATGTTTTGGTTTTCCTTAATCAAAGTGTGTCTTTTAATCTTGTCAAAGAATATTCTTTCGACTTACTACATCACCTGAATTTTATACGTTTTCTATTGTATTAAGTTCTGCTCATATCTTTATTTATATTTTTTCTATGTTCTCAGGTTTATTGTTTTGATCTTCTGATGTCAATTAAAACACTTGGTTATTCATTTTAATAAATCTTTTTACTTATAAAGATTTGAACTTTTCAAGATTCCAGCTTACTTGTAAGTTTCTAAGGGTCAGGTCCTCTACATTGTGGCTGGCCTAAGTCTTAGTTCACCATATAGCAATGTATATATTGACCTATTTTCCCCTCGACTTTCTGTGATTCCCTACATCTCACCTTTCTTTGCACACAAGCCATTTGAAATACCCATAACTTATTTCACAGCCAATAAGTCTTTGAAATAATGTGTATTTTTTAGAGAAATCTTCTTATATAATTAGGCAGAAAATCTGAGCTGCCATAGTTTTCCAAACAGCATAATTTCAGTCTTCTCAATGATGAATCTGTTGTATTACACAACCATTGAGTATTTAGCTTTATCAATGACATGTACTTTAAAAATGTTTCAGAGATCCTACCAGTCTTTGAAAACATCCTTTTTCCTTGTTTCATTTCCAGTTTTTTGTATACTTTCTGCCTTGCACCTGATTATTCCAACATCTGATGGTTGGCCTAGGGAATCTAACTCTGGTATTGATTGTTTTTGCTGCTTGTCTCCCCTTGTAGCTGATTTCTTCATTATTGTGTAAATTTAGATCATGAGCTCATGTTTAGCTAAACAGCTGACCTTGTAAGAGGCTTAGGTGTGAACGCTCGTAAGCTTCAGCAGAAAGTCCGCAAAGATTTTTTTGTGTCCCTCCAATGAGTTACCCGCGCGGACCCCTTTTTCTACAAGTGTTGGTCCACTACTCCCTCTAGAGGCTGGGAATCAGACAGGACTGCTTAGCTGCCCCCGATCTGGGATAGTGGCTTTGGGCGGCCAGTGGCCTGGGCAGGAGGCTCCCCACGTGTGTCCCACGACCCATCTGCCTGCGAACTTCGGTCACCTGGCAGGAAGCTATGATGCCCAGACCTATGGTTAGCTTTGCATCGAGGTGTACTGCGCGGACTGGTTCCACACACACTTCAAGTAAGAGGGCGGCCTGAGTGGAAAGGTGAGAGTTTGGGCATCTGTTTTGAAAAAGAATGCGCCCTGTGTGCTGGGCCTAAATGCTTGTGACACCCCACTGGGCCTGCCGGGCTCTGAGGGCCCTGCCCTTGTCCCCCTGCTCCCCTGCCATTTGTTCAGTCACAGCAGAGATGGCCAAACCCACTCCCTCTGTGAGGGCAGTGTTCCAAACTCCCTCAGCCGCGCCCCCTCTCCGCAGGGTACCATGGACTACAGATGCTGCATTCTGAGTCCTGGGCATTCCGAGAAGGCCAAGGGCTGACATGATGACCTTAAATGATTTCCTCTTGTGTCAGTTTTGGTAAATTTTAGGAGGTAGGAACTGGTCCACTTTACACAAACGTTCAAATTTACTGGCATTTCATATACTCTCTGCTATAACATTGTCCTGATTCTTTCTGTATATTCTTTACTTATGTTTTGGTTTTCCTTAATCAAAGTGTGTCTTTAATCTTGTCATAGAATATTCTTTGGACTTACTACATCCCCTGAAGTTTATACGTTTTCTATTGTATTAAGTTCTGCTCATATCTTTATTTATATTTTTTCTATGTTCTCACGTTTATTGTTTTGATATTCTGATGTCAAGTAAAACACTTGGTTATTCATTTTAATAAATCTTTTTACTTATAAAGATTTGAACTTTTCAGGATTCCAGCTTACTTGTAAGTTTCTAAGTGTCAGGTCCTCTACATTGTGGCTGGCCTAAGTCTTAGTTCACCATATAGCAATGTATATATTGACCTATTTCCCCTCGACTTTCTGTGATTCCCTACATCTCACCTTTCTTTGCACACAAGCCATTTGAAATAACCTTAACTTATTTCACAGCCAATAAGTCTTTGAAATAATGTGTATTTTTTAGAGAAATCTTCTTATATAATTAGGCAGAAAATCTGACCTGCCATAGTTTTCAAAACAGCATAATTTCACTCTTCTCAATGATGAATCTGTTGTATTACACAACCATTGAGTATTTAGCTTTATCATTGACATGTACTTTAAAAATGTTTTAGAGATCCTACCAGTCTTTGAAAACATCCTTGTTCCTTGTTTCAGTTCCAGTTTTGTGTATACTTTCTGCCTTGCACCTGATTATTCCAACATCTGATGGTTGGCCTAGGGAATCTAATTCTGGTATTGATTGTTTTTGCTGCTTGTCTCCCCTTGTAGCTGATTTCTTCATTATTGTGTAAATTTAGATCATGAGCTCATGTTTAGCTAAACAGCTGACCTTGTAAGAGGCTTAGTTGTGAACGCTCGTAAGCTTCAGCGGAAAGTCCGCAAAGATTTTTTTGTGTCCCTCCAATGAGTTACCCGCGTGGACCCCTTTTTCTACAAGTGTTGGTCCACTACTCCCTCTAGAGGCTGGGACTCAGACAGGACTGCTTTGCTGCCCCCTATCTGGGATAGTGGCTTTGGGCGGCCTGTGGCCTGGGCAGGAGGCTCCCCACGTGTGTCCCACGACCCATCTGCCTGCGAACTTCAGTCACCTGGCAGGAAGCTATGATGCCCAGACCTATGGTTAGCTTTGCATCGAGGTGAACTGCGCGGACCGGTTCCACACACACTTCAAGTAACAGGGCGGCCTGAGTGGAAAGGTGAGAGTTTGGGCAGCTGTGCAGACAAAGAAGGCGCAATTTGTCCTGGGCCTAAATGCTTGTGACACAAGACTGGGCCTGCCGGGCTCTGAAAGCCCAGCCATTGGCCCCCTTCTCCCCTGCCATTTGTTCAGTCGTAGCAGAGATGGCACCACCCACTCCCTCAGTGAAGGCAGTGTTCCAACCTCACTCAGCCCCGACCCCTCTCCGCAGGTTACCATGGACTACAGAGGCTGCATTCTGAGGCCAGGGCATTCCGAGAATGCCAAGGGCAGACATGATGACCTTAAATGATTTCCTTTTGTGTCAGTTTTGGTAAACTTTAGGAGCTAGGAAATGGTCCGCTTTACAGAAATGTTCAAATTTACTGACATTTCATATATTCTCTGCTATAACATTGTCCTGATTCTTTCTGTATATTCTTTACTTATGTTTTTGTTTTCCTTAATCAAAGTGTGTCTTTTAAATCTTTTCAAAGAATATTCTTTGGACTTACTAAATCACCTGAATTTTATACGTTTTCTGTTGTATTAAGTTCTGCTCATATCTTTATTTATCTTTTTTCTATGTTCTCAGGGTTTATTGTTTTGATTTTCTGATGTCAAGTAAAACACTTGGTTATTCATTTTAATAAATCTTTGTACTTATAAAGATTTGAACTTTTAAAGATTCCAGCTTACTTGTACGTTTCTAAGGGTCCATTCCTCTACACTGTTGCCGGCCTAAAGCTTAGTTCACCATTAGCAATGTATATATTGACATATTATCCCCTCGGCTTTCTGTGATTCCCTACATCTCACCTTTCTTTGCAGACAAGCCATTTGAAATACCCTTAACTTATTTCACAGCCAATAAGTCTTTGAAATTATGTGTATTTTTTAGAGAAATCATCTTATATAATTAGGCAGAAAATCTCACCTTCCATAGTTTTCTAAACAGCATAATTTCACTCTTCTCACTGCTTAATTTGTTGTATTAAACCACCTTTGAGTATTTAGCTTTATCAATGATATGTACTTTAAAAATGTTTTAGAGATCCTACCAGTCTTTGAAAACATGCTTGTTCCTTGTTTCATTTCCAGGTTTATGTATATTTTCTGCCTAGCACCTGATTATTCCAACATCTCAAGGATGGCCTAGGGAATCCAGTTCTGGTATTGATTGTTTTTGCTGATTGTCTCCCTTTGTAGCTGATTTCTTCATTATTGTGTAAGTTTAGATCATGAGCTCATGTTTAGCTAAAGAGCTGACCTTGAAAGAGGCTTAGGTGTGAACGCTTGTAAGTTTCAGCAAAAAGTCGGCAAAGATTTATTTGTGTCCCTCCAATGAGTTGCCCAAAAGGACCCCGTTTTCTAGAAGTGTTGGTCCAATACACCTTCTAGGAGTAGGGGACTTAGACAGGGCTGCTTTCTGCCCCCGATCTTGGGCAGGGGAAGTGGGCGGCCTGTGGCCCGGGCAGGAGCCTCTCTGCGTGTGAACCTGGGAATCATCTCTCCTGCGAACTTAGGTCACCTGGCAGGAAGCTACGATGCCCAGACCTATGGTTAGCTGTGCAGCGAGGTATATTGCGCGGACAGGTTCCACACACACTTCATCTAAGTGGGTGGCCTGAGTGGAAAAGTGAGAGTTTGGGCAGCTATGCAGACAAAGAAGGCACCCTATGGCCTGGGCCTAAATGCTTGTGACACTCCACTGGGCCAGCCGAGCTCTGAGGGCCCTGCCCTGGGCCCCCTGCTCCCCTGCCCTTTGTTCAGTCACAGCAGAGATGGCCACACCCACTCCCTCAGTGAGGGCAGTGTTCAAGCCTCCCTCAGCCCCCCCCACTCTCCGCAGGTTACCATGGACTACAGATGCTGCATTCTGAGGCCAGGGCGTTCCGAGAATGCCAAGGGCAGACATGATGACCTTAAATGATTTCCTCTTGTGTCAGTTTTTGTAAACTGTAGGAGCTAGGAAATGGTCAACTTTACAGAAATGTTCAAATTTACTGGCATTTCATATATTCTCTGCTATAACATTGTCCTGATTGTTTCTATATATTCTTTAATTATGTTTGTGTTTTCCTTAATCAAAGTGTGTCTTTTAAATCTTTTCAAAGAATATTCTTTGGACTTACTACCTCACCTGAATTTTATACGTTTTCTGTGGTATTAAGTTCTGCTCATATCTTTATTTATCTTTTTTCTATGTTCTCAGGGTTTATTGTTTTGATCTTCTGATGTCAATTAAAACACTTGGTTATTCATTTTCATCAATCTTTTTACTTATAAAGATTTGAAATTTTAAAGATTCCAGCTCACTTTTAAGTTTCTAAGGGTCAGGTCCTCTACATTGTGGCTGACCTAAGGCTTAGTTCACCATATAGCAATGTATATATTGACATTTTCCCCTCGACTTTCTGTGATTCCCTACATCTCACCTTTCTTTGCAGACAAGCCTTTTGAAATACACTTAACTTATTTCACAGCCAATAAGTCTTTGAAATAATGTCTATTTTTTAGAGAAATCTTCTTATATAATTAGGCAGAAAATCTCACCTGCCATAGTTTTCAAAACAGCATAATTTCACTCTTCTCACTACTTAATCTGTGGTATTAAACAACTTTTGAGTATTTAGGTTTATCAACGACATGTACTTTAAAAATGTTTTAGAGATTCTACCAGCCTTTGAAAACCTCCTTGTTCCTTGTTTCAGTTCCAGGTTTATGTATATTTTCTGCCTTGCACCTGATTATTCCAACATCAGATGGATGGCCTAGGGAATCTCATTCTGGTATTGATTGTTTTTGCTGATTGTCTCCCTTTGTAGCTGAGTTCTTCAATATTGTGTTAATTTAGATCATGAGCTCATGTTTAGCTAAACAGCTGACCTTGTAAGAAGCTTAGGTGTGAACGCTGGTAAGCTTCAGCAGAAAGTCGGCAAAGATTTATTTGTGTCCCTGCAATGAGTTGCCCGCAAGGACCCCATTTTCTACAAGTGTTGGTCCAATATTCCTTCGAGAGGCAGTGGACTCAGACATGGCTGCTTTTCAGCCTTCGATCTGGGGCAGTGCCAGTGGGCGGCCTGTGGCCCGGGCAAGAGCCTGTCCGCATGTGTCCCAGGGACCCATTTGCCTGCGAACTTCGGTCACCTGGCAGGAAGCTACGAATCCCTGACCTATGGTGAGCTGTGCAGCGAGGAGTACTGCGCGGACAGCTTCCAAACACACTTCAAATAAGAGGGCAGCCTGAGTGGAAAGGTGAAAGTTTGGTCAGCTGTGCAGACAAAGAAGGCGACCTTTGGCCTGGGCCTAAATGCTTGTGACACCCCACAGGGTCTGCCGGGCTCTGAGGGCCCTGCCCCGGGCCCCCTGCCTCCCTGACATTTGTTCAGTCACAGCAGAGATGGCCACACACACTCCCTCAGTGAGGGCTGTCTTCCAAGCGCCCTCAGCCACGCCCCCTCTCCGCAGGTTACCATGGACTACAGATGCTGCATTCTGAGGCCAGGGCGTTCCGAGAATGCCAAGGGCAGATATGATGACCTTAAATGATTTCCTCTTGTGTCAGTTTTGGTAAACTTTAGGAGCTAGGAAATGGTCCGCTTTACAGAAATGTTCAAATTTACTGGCATTTCATATATTCTCTGCTATAACATTGTCCTGATTCTTTCTGTATATTCTTTACTTATGTTTTTGTTTTCCTTAATCAAAGTGTGTCTTTTAAATCTTTTCAAAGAATATTCTTTGGACTTACTAAATCACCTGAATTTTATACATTTTCTGTTGTATTAAGTTCTGCTCATATCTTTATTTATCTTTTTTCTATGTTCTCAGGGTTTACTGTTTTGATTTTCTGATGTCAAGTAAAACACTTGGTTATTCATTTTAATAAATCTTTGTACTTATAAAGATTTGAACTTTTAAAGATTCCAGCTTACTTGTACGTTTCTAAGGGTCCATTCCTCTACACTGTTGCCAGACTAAGGCTTAGTTCACCATATAGCAATGTATATATTGACATATTATCCCCTCGGCTTTATGTGATTCCCTACATCTCATCTTTCTTTGCAGACAAGCCATTTGAAATACCCTTAACTTATTTCACAGCCAATAAGTCTTTGAAATTATGTGTATTTTTTAGAGAAATCATCTTATATAATTAGGCAGAAAATCTCACCTTCCATAGTTTTCTAAACAGCATAATTTCACTCTTCTCACTGCTTAATTTGTTGTATTAAACAACCGTTGAGTATTTAGCTTTATCAATGACATGTACTTTAAAAATATTTTAGAGACCCTACCAGTCTTTGAAAACATCCTTGTTCCTTGTTTCATTTCCAGGTTTATGTATATTTTCTGCCTTGCACCTGATTATTCCAACATCTGACGGGTGGCCTAGGGAATCTAATTCTGGTATTGATTGTTTTTGCTGATTGTCTCCTTTGTAGCTGATTTCTTCATTATTGTGTAAATTTAGATCATGAGCTCATGTTTAGCTAAACAGCTGACCTTGTAAGAGGCTTAGGTGTGAACGCTCGTAAGTTTCAGCAAAAAGTCGGCAAAGATTTATTTGTGTCCCTCCAATGAGATGCCCACAAAGACCCCGTTTTCTAGAAGTGTTGGTCCAATACTCCCTCTAGGGGTAGGGGAGTTAGACAGGGCTGCTTTCGGCCCCCGATCTTGGGCCTGGGCAGTGGGGGGCCTGTGGCCCGGGCAGGAGCCTCTCTGCGTGTGAACCTGGGAATCATCACCCCTCGAACTTTGGTCACCTGGCAGGAAGCTACGATGCCCAGACCTATGGTTAGCTGTGCAGCGAGGTATACTGCGCGGACAGGTTCCACACACACTTCAACTAAGTGGGTGGCCTGAGTGGAAAAGTGAGAGTTTGGGCAGCTGTGCAGACAAAGAAGGTGCCCTATGGCCTGGGCCTAAAGGCTTGTGACACACCACTGGGACTGCCGTGCTCTGAGGGCCCTGCCCTGGGCACCCTGCTCCCCTGCCCTTTGTTCAGTCACAGCAGAGATGGCCACTCCGACTCCCTCAGTGAGGGCAGTGTTCCAGCCTCCCTCAGCCCCGCCCACTCTCCGCAGGTTACCATGGACTACAGATGCTGCATTCTGAGGCCAGGGAGTTCTGAGAATGCCAAGGGCAGACATGATGACCTTAAATGATTTCCTCTTGTGTCAGTTTTGGTAAAGTGTAGGAGCTAGGAAATGGTCAACTTTACAGAAATGTTCAAATTTACTGGCATTTCATATATTCTCTGCTATATCTTTGCCCTGATTCTTTCTATATATTCTTTAATTATGTTTGTGTTTTCCTTAATCAAAGTGTGTCTTTTAAATCTTTTCAAAGAATATTCTTTGGACTTACTACCTCACCTGAATTTTATACGTTTTCTGTGGTATTAAGTTCTGCTCATATCTTTATTTATCTTTTTTCTATGTTCTCAGGGTTTATTGTTTTGATCTTCTGATGTCAATTAAAACACTTGGTTATTCATTTTCATCAATCTTTTTACTTATAAAGATTTGAACTTTTAAAGATTCCAGCTCACTTTTAAGTTTCTAAGGGTCAGGTCCTCTACATTGTGGCTGGCCTAAGGCTTAGTTCACCATATAGCAATGTATATATTGACATTTTCCCCTCGACTTTCTGTGATTCCCTACATCTCACCTTTCTTTGCAGACAAGCCTTTTGAAATACACTTAACTTATTTCACAGAAAATAAGTCTTTGAAATAATGTCTATTTCTTAGAGAAATTTTCTTTTATAATTAGGCAGAAAATCCCACCTGCCATAGTTTTCAAAACAACATAATTTCACTCTTCTCAATGCTTAATCTGTGGTATTAAACAACCTATGAGTATTTAGGTTTATCAACGACATGTACTTTAAAAATTTTTTAGAGTTCCTACCAGCCTTTGAAAACCTCCTTGTTCCTTGTTTCAGTTCCAGTTTTATGTATATTTTCTGCCTTGCACCTGATTATTCCAACATCAGATGGATGGCCTAGGGAATCTCATTCTGGTATTGATTGTTTTGCTGATTGTCTCACTTTGCAGCTGATTTCTTCAATATGGTGTAAATTTAGATCATGAGCTCATGTTTAGCTAAACAGCTGACCTTGTAAGAGGCTTAGGTGTGAACGCTGGTAAGCTTCAGCAGAAAGGCGGCAAAGATTTATTTGTGTCCCTCCAATGAGTTGCCCGCAAGGACCCCGTTTTCTACAAGTGTTGGTCCAATACTCCTTCAAGAGGCAGTGGACTCAGACATGGCTGCTTTTCAGCTTTCGATCTGGGGCATGGCCAGTGGGCGTCCTGTGGCCTGGGCAAGAGCCTCTCCGCATGTGTCCCAGGGACCCATTTGCCTGCAAACTTCGGTCACCTGGCAGGAAGCTACGATGCCCTGACCTATTGTGAGCTGTGCAGCGAGGAGTACTGTGCGGACAGCATCCAAACACACTTCAAATAAGAGGGCGGCCTGAGTGGAAAGGTGAGAGTTTGGGCAGCTGTGCAGACAAAGAAGGCGCCCTTTGGCCTGGGCCTAAATGCTTGTGACACCCCACTGTGTCTGCCGGGCTCTGAGGGCCCTGCCCTGGGCCCCCTGCTCCCCTGCCCTTTGTTCAGTCACAGCAGAGATGGCCACACACACTCCCTCAGTGAGGGCAGTCTTCCAACCTCCCTCAGCCACGCCCCCTCTCCGCAGGTTACCATGGACTACAGATGCTGCATTCTGAGGCCAGGGCGTTCCGAGAATGCCAAGGGCAGACATGATGACCTTAAATGATTTCCTCTTGTGTCAGTTTTGGTAAACTTTAGGAGCTAGGAAATGGTCCGCTTTACAGAAATGTTCAAATTTACTGGCATTTCATATATTCTCTGCTATAACATTGTCCTGATTCTTTCTTTATATTCTTTACTTATGTTTTTGTTTTCCTTTATCAAAATGTGTCTTTTAAATCTTTTCAAAGAATATTCTTTGGACTTACTAAATCACCTGAATTTTATACGTTTTCTGTTGTATTAAGTTCTGCTCATATCTTTATTTATCTTTTTTCTATGTTCTCAGGGTTTATTGTTTTGATTTTCTGATGTCAAGTAAAACACTTGGTTTTTCATTTTAATAAATCTTTTACTTAAAAAGATTTGAACTTTTAAAGATTCCAGCTTACTTGTACGTTTCTAAGGGTCCATTCTTCTACACTGTTGCCGGCCTAAGGCTTAGTTCACCATATAGCAATGTATATATTGACATATTATCCCCTCGGCTTTCTGTGATTCCCTACATCTCACCTTTCATTGCAGACAAGCCATTTGAAATACCCTTAACTTATTTCACAGCCAATAAGTCTTTGAAATAATGTGTATTTTTTAGAGAAATCATCTTATATAATTAGGCAGAAAATCTCACCTTCCATACTTTTCTAAACAGCATAATTTCACTCTTCTCACTGCTTAATTTGTTGTATTAAACAACCTTTGAGTATTTAGCTTTATCAATGACATGTACTTTAAAAATGTTTTAGAGAACCTACCAGTCTTTGAAAACATCCTTGTTCCTTGTTTCAGTTCCAGTTTTATGTATATTTTCTGCCTTGCACCTGATTATTCCAACGTCTGATCGATGGCTTAGGGAATCTAATTCTGGTATTGATTGTTTTTGCTGATTGTCTCCCCCTGTAGCTGATTTCTTCATTATTGTGTAAATTTAGATCATGAGCTCATGTTTAGCTAAACATCTGACTTTGTAAGTGGCTTAGGTGTGAACACTCGTAAGCTTCATCAGGAAGTCCCCAAAGATTTATTTGTGTCCCTCCAATGAGTTGCCCGCGAGGACCCCGTTTTCTACAAGGGTTGGTCCACTACTCCCTCTAGAGGCACGGCCTCAGACAGGGCTGCATTACGCCACACGATCCTGGGCAGTGGCATTGGGCGGCCTGTGGCCCGGGGAGGAGCCTCTCTGCGTGTGTCCCAGGGACCCATCTGCCTGCGAACTTCGGTCACCTGGCAGGAATCTACGATGCCCAGACCTATGGTTAGCTGTGCAGCGAGGTGTACTGCGTGAACAGGTTCCACACACACTTCAAGTAAGAGGGCGGCCTGAGTGGAAAGTTGAGAGTTTGGGCAGATGTGCAGACAAAGAAGGCGCCCTTTGTCCTTGGCCTAAATGCTTGTGACACCCCACTTGGCCTGCCGGGCTCTGAGGGCCCTGCCCTGGGCCCCCTGCTCCCCTGCACTTTGTTCAGTCACAGCAGAGATGGCCACACCCACTCCCTCTGTGAGGGCAGTGTTCCAAACTCCCTCAGCCCCGCCCCCTCTCCGCAGGTTACCATGGACTAAAGATGCTGCATTCTGAGTCCAGGGCATTCTGAGAATGCCAAGGGCTGACATGATGACCTTAAATGATTTCCTCTTGTGTCAGTTTTGGTAAATTTTAGGAGCTAGGAACTGGTCCACTTTACACAAACCTTCAAATTTACTGGCATTTCATATACTCTCTGCTATAACATTCTCCTGATTCTTTCTGTATATTCTTTACTTATGTTTTGGTTTTCCTTAATCAAAGTGTGTCTTTTAATCTTGTCAAAGAATATTCTTTGGACTTACTACATCACCTGAATTTTATACGTTTTCTACTGTATTAAGTTCTGCTCATATCTTTATTTATATTTTTTCTATGATCTCAGGTTTATTGTTTTGATCTTCTGATGTCAATTAAAACACTTGGTTATTCATTTTAATAAATCTTTTTACTTATAAAGATTTGAACTTTTCAAGATTCCAGCTTACTTGTAAGTTTCTAAGGGTCAGGTCCTCTACATTGTGGCTGGCCTAAGTCTTAGTTCACCATATAGCAATGTATATATTGACCTATTTTCCCCTCGACTTTCTGTGATTCCCTACATCTCACCTTTCTTTGCACACAAGCCATTTGAAATACCCTTAACTTATTTCACAGCCAATAAGTCTTTGAAATAATGTGTATTTTTTAGAGAAATCTTCTTATATAATTAGGCAGAAAATCTGACCTGCCATAGTTTTCAAAACAGCATAATTTCACTCTTCTCAATGATGAATCTGTTGTATTACACATCCATGGAGTATTTAGCTTTATCAATGACATGTACTTTAAAAATGTTTTAGAGATCCTACCAGTCTTTGAAAACATCCTTGTTCCTTGTTTGATTTCCAGTTTTGTGTATACTTTCTGCCTTGCACCTGATTATTCCAACATCTGATGGTTGGCCTAGGGAATCTAATTCTGGTATTGATTGTTTTTGCTGCTTGTCTCCCCTGGTAGCTGATTTCTTCATTATTGTGTAAATTTAGATCATGAGCTCATGTTTAGCTGAACAGCTGACCTTGTAAGAGGCTTAGGTGTGAACGCTCGTAAGCTTCAGCAGAAAGTCCGCAAAGATTTTTTTGTGTCCCTCCAATGAGTTACCGCGTGGACCCCTTTTTCTACAAGTGTTGGTCCACTACTCCCTCTAGAGGCTGGGACTCAGACAGGACAGCTTTGCTGCCCCAGATCTGGTATAGTTGCTTTGGGCGGCCTGTGGCCTGGGCAGGAGGCTCCCCACGTGTGTCCCACGACCCATCTGCCTGCGAACTTCGGTCACCTGGCAGGAAGCTATGATGCCCAGACCTATGGTTAGCTTTGCATCGAGGTGTACTGCGCAGACCGGTTCCACACACACTTCAAGTAAGAGGGCGGCCTGAGTTGAAAGGTGAGAGTTTGGGCAGCTGTGCAGACAAAGAAGGTGCACTTTGGCCTGGGCCTAAATGCTTGTGACACACGACTGGGCCTGCCGGGATCTGAGGGCCCTGCCTTGGGTCCCCTTCACCCCTGCCCTTTGTTCAGTCACAGCAGAGATGGCCCCACCCACTCCCTCAGTGAAGGCAGTGTTCCAACCTCCCTCAGCCCCGCCCCCTCTCCGCAGGTTACCATGGACTACAGATGCTGCATTCTGAGGCCAGGGCGTTCCGAGAATGCCAAGGGCAGACATGATGACCTTGAATGATTTCCTCTTGTGTCAATTTTGATAAACTTTAGGAGCTAGGAAATGGTCCACTTTACACAAACATTCAAATTTACTGGCATTTCATATACTCTCTGCTATAACATTGTCCTGATTCTTTCTGTATATTCTTTACTTATGTTTTGGTTTTCCTTAATCAAAGTGTGTCTTTTAATCTTGTCAAAGAATATTCTTTGGACTTACTACATCACCTGAATTTTATACGTTTTCTATTGTATTAAGTTCTGCTCATATCTTTATTTATATTTTTTCTATGTTCTCAGGTTTATTGTTTTGATATTCTGATGTCAATTAAAACACTTGGTTATTCATTTTAATAAATCTTTTTACTTATAAAGATTTGAACTTTTCAAGATTCCAGCTTACTTGTAAGTTTCTAAGGGTCAGGTCCTCTACATTGTGGCTGGCCTAAGTCTTAGTTCACCATATAGCAATGTATATATTGACCTATTTTCCCCTCGACTTTCTGTGATTCCCTACATCTCACCTTTCTTTGCACACAAGCCATTTGAAATACCCTTAACTTATTTCACAGCCAATAAGTCTTTGAAATAATGTGTATTTTTTAGAGAAATCTTCTTATATAATTAGGCAGAAAATCTCACCTGCCATAGTTTTCAAAACAGCATAATTTCACTCTTCTCAGTGATGAATCCTTTGTATTACACAGCCTATGAGTATTTAGATTTATCAGTGACATGTACTTTAAAAATGTTTTAGAGATCCTACCAGTCTTTGAAAACATCCTTGTTCCTTGTTTCAGTTCCAGTTTTATGTATATTTTCTGCCTTGCACCTTATTATTCCAACGTCTGATCGATGGCCTAGGGAATCTAATTCTGGTATTGTTTGTTTTTGCTGATTGTCTCCCCCTGTAGCTGATTTCTTCATTATTGTGTAAAATTAGATCATGAGCTCATGTTTAGCTAAACATCTGTCTTTGTAAGAGGCTTAGGTGTGATCACTCGTAAGTTTCATCAGAAAGTCCGCAAAGATTTATTTGTGTCCCACCAATGAGTTGCCCGCGAGGACCCCGTTGACTACAAGTGTTGGTCCACTACTCCCTCTAGAGGCACGGCCTCAGACAGGGCTGCTTTGTGCCCCGCGATCTGTGGCAGTGGCAGTGGGTGGCCTGTGGCTGGTCATGAGCCTCTCTGCGTGTGTCCCAGGGACCCATCTTCCTGCGAACTTCGGTCACATGCCAGGAAGCTACGATGCCCAGACCTATGGTTAGCTGTGCAGCGAGGTGAACTGCGCGGAGAGGTTCCACACACACTTCAAGTAAGAGGGCGGCCTGAGTGGAAAGGTGAGGTTTTGGGCAACTGTGCAGACAAAGATGGTGCCCTTTGTCCTGGGCCTAAATGCTTGTGACACCCCACTGGGCCTGCCGGGCTCTGAGGGCCCTGCCCTGGGCCCCCTGCTCCCCTGCCCTTTGTTCAGTCACAGCAGAGATGGCCACACCCACTCCCTCTGTGAGGGCAGTGTTCCACACTCCCTCAGCCCCGCCCATTCTCCGCAGGTTACCATGGTCTAAAGATGCTGCATTCTGAGTCCAGGGCATTCCGAGAAGGCCAAGGGCTGACAAGATGACCTTAAATGATTTCCTCTTGTGTCAGTTTTGGTAAATTTTAGAAGCTAGGAACTGGTCCACTTTACACAAACCTTCAAATTTACTGGCATTTCATATACTCTCTGCTATAACATTGTCCTTATTCTTTCTGTATATTCTTTACTTATGTTTTGGTTTTCCTTATTCAAAGTGTGTCTATTAATGTTGTCAAAGAATATTCTTTGGACTTACTACATCACCTGAATTTTATACGTTTTCTATTGTATTAAGTTCTGCTCATATCTTTATTTATATTTTTTCTATGTACTCAGGTTTATTGTTTTGATCTTCTGATGTCAATTAAAACACTTGGTTATTCATTTTAATAAATCTTTTAACTTATAAAGATTTGAACTCTTCAAGATTCAAGCTTACTTGTATGTTTCTAAGGGTCGGGTCCTCTACATTGTGGCTGGCCTATGTCTTAGTTCACCATATAGCAATGTATATATTGACCTATTTTCCCCTCGACTTTCTGTGATTCCCTACATCTCACTTTCTTTGCAGACAAGCCATTTGAAATAATCTTAACTTATTTCACAGCCAATAAGTCTTTGAAATAATGTGTATTTTTTAGAGAAATCTTCTTATATAATTAGACAGAAAATCTGACCTGCCATAGTTTTCAAAACTGCATAATTTCACTCTTCTCAATGCTTAATCTGTGGTATTAAACAACCTTTGAGTATTTAGGTTTATCAATGCCATGTACTTTAAAAATGTTTTAGAGATCCTACCAGTCTTTGAAAACATCCTTGTTCCTTGTTTCAGTTCAAGTTTTATGTATACTTTCTGCCTTGCACCTGATTATTCCAACATCTGATGGTTGGCCTAGGGAATCTAATTCTGGTATTGATTGTTTTTGCTGCTTGTCTCCCGATGTAGCTGATTTCTTCATTAATGTGTAAATTTAGATCATGAGCTCATGTTTAGCTAAACAGCTGACCTTGTAATAGGCTTAGGTGTGAATGCTCGTAAGCTTCAGCAGAAAGTCCGCAAAGATTTTTTTTTGTCCCTCCAATGAGTTACCCGCGCGGACCCCTTTTTCTACAAGTGTTGGTCCACTACTCCCTCTAGAGGCTGGGACTCAGACAGGACTTCTTTGCCGCCCCCGATCTGGGATAGTGGCTTTGGGCGGCCTGTGGCATGGGCAGGAGTCTCACCACGTGTGTCCCAAGACCCATCTACCTGCGAACTTCGGTCACCTGGCAGGAAGCTATGATGCCCAAACCTATGGTTAGCTTTGCATCGAGGTGTACAGCGCAGACCGGTTCCACACACACTTCAAGTAAGAGGGCGGCCTTAGTGGAAAGGTGAGAGTTTGGGCAGCTGTGCAGACAAAGAAGGCGCCCTTTGTCCTGGGCCTAAATGCTTGTGACACCCCACTGGGCCTGCCGGGCTCTGAGGGCCCTGCCTTGGGCCCCATGCTCCCCTGCCCTTTGTTCAGTCACAGCAGAGATGGCCACACACACTCCCTCTGTGAGGGCAGTGTTCCAAACTCCCTCAGCCCCGCCCCCTCTCCGCAGGTTACCATGGACTAATGATGCTGCATTCTGAGTCCAGGGCATTCCGAGAATGCCAAGGGATGACATGATGACCTTAAATGATTTCCTCTTTTGTCAGTTTTGGTAAATTTTAGGAGCTAGGAACTGGTCCACTTTACACAAACCTTCAAATTTACTGGCATTTCATATACTCTCTGCTATAACATTCTCCTGATTCATTCTGTATATTCTTTACTTATGTTTTGGTTTTCCTTAATCAAAGTGTGTCTTTTAATCTTGTCAAAGAATATTCTTTGGACTTACTACATCACCTGAATTTTATACGTTTTCTATTGTATTAAGTTCTGCTCATATCTTTATTTATATTTTTTCTATGTTCTCAGGTTTATTGTTTTGATCTTCTGATGTCAATTAAAACACTTGGTTATTCATTTTAATAAATCTTTTTACTTATAAAGATTTGAACTTTTCAAGATTCCAGCTTACTTGTAAGTTTCTAAGGGTCAGGTCCTCTACATTGTGGCTGGCCTAAGTCTTAGTTCACCATATAGCAATGTATATATTGACCTATTTTCCCCTCGACTTTCTGTGATTCCCTACATCTCACCTTTCTTTGCACACAAGCCATTTGAAATACCCATAACTTATTTCACAGCCAATAAGTCTTTGAAATAATGTGTATTTTTTAGAGAAATCTTCTTATATAATTAGGCAGAAAATCTGAGCTGCCATAGTTTTCCAAACAGCATAATTTCAGTCTTCTCAATGATGAATCTGTTGTATTACACAACCATTGAGTATTTAGCTTTATCAATGACATGTACTTTAAAAATGTTTCAGAGATCCTACCAGTCTTTGAAAACATCCTTTTTCCTTGTTTCATTTCCAGTTTTTTGTATACTTTCTGCCTTGCACCTGATTATTCCAACATCTGATGGTTGGCCTAGGGAATCTAACTCTGGTATTGATTGTTTTTGCTGCTTGTCTCCCCTTGTAGCTGATTTCTTCATTATTGTGTAAATTTAGATCATGAGCTCATGTTTAGCTAAACAGCTGACCTTGTAAGAGGCTTAGGTGTGAACGCTCGTAAGCTTCAGCAGAAAGTCCGCAAAGATTTTTTTGTGTCCCTCCAATGAGTTACCCGCGCGGACCCCTTTTTCTACAAGTGTTGGTCCACTACTCCCTCTAGAGGCTGGGAATCAGACAGGACTGCTTAGCTGCCCCCGATCTGGGATAGTGGCTTTGGGCGGCCAGTGGCCTGGGCAGGAGGCTCCCCACGTGTGTCCCACGACCCATCTGCCTGCGAACTTCGGTCACCTGGCAGGAAGCTATGATGCCCAGACCTATGGTTAGCTTTGCATCGAGGTGTACTGCGCGGACTGGTTCCACACACACTTCAAGTAAGAGGGCGGCCTGAGTGGAAAGGTGAGAGTTTGGGCAGCTGTTTTGAAAAAGAATGCGCCCTGTGTGCTGGGCCTAAATGCTTGTGACACCCCACTGGGCCTGCCGGGCTCTGAGGGCCCTGCCCTTGTCCCCCTGCTCCCCTGCCATTTGTTCAGTCACAGCAGAGATGGCCACACCCACTCCCTCTGTGAGGGCAGTGTTCCAAACTCCCTCAGCCGCGCCCCCTCTCCGCAGGGTACCATGGACTACAGATGCTGCATTCTGAGTCCTGGGCATTCCGAGAAGGCCAAGGGCTGACATGATGACCTTAAATGATTTCCTCTTGTGTCAGTTTTGGTAAATTTTAGGAGGTAGGAACTGGTCCACTTTACACAAACGTTCAAATTTACTGGCATTTCATATACTCTCTGCTATAACATTGTCCTGATTCTTTCTGTATATTCTTTACTTATGTTTTGGTTTTCCTTAATCAAAGTGTGTCTTTTAATCTTGTCATAGAATATTCTTTGGACTTACTACATCCCCTGAAGTTTATACGTTTTCTATTGTATTAAGTTCTGCTCATATCTTTATTTATATTTTTTCTATGTTCTCACGTTTATTGTTTTGATATTCTGATGTCAAGTAAAACACTTGGTTATTCATTTTAATAAATCTTTTTACTTATAAAGATTTGAACTTTTCAAGATTCCAGCTTACTTGTAAGTTTCTAAGTGTCAGGTCCTCTACATTGTGGCTGGCCTAAGTCTTAGTTCACCATATAGCAATGTATATATTGACCTATTTCCCCTCGACTTTCTGTGATTCCCTACATCTCACCTTTCTTTGCACACAAGCCATTTGAAATAACCTTAACTTATTTCACAGCCAATAAGTCTTTGAAATAATGTGTATTTTTTAGAGAAATCTTCTTATATAATTAGGCAGAAAATCTGACCTGCCATAGTTTTCAAAACAGCATAATTTCACTCTTCTCAATGATGAATCTGTTGTATTACACAACCATTGAGTATTTAGCTTTATCATTGACATGTACTTTAAAAATGTTTTAGAGATCCTACCAGTCTTTGAAAACATCCTTGTTCCTTGTTTCAGTTCCAGTTTTGTGTATACTTTCTGCCTTGCACCTGATTATTCCAACATCTGATGGTTGGCCTAGGGAATCTAATTCTGGTATTGATTGTTTTTGCTGCTTGTCTCCCCTTGTAGCTGATTTCTTCATTATTGTGTAAATTTAGATCATGAGCTCATGTTTAGCTAAACAGCTGACCTTGTAAGAGGCTTAGTTGTGAACGCTCGTAAGCTTCAGCGGAAAGTCCGCAAAGATTTTTTTGTGTCCCTCCAATGAGTTACCCGCGTGGACCCCTTTTTCTACAAGTGTTGGTCCACTACTCCCTCTAGAGGCTGGGACTCAGACAGGACTGCTTTGCTGCCCCCTATCTGGGATAGTGGCTTTGGGCGGCCTGTGGCCTGGGCAGGAGGCTCCCCACGTGTGTCCCACGACCCATCTGCCTGCGAAATTCAGTCACCTGGCAGGAAGCTATGATGCCCAGACCTATGGTTAGCTTTGCATCGAGGTGAACTGCGCGGACCGGTTCCACACACACTTCAAGTAACAGGGCGGCCTGAGTGGAAAGGTGAGAGTTTGGGCAGCTGTGCAGACAAAGAAGGCGCAATTTGTCCTGGGCCTAAATGCTTGTGACACACGACTGGGCCTGCCGGGCTCTGAAAGCCCAGCCATTGGCCCCCTTCTCCCCTGCCATTTGTTCAGTCGTAGCAGAGATGGCACCACCCACTCCCTCAGTGAAGGCAGTGTTCCAACCTCACTCAGCCCCGACCCCTCTCCGCAGGTTACCATGGACTACAGAGGCTGCATTCTGAGGCCAGGGCATTCCGAGAATGCCAAGGGCAGACATGATGACCTTAAATGATTTCCTTTTGTGTCAGTTTTGGTAAACTTTAGGAGCTAGGAAATGGTCCGCTTTACAGAAATGTTCAAATTTACTGACATTTCATATATTCTCTGCTATAACATTGTCCTGATTCTTTCTGTATATTCTTTACTTATGTTTTTGTTTTCCTTAATCAAAGTGTGTCTTTTAAATCTTTTCAAAGAATATTCTTTGGACTTACTAAATCACCTGAATTTTATACGTTTTCTGTTGTATTAAGTTCTGCTCATATCTTTATTTATCTTTTTTCTATGTTCTCAGGGTTTATTGTTTTGATTTTCTGATGTCAAGTAAAACACTTGGTTATTCATTTTAATAAATCTTTGTACTTATAAAGATTTGAACTTTTAAAGATTCCAGCTTACTTGTACGTTTCTAAGGGTCCATTCCTCTACACTGTTGCCGGCCTAAAGCTTAGTTCACCATTAGCAATGTATATATTGACATATTATCCCCTCGGCTTTCTGTGATTCCCTACATCTCACCTTTCTTTGCAGACAAGCCATTTGAAATACCCTTAACTTATTTCACAGCCAATAAGTCTTTGAAATAATGTGTATTTTTTAGAGAAATCATCTTATATAATTAGGCAGAAAATCTCACCTTCCATAGTTTTCTAAACAGCATAATTTCACTCTTCTCACTGCTTAATTTGTTGTATTAAACCACCTTTGAGTATTTAGCTTTATCAATGATATGTACTTTAAAAATGTTTTAGAGATCCTACCAGTCTTTGAAAACATGCTTGTTCCTTGTTTCATTTCCAGGTTTATGTATATTTTCTGCCTAGCACCTGATTATTCCAACATCTCAAGGATGGCCTAGGGAATCCAGTTCTGGTATTGATTGTTTTTGCTGATTGTCTCCCTTTGTAGCTGATTTCTTCATTATTGTGTAAGTTTAGATCATGAGCTCATGTTTAGCTAAAGAGCTGACCTTGAAAGAGGCTTAGGTGTGAACGCTTGTAAGTTTCAGCAAAAAGTCGGCAAAGATTTATTTGTGTCCCTCCAATGAGTTGCCCAAAAGGACCCCGTTTTCTAGAAGTGTTGGTCCAATACACCTTCTAGGAGTAGGGGACTTAGACAGGGCTGCTTTCTGCCCCCGATCTTGGGCAGGGGAAGTGGGCGGCCTGTGGCCCGGGCAGGAGCCTCTCTGCGTGTGAACCTGGGAATCATCTCTCCTGCGAACTTAGGTCACCTGGCAGGAAGCTACGATGCCCAGACCTATGGTTAGCTGTGCAGCGAGGTATATTGCGTGGACAGGTTCCACACACACTTCATCTAAGTGGGTGGCCTGAGTGGAAAAGTGAGAGTTTGGGCAGCTATGCAGACAAAGAAGGCACCCTATGGCCTGGGCCTAAATGCTTGTGACACTCCACTGGGCCAGCCGAGCTCTGAGGGCCCTGCCCTGGGCCCCCTGCTCCCCTGCCCTTTGTTCAGTCACAGCAGAGATGGCCACACCCACTCCCTCAGTGAGGGCAGTGTTCAAGCCTCCCTCAGCCCCCCCCACTCTCCGCAGTTTACCATGGACTACAGATGCTGCATTCTGAGGCCAGGGCGTTCCGAGAATGCCAAGGGCAGACATGATGACCTTAAATGATTTCCTCTTGTGTCAGTTTTTGTAAACTGTAGGAGCTAGGAAATGGTCAACTTTACAGAAATGTTCAAATTTACTGGCATTTCATATATTCTCTGCTATAACATTGTCCTGATTGTTTCTATATATTCTTTAATTATGTTTGTGTTTTCCTTAATCAAAGTGTGTCTTTTAAATCTTTTCAAAGAATATTCTTTGGACTTACTACCTCACCTGAATTTTATACGTTTTCTGTGGTATTAAGTTCTGCTCATATCTTTATTTATCTTTTTTCTATGTTCTCAGGGTTTATTGTTTTGATCTTCTGATGTCAATTAAAACACTTGGTTATTCATTTTCATCAATCTTTTTACTTATAAAGATTTGAACTTTTAAAGATTCCAGCTCACTTTTAAGTTTCTAAGGGTCAGGTCCTCTACATTGTGGCTGACCTAAGGCTTAGTTCACCATATAGCAATGTATATATTGACATTTTCCCCTCGACTTTCTGTGATTCCCTACATCTCACCTTTCTTTGCAGACAAGCCTTTTGAAATACACTTAACTTATTTCACAGCCAATAAGTCTTTGAAATAATGTCTATTTTTTAGAGAAATCTTCTTATATAATTAGGCAGAAAATCTCACCTGCCATAGTTTTCAAAACAGCATAATTTCACTCTTCTCACTACTTAATCTGTGGTATTAAACAACTTTTGAGTATTTAGGTTTATCAACGACATGTACTTTAAAAATGTTTTAGAGATTCTACCAGCCTTTGAAAACCTCCTTGTTCCTTGTTTCAGTTCCAGGTTTATGTATATTTTCTGCCTTGCACCTGATTATTCCAACATCAGATGGATGGCCTAGGGAATCTCATTCTGGTATTGATTGTTTTTGCTGATTGTCTCCCTTTGTAGCTGAGTTCTTCAATATTGTGTTAATTTAGATCATGAGCTCATGTTTAGCTAAACAGCTGACCTTGTAAGAAGCTTAGGTGTGAACGCTGGTAAGCTTCAGCAGAAAGTCGGCAAAGATTTATTTGTGTCCCTGCAATGAGTTGCCCGCAAGGACCCCATTTTCTACAAGTGTTGGTCCAATATTCCTTCGAGAGGCAGTGGACTCAGACATGGCTGCTTTTCAGCCTTCGATCTGGGGCAGTGCCAGTGGGCGGCCTGTGGCCCGGGCAAGAGCCTCTCCGCATGTGTCCCAGGGACCCATTTGCCTGCGAACTTCGGTCACCTGGCAGGAAGCTACGAATCCCTGACCTATGGTGAGCTGTGCAGCGAGGAGTACTGCGCGGACAGCTTCCAAACACACTTCAAATAAGAGGGCAGCCTGAGTGGAAAGGTGAAAGTTTGGTCAGCTGTGCAGACAAAGAAGGCGACCTTTGGCCTGGGCCTAAATGCTTGTGACACCCCACAGGGTCTGCCGGGCTCTGAGGGCCCTGCCCCGGGCCCCCTGCCTCCCTGACATTTGTTCAGTCACAGCAGAGATGGCCACACACACTCCCTCAGTGAGGGCTGTCTTCCAAGCGCCCTCAGCCACGCCCCCTCTCCGCAGGTTACCATGGACTACAGATGCTGCATTCTGAGGCCAGGGCGTTCCGAGAATGCCAAGGGCAGATATGATGACCTTAAATGATTTCCTCTTGTGTCAGTTTTGGTAAACTTTAGGAGCTAGGAAATGGTCCGCTTTACAGAAATGTTCAAATTTACTGGCATTTCATATATTCTCTGCTATAACATTGTCCTGATTCTTTCTGTATATTCTTTACTTATGTTTTTGTTTTCCTTAATCAAAGTGTGTCTTTTAAATCTTTTCAAAGAATATTCTTTGGACTTACTAAATCACCTGAATTTTATACATTTTCTGTTGTATTAAGTTCTGCTCATATCTTTATTTATCTTTTTTCTATTTTCTCAGGGTTTACTGTTTTGATTTTCTGATGTCAAGTAAAACACTTGGTTATTCATTTTAATAAATCTTTGTACTTATAAAGATTTGAACTTTTAAAGATTCCAGCTTACTTGTACGTTTCTAAGGGTCCATTCCTCTACACTGTTGCCGGACTAAGGCTTAGTTCACCATATAGCAATGTATATATTGACATATTATCCCCTCGGCTTTATGTGATTCCCTACATCTCATCTTTCTTTGCAGACAAGCCATTTGAAATACCCTTAACTTATTTCACAGCCAATAAGTCTTTGAAATTATGTGTATTTTTTAGAGAAATCATCTTATATAATTAGGCAGAAAATCTCACCTTCCATAGTTTTCTAAACAGCATAATTTCACTCTTCTCACTGCTTAATTTGTTGTATTAAACAACCGTTGAGTATTTAGCTTTATCAATGACATGTACTTTAAAAATATTTTAGAGACCCTACCAGTCTTTGAAAACATCCTTGTTCCTTGTTTCATTTCCAGGTTTATGTATATTTTCTGCCTTGCACCTGATTATTCCAACATCTGACGGGTGGCCTAGGGAATCTAATTCTGGTATTGATTGTTTTTGCTGATTGTCTCCTTTGTAGCTGATTTCTTCATTATTGTGTAAATTTAGATCATGAGCTCATGTTTAGCTAAACAGCTGACCTTGTAAGAGGCTTAGGTGTGAACGCTCGTAAGTTTCAGCAAAAAGTCGGCAAAGATTTATTTGTGTCCCTCCAATGAGATGCCCACAAAGACCCCGTTTTCTAGAAGTGTTGGTCCAATACTCCCTCTAGGGGTAGGGGAGTTAGACAGGGCTGCTTTCGGCCCCCGATCTTGGGCCTGGGCAGTGGGGGGCCTGTGGCCCGGGCAGGAGCCTCTCTGCGTGTGAACCTGGGAATCATCACCCCTCGAACTTTGGTCACCTGGCAGGAAGCTACGATGCCCAGACCTATGGTTAGCTGTGCAGCGAGGTATACTGCGCGGACAGGTTCCACACACACTTCAACTAAGTGGGTGGCCTGAGTGGAAAAGTGAGAGTTTGGGCAGCTGTGCAGACAAAGAAGGTGCCCTATGGCCTGGGCCTAAAGGCTTGTGACACACCACTGGGACTGCCGTGCTCTGAGGGCCCTGCCCTGGGCACCCTGCTCCCCTGCCCTTTGTTCAGTCACAGCAGAGATGGCCACTCCGACTCCCTCAGTGAGGGCAGTGTTCCAGCCTCCCTCAGCCCCGCCCACTCTCCGCAGGTTACCATGGACTACAGATGCTGCATTCTGAGGCCAGGGAGTTCTGAGAATGCCAAGGGCAGACATGATGACCTTAAATGATTTCCTCTTGTGTCAGTTTTGGTAAAGTGTAGGAGCTAGGAAATGGTCAACTTTACAGAAATGTTCAAATTTACTGGCATTTCATATATTCTCTGCTATATCTTTGCCCTGATTCTTTCTATATATTCTTTAATTATGTTTGTGTTTTCCTTAATCAAAGTGTGTCTTTTAAATCTTTTCAAAGAATATTCTTTGGACTTACTACCTCACCTGAATTTTATACGTTTTCTGTGGTATTAAGTTCTGCTCATATCTTTATTTATCTTTTTTCTATGTTCTCAGGGTTTATTGTTTTGATCTTCTGATGTCAATTAAAACACTTGGTTATTCATTTTCATCAATCTTTTTACTTATAAAGATTTGAACTTTTAAAGATTCCAGCTCACTTTTAAGTTTCTAAGGGTCAGGTCCTCTACATTGTGGCTGGCCTAAGGCTTAGTTCACCATATAGCAATGTATATATTGACATTTTCCCCTCGACTTTCTGTGATTCCCTACATCTCACCTTTCTTTGCAGACAAGCCTTTTGAAATACACTTAACTTATTTCACAGAAAATAAGTCTTTGAAATAATGTCTATTTCTTAGAGAAATTTTCTTTTATAATTAGGCAGAAAATCCCACCTGCCATAGTTTTCAAAACAACATAATTTCACTCTTCTCAATGCTTAATCTGTGGTATTAAACAACCTTTGAGTATTTAGGTTTATCAACGACATGTACTTTAAAAATTTTTTAGAGTTCCTACCAGCCTTTGAAAACCTCCTTGTTCCTTGTTTCAGTTCCAGTTTTATGTATATTTTCTGCCTTGCACCTGATTATTCCAACATCAGATGGATGGCCTAGGGAATCTCATTCTGGTATTGATTGTTTTGCTGATTGTCTCACTTTGCAGCTGATTTCTTCAATATGGTGTAAATTTAGATCATGAGCTCATGTTTAGCTAAACAGCTGACCTTGTAAGAGGCTTAGGTGTGAACGCTGGTAAGCTTCAGCAGAAAGGCGGCAAAGATTTATTTGTGTCCCTCCAATGAGTTGCCCGCAAGGACCCCGTTTTCTACAAGTGTTGGTCCAATACTCCTTCGAGAGGCAGTGGACTCAGACATGGCTGCTTTTCAGCTTTCGATCTGGGGCATGGCCAGTGGGCGTCCTGTGGCCTGGGCAAGAGCCTCTCCGCATGTGTCCCAGGGACCCATTTGCCTGCAAACTTCGGTCACCTGGCAGGAAGCTACGATGCCCTGACCTATGGTGAGCTGTGCAGCGAGGAGTACTGTGCGGACAGCATCCAAACACACTTCAAATAAGAGGGCGGCCTGAGTGGAAAGGTGAGAGTTTGGGCAGCTGTGCAGACAAAGAAGGCGCCCTTTGTCCTGGGCCTAAATGCTTGTGACACCCCACTGTGTCTGCCGGGCTCTGAGGGCCCTGCCCTGGGCCCCCTGCTCCCCTGCCCTTTGTTCAGTCACAGCAGAGATGGCCACACACACTCCCTCAGTGAGGGCAGTCTTCCAACCTCCCTCAGCCACGCCCCCTCTCCGCAGGTTACCATGGACTACAGATGCTGCATTCTGAGGCCAGGGCGTTCCGAGAATGCCAAGGGCAGACATGATGACCTTAAATGATTTCCTCTTGTGTCAGTTTTGGTAAACTTTAGGAGCTAGGAAATGGTCCGCTTTACAGAAATGTTCAAATTTACTGGCATTTCATATATTCTCTGCTATAACATTGTCCTGATTCTTTCTTTATATTCTTTACTTATGTTTTTGTTTTCCTTTATCAAAATGTGTCTTTTAAATCTTTTCAAAGAATATTCTTTGGACTTACTAAATCACCTGAATTTTATACGTTTTCTGTTGTATTAAGTTCTGCTCATATCTTTATTTATCTTTTTTCTATGTTCTCAGGGTTTATTGTTTTGATTTTCTGATGTCAAGTAAAACACTTGGTTTTTCATTTTAATAAATCTTTTACTTAAAAAGATTTGAACTTTTAAAGATTCCAGCTTACTTGTACGTTTCTAAGGGTCCATTCTTCTACACTGTTGCCGGCCTAAGGCTTAGTTCACCATATAGCAATGTATATATTGACATATTATCCCCTCGGCTTTCTGTGATTCCCTACATCTCACCTTTCATTGCAGACAAGCCATTTGAAATACCCTTAACTTATTTCACAGCCAATAAGTCTTTGAAATAATGTGTATTTTTTAGAGAAATCATCTTATATAATTAGGCAGAAAATCTCACCTTCCATACTTTTCTAAACAGCATAATTTCACTCTTCTCACTGCTTAATTTGTTGTATTAAACAACCTTTGAGTATTTAGCTTTATCAATGACATGTACTTTAAAAATGTTTTAGAGAACCTACCAGTCTTTGAAAACATCCTTGTTCCTTGTTTCAGTTCCAGTTTTATGTATATTTTCTGCCTTGCACCTGATTATTCCAACGTCTGATCGATGGCTTAGGGAATCTAATTCTGGTATTGATTGTTTTTGCTGATTGTCTCCCCCTGTAGCTGATTTCTTCATTATTGTGTAAATTTAGATCATGAGCTCATGTTTAGCTAAACATCTGACTTTGTAAGTGGCTTAGGTGTGAACACTCGTAAGCTTCATCAGGAAGTCCCCAAAGATTTATTTGTGTCCCTCCAATGAGTTGCCCGCGAGGACCCCGTTTTCTACAAGGGTTGGTCCACTACTCCCTCTAGAGGCACGGCCTCAGACAGGGCTGCATTGCGCCACACGATCCTGGGCAGTGGCATTGGGCGGCCTGTGGCCCGGGGAGGAGCCTCTCTGCGTGTGTCCCAGGGACCCATCTGCCTGCGAACTTCGGTCACCTGGCAGGAATCTACGATGCCCAGACCTATGGTTAGCTGTGCAGCGAGGTGTACTGCGTGAACAGGTTCCACACACACTTCAAGTAAGAGGGCGGCCTGAGTGGAAAGTTGAGAGTTTGGGCAGATGTGCAGACAAAGAAGGCGCCCTTTGTCCTTGGCCTAAATGCTTGTGACACCCCACTTGGCCTGCCGGGCTCTGAGGGCCATGCCCTGGGCCCCCTGCTCCCCTGCACTTTGTTCAGTCACAGCAGAGATGGCCACACCCACTCCCTCTGTGAGGGCAGTGTTCCAAACTCCCTCAGCCCCGCCCCCTCTCCGCAGGTTACCGTGGACTAAAGATGCTGCATTCTGAGTCCAGGGCATTCTGAGAATGCCAAGGGCTGACATGATGACCTTAAATGATTTCCTCTTGTGTCAGTTTTGGTAAATTTTAGGAGCTAGGAACTGGTCCACTTTACACAAACCTTCAAATTTACTGGCATTTCATATACTCTCTGCTATAACATTCTCCTGATTCTTTCTGTATATTCTTTACTTATGTTTTGGTTTTCCTTAATCAAAGTGTGTCTTTTAATCTTGTCAAAGAATATTCTTTGGACTTACTACATCACCTGAATTTTATACGTTTTCTACTGTATTAAGTTCTGCTCATATCTTTATTTATATTTTTTCTATGATCTCAGGTTTATTGTTTTGATCTTCTGATGTCAATTAAAACACTTGGTTATTCATTTTAATAAATCATTTTACTTATAAAGATTTGAACTTTTCAAGATTCCAGCTTACTTGTAAGTTTCTAAGGGTCAGGTCCTCTACATTGTGGGTGGCCTAAGTCTTAGTTCACCATATAGCAATGTATATATTGACCTATTTTCCCCTCGACTTTCTGTGATTCCCTACATCTCACCTTTCTTTGCACACAAGCCATTTGAAATACCCTTAACTTATTTCACAGCCAATAAGTCTTTGAAATAATGTGTATTTTTTAGAGAAATCTTCTTATATAATTAGGCAGAAAATCTGACCTGCCATAGTTTTCAAAACAGCATAATTTCACTCTTCTCAATGATGAATCTGTTGTATTACACATCCATGGAGTATTTAGCTTTATCAATGACATGTACTTTAAAAATGTTTTAGAGATCCTACCAGTCTTTGAAAACATCCTTGTTCCTTGTTTGATTTCCAGTTTTGTGTATACTTTCTGCCTTGCACCTGATTATTCCAACATCTGATGGTTGGCCTAGGGAATCTAATTCTGGTATTGATTGTTTTTGCTGCTTGTCTCCCCTGGTAGCTGATTTCTTCATTATTGTGTAAATTTAGATCATGAGCTCATGTTTAGCTGAACAGCTGACCTTGTAAGAGGCTTAGGTGTGAACGCTCGTAAGCTTCAGCAGAAAGTCCGCAAAGATTTTTTTGTGTCCCTCCAATGAGTTACCGCGTGGACCCCTTTTTCTACAAGTGTTGGTCCACTACTCCCTCTAGAGGCTGGGACTCAGACAGGACAGCTTTGCTGCCCCAGATCTGGTATAGTTGCTTTGGGCGGCCTGTGGCCTGGGCAGGAGGCTCCCCACGTGTGTCCCACGACCCATCTGCCTGCGAACTTCGGTCACCTGGCAGGAAGCTATGATGCCCAGACCTATGGTTAGCTTTGCATCGAGGTGTACTGCGCAGACCGGTTCCACACACACTTCAAGTAAGAGGGCGGCCTGAGTTGAAAGGTGAGAGTTTGGGCAGCTGTGCAGACAAAGAAGGCGCACTTTGGCCTGGGCCTAAATGCTTGTGACACACGACTGGGCCTGCCGGGATCTGAGGGCCCTGCCGTGGGTCCCCTTCACCCCTGCCCTTTGTTCAGTCACAGCAGAGATGGCCCCACCCACTCCCTCAGTGAAGGCAGTGTTCCAACCTCCCTCAGCCCCGCCCCCTCTCCGCAGGTTACCATGGACTACAGATGCTGCATTCTGAGGCCAGGGCGTTCCGAGAATGCCAAGGGCAGACATGATGACCTTGAATGATTTCCTCTTGTGTCAATTTTGATAAACTTTAGGAGCTAGGAAATGGTCCACTTTACACAAATATTCAAATTTACTGGCATTTCAGATATTCTCTGCTATAACATTGTCCTGATTCTTTGTGTATATTCTTTACTTATGTTTTGGTTTTCCTTAATCAAAGTGTGTCTTTTAAATCTTGTCAAAGAATATTCTTTGGACTTACTACCTCAACTGAATTTTATACGTTTTCTGTGGTATTAAGTTCTGCTCATATCTTTATTTATCTTTTTTCTATGTTCTCAGTTTTATTGTTTTGATATTCTGATGTCAATTAAAACACTTGGTTATTCATTTTAATAAATCTTTTTACTTATAAGGATTTGAACTTTTAAAGATTCCAGCTTACTTGTAAGTTTCTAAGGGTCAGGTCCTCTACATTGTGGCTGGCCTAAGTCTTAGTTCACCATATAGCAGTGTATATATTGACCTATTTTCCCCTCGACTTTCTGTGATTCCCTACATCTCACCTTTCTTTGCACACAAGCCATTTGAAATACCCTTAACTTACTTGACAGCCAATAAGTCTTTGAAATAATGTGTATTTTTTAGAGAAATCTTCTTATATAATTATTCAGAAAATCTGACCTGCCTTAGTTTTCAAAACAGCATAATTTCACTCTTCTCAATGATGAATCTGTTGTATTACACAACCATTGAGTATTTAGCTTTATCAATGACATGTACTTTAAAAATGTTTCAGAGATCCTACCAGTCTTTGAAAACATCCTTGTTCCTTGTTTCAGTTCCAGTTTTGTGTATACTTTCTGCCTTGCACCTGATTATTCCAACATCTGATGGTTGGCCTAGGCAATCTCATTCTGGTATTGATTGTTTTTGCTGCTTGTCTCCCCTTGTAGCTTATTTCTTCATTATTGTGTAAATTTCGATCATGAACTCAAGTTTAGCTAAACAGCTGACCTTGTAAGAGGCTTAGGTGTGAACGCTCGTAAGCTTCAGCAGAAAGTCCGCAAATATTTTTTTGTGTCCCCCCAATGAGTTACCCGCGCGGACCCCTTTTTCTACAAGTGTTGGTCCACTACTCCCTCTATAGGCTGGGACTCAGACAGGACTGCTTTGCTGCCCCCGATCTGGGATAGTGGCTTTGGGCGGCCTGTGGCCTGGAAAGGAGGCTCCCCACGTGTGTCCCACGACCCATCTGCCTGCGAACTTCGGTCACCTGGCAGGAAGCTATGATGCTCACACCTATGGTTAGCTTTGCAGCGAGGTGTACTGCGCGGACCGGTTCCACACACACTTCATGTAAGAGGGCGGCCTGAGTGGAAAAGTGAGAGTTTGTGTAGCTGTGCAGACAAAGAAGGCGCACTTTGGCCTGGGCCTAAATGCTTGTGACACACGACTGGACCTGCCGGGCTCTGAGGGCCCTGCCCTGGGGCCCCTTCTCCCCTGACCTTTGTTCAGTCACAGCAGAGATGGCCCCACCCACTCCCTCAGTGAAGGCAGTGTTCCAACCTCCCTCAACCCCGCCCCCTCTCCGCAGGTTACCATGGACTGCAGATGCTGCATTCTGAGGCGAGGGCGTTCCGAGAATCCCAAGGGCAGACAGGATGACCTTAAATGATTTCCTCTTGTGTCAATTTTGGTAAACTTTAGGAGCTAGGAAATGGTCCACTTTACACAAATGTTCAAATTTACTTGCATTTCAGATATTCTCTGCTATAACATTGTCCTGATTCTTTCTGTATATTCTTTAATTATGTTTTTGTTTTCCTTAATCAAAGTGTGTCTTTTAAATCTTGTCAAAGAATATTCTTTGGACTTACTACCTCAACTGAATTTTATACGTTTTCTGTGGTATTAAGTTCTGCTCATATCTTTATTTATCTTTTTTCTATGTTCTCAGGGTTTATTGTTTTGATCTTCTGATGTCAATTAAAACACTTGGTTATTCATTTTAATAAATCTTTTTACTTATAAAGATTTGAATTTTTAAAGATTCCAGCTTTCTTGTAAGTTTCTAAGGGTCAGGTCCTCTACATTGTGGCTGGCCAAAGGCTTAGTTCACAATATAGAAAGGATATATTGACCTATTTTCCCCTCGACTTTCTGTGATTTCCTACATCTCACCTTTCTTTGCAGACAAGCCATTTGAAATAACCTTAACTTATTTCACAGCCAATAAGTCTTTGAAATAATGTATATTTTTCAGAGAAATATTCTTATATATTTAGGCAGAAAATCTGACCTGCCATAATTTTCAAAACAGCATAATTTCACCCTTCTCTATGATGAATCTGTTGTATTACACAACCTTTGAGTATTTAGCTTTATCAATGACATGTACTTTAAAAATGTTTCAGAGATCATACCAGTCTTTGAAAACATCCTTGTTCCTTGTTTCAGTTCCAGTTTTGTGTATACTTTCTGCCTTGCACCTGATTATTCCAACATTTGATGGTTGGCCTAGGGAATGTAATTCTGGTATTGATTGTTTTTGCTGCTTGTCTCCCCTTGTAGCTTATTTCTTCATTATTGTGTAAATTTCGATCATGAACTCAAGTTTAGCTATACAGCTGACCTTGTAAGAGGCTTAGGTGTGAACGCTCGTAAGCTTCAGCAGAAAGTCCGCAAAGATTTTTTTGTGTCCCTCCAATGAGTTACCCGCGCGGACCCCTTTTTCTACAAGTGTTGGTCCACTACTCCCTCTATAGGCTGGGACTCAGACAGGACTGCTTTGCTGCCCCCGATCGGGGATAGTGGCTTTGGGCGGCCTGTGGCCTGGAAAGGAGGCTCCCCACGTGTGTCCCACGACCCATCTGCCTGCGAACTTCGGTCACCTGGCAGGAAGCTATGATGCTCACACCTATGGTTAGCTTTGCAGCGAGGTGTACTGCGCGGACCGGTTCCACACACACTTCATGTAAGAGGGCGGCCTGAGTGGAAAGGTGAGAGTTTGTGTAGCTGTGCAGACAAAGAAGGCGCACTTTGGCCTGGGCCTAAATGCTTGTGACACACGACTGGACCTGCCGGGCTCTGAGGGCCCTGCCCAGGGGCCCCTTCTCCCCTGACAATTGTTCAGTCACAGCAGAGATGGCCCCACCCACTCCCTCAGTGAAGGCAGTGTTCCAACCTACCTCAGCCCCGCCCCCTCTCCGCAGGTTACCATGGACTACAGAGGCTGCATTCTGAGGCGAGGGTGTTCCGAGAATGCCAAGGGCAGACATGATAACATTAAATGATTTCCTCTCGTGTCAATTTTGGTAAACTTTAGGAGCTAGGAAATGGTCCACTTTACACAAATGTTCAAATTTACTGGCATTTCAGATATTCTCTGCTATAACATTGTCCTGAATCTTCCTGTATATTCTTTAATTATGTTTTTGTTTTCCTTAATCAAAGTGTGTCTTTTAAATCTTGTCAAAGAATGTTCTTTGGACTTACTACCTCAACTGAATTTTATACGTTTTCTGTGGTATTAAGTTCTGCTCATACCTTTATTTATCTTTTTTCTATGTTCTCAGGGTTTATTGTTTTGATCTTCTGATGTCAATTAAAACACTTGGTTATTCATTTTAATAAATCTTTTTACTTATAAAGATTTGAATTTTTAAAGATTCCAGCTTACTTGTAAGTTTCTAAGTGTCAGGTCCTCTACATTGTGGCTGGCCATAGGCTTAGTTCACAATATAGCAATGTATATATTGACCTATTTTCCCCTCGACTTTCTGTGATTTCCTACATCTCACCTTTCTTTGCAGACAAGCCATTTGAAATAACGTTAAATTATTTCACAGCCAATAAGTCTTTGAAATAATGTATATTTTTCAGAGAAATATTCTTATATATTTAGGCAGAAAATCTGACCTGCCATAGTTTTCAAAACAGCATAATTTCACTCTTCTCAATGATGAATCTGTTGTATTACACAACCTTTGAGTATTTAGCTTTATCAATGACATATACTTTAAAAATGTTTTAGAGATCCTACCAGTCTTTGAAAACATCCTTGTTCCTTGTTTCATTTCCAGTTTTATGTATATTTTCTGCCTTGCACCTGATTATTCCAACGTCTGATCGATGGCCTAGGGAATCTAAATCTGGTATTGATTGTTTTTGCTGATTTTCTCCCCCTGTAGCTGATTTCTTCATTATTGTCTAAATTTAGATCATGAGCTCATGTTTAGCTAAACATCTGACTTTGTAAGACGCTTAGGTGTGAACACTCGTAAGTTTCATCAGAAAGTCCGCAAAGATTTATTTGTGTCCCTCCAATGAGTTGCCCGCGAGGACCCCGTTTTCTACAAGGGTTGGTCCACTACTCCCTCTAGAGGCACGGTCTCAGACAGGGCTGCATTGCGCCACACGATCTAGGGCAGTGGCATTGGGCGGCCTGTGGCCCGGGGAGGATCCTCTCTGCGTGTGTCCCAGGGAACCATCTGCCGGCGAACTTCGGTCACCTGGCAGGAATCTACGATGCCCAGACATATGGTTAGCTGTGCAGCGAGGTGTACTGCGCAGACAGGTTCCACACACACTTCAAGTAAGAGGGCGGCCTGAGTGGAAAGGTGAGAGTTTGGGCAGCTGTGCAGACAAAGAAGGCGCCCTTTGGCCTGGGCCTAAATGCTTGTGACACCCCACTGGGCCTGCCGGGCTCTAAGGGCCTTGCCCTGGGCCCCCTGCTCCCCTGCCCTTTGTTCAGTCACAGCAGAGATGGCCACACCCACTCCCTCTGTGAGGGCAGTGTTCCAAACTCCCTCAGCCCCGCCCCCTCTCCGCAGGTTACCGTGGACTAAAGATGCTGCATTCTGAGTCCAGGGCATTCTGAGAATGCCAATGGCTGACATGATGACCTTAAATGATTTCCTCTTGTGTCAGTTTTGGTAAATTTTAGGAGCTAGGAACTGGTCCAATTTACACAAACCTTCAAATTTACTGGCATTTCATATACACTCTGCTATAACATTCTTTTGATTCTTTCTGTATATTCTTTACTTATGTTTTGGTTTTCCTTAATCAAAGTGTGTCTTTTAATCTTGTCAAAGAATATTCTTTGGACTTACTACATCACCTGAATTTTATACGTTTTCTATTGTATTAAGTTCTGCTCATATCTTTATTTATATTTTTTCTATGTTCTCAGGTTTATTGTTTTGATCTTCTGATGTCAATTAAAACAGTTGGTTATTCATTTTAAAAAATCTTTTTACTTATAAAGATTTGAACTTTTCAAGATTCCAGCTTACTTGTAAGTTTCTAAGGGTCAGGTCCTCTACATTGTGGCTGGCCTAAGTCTTAGTTCACCTTATAGCAATGTATATATTGACCTATTTTCCCCTCGACTTTCTGTGATTCCCTACATCTCACCTTTCTTTGCACACAAGCCATTTGAAATACCCTTAACTTATTTCACAGCCAATAAGTCTTTGAAATAATGTGTATTTTTTAGAGAAATCTTCTTATATAATTAGGCAGAAAATCTGACCTGCCATAGTTTTCAAAACAGCATAATTTCACCCTTCTCAATGATGAATCTGTTGTATTACACAACCATTGAGTATTTTGCTTTATCAATGACATGTACTTTAAAAATGTTTTAGAGATCCCACCAGTCTTTGAAAACATCCTTGTTCCTTGTTTCATTTCCAGTTTTGTGTATACTTTCTGCCTTGCACCTGATTATTCCAACATCTGATGGTTGGCCTAGGGAATCTAATTCTGGTACTGATTGTTTTTGCTGCTTGTCTCCCCTGGTAGCTGATTTCTTCATTATTGTGTAAATTTAGATCATGAGCTCATGTTTAGCTAAACAGCTGACCTTGTAAGAGGCTTAGGTGTGAACGCTCGTAAGCTTCAGCAGAAAGTCCGCAAAGATTTTTTTGTGTCCCTCCAATGAGTTACCCGCGCGGACCCCTTTTTCTACAAGTGTTGGTCCACTACACCCTCTAGAGGCTGGGACTCAGACAGGACTGCTTTGCTGCCCCCGACCTGGGATAGTTGCTTTGGGCGGCCTGTGGCCTGGGCAGGAGGCTCCCCACGTGTGTCCCACGACCCATCTGCCTGCGAACTTCGGTCACCTGGCAGGAAGCTATGATGCCCAGACCTATGGTTAGCTTTGCATCGAGGTGTACTGCGCAGACCGGTTCCACACACACTTCAAGTAAGAGGGCGGCCTGAGTTGAAAGGTGAGAGTTTGGGCAGCTGTGCAGACAAAGAAGGCGCACTTTGGCCTGGGCCTAAATGCTTGTGACACCCCACTGGGACTGCCGGGCTCTGAGGGCCCAGCCGTTGGCCCCCTTCTCTCCTGCCCTTTGTTCAGTCACAGCAGAGATGGCCCCACCCACTCCCTCAGTGAAGGCAGTGTTCCAACCTCCCTCAGCCCCGCCCACTCTCCGCAGGTAACCATGGATTACAGAGGCTGCATTCTGAGGCCAGGGCATTCCGAGAATGCAAAGGGCAGACATGATGACCTTAAATGATTTCCTCTTGTGTCAATTTTGGTAAATTTTAGGAGCTAGGTAATGGTACACTTTACACAAATGTTCAAATTTACTGGCATTTCAGATATTCTCTGCTATAACATTCTCCTGATTCTTTCTGTATATTCTTTACTTATGTTTTGGTTTTCCTTAATCAACGTGTGTCTTTTAATCTTGTCAAAGTATATTCTTTGGACTTACTACATCACCTGAATTTTATACGTTTTCTATTGTATTAAGTTCTGCTCATATCTTTATTTATATTTTTTCTATATTCTCAGGTTTATTGTTTTGATCTTCTGATGTCAATTAAAACACTTGGTTATTCATTTTAATAAATCTTTTTACTTATAAAGATTTGAACTTTTCAAGATTCCAGCTTACTTGTAAGTTTCTAAGGTTCAGGTCCTCTACATTGTGGCTGGCCTAAGTCTTAGTTCAACATATAGCAATGTATATATTGAACTATTTCCCCTCGACGTTCTGTGATTCCCTACATCTCACCTTTCTTTGCACACAAGCCATTTGAAATACCCTTAACTTATTTCACAGCCAATAAGTCTTTGAAATAATGTGTATTTTTTAGAGAAATCTTCTTATATAATTAGGCAGAAAATCTGACCGGCCATAGTTTTCAAAACAGCATAATTTCACTCTTCTCAATGATGAATCTGTTGTATTACACAACCATTGAGTATTTAGCTTTATCAATGACATGTACTTTAAAAATGTTTTAGAGATCCTACCAGTCTTTGAAAACATCCTTGTTCCTTGTTTCATTTCCAGTTTTGTGTATACTTTCTGCCTTGCACCTGATTATTACAACATCTGATGGTTGGCCTAGGCAATCTAACTGTGGTATTGATTGTTTTTGCTGCTTGTCTCCCCTTTAGCTGATTTTTTCATTATTGTGTAAATTTAGATCATGAGCTCTTGTTTAGCTAAACAGCTGACCTTGTAAGAGGCTTAGGTGTGAACGCTCGTAAGCTTCAGCAGAAAGTCCGCAAAGATTTTTTTGTGTTCCTCCAATGAGTTACCCGCGCGGACCCCTTTTTCTACAAGTGTTGGTCCACTACTCCCTCTAGAGGCTGGGAATCAGACAGGACTGCTTTGCTGCCCCCGATCTGGGATAGTGGCTTTGGGCGGCCTGTGGCCTGGGCAGGAGGCTCCCCACGTGTGTCCCACGACCCATCTGCCTGCGAACTTCGGTCACCTGGCAGGAAGCTATGATGCCCAGACCTATGGTTAGCTTTGCATCGAGGTGTACTCCGCGGACTGGTTCCACACACACTTCAAGTAAGAGGGCGGCCTGAGTTGAAAGGTGAGAGTTTGGGCAGCTGTGCAGAAAAAGAATGCGCCCTTTGTGCTGGGCCTAAATGCTTGTGACACCCCACTGGGCCTGCCGGGCTCTGAGGGCCCTGCCCTGGGCCCCCTGCTCCCCTGCCCTTTGTTCAGTCACAGCAGAGATGGCCACACCCACTCCCTCTGTGAGGGCAGTGTTCCAAACTCCCTCAGCCCCGCCCCCTCTCCGCAGGGTACCATGGACTACAGATGCTGCATTCTGAGGCCAGGGCATTCCGAGAAGGCCAAGGGCTGACATGATGACCTTAAATGATTTCCTCTTGTGTCAGTTTTGGTAAATTTTAGGAGCAAGGAACTGGTCCACTTTACACAAACGTTCAAATTTACTGGCATTTCATATACTCTCTGCAATAACATTCTCCTGATTCTTTCTGTATATTCTTTACTTATGTTTTGGTTTTCCTTAATCAAAGTGTGTCTTTTAATCTTGTCAAAGAATATTCTTTGGACTTACTACATCACCTGAATTTTATACGTTTTATATTGTATTAAGTTCTGCTCATATCTTTATTTATATTTTTTCTATGTTCTCAGGTTTATTGTTTTGATATTCTGATGTCAATTAAAACACTTGGTTATTCATTTTAATAAATCTTTTTACTTATAAAAATTTGAACTTTTCTAGATTCCAGCTTACTTGTAAGTTTCTAACGGTCAGGTCCTCTACATTGTGGCTGGCCAAAGGCTTAGTTCACCATATAGCAATATATATATTGACCTATTTTCCCCTCGACTTTCTGTGATTTCCTACATCTCACCTTTCTTTGCAGACAAGCCATTTGAAATACCCTTAACTTATTTCACAGCTAATAAGTCTTTGAAATAATGTGTATTTTTTAGAGAAATATTCTTATATAATTAGGCAGAAAATCTGACCTGCCATAGTTTTCAAAACAGCATAATTTCACTCTTCTCAAAGATGAATCTGTTGTATTACACAACCTTTGAGTATTTAGCTTTATCAATGACATGTACTTTAAAAATGTTTTAGAGATCCTACCAGTCTTTGAAAACATCCTTGTTCCTTGTTTCAGTTCCAGTTTTATGTATATTTTCTGCCTTGCACCTGATTATTCCAACGACTGATTGATGGCCTAGGGAATCTAATTCTGGTATTGATTGTTTTTGCTGATTGTCTCCCCCTGTAGCTGATTTCTTCATTATTGTGTAAATTTAGATCATGAGCTCATGTTTAGCTAAACATCTGACTTTGTAAGAGGCTTAGGTGTGAACACTCGTAAGTTTCCTCAGAAAGTCCGCAAAGATTTATTTGTGTCCTTCCAATGAGTTTTCCGCCAGGACCCCGTTGTCTACAAGTGTTGGTCCACTACTCGCTCTAGAGGCACGGCCTCAGACAGGGCTGCTTTGTGCCCCACGATCTGTGGCAGTGGCAGTGGGTGGCCTGTGGCCGGGGCAGGAGCCTCTCTGCGTGTGTCCCAGGGACCCATCTGCCTGCGAACTTCGGTCACCTGGCAGGAAGCTACGATGCCCAGACCTATGGTTAGCTGTGCAGCGAGGTGTACTGCGCGGACAGGTTCCAAACAGACTTCAAGAAAGAGGGCGGCCTGAGTGGAAAGGTGAGAGTTTGGGCAGCTGTGCAGACAAAGAAGGCGCCCTTTGTCCGGGGCCTAAATGCTTGTGACACCCCACTGGGCCTGCCGGGCTCTGAGGGCCCTGCCCTGGGCCCCCTGCTCCCCTGCCCTTTGTTCAGTCACAGCAGAGATGGCCACACCCACTCCCTCTGTGAGGGCAGTGTTCCACACTCCCTCAGCCCCGCCCATTCTCCGCAGGTTACCATGGTCTAAAGATGCTGCATTCTGAGTCCAGGGCATTCCGAGAAGGCCAAGGGCTGACAAGATGACCTTAAATTATTTCCTCTTGTGTCAGTTTTGGTAAATTTTAGAAGCTAGGAACTGGTCCACTTTACACAAACCTTCAAATTTACTGGCATTTCATATACTCTCTGCTATAACATTGTCCTTATTCTTTCTGTATATTCTTTACTTATGTTTTGGTTTTCCTTATTCAAAGTGTGTCTATTAATGTTGTCAAAGAATATTCTTTGGACTTACTACATCACCTGAATTTTATACGTTTTCTATTGTATTAAGTTCTGCTCATATCTTTATTTATATTTTTTCTATGTACTCAGGTTTATTGTTTTGATCTTCTGATGTCAATTAAAACACTTGGTTATTCATTTTAATAAATCTTTTAACTTATAAAGATTTGAACTATTCAAGATTCAAGCTTACTTGTAAGTTTCTAAGGGTCGGGTCCTCTACATTGTGGCTGGCCTATGTCTTAGTTCACCATATAGCAATGTATATATTGACCTATTTTCCCCTCGACTTTCTGTGATTCCCTACATCTCACCTTTCTTTGCAGACAAGCCATTTGAAATAATCTTAACTTATTTCACAGCCAATAAGTCTTTGAAATAATGTGTATTTTTTAGAGAAATCTTCTTATATAATTAGACAGAAAATCTGACCTGCCATAGTTTTCAAAAAAGGATAATTTCACTCTTCTCAATGTTGAATCTGTTGTATTACACAACCATTGAGTATTTAGCTTTATCAATGACATGTACTTTAAAAATGTTTTAGAGATCCTACCAATCTTTGAAAACATCCTTGTTTCTTGTTTCAGTTCCAGTTTTATGTGGACTTTCTGCCTTGCACCTGATTATTCCAACATCTGATGGTTGGCCTAGGGAATCTAATTCTGGTATTGATTGTTTTTGCTGCTTGTCTCCCCTTGTGGCTGTTTTCTTCATTATTGTGTAAATTTAGATCATGAGCTCATGTTTAGCTAAACAGCTGACCTTGTAAGAGTCTTAGGTGTGAACGCTCGTAAGCTTCAGCAGAAAGTCCGCAAAGATTTTTTTGTGTCCCTCCAATGAGTTGCCCACGCGGACCCCTTTTTCTACAAGTGTTGGTGCACTACGCCCTCTAGAGGCTGGGACTCAGACAGGACTGCTTTGCTGCCCCCGATCTGGGATAGTGGCTTTGGGCGGCCTGTGGCCTGGGCAGGAGGCTCCCCACGTGTGTCCCACGACCCATCTGCCTGCGAACTTCGGTCACCTGGCAGGAAGCTATGATGCCCAGACCTATGGTTAGCTTTGCAGCGAGGTGTACTGCGTGGACCGGTTCCACACACACTTCAAGTAAGAGGGCGGCCTGAGTGGAAAGGTGAGAGTTTGGGCAGCTGTGCAGACAAAGAAGGCGCCCTTTGTCCGGGGCCTAAATGCTTGTGACACCCCAATGGGCCTGCCGCGCTCTGAGGGCCCTGCCATTGGCCCCCTGCTCCCCTGCCCTTTGTTCAGTCACAGCAGAAATGGCCACTCTCACTCCCTCTGTGAGGGCAGTATTCCAAACTCCCTCAGCCCCGCCCCCTCTCCGCAGGTTACCATGGACTACACATGCTGCATTCTGAGTCCAGGGCATTCCGAGAAGGTTAAGGGCTGACATGATGACCTTAAATGATTTCCTCTTGTGTCAGTTTTGTTAAATTTTAGGAGCTAGGAACTGGTCCACTTTACACAAACATTCAAATTTACTGGCATTTCATATACTTTCTGCTATAACATTGTCCTGATTCTTTCTGTATATTCTTTACTTATGTTTTGGTTTTCCTTAATCAAAGTGTGTCTTTTAATCTTGTCAAGGAATATTCTTTGGACTTACTACATCACCTGAATTTTATACGTTTTCTATTGTATTAAGTTCTGCTCATATCTTTATTTATATTTTTTCTATGTTCTCAGGTTTATTGTTTTGATATTCTGATGTCAATTAAAACACTTGTTTATTCATTTTAATAAATCTTTTTACTTATAAGGATTTGAACTTTTCAAAATTCCAGCTTACTTGTAAGCTTCTAAGGGTCAGGTCCTCTACATTGTGGCTGGCCTAAGTCATAGTTCACCATATAGCAATGTATATATTGACCTATATTCCCCTCGACTTTCTGTGATTCCCTACATCTCACCTTTCTTTGCACACAAGCCATTTGAAATAACCTTAACTTATTTCACAGCCAATAAGTCTTTGAAATAATGTGTATTTTTTAGAGAAATCTTCTTATATAATTAGGCAGAAAATCTCACCTGCCATAGTTTTCAAATCAGCATAATTTCACTCTTCTCAATGTTGAATCTGTTGTATTACACAACCATTGAGTATTTAGCTTTATCAATGCCATGTACTTTAAAAATGTTTTAGAGATCCTACCAGTCTTTGAAAACATCCTTGTTCCTTGTTTCAGTTCAAGTTTTATGTATACTTTCTGCCTTGCACCTGATTATTCCAACATCTGATGGTTGGCCTAGTTAATCTAATTCTGGTATTGATTGTTTTTGCTGCTTGTCTCCCGATGTAGCTGATTTCTTCATTAATGTGTAAATTTAGATCATGAGCTCATGTTTAGCTAAACAGCTGACCTTGTAAGAGGCTTAGGTGTGAATGCTCGTAAGCTTCAGCAGAAAGTCCGCAAAGATTTTTTTGTGTCCCTCCAATGAGTTACCCGCGCGGACCCCTTTTTCTACAAGTGTTGGTCCACTACTCCCTCTAGAGGCTGGGACTCAGACAGGACTGCTTTGCCGCCCCCGATCTGGGATAGTGGCTTTGGGCGGCCTGTGGCATGGGCAGGAGTCTCCCCACGTGTGTCCCAAGACCCATCTGCCTGCGAACTTCGGTCACCTGGCAGGAAGCTAGGATGCCCAAATCTATTGTTAGCTTTGCATCGAGGTGTACAGCGCAGACCGGTTCCACACACACTTCAAGTAAGAGGGCGGCCTGAGTGGAAAGGTGAGAGTTTGGGCAGCTGTGCAGACAAAGAAGGCGCCCTTTGTCCTGGGCCTAAATGCTTGTGACACCCCACTGGGCCTGCCGGGCTCTGAGGGCCCTGCCTTGGGCCCCATGCTCCCCTGCCCTTTGTTCAGTCACAGCAGAGATGGCCACACCCACTCCCTCTGTGAGGGCAGTGTTCCAAACTCCCTCAGCCCCGCCCCCTCTCCGCAGGTTACCATGGACTAATGATGCTGCATTCTGAGTCCAGGGCATTCCGAGAATGCCAAGGGCTCACATGATGACCTTAAATGATTTCCTCTTTTGTCAGTTTTGGTAAATTTTAGGAGCTAGGAACTGGTCCACTTTACACAAACCTTCAAATTTACTGGCATTTCATATACTCTCTGCTATAACATTCTCCTGATTCTTTCTGTATATTCTTTACTTATGTTTTGGTTTTCCTTAATCAAAGTGTGTCTTTTTATCTTGTCAAAGAATATTCTTTGGACTTACTACATCACCTGAATTTTATACGTTTTCTATTGTATTAAGTTCTGCTCATAACTTTATTTATATTTTTTCTATGTTCTCAGGTTTATTGTTTTGATATTCTGATGTCAATTAAAACACTTGGTTATTCATGTTAATAAATCTTTTTACTTATAAAGATTTGAACTTTTCAAGATTCCAGCTTACTTGTAAGTTTCTAAGTGTCAGATCCTCTACATTTTGGCTGGCCTAAGTCATAGTTCACCATATAGCAATGTATATATTGACCTATTTCCCCTCGACTTTCTGTGATTCCCTACATCTCACCTTTCTTTGCACACAAGCCATTTAAAATACCCTTAACTTATTTCACAGCCAATAAGTCTTTGAAATAATGTGTATTTTTTAGAGAAATCTTCTTATATAATTAGGCAGAAAATCTCACCTGCCATAGTTTTCAAATCAGCATAATTTCACTCTTGTCAATGTTGAATCTGATGTATTACACAACCATTGAGTATTTAGCTTTATCAATGCCATGTACTTTAAAAATGTTTTAGAGATCCTACCAGTCTTTGAAAACATCCTTGTTCCTTGTTTCAGTTCAAGTTTTATGTATACTTTCTGCCTTGCACCTGATTATTCCAACATCTGATGGTTGGCCTAGTTAATCTAATTCTGGTATTGATTGTTTTTGCTGCTTGTCTCCCGATGTAGCTGATTTCTTCATTAATGTGTAAATTTAGATCATGAGCTCATGTTTAGCTAAACAGCTGACCTTGTAAGAGGCTTAGGTGTGAATGCTCGTAAGCTTCAGCAGAAAGTCCGCAAAGATTTTTTTGTGTCCCTCCAATGAGTTACCCGCGCGGACCCCTTTTTCTACAAGTGTTGGTCCACTACTCCCTCTAGAGGCTGGGACTCAGACAGGACTGCTTTGCCGCCCCCGATCAGGGATAGTGGCTTTGGGCGGCCTGTGGCATGGGCAGGAGTCTCCCCACGTTTGTCCCAAGACCCATCAACCTGCGAACTTCGGTCACCTGGCAGGAAGCTATGATGCCCAAACCTATGGTTAGCTTTGCATCGAGGTGTACAGCGCAGACCGGTTCCACACACACTTCAAGTAAGACGGCGGCCTTAGTGGAAAGGTGAGAGTTTGGGCAGCTGTGCAGACAAAGAAGGCGCCCTTTGTCCTGGGCCTAAATGCTTGTGACACCCCACTGGGCCTGCCGGGCTCTGAGGGCCCTGCCTTGGGCCCCATGCTCCCCTGCCCTTTGTTCAGTCACAGCAGAGATGGCCACACCCACTCCCTCTGTGAGGGCAGTGTTCCAAACTCCCCCAGCCCCGCCCCCTCTCCGCAGGTTACCATGGACTAATGATGCTGCATTCTGAGTCCAGGGCATTCCGAGAATGCCAAGGGGTGACATGATGACCTTAAATGATTTCCTCTTTTGTCAGTTTTGGTAAATTTTAGGAGCTAGGAACTGGTCCACTTTACACAAACCTTCAAATTTACTGGCATTTCATATACTTTCTGCTATAACATTCTCCTGATTCTTTCTGTATATTCTTTACTTATGTTTTGGTTTTCCTTAATCAAAGTGTGTCTTTTAATCTTGTCAAAGAATATTCTTTGGACTTACTACATCACCTGAATTTTATACGTTTTCTATTGTATTAAGTTCTGCTCATAACTTTATTTATATTTTTTCTATGTTCTCAGGTTTATTGTTTTGATATTCTGATGTCAATTAAAACACTTGGTTATTCATGTTAATAAATCTTTTTACTTATAAAGATTTGAACTTTTCAAGATTCCAGCTTACTTGTAAGTTTCTATGTGTCAGGTCCTCTACTTTGTGGCTGGCCTAAGTCATAGTTCACCATATAGCAATGTATATATTGACCTATTTCCCCTCGACTTTCTGTGATTCCCTACATCTCACCTTTCTTTGCACACAAGCCATTTGAAATACCCTTAACTTATTTCACAGCCAATAAGTCTTTGAAATAATGTGTATTTTTTAGAGAAATCTTCTTATATAATTAGGCAGAAAATCTGACCTGCCATAGTTTTCAAAACAGCATAATTTCACTCTTCTCAATGATGAATCTGTTGTATTACACAACAATTGAGTATTTAGCTTTATCAATGACATGTACTTTAAAAATGTTTTAGAGATCCTACCAGTCTTTGAAAACATCCTTGTTCCTTGTTTCAGTTCCAGTTTTATGTATATTTTCTGCCTTGCACCTGATTATTCCAACGTCTGATCGATGGCCTAGGGAATCTAATTCTGGTATTGATTGTTTTTGCTGATTGTCTCCCCCTGTAGCTGATTTCTTCACTATTTTGTTAATTTAGATCATGAGCTCATGTTTAGCTAAACATCTGACTTTGTAAGAGGCTTAGGTGTGAACACTCGTAAGTTTCATCAGAAAGTCCGCAAAGATTTATTTGTGTCCCTCCAATGAGTTGTCCGCGAGGACCCCTTTGACTACAAGTGAGGGTCCACCACTCCCTCTAGAGGCACGGCCTCAGACAGGGCTGCTTTGTGCCCCACGATCTGTGGCAGTGGCAGTGGGTGGCCTGTGACCGGGGCAGGAGGCTCTCTGCGTGTGTCCCAGGGACACATCTGCCTGCGAACTTCGGTCACCTGGCAGGAAGCTACGATGCCCAGACATATGGTTAGCTGTGCAGCGAGGTGAACTGCGCGGAGAGGTTCCACACACACTTCAAGTAAGAGTGCGGCCTGAGTGGAAAGGTGAGGGTTTGGGCAACTGTGCAGACAAAGATGTTGCCCTTTGTCCTGGGCCTAAATGCTTGAGACACCCCACTGGGCCTGCCGGGCTCTGACGGCCCTGCCCTGGGCCCCCTGCTCCCCTGCCCTTTGTTCAGTCACAGCAGAGATGGCCACACCCACTCCCTCTGTGAGGGCAGTGTTCCACACTCCCTCAGCCCCGCCCCTTCTCCGCAGGTTACCATGGACTAAAGATGCTGCATTCTGAGTCCAGGGCATTCCGAGAAGGCCAAGGGCTGACATGATGACCTTAAATGATTTCCTCTTGTTTCAGTTTTGGTAAATTTTAGAAGCTAGGAACTGGTCTACTTTACACAAAACTTCAAATTTACTGGCATTTCATATACTCTCTGCTATAACATTGTCCTTATTCTTTCTGTATATTCTTTACTTATGTTTTGGTTTTCCTTATTCAAAGTGTGTCTTTTAATCTTGTCAAAGAATATTCTTTGGACTTACTACATCACCTGAATTTTATACGTTTTCTATTGTATTAAGTTCTGCTCATATCTTTATTTATATTTTTTCTATGTTCTCAGGTTTATTGTTTTGATCTTCTGATGTCAATTAAAACACTTGGTTATTCATTTTAATAAATCTTTTAACTTATAAAGATTTGAACTATTCAAGATTCAAGCTTACTTGTAAGTTTCTAAGGGTCAGGTCCTCTACATTGTGGCTGGCCTAAGTCTTAGTTCACCATATAGCAATGTATATATTGACCTATTTTCCCCTCGACTTTCTGTGATTCCCTACATCTCACCTTTCTTTGCACACAAGCCATTTGAAATAATCTTAACTTATTACACAGCCAATAAGTCTTTGAAATAATGTGTATTTTTTTAGAGAAATCTTCTTATATAATTAGACAGAAAATCTGACCTGCCACAGTTTTCAAAACAGCATAATTTCACTCTTCTCAATGTTGAATCTGTTGTATTACACAACCATTGAGTATTTAGCTTTATCAATGACATGTACTTTAAAAATGTTTTAGAGATCCTACCAGTCTTTGAAAACATCCTTGTTTCTTGTTTCAGTTCCAGTTTTATGAGGACTTTCTGCCTTGCACCTGATTATTCCAACATCTGATGGTTGGCCTAGGGAATCTAACTGTGGTATTGATTGTTTTTGCTGCTTGTCTCCCCTTGTAGCTGATTTCTTCATTATTGTGTAAATTTAGATCATGAGCTCATGTTTAGCTAAACAGCTGACCTTGTAAGAAGCTTAGGTGTGAACGCTCGTAAGCTTCAGCAGAAAGTCCGCAAAGATTTTTTTGTGTCCCTCCAATGAGTTACCCGCGCGGACCCCTTTTTCTACAAGTGTTGGTCCACTACTCCCTCTAGAGGCTGGGACTCAGACAGGACTGCTTTGCCGCCCCCGATCTGGGATAGTGGCTTTGGGCGGCCTGTGGCCTGGGCAGGAGGCTCCCCACGTGTGTCCCACGACCCATCGGCCTGCGAACTTCGGTCACCTGGCAGGAAGCTATGATGCCCAGACCTATGGTTCGCTTTGCAGCGAGGTGTACTGCGCAGACCGGTTCCACACACACTTCAAGTAAGAGGGCGGCCTGAGTGGAAAGGTGAGAGTTTGGGCAGCTGTGCAGACAAAGAAGGCGCACTTTGACTTGTGCCTAAATGCTTGTGACACACGACTGGGCCTGCCGGGATCTGAGGGCCCTGCCGTTGGTCCCCTTCTCCCCTGCCCTTTCTTCAGGCACAGCAGAGATGGCCCCACCCACTCCCTCAGTGAAGGCAGTGTTCCAACCTCCCTCAGCCCCGCCCCCTCTCCGCAGGTTACCATGGACTACAGATGCTGCATTCTGAGGCCAGGGCGTTCCGAGAATGCCAAGGGCAGACATGATGACCTTAAATGATTTCCTCTTGTGTCAATTTTGGAAAACTTTAGGAGCTAGGAAATGGTCCACTTTACACAAATGTTCAAATTTACTGGCATTTCAGATATTCTCTGCTATAACATTCTCCTGATTCTTTCTGTATATTCTTTACTTATGTTTTGGTTTTCCTTAATCAAAGTGTGTCTTTTAAATCTTGTCAAAGAATATTCTTTGGACTTACTACCTCAACTGAATTTTATACGTTTTCTGTGGTATTAAGTTCTGCTCATATCTTTATTTATCTTTTTTCTATGTTCACAGAGTTTATTGTTTTGATCTTCTGATGTCAATTAAAACACTTGGTTATTCATTTTAATAAATCTTTTTACTTATAAAGATTTGAATTTTTAAAGATTCCAGCTTACTTGTAAGTTTCTAAGGGTCAGGTCCTCTACATTGTGGCTGGCCAAAGACTTAGTTCACAATATAGCAAAGTATATATTGACCTATTTTCCCCTCGACTTTCTGTGATTTCCTACATCTCACCTTTCTTTGCAGACAAGCCATTTGAAATAACCTTAACTTATTTCACAGCCAATAAGTCTTTGAAATAATGTGCATTTTTCAGAGAAATCTTCTTATATATTTAGGCAGAAAATCTGACCTGCCACAGTTTTCAAAACAGCATAATTTCACTCTTCTCAATGATGAATCTGTTGTATTACACAACCTTTGAGTATTTAGCTTTATCAATGACATGTACTTTAAAAATGTTTTAGAGATCCTACCAGTCTTTGAAAACATCCTTGTTCCTTGTTTCAGTTCCAGTTTTATGTATATTTTCTGCCTTGCACCTGATTATTCCAACGTCTGATCGATGGTCTAGGGAATCTAATTCTGGTATTGAATTTTTTTGCTGATTGTCTCCCCCTGTAGCTGATTTCTTCATTATTGTGTAAAATTAGATCATGAGCTCATGTTTAGCTAAACATCTGACTTTGTAAGAGGCTTAGGTGTGAACACTCGTAAGTTTCATCAGAAAGTCCGCAAAGATTTATTTGTGTCCCTCCAATGAGTAGCCCGCGAGGACCCTGTTGACTACAAGTGTTGGTCCACTACTCCCTCTAGAGGCATGGCCTCAGACAGGGCTGCTTTGTGCCCCACGATCTGGGGCAGTGGCAGTGGGTGGACTGTGGCCGGGGCAGGAGCCTCTCTGCGTGTGTCCCAGGGACCCATCTGCCTGCGAACTTCGGTCATCGGGCAAGAAGCTACGATGCTCAGACCTATGGTTAGCTGTGCAGCGAGGTGTACTGCGCGGACAGGTTCCACACACACTTCAAGTAAGAGGGCGGCCTGAGCGGAAAGGTGAGAGTTTGTGCCGCTGTGCAGACAAAGAAGGCGACCTTTGTCCTGGGCCTAAATGCTTGTGACACACCACTGGGCCTGCCGGGCTCTGAGGGCCCTGCCCTGGGCCATCTGCTCCCCTGCCCTTTGTTCAGTCACAGCAGAGATGGCCACACCCACTCCCTCTGTGAGGGCAGTGTTCCAAACTCCCTCAGCCCCGCCCCCTCTCCGCAGGTTACCATGGACTAAAGATGCTGCATTCTGACTCCAGGGCATTCCGAGAATGCCAAGGGCTGACATGATGACCTTAAATGATTTCCTCTTGTGTCAGTTTTGGTAAATTTTAGGAGCTAGGAACTGGTCCACTTTACACAAACGTTCAAATTTACTGGCATTTCATATACTCTCTGCTATAACATTCTCCTGATTCTTTCTGTATATTCTTTACTTATGTTTTGGTTTTCCTTAATCAAAGTGTGTCTTTTAATCTTGTCAAAGAATATTATTTGGACTTACTACATCAGCTGAATTTTATACGTTTTATATTGTATTAAGTTCTGCTCATATCTTTATTTATATTTTTTCTATGTTCTCAGGTTTATTGTTTTGATCTTCTGATGTCAATTAAAACACTTGGTTATTCATTTTAAAAAATCTTTTTACTTATAAAGATTTGAACTTTTCAAGATTCCAGCTTACTTGTAAGTTTCTAAGTGTCAGGTCCTCTACATTGTGGCTGGCCTAAGCCTTAGTTCACCATATAGCAATGTATATAATGACCTATTTTCTCCTCGACTTTCTGTGATTCCCTACATCTCACCTTTCTTTGCACACAAGCCATTTGAAATTCCCTTAACTTATTTCACAGCCAATAAGTCTTTGAAATAATGTGTATTTTTTAGAGAAATCTTCTTATATATTTAGGCAGAAAATCTGACCTGCCATAGTTTTCAAAACAGCATAATTTCACTCTTCTCAGTGATGAATCTGTTGTATTACACAACCTATGAATATTTAGATTTATGAGTGACATGTACTTTAAAAATGTTTTAGAGATCCTACCAGTCTTTGAAAACATCCTTGTTCCTTGTTTCAGTTCCAGTTTTATGTATATTTTCTGCCTTGCACCTGATTATTCCAACGTCTGATCGATGGCCTACGGAATCTAATTCTGGTATTGTTTGTTTTTGCTGATTGTCTCCCCCTGTAGCTGATTTCTTCATTATTGTGTAAAATTAGATCATGAGCTCATGTTTAGCTAAACATCTGACTTTGTAAGAGGCTTAGGTGTGAACGCTCGTAAGCTTCAGCAGAAAGTCCCCAAAGATTTTTTTGTGTCCCTCCAATGAGTTACCCGCGCGGACCCCTTTTTCTACAAGTGTTGGTCCCCTACTCCCTCTAGAGGCTGGGACTCAGACAGGACTGCTTTGCCGCCCCCGATCTGGGATAGTGGCTTTGGGCGGCCTGTGGCATGGGCAGGAGTCTCCCCACGTGTGTCCCAAGACCCATCTGCCTGCGAACTTCGGTCACCTGGCAGGAAGCTATGATGCCCAAACCTATGGTTAGCTTTGCATCGAGGTGTACAGCGCAGAACGGTTCTACACACACTTCAAGTAAGAGGGCGGCCTGAGTGGAAAGGTGAGAGTTTGGGCAGCTGTGCAGACAAAGAAGGCGCCCTTTGTCCTGGGCCTAAATGCTTGTGACACCCCACTGGGCCTGCCGGGCTCTGAGGGCCCTGCCCTGGGCCCCATGCTCCCCTGCCCTTTGTTCAGTCACAGCAGAGATGGCCACACCCACTCCCTCTGTGAGGGCAGTGTTCCAAACTCCCTCAGCCCCGCCCCCTCTCCGCAGGTTACCATGGACTAAAGATGCTGCATTCTGAGTCCAGGGCATTCCGAGAATGCCAAGGGCTGACATGATGACCTTAAATGATTTCCTCTTGTGTCAGTTTTGGTAAATTTTAGGAGCTAGGAACTGGTCCACTTTACACAAACCTTCAAATTTACTGGCATTTCATATACTCTCTGCTATAACATTGTCCTGATTCTTTCTGTATATTCTTTACTTATGTTTTGGTTTTCCTTAATCAAAGTGTGTCTTTTAATCTTGTCAAAGAATATTATTTGGACTTACTACATCACCTGAATTTTATACGTTTTCTATTGTATTAAGTTCTGCTCATATCTTTATTTATATTTTTTCTATGTTCACAGGTTTATTGTTTTGATCTTCTGATGTCAATTAAAACACTTGGTTTTTCATTTTAATAAATCTTTTTACTTATAAAGATTTGAACTATTCAAGATTCAAGCTTACTTGTAAGTTTCTAAGGGTCAGGTCCTCTACATTGTGGCTGGCCTAAGTCTTAGTTCACCATATAGCAATGTATATATTGACCTATTTTCCCCTCGACTTTCTGTGATTCCCTACATCTCACCTTTCTTTGCACACAAGCCATTTGAAATACCCTTAACTTATTTCACAGCCAGTAAGTCTTTGAAATAATGTGTATTTTTTAGAGAAATCTTCTTATATAATTAGGCAGAAAATCTGACCTGCCATAGTTTTCAAAACAGCATAATTTCACTCTTCTCAATGATGAATCTGTTGTTTTACACAACCATTGAGTATTTAGCTTTATCAATGACATGTACTTTAAAAATGTTTTAGAGATCCTACCAGTCTTTGAAAACATCCTTGTTCCTTGTTTCAGTTCCAGTTTTCTGTATACTTTCTGCCTTGCACCTGATTATTCCTACATCTGATGGCTGGCCTAGGGAATCTAATTCTGGTATTGATTGTTTTTGCTGCTTGTCTCCCCTTGTAGCTGATTTCTTCATTATTGTGTAAATTTAGATCATGACCTCATGTTTAGCTAAACAGCTGACCTTGTAAGAGGCTTAGGTGTGAACGCTCGTAAGCTTCAGCAGAAAGTCCCCAAAGATTTTTTTGTGTCCCTCCAATGAGTTACCCGCGCGGACCCGTTTTTCTACAAGTGTTGGTCCACTACTCCCTCTAGAGGCTGGGACTCAGACAGGACTGCTTTGCCGCCCCCGATCTGGGATAGTGGCTTTGGGCGGCCTGTGGCCTGGGCAGGAGGCTCCCCACGTGTTTCCCACGACCCATCTGCCTGCGAACTTCGGTCACCTGGCAGGAAGCTATGATGACCAGACCTATGGTTAGCTTTGCATCGAGGTGTACTGCGCGGACCGGTTCCACACACACTTCAAGTAAGAGGGCGGCCTGAGTGGAAAGGTGAGAGTTTGGGCAGCTGTGCAGAAAAAGAAGGCGCACTTTGGCGTGTGCCTAAATGCTTCTGACACACGACTGGGCCTGCCGGGCTCTGAGGGCCCTGCCGTTGGCCCCCTTCTCCCATGGCCTTGGTTCAGTAACAGCAGAGATGGCCCCACCCACTCCCTCAGTGAAGGCAGTGATCCAACTTCCCTCAGCCCCGCCCCTTCTCCGCTGGTTACCATGGACTACAGATGCTGCATTCTGAGGCCAGGGCATTCCGAGAATGCCAAGGGCAGACATGATGACCTTAAATGATTTCCTCTTGTGTCAGTTTTGGTAAATTTTAGGAGCTAGGAAATGGTCCACTTTACACAAATGTTCAAATTTACTGGCATTTCAGATATTCTCTGCTATAACATTGTCCTGAATCTTTCTGTATATTCTTTACTTATGTTTTGGTTTTCCTTAATCAAAGTGTGTCTTTTAAATCTTGTCAAAGAATATTCTTTGGACTTACTACCTCAACTGAATTTTATACGTTTTCTGTGGTATTAAGTTCTGCTCATATCTTTATTTATCTTTTTTCTATGTTCTCAGGGTTTATTGTTTTGATCTTCTGATGTCAATTAAAACACTTGGTTATTCATTTTAATAATTCTTTTTACTTATAAAGATTTGAATTTTTTTTTTTTTTTTTTTTTTTTTCTGTACGCGGGCCTCTCACTGCTGTGGCCTCTCCCGTTGCGGAGCACAGGCTCCGGACACACAGGCTCCGTGGCCATGGCTCGCGGGCCCAGCCGCTCCGCGGCATGTGGGATCTTCCGGGATAGGGGCACGAAACCGTGTCCCCTGCATCGGCAGGCGGACTCTCAACCACTGTGCCACCAGGAAAGCCCAAGATTTGAATTTTTAAAGATTCCAGCTTACTTGTAAGTTTCTAAGTGTCAGGTCCTCTACATTGTGGCTGGCCAAAGGCTTAGTTCACAATATAGCAAAGTATATATTGACCTATTTTCCCCTCGACTTTCTGTGATTTCAGACATCTCACCTTTCTTTGCAGACAAGCCATTTGAAATAACCTTAACTTATTTCACAGCCAATAAGTCTTTGAAATAATGTGCATTTTTCAGAGAAATCTTCTTATATATTTAGGGAGAAAATCTGACCTGCCATAGTTTTCAAAACAGCATAATTTCACTCTTCTCAGTGATGAATCTGTTGTATTACACAACCTATGAATATTTAGATTTATGAGTGACATGTACTTTAAAAATGTTTTAGAGATCCTACCAGTCTTTGAAAACATCCTTGTTCCTTGTTTCAGTTCCAGTTTTATGTATATTTTCTGCCTTGCACCTGATTATTCCAACGTCTGATCGATGGCCTACGGAATCTAATTCTGGTATTGTTTGTTTTTGCTGATTGTCTCCCCCTGTAGCTGATTTCTTCATTATTGTGTAAAATTAGATCATGAGCTCATGTTTAGCTAAACATCTGACTTTGTAAGAGGCTTAGGTGTGAACGCTCGTAAGCTTCAGCAGAAAGTCCGCAAAGATTTTTTTGTGTCCCTCCAATGAGTTACCCGCGCGGACCCCTTTTTCTACAAGTGTTGGTCCACTACTCCCTCTAGAGGCTGGGACTCAGACAGGACTGCTTTGCCGCCCCCGATCTGGGATAGTGGCTTTGGGCGGCCTGTGGCATGGGCAGGAGTCTCCCCACGTGTGTCCCAAGACCCATCTGCCTGCGAACTTCGGTCACCTGGCAGGAAGCTATGATGCCCAAACCTATGGTTAGCTTTGCATCGAGGTGTACAGCGCAGAACGGTTCTACACACACTTCAAGTAAGAGGGCGGCCTGAGTGGAAAGGTGAGAGTTTGGGCAGCTGTGCAGACAAAGAAGGCGCCCTTTGTCCTGGGCCTAAATTCTTGTGACACCCCACTGGGCCTGCCGGGCTCTGAGGGCCCTGCCCTGGGCCCCATGCTCCCCTGCCCTTTGTTCAGTCACAGCAGAGATGGCCACACCCACTCCCTCTGTGAGGGCAGTGTTCCAAACTCCCTCAGCCCCGCCTCCTCTCCGCAGGTTACCATGGACTAAAGATGCTGCATTCTGAGTCCAGGGCATTCCGAGAATGCCAAGGGCTGACATGATGACCTTAAATGATTTCCTCTTGTGTCAGTTTTGGTAAATTTTAGGAGCTAGGAACTGGTCCACTTTACACAAACCTTCAAATTTACTGGCATTTCATATACTCTCTGCTATAACATTCTCCTGATTCTTTCTGTATATTCTTTACTTATGTTTTGGTTTTCATTAATCAAAGTGTGTCTTTTAATCTTGTCAAAGAATATTCTTTGGACTTACTACCTCAACTGAATTTTATACGTTTTCTATTGTATTAAGTTCTGCTCATATCTTTATTTATATTTTTTCTATGTTCTCAGGTTTATTGTTTTGATATTCTGATGTCAATTAAAACACTTGGTTATTCATTTTAATAAATCTTTTTACTTATAAAGATTTGAACTTTTCAAGATTCCAGCTTACTTGTAACTTTCTAAGGGTCAGGTCCTCTACATTGTGGCTGGCGAAAGACTTAGTTCACAATATAGCAAAGTATATATTGACCTATTTTCCCCTCGACTTTCTGTGATTTCCTACATCTCACCTTTCTTTGCAGACAAGCCATTTGAAATAACCTTAACTTATTTCACAGCCAATAAGTCTTTGAAATAATGTGCATTTTTCAGAGAAATCTTCTTATATATTTAGGCAGAAAATCTGACCCGCCACAGTTTTCAAAACAGCATAATTTCACTCTTCTCAATGATGAATCTGTTGTATTACACAACCTTTGAGTATTTAGCTTTATCAATGACATGTACTTTAAAAATGTTTTAGAGATCCTACCAGTCTTTGAAAACATCCTTGTTCCTTGTTTCAGTTCCAGTTTTATGTATATTTTCTGCCTTGCACCTGATTATTCCAACGTCTGATCGATGGTCTAGGGAATCTAATTCTGGTATTGATTGTTTTTGCTGATTGTCTCCCCCTGTAGCTGATTTCTTCATTATTGTGTAAAATTAGATCATGAGCTCATGTTTAGCTAAACATCTGACATTGTAAGAGGCTTAGGTGTGAACACTCGTAAGTTTCATCAGAAAGTCCGCAAAGATTTATTTGTGTCCCTCCAATGAGTTGCCCGCGAGGACGCTGTTGACTACAAGTGTTGGTCCACTACTCCCTCTAGAGGCACAGCCTCAGACAGGGCTGCTTTGTGCCCCACGATCTGGGGCAGTGGCAGTGGGTGGCCTGTGGCCGGGGCAGGAGCCTCTCTGCGTGTGTCCCAGGGACCCATCTGCCTGCGATCTTCGGTCACCGGGCAAGAAGCTACGATGCTCAGACCTATGGTTAGCTGTGCAGCGAGGTGTACTGCGCGGACAGGTTCCACACACACTTCAAGTAAGAGGGCGGCCTGAGTGGAAAGGTGAGAGTTTGTGCCGCTGTGCAGACAAAGAAGGCGCCCTTTGTCCTGGGCCTAAATGCTTGTGACACACCACTGGGCCTGCCGGGCTCTGAGGGTCCTGCCCGGGGCCCCCTGCTCCCCTGCCCTTTGTTCAGTCACAGCAGAGATGGCCACACCCACTCCCTCTGTGAGGGCAGTGTTCCAAACTCCCTCAGCCCCGCCCCCTCTCCGCAGGTTACCATGGACTAAAGATGCTGCATTCTGAGTCCAGGGCATTCCGAGAATGCCAACGGCTGACATGATGGCCTTAAATGATTTCCTCTTGTGTCAGTTTTGGTAAATTTTAGGAGCTAGGAACTGGTCCACTTTACACAAACCTTCAAATTTACTGGCATTTCATATACTCTCTGCTATAACATTCTCCTGATTCTTTGTGTATATTCTTTACTTATGTTTTGGTTTTCCTTAATCAAAGTGTGGCTTTTAATCTTGTCAAAGAATATTATTTGGACTTACTACATCAGCTGAATTTTATACGTTTTATATTGTATTAAGTTCTGCTCATATCTTTATTTATATTTTTTCTATGTTCTCAGGTTTATTGTTTTGATCTTCTGATGTCAATTAAAACATTTGGTTATTCATTTTAAAAAATATTTTTACTTATAAAGATTTGAACTTTTCAAGATTCCAGCTTACTTGTAAGTTTCTAAGGGTCAGGTCCTCTACATTGTGGCTGGCCTAAGTCTTAGTTCACCATATAGCAATGTATATATTGACCTATTTTCCCCTCGACTTTCTGTGATTCCCTACATCTCACCTTTCTTTGCACACAAGCCATTTGAAATACCCTTAACTTATTTCACAGCCAATAAGTCTTTGAAATAATGTGTATTTTTTAGAGAAATCTTCTTATATAATTAGGCAGAAAATCTGAGCTGCCATAGTTTTTCAAACAGCATAATTTCACTCTTCTCAATGATGAATCTGTTGTATTACACAACCATTGAGTATTTAGCTTTATCAATGACATGTACTTTAAAAATGTTTTAGAGATCCTACCAGTCTTTGAAAACATCCTTGTTCCTTGTTTCAGTTCCAGTTTTGTGTATACTTTCTGCCTTGCACCTGATTATTCCAACATCTGATGGTTGGCGGAGGGAATCTAATTCTGGTATTGATTGTTTTTGCTGCTTGTCTCTCCTTGTAGCTGATTTCTTCATTATTGTGTAAATTTAGATCATGAGCTCATGTTTAGCTAAACAGCTGACCTTGTAAGAGGCTTAGGTGTGAACGCTCGTAAGCTTCAGCAGAAAGTCCGCAAAGATTTTTTTGTGTCCCTCCAATGAGTTACCCGCGCGGACCCCTTTTTCTACAAGTGTTGGTCCACTACTCCCTCTAGAGGCTGGGACTCAGACAGGACTGCTTTGCCGCCCCCGATCTGGGATAGTGGCTTTGGGCGGCCTGTGGCATGGGCAGGAGTCTCCCCACGTGTGTCCCAAGACCCATCTGCCTGCGAACTTCGGTCACCTGGCAGGAAGCTATGATGCCCAAACCTATGGTTAGCTTTGCATCGAGGTGTACAGCGCAGAACGGTTCCACACACACTTCAAGTAAGAGGGCGGCCTGAGTGGAAATGTGAGAGTTTGGGCAGCTGTGCAGACAAAGAAGGCGCCCTTTGTCCTGGGCCTAAATGCTTGTGACACCCTACAGGGCTGCCGGGCTGTGAGTGCCCAGTCCCTTGTTTCCCTGCTCTCCTGGCCTATGTTCAGTCACAGCAGAGATGGCCACACCCTCTCACTCAGTGAGGGCAGTGTTCCAACCTCCCTCAGCCCCGCCCCCTCTCCACAGGTTACCATGGACTACAGATGCTGAATTCTGAGGCCAGGGCGTTTCGAGAATGCCAAGGGCAGACATAATAAACTTAAATGATTTCCTCTTGTGTCAGTTTTGGTAAACTTTAGGAGCTAGGAAATGGTCCATTTTACACAAATGTTCAAATTTACTGGCATTTCAGATATTCTCTGCTATATCATTGTCCTGATTCTTTCTGTATATTCTTGACTTATGTTTTTTTTTCCTTAATCAAAGTGTGTCTTTTAAATTTTTTCAAAGAATATTCTTTGGACTTACTACATCACTTGAATTTTATACGTTTTCTGTTGTATTAAGTTCTGCTCATATCTTTATTTATCTTTTTTCTATGTTCTCAGGGTTTATTGTTTTGATCTTCTGATGTCAATTAAAACACTTGGTTATTCATTTTAATAAATCTTTTTACATATAAACTTTTGAACTTTGGAAGACTCCAACTTACTTGTAAATTTCTAAGGGTCAGGTCCTCTACATTGTTACTGACCTATGGCTTAGTTCACCATACAGCAATGTATACATTGACCTATTTTCCCCTCGACTTTCTGTGATTCGATACATCTCACCTTCCTTTGCCAACAATCCATTTGAAATACCCTTAACATAGTTCACAGCCAATAAGTCTTTGAAATAATGTGTATTTTTTAGAGAAATCTTCTTCTATAATTAGGCAGAAAATCTGACCTGCCATAGTTTTCAAAATAGCATAATTTCACTCTTCTCAATTATGAATCTGTTGTATTACCCAACCTTTGAGTGTTTAGCTTTATCAATGCCATGTACTTTAAAAATATTTTAGAGATCCTACCAGTCTTTGAAAACATCCTTGTTCCTTGCTTCAGTTCCAGTTTTCTGTATATTTTCTGCCTTGCACCTGATTATTCCAACATCTGATGGATGGCCTAGGGAATCTAATTCTGGTATTGATTGTTTTTGCTGATTGTATCCCCCTTGTAGCTGATTCCTTCATTATTGTGTAAATTTAGATCATGAGCTCATGTTTAGCCAAACAGCTGACCTTGTACGAGGCTTAGGTGTGAACGCTCGTAAGCTTCATCAGAAAGTCGGCAAAGATTTATTTGTGTCCCTCCAATGAGTTGCCCGCAAGGACCCCGTTTGCTACAAGTGTTGGTCCAATACTCCCTCTACAGGCAGGGGACACATAGAGGGCTGATATGCGGCCCACATTCTGGGGCAGGGGCAGTGGGCGGCCTGTGGCCCGGCTGGAGCCTCTACGCGTGTGTCGCTGGGTCCCATCTGCCTGCGAACTTCTGTAACCTGACAGGAAGCTACGGTGCCCAGACCTATAGATACCTGTGCAGCGAAGTGTACTGCGTGGACAGGTTCCACACACACTTCAAATAAGAGGCCGGCCTGAGTGGAAAGGTGAGTATTTGGGCAGCTGTGCAGACAAAGCAGGCGTCCTTTGGCCAGCGCCTAAATTCTTGTGACACACCACTGGGCCTGCCGGGCTCTGAGGGCCCTGCCCTGGGCCCCCTGCTCCCATGACCTTTGTTCAGTCACAGCAGAGATGGCCACAACCTCTCCATTACTGAGGGCAGTGTTCGAAACTCCCTCAGTGCCGACCCCTCTCCGTAGGACACCATGGACTACAGATGTTGCATACTGAGGCAAGGGCATTCCGAGAGTGCCAAGGGAAGACATGATTACCTTAAATGATTTCCTCTGGTGTCAGTTTTGGTAAACTTTTGGAGCTAGGAAATGGTCCACTTTACAGAAATGTTCTAATTTACTGGCATTTCCTATATTCTCTGCTATAATTTTGTCCTGATTCTTTCTGTATATTGTTTACTTATGTTTGTGTTTTCCTTAATCAAAGTGTGTCTTTTAAATCTTTTCAAAGAATATTCTTTGAACTTACTACATCACCTGAATTTTTTACGTTTTCTGTTGTACTAATGTCTGCTCATATCTTTATTTATCTTTTTTCTATGTTCTCAGGGTTTATTGTTTTGATCTTCTGTTGTCTATTAAAACACTTCGTTTTTCATTTTAATTAATCTTTTTACTTATGAAGATTTGAACTTTTGAAGATTCCAGCTTACTTGTAAGTTTCTAAGGGTCAGGTCCTCTACATTGTTCCTGGCCTAAGGCTTAGTTCAACATATAGCAATGTATATATTGACCTATTTTCCCCTCGACTTTCTGTGATTCCCTACATCTCACCTTTCTTTGCAGACAAGACATTTGAAATACCCTTAACTTATTTCACAGCCAATAAGTCTTTGAAATAATGTGTATTTTTTAGAGAAATCTTCTTATATAATTAGGCAGAAAATCTGACCTGCCATAGTTTTCAAAACAGCATAATTTCACTCTTCTCAATGATGAATCTGTTGTATTACACAACCATTGAGTATTTAGCTTTATCAATGACATGTACTTTAAAAATGTTTTAGAGATCCTACCAGTCTTTGAAAACATCCTTGTTCCTTGTTTCAGTTCCAGTTTTGTGTATACTTTCTGCCTTGCACCTGATTATTCCAACATCAGATTGATGTACTTGGTAATATAATTCAGGTATTGATTGTTTTTGCTGATTGTCTCCCCTTGTAGCTGATTTCTTCATAATTGTTTAAATTTAGATCATGAGCTCATGTTTAGCTAAACACCTGACCTTGTCAGAGCCTTAGGTGTGAACTCTCATAATATTCAGCAGAAAGGGAGCCAAGATTTATTTGTGTTCCTCCAATGAATTGCCTGCAAGGAGCCTCTTTTCGAGTACTGTTTGTCCAATACTCCCTCTAGAGGCAGGGGACACAGACATGGCTGCTTTGCGATCCTCCCTCAGGAGCCGGTGCAGTGGTCAGTCTGTGGCCCGGGCAGAAACATCTCTGAGTGTTTCCCAGGACCAATATGCCTTCGAGCTTCGGTCAAGAGGCAGGAAGCTATGATGCCCAGACCTATGGTTAGCTGTGCAACGAGTTGTACTGCGCGGACACGTTCCACACACACTTCAACTAAGAGGGCTTGCTAGTGGAAAGATGAGAGGTTGGGCGTCTGTGGAGACAAAGAAGGCTAAAATGCAGCATCTGTAGTCCATGGTAACCTGCGGAGAGGGGGCGGGGCTGAGGGAGGTTGGAACACTGCCCTCACTGAGGGAGTGGGAGTGGCCATCTCTGCTGTGACTGAACAAAGGGCAGGGGAGCAGGGGCCCACGGCAGGGCCCTCAGAGCCCGGCAGGTGCCGTGGGGTGTCACAAGCATTTAGGCCCAGGCCGAAGAGCGCCCTATTTTTCTGCACAGCCGCCCAAACACTCACCTATCCACTCAGGCCGCCCTCTTACTTGAAGTGTGTGTGGAACCTGTCCGTGCAATACACCTCACTGCACAGCTAACCATCGGTCTGGGCATCGTAGCTTCCTACCATGTGACCGAAGTTCGCAGGCAGATGGGTCCCTGGGATACACGAGGAGAGGCTCCTGCCCGGGCCACAGGCTGCCCAATGCCACTGCCCGAGATCGGGGGCTGCAGTCCAGCCCTGTCTGAGTCCCTGCCTCTAGAGGTAGTATTGGTGTAACAGTTATAGAAAACAGGGTCCTCGAGGGAAACTCATTGGAGCCACACAAATAAATCTTTGCCGACTTTCTGATGAAGCTTACGAGCGTTCACACCTAAGGCGCTTACAAGGTCAGCTGTTTAGCTAAACATGAGCTCATGATCTAAATTTACACAATAATGAAGAAATGAGCTACAAGGGGAGACAATCAGCAAAAACAATCAATACCAGAATTAGATTCCTAAGGCCATCCATCAGATGTTGGAATAATCAGGTGCAAGGCAGGAAATATACATTAAACTGGAACTGAAACAAGGAACAAGGATGATTACAAGGACTGGTAGGATATTTAAAACATTTTTAAAGTACATGTCATTGATGAAGATAAATACTCAAAGGTTGTGTAATACAACAGATTAATCTTTGAGAAGAGTGAATTTATGCTGTTTTGAAAACTACGGCTGGTCAGATTTTCTACCTAATTATATAAGACGATTTCTGTAAAAAATACACATTATATCAAACACTTATTGGCTGTGAAATAAGATAAGGTTATTTCAAATGGCTTGTCTGCAAAGAAAGGTGAGATGTAGGGAATCACAGAAAGTCGAGGAGAAAATAGGTCAATATATACATTGCTATATGTTGAACTAAGCCTTAGGCCTGCAAAATGAAGAGGACCTGAGCCTTAGAAACTTACAAGTAAGCTGGAATCTTTAAGAGTTCAAATCTTTATAAGGAAAAAGATTTATTAAAATGAATAACCAAGTGTTTTAATTGACATCAGAAGATCAAAACAATTAACCATGAAAATATAGAAAAAAAGATAAATAAAGATATGAGCAGAACTTAATACAACAGAAAACGTGTAAAATTCAGGTGAGGTAGTAAGTGCAAAGAATATTCTTTGAAAAGATTTAAAAGACACACTTTGATTAAGGAAAACAAAAACATAAGTAAAGAATATACAGAGAGAATCAGGACAATGTTATAGCAGAGAATATCTGAAATGCCAGTAAATTTGAATATTTGTGTAAAGTGGACCATTTCCTAGCTCCTAAAGTTTACCAAAACTGACACAAGAGGAAATCATTTAAGGTCATCATGTCTGCCCTTGGCATTCTCGGAAAGCCATGGCCTCAGAATGCAGCATCTGTAGTCCAAGGTAACCTGCGGAGAGGGGGCGGGTCTGAGGGAGGTTGGAACACTGCCCTCACTGAAGGAGTGGGTGTGGCCATCTCTGCTGTGACTGAACAAAGGGTAGGTGAGCAGGGGCCCAGGGCAGGGCCCTCAGAGCCCGGCAGGTGCCGTGGGGTGTCACAAGCATTTAGGCCCAGGTCGAAGAGCGCCCTCTTTTTCTGCACAGCCGCCCAAACACTCACCTATCCACTCAGGCCGCCCTCTTACTTGAAGTGTGTGTGAAACCTGTCCGCGCAATACACCTCACTGCACAGCTAACCATAGGTCTGGGCATCATAGCTTCCTGCCAGGTGAGCGAAGTTCGCAGGCAGTTGGGTCCCTGGGACACACGCGGAGAGGCTCCTGCCAGGGCCTCAGGCCGCCCACTGCCACTGCCTCAGATCGGGGGCCGCAAAGCAGCCCTGTCTGAGTCCCTGCCTCTAGAGGGAGTATTGGACCAACACTTGTAGAAAACGGAGTTCTCGTGGGCAACTCATTGGAGGGACACAAATAAATCTTTGCCGACTTTCTGATGAAGCTTACGAGCGTTCACACCTAAGCCTCTTACAAGGTCAGATGTGTAGCTAAACATGAGCTCATGATCTAAATTTACACAATAATGAAGAAATCAGCTACAAGGGGGAGACAATCAGCAAAAACAATCAATACCAGAATTAGATTCCCAAGGCCATTCATCAGATTTTGGAATAATCTGGTGCAAGGCAGAAAATATACATAAACCTGGAACTGAAACAAGGAACAAGGATGTTTTCAAAGACTGGTAGGATCGCTAAAACATTTTTAAAGTACATGTCTTTGACAAAGCTAAATATTCAAAGGTTATGTAATACAACAGATTCATCTTAGAGATGACTGAAATTATGCTGTTTTGAAAACTATGGCAGGTCAGATTTTCTGCCTAATTATATAAGAAGATTTCTCTTAAAAATACACATTATTTCAATGACTTATGGGCTGTGAAATAAGTTAAGGGTATTTCAAAGGGCTGGTCTGCAAAGTAAGGTGAGATGTAGGGAATCACAGAAAGTCGAGGGGAAAATAGGTCAATATATACATTGCTATATGTTGAACTAAGCCTTAGGCCTGCAAAAATGAACAGGACCCGAGCCTTAGAATATTACAAGTAAGCTGGAATCTTTAAAAGTTCAAATCTTTGTAAGGAAAAAGATTTATTAAAATGAATAACCAAGTGTTTTAATTGACATCAGAAGATCAAAATAATAAAACCTGAGAACATAGAAAAAAGATAAATAAAGATATGAGCAGAACTTAATACAATAGAAAACATATAAAATTCAGGTGAGGTAGTCAGTCCAAACAATATTCTTTGAAAAGATGTAAAAGTCACACTTTGATTAAGGAAAACAAAAACATAAGTAAAAAATATACAGAGAGAATCAGGACAATGTTATAGCAGAGAATATCTGAAATGCCAGTAAATTTGAACATTTTTGTAAAGTGGACCATTTCCTAGTTCCTAAAGTTTACCAAAACTCACACAAGAGGTAATCATGTAAGTTCATCATGTCTGCCGTTGGCATTCTCGGTACGCCCTGGCCTCAGAATGCAGAATCTGTAGTCCATGGAAACCTGCGGAGAGGGGGCGGGGCTGAGGGAGGTTGTAACACTGTGCTCACTGAGGGAGTGGGTGTGGCCATCTCTGATGTGATTGAACAAAGGGCAGGGGATCAGGTGGCCAAGGGCAGGGCCCTCAAAGCCAGGCAGGTCCAGTGGGGTGTCACAAGCATTTAGGCCCAGGCCAAAGGGCGCCTTCTTTTTCTGCACACGTGCCCAAACTCTCACCTTTCCACTCAGGCCGCCATCTTACTTGAAGTGTGGGTGGAAACTCACCGTGCAGTAAAACTCGCTGCACAGCTAACCATAGGTCTGGTCATCATAGCTTCCTACCAGGTGACCGTAGTGCGTTGGCAGGTGGGTCCCTGGGATACACGCGGAGAGGCTCCAGCCCGGGTCACAGGCCGCTCACAGCCCCGGTCCCAGATCGGGGGCTGCAAAGCAGCCCTGTCTGAGTCCCTGCCTCTAGAGGTAGTATTGGACCAACACTTGTAGAAAACGGGGTCCTAGCTGGCAACTCATTGGAGGGACACAAATAAATCTTTGCCGACTTTCTGATGAAGCTTACGAGCGTTCACACCTAAGCCTCTTACAAGGTCAGCTGTCTAGCTAAACATGAGCTCATGATCTAAATTTACACAATAATGAAGAAATCAGCTACAAGGGGAGACAATCTGCAAAAACAATCAATACTTGAATTAGATTCCCTAGGCCATCCATCAGACGTTGGAATAATCAGGTGCAAGGCACAAAATATACATAAAACTGGAACTGTAACAAAGAACAAGGATGTTTTCAAAGACTGGTAGGATATCTAAAATATGTTTAAAGTACATGTCATTAATAAAGCTAAATACTCAAAGGTTGTGTGATAAAACAGATTCATCATTGAGAAGAGTGAAATTATGATGTTTTGAAAACTATGGCAGGTCAGATTTTCTGCCTAATAATATGAGAAGATTTCTCTAAAAATACACATTATTTCAAAGAATTATTGGCTGTGAAATAAGTTAAGGGTATTTCAAATGGCTTGACTGCTAAGAAAGGTGAGATATAGGAAATCACAGAAAGTCGAGGGGAAAATAGGTCAATATATAGTTTGCTATATTGTGAACTAAGCCTTAGGCCAGCCACAGTGTAGAGGACCTGAACCTTAGAAACTTACAAGTAAGCTGGAATCTTGAAAAGTTCAAATCTTTATAAGTAAAAAGATTTATTAAAGTAAATAACCAAGTGTTTTAATTGACATCAGAAGATCAAAACAATAAACCCTGAGAACATAGAAAAAAGATAAATAAAGATATGAGCAGAACTTAATACCACAGAAAACGTATAAAATTCAGGTGATGTAGATCTTCAAAAGAATATTCTTTGCAAAGATTTAAAAGACACAGTTTGATTAAGGAACAACAAAACATAAATAAAGAATGTACTGAAAGAATCAGGACAATGTTATAGCAGAGAATATATGAAATGCCAGTAAATTTGAACATTTGTGTAAAGTGGACCATTTCGTAACTCCTAAAGTTTACCAAAATTGACACAAGAGCAAATCATTTAAGGTCATCATGTCTGCCCTTTGCATACTCGGCACGCCCTGTCATCAGAATGTAGCATCTGTAGTCCATCTTAACCTATGGAGAGGGGCCGGGGCTGAGGGAGGTTGGAACACTGCCCTCACTGAGGGAGTGGGTGTGGCCATCTCTGCTGTGACTGAACAAAGGGCAGGGTAGAAGGGGGCCAAGGGCAGAGACCTCAGAGCCCGGCAGGACGACACGGGTGTCACAAGAATTTAGGCCCAGGCAAAAGGGCACCTTCTTTGTCTGCACAGCTGCCCAAACTCTCAATTTTCCACTCAGGCCGCCCTCTTACTTGAAGTGTGTGTGGAACCGGTCTGCACACTACACTTTGCTGCAGAGCTGACCATAGGTCTGGGCATCGTAGCTTCCTGCCAGGTGAGCGAAGTTCGCAGGCAGATGGGTCGTGGGACACACGCTGGGAGCCTCCTGCCCGGGCCACAGGCCGCCCAAAGCCAGTACCCCATATCGGGGGCAGCAAAGCAGTCCTGTCTCAGTTCCTAACTCTAGAGGTAGTAGTGGACCAACAGTTGTAGAAAACGGGGTCCTCAGTGGGAACTCATTGCAGGGACACAAATAAATCTTGGTGGACTTACTGCTGAAGCTTAGGAGCGTTCACACATAAGCCTCTTACAAGGTCAGCTGTTTGGCTAAACATGAGCTCATGATCTAAATTTACACAATAATGAAGAAATCAGCTACAGGGGGAGACAATCAGCAAAAACAATCAATACCAGAATTAGATTCCCTAGGCCAACCATCAGATGTTGGAATAATCAGGTGCAAGGCAGAAAGTATACACAAAACTGGAACTGAAACAAAAACAAGGTTGTTTTCATAGACTTTTAGGATCTCTCAAACATTTTTAAAGTAAATGTCATTGATAAAGCTAAATACTCAAAGGTTTTGTAATACAACAGATTCATCATTGAGAAGAGTGTAATTATGCTGTTTTGAAAACTATGGCAGGTCAGATTTTCTGCCTAAATATATAAGAAGATTTCTCTAAAATAATACACATTATTTCAAAGACTTATAAGCTGTGAAATAAGTTAAGGGTATTTCAAATGGCTTGTCTGAAAAGAAAGGGGAGATGTAGGGAATCACAGAAAGTCGAGGGGAAAATAGGTAAATATACACTTTACTATATTGTGAACAAGCCTTAGGCCAGCAACAATGTAGAGAACCTGACGCTTAGAAACTTACAAGTAAGCCGGAATCTTGAAAAGTTCAAATCTTTATAAGTAAAAATATTTATTAAAATGAGTAACCAAGTGTTTTAATTGACATCAGAAGATCAAAACAATAAACACTGAGAACATATTAAAAAGACAAATAAAGATATGTGCAGAACTTAATACAACGGAAAAGGTATAAAATTCAGGTGATGTAGTAAGTCCAAAGAATATTCTTTGACAAGATTTAAAAGACACAGTTTGATTAAGGAAAACAAAAACATAAGTAAAGAATATACAGAAAGAATCAGGACAATGTTATAGCAGAGAATATCTGAAATGCCAGTAAATTTGATCATTTGTGTAAACTGAACCATTTCCTAGCTCCTAAAGTTTACCAAAACTGACACAAGAGGAAATCATGTAAGGTCATCATGTCTGCCCTTGGCATTCTCTGAACGCCCTGGCCTCAGAATGCAGCATGTGTAGACCATGGTAACCTGTGGAGAGGGGGCGGGGCTGAGGGAGGTTTGAACACAGCCCTCACTGAGGGAGTGTGTGGGGCCATCTCTGCTGTGACTGAACAAAGGGCAGGGGAGAAGGGGGCCAACGGCAGGGCCCTCAGAGCCCGGCAGGCCCAGTGGGGTATCACAAGCATTTAGGCCCAGGCCAAAGTGCGCCTTCTTTGTCTGCACAGCTGCCCAAACTCTCACCTTTCCACTCAGGCCGACCTCTTACTTGAAGAGTGTCTGGACCCGGTCCGCGCAGTACACCTCGCTGCAAAGCTCACCATAGGTCTCGGCATCATAGCTTCCTGCCAGGTGACCGATGTTCGCAGGCAGATTGGTCGTGGGACACACGTGGGGAGCCTCCTGCCCAGGCCACAGGCCGCACAAAGCCACAATCCCAGATCGGGGGCAGCAAAGCAGTACTGTAGCAGTCCCAGCCTCTAGAGGGAGTAGTGGACCAACACTTGTAGAAAACGGGGTCCTCGCGGGCAACTCATTGGAGGGACACAAATAAATCTTTGCGGACTTTCTGATGAAGCTTACGAGCGTTCACAGCTAAGCCTCTTACAAGGTCAGCTGTTTAGCTAAACATGAGTTCATGATCTAAATTTACACAATAATGAAGAAATCAGCTACAAGGGGAGACAAGCAGCAAAAACAATCAATACCAGAATTAGATTCCCTAGGCCATCCATCAGATGTTGGAATAATCACGTGCAAGGCACAAAGTATACACAAAACTGGAACTGAAACAAGGAACAAGGATGTTTTCAAACACTGGAAGGATCTCTAAAACATTTTTAAAGTACATGTCATTGATAAAGCTAAATACTCAATGGTTGTTTAATACAACAGATTCATCATTGAGAAGAGTGAAATTATGCTGTTTTGAAAACTGTGGCAGGTCAGATTTTCTTCCTAATTATATAAGAAGATTTCTCTAAAAAATACACATTATTTCAAAGTCTTATTGGCTGTGAAATAAGTTAAGAGTATTTCAAATGGCTTTTCTGCAAAGAAAGGTGAAATGTAGGGAATCACAGAAAGTCGAGGGGAAAATAGGTCAATATATACATTGCTGTATGGTGAACTAAGCCTTAGGCCAGCAACAATGTAGAGGACCTGACCCTTAGAAACTTACAAGTAAGCTGGAATGTTGAAAAGTTGTAATCTTTATAAGTAAAAACATTTATTAAAATGAATAACAAAGTGTTTTAATTGACATCAGAATATCAAAACAATAAACCTGAGAACATAGAAAAAATATAAATAAAGATATGAAGAGAACTTAATACAATAGAAGATGTATAAAATTCAGGTGATGTAGTAAGTCTAAGAATATTCTTTGACAAGATTTAAAAGACACACTTTGATTAAGGAAATCCAAAACATAAGTAAAGAATATACAGAAAGAATCAGGACAATGTTATAGCAGAGAATATATGAAATGCCAGTAAATTAGAACATTTCTGTAAAGTGGACCATTTCCTAGCTCCTAAAGATTACCAAAACTTACACAAGAGGAAATCATTTAAGGTCATCATGTCTGCCCTTGGCATTCTCGGAATGCCCTGGACTCAGAATACAGCATCTGTAGTCCATGGTAAACTGCGGAGAGGGGGCCAGGCTGAGGGAGTTTGGAACACGGCCCTCACTGAGGGAGTGGGTGTGGGCATCTCTGCTGTGACTGAACAAAGGGCAGGGGAACAGTGGGCCCTCAGAGCCCAGCAGGCCCAGTGGGGTGTCACAAGCATTTAGGCCCAAGACAAAGGAAGCCTTCTTTGTCTGCACAGCTGCCCAAACTTTCACCTTTCCACTCAGGCCGCCCTCTTACTTGAAGTGCGTGTGGAACCTGTCCGCGCAGTACACCTCGCTGCACAGCTAACCATAGGTCTGGGCATCGTAGCTTCCTGCAAGGTGACCGAAGTTCGCAGGCAGATTGGTCCCTGGGACACACGCGTAGATGCTCCTGCCCAGGCCACAGGCCGCCCACTACCACTGCCCCAGATGGTGGGGCACAAAGCAGCCCTAACTGAGGCCGTGCCTCTAGAGGGAATATTGGACCAACACTTGTAGAAAACGGGGTACTCGTGGGCAACTCATTGGATGGACACAAATAAATCTTTGCGGACTTTTTGAGGAAGCTTACGACTGTTCACACCTAAGCCTCTTACAAGGTCAGCTGTTTAGCTAAACATGAGCGCATGATCTAATTTACACAATAAAGAAGAAATCAGCTACAGGGGGAGACAATCAGCAAAAACAATCAATACAAGAATTAGATTCCCTAGGCCATCGATCAGACGTTGGAATAATCAGGTTCAAGGCAGAAAATATACATAAAACTGGAACTGAAACAAGGAAAAAGGATGCTTTCAAAGACTGGTAGGATCTCTAAAACATTTTTAAAGTACATGTCATTGACAAAGCTAGATACTCAAAGGCTGTGTAATACAAGAGTTTCATCATTGAGAAGAGTGAAATTATGCTGTTTTGAAAACTATGGCAGGTAAGATTTTCTGCCTAAATATATAAGAAGATTTCTCTAAAAAATACACATTATTTCAAAGAATTATTGGCTGAGAAATAAGTTAAGGGTATTTCAAATGGCTACTCTGCAAAGTATGTTGAGATGTAGGGAATCAAAGAAACTCGAGGGGAAAATATCTAACTATATACTTTGCCATATTGTGAACTAAGCCTTAGGCCAGCAACAATGTAGAGGGCCTGACCCTTAGAAACTTACAAGTAAGCTGGAATCTTGAAAAGTTGAAATCTTTATGAGTAATAAGATTTATTAAAATGAATAACCAAGTGTTTTAATTGACATCAGAAGATCAAAACAATAAACATGAGAAAACAGAAAAAATATAAATAAATATATGAGGAGAACTTAATACAATAGAAAATGTAAAAAATTCAGGTGTTGTAGTAAGTCCAGGAATATTCTTTGACAAGATTTAAAAGACACACTTTGATTAAGGAAAACCAAAACATAAGTAAAGAATATACAGAAAGAATCAGGACAATGTAATAGCAGAGAATATATGAAATGCCAGTAAATTTGAACATTTGTGTAAAGTGGACCATTTCCTAGCTCCTAAAGTTTACCAAACCTGACACAAGAGGAAATCATTTAAGGTCATCATGTCTGCCCTTGGCATTCTGGGAATGCCCTGGACTGAGAATGCAGCATCTGTAGTCAATGGAAACCTGAGGAGAGGGAGCGGGGCTGAGGGAGGTTGGAACACTGCCCTCACTGAGGGAGTGGGTGTGGCCATCTCTGCTGTGACTGAACAAAGGGCAGGGGTGCAGGGGGCCCACAGCAGGGCCCTCAGAGCCGGGCAGGCCCAGTCGTGTGTCACAAGCATTTAGGCCCCGGCCAAAGGGAGCCTTCTTTGTCTGCACAGCTGCCCAAACTCTCACCTTTCCACTCAGGCCGCCCTCTTACTTGAAGTGTGTGTGGAACCGGTCCGCGCAGTACTCCTCGCTGAAAAGCTATCCATAGGACTGGGCATCATAGCTTCCAGACAGGTGACCGAAGTTCGCAGGCAGATGGGTCGTGGGACACACGTGGGGAGACTCCTGCCCTGGCCACAGGCCGCCCAAAGCCACCATCCCAGATAGGGGGCAGCAAAGCAGTCCTGTCTGAGTCCAAGCCTCTAGAGGGAGTAGTGGACCAACAGTTGTAGAAAACAGGGTCCGGGCTGGTAACTCATTGGAGGGACACAAAAAAAATTTTGCGGACTTTCTGCTGAAGCTTACGAGCGTTCACAGCTAAGCCTCTTTCAAGGTCAGCTGTTTAGCTAAACATGAGCTCATGATGTAAATTTACAAAATAATGAAGAAATCAGCTACAAGGGGAGACAAGCAGCAAAAACAATCAATACCAGAATTAGATTCCCTCCGCCAACCATCAGATGTTGGAATAATCAGGTGCAAGGCAGAAAGTATACACAAAACTGGAACTGAAACAAGGAACAAGGATGTTTTCAAAGACTGGTAGTATCTCTAAAACATTTTTAAAGTACATATCATTGATAAAGCTAAATACTCAATGGTTGTGTAATACAACAGAATCATCATTGAGAAGAGTGAAATTATGCTGTTTTGAAAACTATGGCAGGTCAGATTTTCTGCCTAATTATATAAGAATATTTCTCTAAAAAATACACATTATTTCAAAGACTTATTGGCTGTGAAATAAGTTAAGGGTATTTCAAATGGCTTGTGTGCAAAGAAAGGTGAGATGTAGGGAATCACAGAAAGTCGAGGGGAAAATAGGTCAATATATACATTGCTATATGGTGAACTAAGACTTAGGCCAGCCACAATGTAGAGGACCTGACCCTTAGAAACTTACAAGTAAGCTGGAATCTTGAAAAGTTCAAATCTTTATAAGTAAAAATATTTTTTAAAATGAATAACCAAGTGTTTTAATTGACATCAGAAGATCAAAACAATAAACCTGAGAACATTGAAAAAATATAAATAAAGATATGAGCAGAACTTAATACAATATAAAACGTATAAAATTCAGCTGATGTAGTAAGTCCAAATAATATTCTTTGACAAGATTAAAAGCCACACTTTGATTAAGGAAAACCAAAACATAAGTAAAGAATATACACAAAGAATCAGGAGAATGTTATAGCAGAGAGTATATGAAATGCCAGTAAATTTGAACATTTGTGTAAAGTGGACCATTTCCTAGCTCCTAAAGTTTACCAAAACTGACACAAGAGGAAATCATTTAAGGTCATCATGTCTGCCCTTGGCATTCTCGCAATGCTCTGGACTCAGAATGCAGCATCTGTAGTCAATGGAAACCTGCGGAGAGGGAGCGGGGCTGAGGGAGGTTGGAACACTGCCCTCACTGAGGGAGTGTGTGTGGCCATCTCTGCTGTGACTGAACAAAGGGCAGGGGTGCAGGGTGCCCAGAGCAGGGCCCTCAGAGCCGGACAGGCCCAGTCGTGTGTCACAAGCATTTAGGCCCAGGCCAAAGGGAGCCTTCTTTGTCTGCACAGCTGCCCAAACTCTCACCTTTCCACTCAGGCCGCCCTCTTACTTGAAGTGTGTGTGGAACCGGTCCGCGCAGTACTCCTCGCTGAAAAGCTATCCATAGGACTGGGCATCATAGCTTCCAGACAGGTGACCGAAGTTCGCAGGCAGGTGGGTGGTGGGACACACGTGGGGAGACTCCTGCCCAGGCCACAGGCCGCCCAAAGCCACCATCCCAGATCGGGGGCAGCAAAGCAGTCCTGTCTGAGTCCAAGCCTCTAGAGGGAGTAGTGGACCAACAGTTGTAGAAAACAGGGTCCGGGCTGGTAACTCATTGGAGGGACACAAAAAAAATTTTGCGGACTTTCTGCTGAAGCTTACGAGCGTTCACAGCTAAGCCTCTTTCAAGGTCACCTGTTTAGCTAAACATGAGCTCATGATGTAAATTTACAAAATAATGAAGAAATCAGCTACAAGGGGAGACAAGCAGCAAAAACAATCAATAACAGAATTAGATTCCCTAGGCCATCCATCAGATGTTGGAATAATCAGGTGCAAGGCAGAAAGTATACACAAAACTGGAACTGAAACAAGGAACAAGGATGTTTTCAAAGACTGGTAGGTTCTCTAAAACATTTTTAAAGTACATGTCATTGATAAAGCTAAATACTCAAAGGTTGTGTAATACAACAGATTCATCATTGAGAAGAGTGAAATTATGCTGTTTTGAAAACTATGGCAGGTCAGATTTTCTGCCTAATTATATAAGAAGATTTCTCTAAAAAATACACATTATTTCAAAGACTTATTGGCTGTGAAATAAGTTAAGGGTATTTCAAATGGCTTGTCTGCAAAGAAAGGTGAGATGTAGGGAATCACAGAAATTCGAGGGGAAAATAGGTCAATATATACATTGCTATATGGCGAAATAAGCCTTAGGCCAGCCACAATGTAGAGGACCTGACCTTAGAAACTTACAGGTAAGCTGGAATCTTGAAAAGTTCATATTTTTATAAGTAAAAAGATTTATTAAAATGAATAACCAAGTGTTTTAATTGACATCAGAATATCAAAACAATAAAACCTGAGAACATAGAAAAAAGATAAATAAAGATATGAGGAGAACTTAATACAATAGAAAACGTATAAAATTCAGGTGATGTAGTAAGTCCAAAGAATGTTCTTTGACAAGATTTAAAAGACACACTTTGATTAAGGAAAACCAAAACATAAGTAAAGAATATACAGAAAGAATCAGGACAATGTTATAGCAGAGAATATATGAAATGCCAGTAAATTTGAACATTTCTGTAAAGTGGACCATTTCCTAGCTCCTAAAATTTACGAAAACTGACACAAGAGGAAATCATTTAAGGTCATCATGTCTGCCCTGGGCAATCTCGGAATGCCCTGGACTCAGAATGCAGCATCTGTAGTCCATGGTAACATGCGGAGTGGTGGCGGAGCTGAGGGAGTTTGGAACACTGCCCTCATTGAGGGAGTGGGTGTGGCCATCTCTGCTGTGACTGAACAAAGGGCAAGGAAACAGTGGGCCCAGAGCAGGGCACTCAGAGACCAGCAGGCCCAGTGGAGTGTCACAAGCATTTAGGCCCAGGACAAAGGACGCCTTCTTTGTCTGCACAGCTGCCCAAACTTTCACCTTTCCACTCAGGCCGCCCACTTACTTGAAGTGCATGTGGAACCTGTCCGCGCAGTACACGTCGCTGCACAGATAACCATAGGTCTGGGCATCATAGCTTCCTGCCAGGTGACCGTAGTTCGCAGGCAGATGCGTCCCTGGGACACACGTGGGGAGCCTCCTGCCCAGGCCACAGGCTGCACAATGTCACTGCCTCAGATTTTGGGTCAGAAAGCAGCCCTGTCTGAGGCCATGCCTCTAGAGGGAGTATTGGACCAACACTTGTAGAAAACGGGGTCCTCGCGGGCAACTCATTGGAGGGACACAAATAAATCTTTGCGGACTTTCTGATGAAGCTTACGAGTGTTCACACCTAAGCCTCTTACAAGGTCAGCTGTTTAGCTAAACATGAGATCATGATCTAAATTTACACAATAAAGATGAAATCAGCTACAGGGGGAGACAATCAGCAAAAACAATCAATACCAGAATTAGACTCCCTAAGACATCGATCAGACGTTGGAATAATCAGGTGCAAGGCAGAAAATATACATAAAACTGGAAGTGAAACAAGGAACAAGGATGTTTTCAAATACTGGTAGGATCCCTAAAATATTTTTAAAGTACATGTCATTGATAAAGCTAAATACTGAAAGGTTGTGTAATACAACAGATTAATCATTGAGAAGTGTGAAATTATGCTGTTTTGAAAACTATGGCATGTCTGATTTTCTGCCTAAATATATAAGAAGATTTCTCTAAAAATTACACATTATTTCAAAGACTTATTGGCTGTGAAATAAGTTAAGGGTATTTCAAGTGGCTTGTCTGCAAAGAAAGGTGAGATGTAGGAAATCACAGAAAGTCGAGGGTAAAATAGGTCAATATATACTTTGCTATTTTGTGAACTAAGCCATAGGCCAGGCACAATGTAGAGGACCTGACCCTTAGAAACTTACAAGTAAGCTGGAATCTTTAAAAGTTCAAATCTTTATAAGTAAAAAGATTTATTAAAATGAATAACCAAGTGTTTTAATTGACATCAGATGATCAAAACAATAAACCCTGAGAACATAGAAAAAAGATAAATAAAGATATGAGCAGAACTTAATACCACAGAAAACGTATAAAATTCAGGTGAGGTAGTAAGTCCAAAGAATATTATTTGACAAGATTTAAAAGACACACTTTGATTTAGGAAAACCAAAACATAAGTAAAGAACATACAGAAAGAATCAGCACAATGTTATAGCATCGAATATATGAAATGCCAGTAAATTTGAACTTTTGTGTACAGTAGACCATTTCCTAGCTCGTAAAGTTTACCAAAATTGACACAAGAGGAAATCATTTAAGGTCATCATGTCTGCCCTTGGCATTCTCGGAACGCCCTGGCCTCAGAATGCAGCATCTGTAGTCCATGGTAACCTGCGGAGAGGGGGCGGGGCTGAGGGAGGTCGGAACACTGCCCTCACTGAGGGAGTGGGTGTGGCCATCTCTGCTGTGACTTAACAAAGGGCAGGGGAGAAGTGGGCCAACGACAGGGCCCTCAGAGCCTGGCAGGCCCGGTCGTGTGTCACAAGCATTTAGGCCCATGCCAAAGTGTGCCTTCTTTGTCTGCACAGCTGCCCAAACTCTCACCTTTCCACTCAGGCCGCCCTCTAACTTGAAGTGTGTGTGGAACCGGTCCGCGCAGTACAACTCGCTGCAAAGCTAACCATAGGTCTGGGCATCATAGCTCCCTGCCAGGTGACTGAAGATCGCAGGGAGATCGGTCGTAGGACACACTCGGGGAGCCACCTGCCCAGGCCACAGGCCGCCCAAAGCAACTAGCCCAGATCGGGGGAAGCAAAGCAGTCCTGTCTGAGTCCCAGCCTCTAGAGGGAGTAGTGGACCAACACTTGTAGAAAACGGGGTCCGCGCGGGTAACTCATTGGAGGGACACAAAATAATCTTTGTGGACTTTCTGCTGAAGCTTACGAGCGTTCACACCTAAGCCTCTTACAAGGTCAGCTGTTTAGCTAAACATGAGCTCATGATTTAAATTTACACAATAATGAAGAAATCAGCTACAAGGGGAGACAAGCAGCAAAAACAATCAATACCAGAATTAGATTCCCTAGGCCATCCATCAGATGTTGGAATAATCAGGTGCAAGGCAGAAAGTATACACAAAACTGGAACTGAAACAAGGAACAAGGATGTTTTCAAAGACTGGTAGGATCTCTAAAACATTTTTAAAGTACATGTCATTGATAAAGCTAAATACTCAAAGGTTGTGTCATACAACAGATTCATCATTGAGAAGAGTGAAATTATGCTGCTTTGAAAACTATGGCAGGTCAGATTTTCTGCCTAAATATATAAGAAGATTTCTTTAAAAAATACACATTAATTCAAAGGCTTATTGGCTGTGAAATAAGATAAGTTTATTTCAAATGGCTTGTCTGCAAAGAAAGGTTAGATGTAGGGAATCACAGAAAGTCGAGGGCAAAATAGGTCAATATATACATTGCTATACGGTGAACTAAGCCTTAGGCCAGCAACAATGTAGAGAACCTGACGCTTAGAAACTTACAAGTAAGCTGGAATCTTGAAAAGTTGAAATATTTATAAGTAAAAACATTTATTATAATGAATATCCAAGTGTTTTAATTGACATCAGAATATCAAAACTATAAACCTGAGAACACAGAGAAAATATAAATAAAGATATGTGGAGAACTTAATACTATAGAAAATGTATAAAATTCAGGTGATGTAGTAAGTCTAAGAATATTCTTTGACAAGATTCAAAAGACACACTTTGATTAAGGAAAACCAAAACATAAGTAAAGAATATACAGAAAGAATCAGGACAATGTTATAGCAGAGAATATCTGAAATGCCAGTAAATTTGATCATTTGTGTAAACTGAACCATTTCCTAGCTCCTAAAGTTTACCAAAACTGACACAAGAGGAAATCATGTAAGGTCATCATGTCTGCCCTTGGCATTCTCTGAACGCCCTGGCCTCAGAATGCAGCATGTGTAGACCATGGTAACCTGTGGAGAGGTGGCGGGGCTGAGGGAGGTTTGAACACAGCCCTCACTGAGGGAGTGTGTGGGGCCATCTCTGCTGTGACTGAACAAAGGGCAGGGGAGAAGGGGGCCAACGGCAGGGCCCTCAGAGCCCGGCAGGCCCAGTGGGGTATCACAAGCATTTAGGCCCAGGCCAAAGTGCGCCTTCTTTGTCTGCACAGCTGCCCAAACTCTCACCTTTCCACTCAGGCCGACCTCTTACTTGAAGAGTGTCTGGACCCGGTCCGCGCAGTACACCTCGCTGCAAAGCTCACCATAGGTCTCGGCATCATAGCTTCCTGCCAGGTGACCGATGTTCGCAGGCAGATTGGTCGTGGGACACACGTGGGGAGCCTCCTGCCCAGGCCACAGGCCGCACAAAGCCACAATCCCAGATCGGGGGCAGCAAAGCAGTACTGTAGCAGTCCCAGCCTCTAGAGGGAGTAGTGGACCAACACTTGTAGAAAACGGGGTCCTCGCGGGCAACTCATTGGAGGGACACAAATAAATCTTTGCGGACTTTCTGATGAAGCTTACGAGCGTTCACAGCTAAGCCTCTTACAAGGTCAGCTGTTTAGCTAAACATGAGTTCATGATCTAAATTTACACAATAATGAAGAAATCAGCTACAAGGGGAGACAAGCAGCAAAAACAATCAATACCAGAATTAGATTCCCTAGGCCATCCATCAGATGTTGGAATAATCACGTGCAAGGCACAAAGTATACACAAAACTGGAACTGAAACAAGGAACAAGGATGTTTTCAAACACTGGAAGGATCTCTAAAACATTTTTAAAGTACATGTCATTGATAAAGCTAAATACTCAATGGTTGTTTAATACAACAGATTCATCATTGAGAAGAGTGAAATTATGCTGTTTTGAAAACTGTGGCAGGTCAGATTTTCTTCCTAATTATATAAGAAGATTTCTCTAAAAAATACACATTATTTCAAAGTCTTATTGGCTGTGAAATAAGTTAAGAGTATTTCAAATGGCTTTTCTGCAAAGAAAGGTGAAATGTAGGGAATCACAGAAAGTCGAGGGGAAAATAGGTCAATATATACATTGCTGTATGGTGAACTAAGCCTTAGGCCAGCAACAATGTAGAGGACCTGACCCTTAGAAACTTACAAGTAAGCTGGAATGTTGAAAAGTTGTAATCTTTATAAGTAAAAACATTTATTAAAATGAATAACAAAGTGTTTTAATTGACATCAGAATATCAAAACAATAAACCTGAGAACATAGAAAAAATATAAATAAAGATATGAAGAGAACTTAATACAATAGAAGATGTATAAAATTCAGGTGATGTAGTAAGTCTAAGAATATTCTTTGACAAGATTTAAAAGACACACTTTGATTAAGGAAATCCAAAACATAAGTAAAGAATATACAGAAAGAATCAGGACAATGTTATAGCAGAGAATATATGAAATGCCAGTAAATTAGAACATTTCTGTAAAGTGGACCATTTCCTAGCTCCTAAAGATTACCAAAACTTACACAAGAGGAAATCATTTAAGGTCATCATGTCTGCCCTTGGCATTCTCGGAATGCCCTGGACTCAGAATACAGCATCTGTAGTCCATGGTAAACTGCGGAGAGGGGGCCAGGCTGAGGGAGTTTGGAACACGGCCCTCACTGAGGGAGTGGGTGTGGGCATCTCTGCTGTGACTGAACAAAGGGCAGGGGAACAGTGGGCCCTCAGAGCCCAGCAGGCCCAGTGGGGTGTCACAAGCATTTAGGCCCAAGACAAAGGAAGCCTTCTTTGTCTGCACAGCTGCCCAAACTTTCACCTTTCCACTCAGGCCGCCCTCTTACTTGAAGTGCGTGTGGAACCTGTCCGCGCAGTACACCTCGCTGCACAGCTAACCATAGGTCTGGGCATCGTAGCTTCCTGCAAGGTGACCGAAGTTCGCAGGCAGATTGGTCCCTGGGACACACGCGTAGATGCTCCTGCCCAGGCCACAGGCCGCCCACTACCACTGCCCCAGATGGTGGGGCACAAAGCAGCCCTAACTGAGGCCGTGCCTCTAGAGGGAATATTGGACCAACACTTGTAGAAAACGGGGTACTCGTGGGCAACTCATTGGATGGACACAAATAAATCTTTGCGGACTTTTTGAGGAAGCTTACGACTGTTCACACCTAAGCCTCTTACAAGGTCAGCTGTTTAGCTAAACATGAGCGCATGATCTAATTTACACAATAAAGAAGAAATCAGCTACAGGGGGAGACAATCAGCAAAAACAATCAATACAAGAATTAGATTCCCTAGGCCATCGATCAGACGTTGGAATAATCAGGTTCAAGGCAGAAAATATACATAAAACTGGAACTGAAACAAGGAAAAAGGATGCTTTCAAAGACTGGTAGGATCTCTAAAACATTTTTAAAGTACATGTCATTGACAAAGCTAGATACTCAAAGGCTGTGTAATACAAGAGTTTCATCATTGAGAAGAGTGAAATTATGCTGTTTTGAAAACTATGGCAGGTAAGATTTTCTGCCTAAATATATAAGAAGATTTCTCTAAAAAATACACATTATTTCAAAGAATTATTGGCTGAGAAATAAGTTAAGGGTATTTCAAATGGCTACTCTGCAAAGTATGTTGAGATGTAGGGAATCAAAGAAACTCGAGGGGAAAATATCTAACTATATACTTTGCCATATTGTGAACTAAGCCTTAGGCCAGCAACAATGTAGAGGGCCTGACCCTTAGAAACTTACAAGTAAGCTGGAATCTTGAAAAGTTGAAATCTTTATGAGTAATAAGATTTATTAAAATGAATAACCAAGTGTTTTAATTGACATCAGAAGATCAAAACAATAAACATGAGAAAACAGAAAAAATATAAATAAATATATGAGGAGAACTTAATACAATAGAAAATGTAAAAAATTCAGGTGTTGTAGTAAGTCCAGGAATATTCTTTGACAAGATTTAAAAGACACACTTTGATTAAGGAAAACCAAAACATAAGTAAAGAATATACAGAAAGAATCAGGACAATGTAATAGCAGAGAATATATGAAATGCCAGTAAATTTGAACATTTGTGTAAAGTGGACCATTTCCTAGCTCCTAAAGTTTACCAAACCTGACACAAGAGGAAATCATTTAAGGTCATCATGTCTGCCCTTGGCATTCTGGGAATGCCCTGGACTGAGAATGCAGCATCTGTAGTCAATGGAAACCTGAGGAGAGGGAGCGGGGCTGAGGGAGGTTGGAACACTGCCCTCACTGAGGGAGTGGGTGTGGCCATCTCTGCTGTGACTGAACAAAGGGCAGGGGTGCAGGGGGCCCACAGCAGGGCCCTCAGAGCCGGGCAGGCCCAGTCGTGTGTCACAAGCATTTAGGCCCCGGCCAAAGGGAGCCTTCTTTGTCTGCACAGCTGCCCAAACTCTCACCTTTCCACTCAGGCCGCCCTCTTACTTGAAGTGTGTGTGGAACCGGTCCGCGCAGTACTCCTCGCTGAAAAGCTATCCATAGGACTGGGCATCATAGCTTCCAGACAGATGACCGAAGTTCGCAGGCAGATGGGTCGTGGGACACACGTGGGGAGACTCCTGCCCTGGCCACAGGCCGCCCAAAGCCACCATCCCAGATAGGGGGCAGCAAAGCAGTCCTGTCTGAGTCCAAGCCTCTAGAGGGAGTAGTGGACCAACAGTTGTAGAAAACAGGGTCCGGGCTGGTAACTCATTGGAGGGACACAAAAAAAATTTTGCGGACTTTCTGCTGAAGCTTACGAGCGTTCACAGCTAAGCCTCTTTCAAGGTCAGCTGTTTAGCTAAACATGAGCTCATGATGTAAATTTACAAAATAATGAAGAAATCAGCTACAAGGGGAGACAAGCAGCAAAAACAATCAATACCAGAATTAGATTCCCTCCGCCAACCATCAGATGTTGGAATAATCAGGTGCAAGGCAGAAAGTATACACAAAACTGGAACTGAAACAAGGAACAAGGATGTTTTCAAAGACTGGTAGTATCTCTAAAACATTTTTAAAGTACATATCATTGATAAAGCTAAATACTCAATGGTTGTGTAATACAACAGAATCATCATTGAGAAGAGTGAAATTATGCTGTTTTGAAAACTATGGCAGGTCAGATTTTCTGCCTAATTATATAAGAATATTTCTCTAAAAAATACACATTATTTCAAAGACTTATTGGCTGTGAAATAAGTTAAGGGTATTTCAAATGGCTTGTGTGCAAAGAAAGGTGAGATGTAGGGAATCACAGAAAGTCGAGGGGAAAATAGGTCAATATATACATTGCTATATGGTGAACTAAGACTTAGGCCAGCCACAATGTAGAGGACCTGACCCTTAGAAACTTACAAGTAAGCTGGAATCTTGAAAAGTTCAAATCTTTATAAGTAAAAATATTTTTTAAAATGAATAACCAAGTGTTTTAATTGACATCAGAAGATCAAAACAATAAACCTGAGAACATTGAAAAAATATAAATAAAGATATGAGCAGAACTTAATACAATATAAAACGTATAAAATTCAGCTGATGTAGTAAGTCCAAATAATATTCTTTGACAAGATTAAAAGCCACACTTTGATTAAGGAAAACCAAAACATAAGTAAAGAATATACACAAAGAATCAGGAGAATGTTATAGCAGAGAGTATATGAAATGCCAGTAAATTTGAACATTTGTGTAAAGTGGACCATTTCCTAGCTCCTAAAGTTTACCAAAACTGACACAAGAGGAAATCATTTAAGGTCATCATGTCTGCCCTTGGCATTCTCGCAATGCTCTGGACTCAGAATGCAGCATCTGTAGTCAATGGAAACCTGCGGAGAGGGAGCGGGGCTGAGGGAGGTTGGAACACTGCCCTCACTGAGGGAGTGTGTGTGGCCATCTCTGCTGTGACTGAACAAAGGGCAGGGGTGCAGGGTGCCCAGAGCAGGGCCCTCAGAGCCGGACAGGCCCAGTCGTGTGTCACAAGCATTTAGGCCCAGGCCAAAGGGAGCCTTCTTTGTCTGCACAGCTGCCCAAACTCTCACCTTTCCACTCAGGCCGCCCTCTTACTTGAAGTGTGTGTGGAACCGGTCCGCGCAGTACTCCTCGCTGAAAAGCTATCCATAGGACTGGGCATCATAGCTTCCAGACAGGTGACCGAAGTTCGCAGGCAGGTGGGTGGTGGGACACACGTGGGGAGACTCCTGCCCAGGCCACAGGCCGCCCAAAGCCACCATCCCAGATCGGGGGCAGCAAAGCAGTCCTGTCTGAGTCCAAGCCTCTAGAGGGAGTAGTGGACCAACAGTTGTAGAAAACAGGGTCCGGGCTGGTAACTCATTGGAGGGACACAAAAAAAATTTTGCGGACTTTCTGCTGAAGCTTACGAGCGTTCACAGCTAAGCCTCTTTCAAGGTCACCTGTTTAGCTAAACATGAGCTCATGATGTAAATTTACAAAATAATGAAGAAATCAGCTACAAGGGGAGACAAGCAGCAAAAACAATCAATAACAGAATTAGATTCCCTAGGCCATCCATCAGATGTTGGAATAATCAGGTGCAAGGCAGAAAGTATACACAAAACTGGAACTGAAACAAGGAACAAGGATGTTTTCAAAGACTGGTAGGTTCTCTAAAACATTTTTAAAGTACATGTCATTGATAAAGCTAAATACTCAAAGGTTGTGTAATACAACAGATTCATCATTGAGAAGAGTGAAATTATGCTGTTTTGAAAACTATGGCAGGTCAGATTTTCTGCCTAATTATATAAGAAGATTTCTCTAAAAAATACACATTATTTCAAAGACTTATTGGCTGTGAAATAAGTTAAGGGTATTTCAAATGGCTTGTCTGCAAAGAAAGGTGAGATGTAGGGAATCACAGAAATTCGAGGGGAAAATAGGTCAATATATACATTGCTATATGGCGAAATAAGCCTTAGGCCAGCCACAATGTAGAGGACCTGACCTTAGAAACTTACAGGTAAGCTGGAATCTTGAAAAGTTCATATTTTTATAAGTAAAAAGATTTATTAAAATGAATAACCAAGTGTTTTAATTGACATCAGAATATCAAAACAATAAAACCTGAGAACATAGAAAAAAGATAAATAAAGATATGAGGAGAACTTAATACAATAGAAAACGTATAAAATTCAGGTGATGTAGTAAGTCCAAAGAATGTTCTTTGACAAGATTTAAAAGACACACTTTGATTAAGGAAAACCAAAACATAAGTAAAGAATATACAGAAAGAATCAGGACAATGTTATAGCAGAGAATATATGAAATGCCAGTAAATTTGAACATTTCTGTAAAGTGGACCATTTCCTAGCTCCTAAAATTTACGAAAACTGACACAAGAGGAAATCATTTAAGGTCATCATGTCTGCCCTGGGCAATCTCGGAATGCCCTGGACTCAGAATGCAGCATCTGTAGTCCATGGTAACATGCGGAGTGGTGGCGGAGCTGAGGGAGTTTGGAACACTGCCCTCATTGAGGGAGTGGGTGTGGCCATCTCTGCTGTGACTGAACAAAGGGCAAGGAAACAGTGGGCCCAGAGCAGGGCACTCAGAGACCAGCAGGCCCAGTGGAGTGTCACAAGCATTTAGGCCCAGGACAAAGGACGCCTTCTTTGTCTGCACAGCTGCCCAAACTTTCACCTTTCCACTCAGGCCGCCCACTTACTTGAAGTGCATGTGGAACCTGTCCGCGCAGTACACGTCGCTGCACAGATAACCATAGGTCTGGGCATCGTAGCTTCCTGCCAGGTGACCGTAGTTCGCAGGCAGAAGCGTCCCTGGGACACACGTGGGGAGCCTCCTGCCCAGGCCACAGGCTGCACAATGTCACTGCCTCAGATTTTGGGTCAGAAAGCAGCCCTGTCTGAGGCCATGCCTCTAGAGGGAGTATTGGACCAACACTTGTAGAAAACGGGGTCCTCGCGGGCAACTCATTGGAGGGACACAAATAAATCTTTGCGGACTTTCTGATGAAGCTTACGAGTGTTCACACCTAAGCCTCTTACAAGGTCAGCTGTTTAGCTAAACATGAGATCATGATCTAAATTTACACAATAAAGATGAAATCAGCTACAGGGGGAGACAATCAGCAAAAACAATCAATACCAGAATTAGACTCCCTAAGACATCGATCAGACGTTGGAATAATCAGGTGCAAGGCAGAAAATATACATAAAACTGGAAGTGAAACAAGGAACAAGGATGTTTTCAAATACTGGTAGGATCCCTAAAATATTTTTAAAGTACATGTCATTGATAAAGCTAAATACTGAAAGGTTGTGTAATACAACAGATTAATCATTGAGAAGTGTGAAATTATGCTGTTTTGAAAACTATGGCATGTCTGATTTTCTGCCTAAATATATAAGAAGATTTCTCTAAAAATTACACATTATTTCAAAGACTTATTGGCTGTGAAATAAGTTAAGGGTATTTCAAGTGGCTTGTCTGCAAAGAAAGGTGAGATGTAGGAAATCACAGAAAGTCGAGGGTAAAATAGGTCAATATATACTTTGCTATTTTGTGAACTAAGCCATAGGCCAGGCACAATGTAGAGGACCTGACCCTTAGAAACTTACAAGTAAGCTGGAATCTTTAAAAGTTCAAATCTTTATAAGTAAAAAGATTTATTAAAATGAATAACCAAGTGTTTTAATTGACATCAGATGATCAAAACAATAAACCCTGAGAACATAGAAAAAAGATAAATAAAGATATGAGCAGAACTTAATACCACAGAAAACGTATAAAATTCAGGTGAGGTAGTAAGTCCAAAGAATATTATTTGACAAGATTTAAAAGACACACTTTGATTTAGGAAAACCAAAACATAAGTAAAGAACATACAGAAAGAATCAGCACAATGTTATAGCATCGAATATATGAAATGCCAGTAAATTTGAACTTTTGTGTACAGTAGACCATTTCCTAGCTCGTAAAGTTTACCAAAATTGACACAAGAGGAAATCATTTAAGGTCATCATGTCTGCCCTTGGCATTCTCGGAAAGCCCTGGCCTCAGAATGCAGCATCTGTAGTCCATGGTAACCTGCGGAGAGGGGGCGGGGCTGAGGGAGGTCGGAACACTGCCCTCACTGAGGGAGTGGGTGTGGCCATCTCTGCTGTGACTTAACAAAGGGCAGGGGAGAAGTGGGCCAACGACAGGGCCCTCAGAGCCTGGCAGGCCCGGTCGTGTGTCACAAGCATTTAGGCCCATGCCAAAGTGTGCCTTCTTTGTCTGCACAGCTGCCCAAACTCTCACCTTTCCACTCAGGCCGCCCTCTAACTTGAAGTGTGTGTGGAACCGGTCCGCGCAGTACAACTCGCTGCAAAGCTAACCATAGGTCTGGGCATCATAGCTCCCTGCCAGGTGACTGAAGATCGCAGGGAGATCGGTCGTAGGACACACTCGGGGAGCCACCTGCCCAGGCCACAGGCCGCCCAAAGCAACTAGCCCAGATCGGGGGAAGCAAAGCAGTCCTGTCTGAGTCCCAGCCTCTAGAGGGAGTAGTGGACCAACACTTGTAGAAAACGGGGTCCGCGCGGGTAACTCATTGGAGGGACACAAAATAATCTTTGTGGACTTTCTGCTGAAGCTTACGAGCGTTCACACCTAAGCCTCTTACAAGGTCAGCTGTTTAGCTAAACATGAGCTCATGATTTAAATTTACACAATAATGAAGAAATCAGCTACAAGGGGAGACAAGCAGCAAAAACAATCAATACCAGAATTAGATTCCCTAGGCCATCCATCAGATGTTGGAATAATCAGGTGCAAGGCAGAAAGTATACACAAAACTGGAACTGAAACAAGGAACAAGGATGTTTTCAAAGACTGGTAGGATCTCTAAAACATTTTTAAAGTACATGTCATTGATAAAGCTAAATACTCAAAGGTTGTGTCATACAACAGATTCATCATTGAGAAGAGTGAAATTATGCTGCTTTGAAAACTATGGCAGGTCAGATTTTCTGCCTAAATATATAAGAAGATTTCTTTAAAAAATACACATTAATTCAAAGGCTTATTGGCTGTGAAATAAGATAAGTTTATTTCAAATGGCTTGTCTGCAAAGAAAGGTTAGATGTAGGGAATCACAGAAAGTCGAGGGCAAAATAGGTCAATATATACATTGCTATACGGTGAACTAAGCCTTAGGCCAGCAACAATGTAGAGAACCTGACGCTTAGAAACTTACAAGTAAGCTGGAATCTTGAAAAGTTGAAATATTTATAAGTAAAAACATTTATTATAATGAATATCCAAGTGTTTTAATTGACATCAGAATATCAAAACTATAAACCTGAGAACACAGAGAAAATATAAATAAAGATATGTGGAGAACTTAATACTATAGAAAATGTATAAAATTCAGGTGATGTAGTAAGTCTAAGAATATTCTTTGACAAGATTCAAAAGACACACTTTGATTAAGGAAAACCAAAACATAAGTAAAGAATATACAGAAAGAATCAGGACAATGTTATAGCAGAGAATATCTGAAATGCCAGTAAATTTGATCATTTGTGTAAACTGAACCATTTCCTAGCTCCTAAAGTTTACCAAAACTGACACAAGAGGAAATCATGTAAGGTCATCATGTCTGCCCTTGGCATTCTCTGAACGCCCTGGCCTCAGAATGCAGCATGTGTAGACCATGGTAACCTGTGGAGAGGTGGCGGGGCTGAGGGAGGTTTGAACACAGCCCTCACTGAGGGAGTGTGTGGGGCCATCTCTGCTGTGACTGAACAAAGGGCAGGGGAGAAGGGGGCCAACGGCAGGGCCCTCAGAGCCCGGCAGGCCCAGTGGGGTATCACAAGCATTTAGGCCCAGGCCAAAGTGCGCCTTCTTTGTCTGCACAGCTGCCCAAACTCTCACCTTTCCACTCAGGCCGACCTCTTACTTGAAGAGTGTCTGGACCCGGTCCGCGCAGTACACCTCGCTGCAAAGCTCACCATAGGTCTCGGCATCATAGCTTCCTGCCAGGTGACCGATGTTCGCAGGCAGATTGGTCGTGGGACACACGTGGGGAGCCTCCTGCCCAGGCCACAGGCCGCACAAAGCCACAATCCCAGATCGGGGGCAGCAAAGCAGTACTGTAGCAGTCCCAGCCTCTAGAGGGAGTAGTGGACCAACACTTGTAGAAAACGGGGTCCTCGCGGGCAACTCATTGGAGGGACACAAATAAATCTTTGCGGACTTTCTGATGAAGCTTACGAGCGTTCACAGCTAAGCCTCTTACAAGGTCAGCTGTTTAGCTAAACATGAGTTCATGATCTAAATTTACACAATAATGAAGAAATCAGCTACAAGGGGAGACAAGCAGCAAAAACAATCAATACCAGAATTAGATTCCCTAGGCCATCCATCAGATGTTGGAATAATCACGTGCAAGGCACAAAGTATACACAAAACTGGAACTGAAACAAGGAACAAGGATGTTTTCAAACACTGGAAGGATCTCTAAAACATTTTTAAAGTACATGTCATTGATAAAGCTAAATACTCAATGGTTGTTTAATACAACAGATTCATCATTGAGAAGAGTGAAATTATGCTGTTTTGAAAACTGTGGCAGGTCAGATTTTCTTCCTAATTATATAAGAAGATTTCTCTAAAAAATACACATTATTTCAAAGTCTTATTGGCTGTGAAATAAGTTAAGAGTATTTCAAATGGCTTTTCTGCAAAGAAAGGTGAAATGTAGGGAATCACAGAAAGTCGAGGGGAAAATAGGTCAATATATACATTGCTGTATGGTGAACTAAGCCTTAGGCCAGCAACAATGTAGAGGACCTGACCCTTAGAAACTTACAAGTAAGCTGGAATGTTGAAAAGTTGTAATCTTTATAAGTAAAAACATTTATTAAAATGAATAACAAAGTGTTTTAATTGACATCAGAATATCAAAACAATAAACCTGAGAACATAGAAAAAATATAAATAAAGATATGAAGAGAACTTAATACAATAGAAGATGTATAAAATTCAGGTGATGTAGTAAGTCTAAGAATATTCTTTGACAAGATTTAAAAGACACACTTTGATTAAGGAAATCCAAAACATAAGTAAAGAATATACAGAAAGAATCAGGACAATGTTATAGCAGAGAATATATGAAATGCCAGTAAATTAGAACATTTCTGTAAAGTGGACCATTTCCTAGCTCCTAAAGATTACCAAAACTTACACAAGAGGAAATCATTTAAGGTCATCATGTCTGCCCTTGGCATTCTCGGAATGCCCTGGACTCAGAATACAGCATCTGTAGTCCATGGTAAACTGCGGAGAGGGGGCCAGGCTGAGGGAGTTTGGAACACGGCCCTCACTGAGGGAGTGGGTGTGGGCATCTCTGCTGTGACTGAACAAAGGGCAGGGGAACAGTGGGCCCTCAGAGCCCAGCAGGCCCAGTGGGGTGTCACAAGCATTTAGGCCCAAGACAAAGGAAGCCTTCTTTGTCTGCACAGCTGCCCAAACTTTCACCTTTCCACTCAGGCCGCCCTCTTACTTGAAGTGCGTGTGGAACCTGTCCGCGCAGTACACCTCGCTGCACAGCTAACCATAGGTCTGGGCATCGTAGCTTCCTGCAAGGTGACCGAAGTTCGCAGGCAGATTGGTCCCTGGGACACACGCGTAGATGCTCCTGCCCAGGCCACAGGCCGCCCACTACCACTGCCCCAGATGGTGGGGCACAAAGCAGCCCTAACTGAGGCCGTGCCTCTAGAGGGAATATTGGACCAACACTTGTAGAAAACGGGGTACTCGTGGGCAACTCATTGGATGGACACAAATAAATCTTTGCGGACTTTTTGAGGAAGCTTACGACTGTTCACACCTAAGCCTCTTACAAGGTCAGCTGTTTAGCTAAACATGAGCGCATGATCTAATTTACACAATAAAGAAGAAATCAGCTACAGGGGGAGACAATCAGCAAAAACAATCAATACAAGAATTAGATTCCCTAGGCCATCGATCAGACGTTGGAATAATCAGGTTCAAGGCAGAAAATATACATAAAACTGGAACTGAAACAAGGAAAAAGGATGCTTTCAAAGACTGGTAGGATCTCTAAAACATTTTTAAAGTACATGTCATTGACAAAGCTAGATACTCAAAGGCTGTGTAATACAAGAGTTTCATCATTGAGAAGAGTGAAATTATGCTGTTTTGAAAACTATGGCAGGTAAGATTTTCTGCCTAAATATATAAGAAGATTTCTCTAAAAAATACACATTATTTCAAAGAATTATTGGCTGAGAAATAAGTTAAGGGTATTTCAAATGGCTACTCTGCAAAGTATGTTGAGATGTAGGGAATCAAAGAAACTCGAGGGGAAAATATCTAACTATATACTTTGCCATATTGTGAACTAAGCCTTAGGCCAGCAACAATGTAGAGGGCCTGACCCTTAGAAACTTACAAGTAAGCTGGAATCTTGAAAAGTTGAAATCTTTATGAGTAATAAGATTTATTAAAATGAATAACCAAGTGTTTTAATTGACATCAGAAGATCAAAACAATAAACATGAGAAAACAGAAAAAATATAAATAAATATATGAGGAGAACTTAATACAATAGAAAATGTAAAAAATTCAGGTGTTGTAGTAAGTCCAGGAATATTCTTTGACAAGATTTAAAAGACACACTTTGATTAAGGAAAACCAAAACATAAGTAAAGAATATACAGAAAGAATCAGGACAATGTAATAGCAGAGAATATATGAAATGCCAGTAAATTTGAACATTTGTGTAAAGTGGACCATTTCCTAGCTCCTAAAGTTTACCAAACCTGACACAAGAGGAAATCATTTAAGGTCATCATGTCTGCCCTTGGCATTCTGGGAATGCCCTGGACTGAGAATGCAGCATCTGTAGTCAATGGAAACCTGAGGAGAGGGAGCGGGGCTGAGGGAGGTTGGAACACTGCCCTCACTGAGGGAGTGGGTGTGGCCATCTCTGCTGTGACTGAACAAAGGGCAGGGGTGCAGGGGGCCCACAGCAGGGCCCTCAGAGCCGGGTAGGCCCAGTCGTGTGTCACAAGCATTTAGGCCCCGGCCAAAGGGAGCCTTCTTTGTCTGCACAGCTGCCCAAACTCTCACCTTTCCACTCAGGCCGCCCTCTTACTTGAAGTGTGTGTGGAACCGGTCCGCGCAGTACTCCTCGCTGAAAAGCTATCCATAGGACTGGGCATCATAGCTTCCAGACAGGTGACCGAAGTTCGCAGGCAGATGGGTCGTGGGACACACGTGGGGAGACTCCTGCCCTGGCCACAGGCCGCCCAAAGCCACCATCCCAGATAGGGGGCAGCAAAGCAGTCCTGTCTGAGTCCAAGCCTCTAGAGGGAGTAGTGGACCAACAGTTGTAGAAAACAGGGTCCGGGCTGGTAACTCATTGGAGGGACACAAAGAAAATTTTGCGGACTTTCTGCTGAAGCTTACGAGCGTTCACAGCTAAGCCTCTTTCAAGGTCAGCTGTTTAGCTAAACATGAGCTCATGATGTAAATTTACAAAATAATGAAGAAATCAGCTACAAGGGGAGACAAGCAGCAAAAACAATCAATACCAGAATTAGATTCCCTCCGCCAACCATCAGATGTTGGAATAATCAGGTGCAAGGCAGAAAGTATACACAAAACTGGAACTGAAACAAGGAACAAGGATGTTTTCAAAGACTGGTAGTATCTCTAAAACATTTTTAAAGTACATATCATTGATAAAGCTAAATACTCAATGGTTGTGTAATACAACAGAATCATCATTGAGAAGAGTGAAATTATGCTGTTTTGAAAACTATGGCAGGTCAGATTTTCTGCCTAATTATATAAGAATATTTCTCTAAAAAATACACATTATTTCAAAGACTTATTGGCTGTGAAATAAGTTAAGGGTATTTCAAATGGCTTGTGTGCAAAGAAAGGTGAGATGTAGGGAATCACAGAAAGTCGAGGGGAAAATAGGTCAATATATACATTGCTATATGGTGAACTAAGACTTAGGCCAGCCACAATGTAGAGGACCTGACCCTTAGAAACTTACAAGTAAGCTGGAATCTTGAAAAGTTCAAATCTTTATAAGTAAAAATATTTTTTAAAATGAATAACCAAGTGTTTTAATTGACATCAGAAGATCAAAACAATAAACCTGAGAACATTGAAAAAATATAAATAAAGATATGAGCAGAACTTAATACAATATAAAACGTATAAAATTCAGCTGATGTAGTAAGTCCAAATAATATTCTTTGACAAGATTAAAAGCCACACTTTGATTAAGGAAAACCAAAACATAAGTAAAGAATATACACAAAGAATCAGGAGAATGTTATAGCAGAGAGTATATGAAATGCCAGTAAATTTGAACATTTGTGTAAAGTGGACCATTTCCTAGCTCCTAAAGTTTACCAAAACTGACACAAGAGGAAATCATTTAAGGTCATCATGTCTGCCCTTGGCATTCTCGCAATGCTCTGGACTCAGAATGCAGCATCTGTAGTCAATGGAAACCTGCGGAGAGGGAGCGGGGCTGAGGGAGGTTGGAACACTGCCCTCACTGAGGGAGTGTGTGTGGCCATCTCTGCTGTGACTGAACAAAGGGCAGGGGTGCAGGGTGCCCAGAGCAGGGCCCTCAGAGCCGGACAGGCCCAGTCGTGTGTCACAAGCATTTAGGCCCAGGCCAAAGGGAGCCTTCTTTGTCTGCACAGCTGCCCAAACTCTCACCTTTCCACTCAGGCCGCCCTCTTACTTGAAGTGTGTGTGGAACCGGTCCGCGCAGTACTCCTCGCTGAAAAGCTATCCATAGGACTGGGCATCATAGCTTCCAGACAGGTGACCGAAGTTCGCAGGCAGGTGGGTGGTGGGACACACGTGGGGAGACTCCTGCCCAGGCCACAGGCCGCCCAAAGCCACCATCCCAGATCGGGGGCAGCAAAGCAGTCCTGTCTGAGTCCAAGCCTCTAGAGGGAGTAGTGGACCAACAGTTGTAGAAAACAGGGTCCGGGCTGGTAACTCATTGGAGGGACACAAAAAAAATTTTGCGGACTTTCTGCTGAAGCTTACGAGCGTTCACAGCTAAGCCTCTTTCAAGGTCACCTGTTTAGCTAAACATGAGCTCATGATGTAAATTTACAAAATAATGAAGAAATCAGCTACAAGGGGAGACAAGCAGCAAAAACAATCAATAACAGAATTAGATTCCCTAGGCCATCCATCAGATGTTGGAATAATCAGGTGCAAGGCAGAAAGTATACACAAAACTGGAACTGAAACAAGGAACAAGGATGTTTTCAAAGACTGGTAGGTTCTCTAAAACATTTTTAAAGTACATGTCATTGATAAAGCTAAATACTCAAAGGTTGTGTAATACAACAGATTCATCATTGAGAAGAGTGAAATTATGCTGTTTTGAAAACTATGGCAGGTCAGATTTTCTGCCTAATTATATAAGAAGATTTCTCTAAAAAATACACATTATTTCAAAGACTTATTGGCTGTGAAATAAGTTAAGGGTATTTCAAATGGCTTGTCTGCAAAGAAAGGTGAGATGTAGGGAATCACAGAAATTCGAGGGGAAAATAGGTCAATATATACATTGCTATATGGCGAAATAAGCCTTAGGCCAGCCACAATGTAGAGGACCTGACCTTAGAAACTTACAGGTAAGCTGGAATCTTGAAAAGTTCATATTTTTATAAGTAAAAAGATTTATTAAAATGAATAACCAAGTGTTTTAATTGACATCAGAATATCAAAACAATAAAACCTGAGAACATAGAAAAAAGATAAATAAAGATATGAGGAGAACTTAATACAATAGAAAACGTATAAAATTCAGGTGATGTAGTAAGTCCAAAGAATGTTCTTTGACAAGATTTAAAAGACACACTTTGATTAAGGAAAACCAAAACATAAGTAAAGAATATACAGAAAGAATCAGGACAATGTTATAGCAGAGAATATATGAAATGCCAGTAAATTTGAACATTTCTGTAAAGTGGACCATTTCCTAGCTCCTAAAATTTACGAAAACTGACACAAGAGGAAATCATTTAAGGTCATCATGTCTGCCCTGGGCAATCTCGGAATGCCCTGGACTCAGAATGCAGCATCTGTAGTCCATGGTAACATGCGGAGTGGTGGCGGAGCTGAGGGAGTTTGGAACACTGCCCTCATTGAGGGAGTGGGTGTGGCCATCTCTGCTGTGACTGAACAAAGGGCAAGGAAACAGTGGGCCCAGAGCAGGGCACTCAGAGACCAGCAGGCCCAGTGGAGTGTCACAAGCATTTAGGCCCAGGACAAAGGACGCCTTCTTTGTCTGCACAGCTGCCCAAACTTTCACCTTTCCACTCAGGCCGCCCACTTACTTGAAGTGCATGTGGAACCTGTCCGCGCAGTACACGTCGCTGCACAGATAACCATAGGTCTGGGCATCGTAGCTTCCTGCCAGGTGACCGTAGTTCGCAGGCAGAAGCGTCCCTGGGACACACGTGGGGAGCCTCCTGCCCAGGCCACAGGCTGCACAATGTCACTGCCTCAGATTTTGGGTCAGAAAGCAGCCCTGTCTGAGGCCATGCCTCTAGAGGGAGTATTGGACCAACACTTGTAGAAAACGGGGTCCTCGCGGGCAACTCATTGGAGGGACACAAATAAATCTTTGCGGACTTTCTGATGAAGCTTACGAGTGTTCACACCTAAGCCTCTTACAAGGTCAGCTGTTTAGCTAAACATGAGATCATGATCTAAATTTACACAATAAAGATGAAATCAGCTACAGGGGGAGACAATCAGCAAAAACAATCAATACCAGAATTAGACTCCCTAAGACATCGATCAGACGTTGGAATAATCAGGTGCAAGGCAGAAAATATACATAAAACTGGAAGTGAAACAAGGAACAAGGATGTTTTCAAATACTGGTAGGATCCCTAAAATATTTTTAAAGTACATGTCATTGATAAAGCTAAATACTGAAAGGTTGTGTAATACAACAGATTAATCATTGAGAAGTGTGAAATTATGCTGTTTTGAAAACTATGGCATGTCTGATTTTCTGCCTAAATATATAAGAAGATTTCTCTAAAAATTACACATTATTTCAAAGACTTATTGGCTGTGAAATAAGTTAAGGGTATTTCAAGTGGCTTGTCTGCAAAGAAAGGTGAGATGTAGGAAATCACAGAAAGTCGAGGGTAAAATAGGTCAATATATACTTTGCTATTTTGTGAACTAAGCCATAGGCCAGGCACAATGTAGAGGACCTGACCCTTAGAAACTTACAAGTAAGCTGGAATCTTTAAAAGTTCAAATCTTTATAAGTAAAAAGATTTATTAAAATGAATAACCAAGTGTTTTAATTGACATCAGATGATCAAAACAATAAACCCTGAGAACATAGAAAAAAGATAAATAAAGATATGAGCAGAACTTAATACCACAGAAAACGTATAAAATTCAGGTGAGGTAGTAAGTCCAAAGAATATTATTTGACAAGATTTAAAAGACACACTTTGATTTAGGAAAACCAAAACATAAGTAAAGAACATACAGAAAGAATCAGCACAATGTTATAGCATCGAATATATGAAATGCCAGTAAATTTGAACTTTTGTGTACAGTAGACCATTTCCTAGCTCGTAAAGTTTACCAAAATTGACACAAGAGGAAATCATTTAAGGTCATCATGTCTGCCCTTGGCATTCTCGGAAAGCCCTGGCCTCAGAATGCAGCATCTGTAGTCCATGGTAACCTGCGGAGAGGGGGCGGGGCTGAGGGAGGTCGGAACACTGCCCTCACTGAGGGAGTGGGTGTGGCCATCTCTGCTGTGACTTAACAAAGGGCAGGGGAGAAGTGGGCCAACGACAGGGCCCTCAGAGCCTGGCAGGCCCGGTCGTGTGTCACAAGCATTTAGGCCCATGCCAAAGTGTGCCTTCTTTGTCTGCACAGCTGCCCAAACTCTCACCTTTCCACTCAGGCCGCCCTCTAACTTGAAGTGTGTGTGGAACCGGTCCGCGCAGTACAACTCGCTGCAAAGCTAACCATAGGTCTGGGCATCATAGCTCCCTGCCAGGTGACTGAAGATCGCAGGGAGATCGGTCGTAGGACACACTCGGGGAGCCACCTGCCCAGGCCACAGGCCGCCCAAAGCAACTAGCCCAGATCGGGGGAAGCAAAGCAGTCCTGTCTGAGTCCCAGCCTCTAGAGGGAGTAGTGGACCAACACTTGTAGAAAACGGGGTCCGCGCGGGTAACTCATTGGAGGGACACAAAATAATCTTTGTGGACTTTCTGCTGAAGCTTACGAGCGTTCACACCTAAGCCTCTTACAAGGTCAGCTGTTTAGCTAAACATGAGCTCATGATTTAAATTTACACAATAATGAAGAAATCAGCTACAAGGGGAGACAAGCAGCAAAAACAATCAATACCAGAATTAGATTCCCTAGGCCATCCATCAGATGTTGGAATAATCAGGTGCAAGGCAGAAAGTATACACAAAACTGGAACTGAAACAAGGAACAAGGATGTTTTCAAAGACTGGTAGGATCTCTAAAACATTTTTAAAGTACATGTCATTGATAAAGCTAAATACTCAAAGGTTGTGTCATACAACAGATTCATCATTGAGAAGAGTGAAATTATGCTGCTTTGAAAACTATGGCAGGTCAGATTTTCTGCCTAAATATATAAGAAGATTTCTTTAAAAAATACACATTAATTCAAAGGCTTATTGGCTGTGAAATAAGATAAGTTTATTTCAAATGGCTTGTCTGCAAAGAAAGGTTAGATGTAGGGAATCACAGAAAGTCGAGGGCAAAATAGGTCAATATATACATTGCTATACGGTGAACTAAGCCTTAGGCCAGCAACAATGTAGAGAACCTGACGCTTAGAAACTTACAAGTAAGCTGGAATCTTGAAAAGTTGAAATATTTATAAGTAAAAACATTTATTATAATGAATATCCAAGTGTTTTAATTGACATCAGAATATCAAAACTATAAACCTGAGAACACAGAGAAAATATAAATAAAGATATGTGGAGAACTTAATACTATAGAAAATGTATAAAATTCAGGTGATGTAGTAAGTCTAAGAATATTCTTTGACAAGATTCAAAAGACACACTTTGATTAAGGAAAACCAAAACATAAGTAAAGAATATACAGAAAGAATCAGGACAATGTTATAGCAGAGAATATCTGAAATGCCAGTAAATTTGATCATTTGTGTAAACTGAACCATTTCCTAGCTCCTAAAGTTTACCAAAACTGACACAAGAGGAAATCATGTAAGGTCATCATGTCTGCCCTTGGCATTCTCTGAACGCCCTGGCCTCAGAATGCAGCATGTGTAGACCATGGTAACCTGTGGAGAGGTGGCGGGGCTGAGGGAGGTTTGAACACAGCCCTCACTGAGGGAGTGTGTGGGGCCATCTCTGCTGTGACTGAACAAAGGGCAGGGGAGAAGGGGGCCAACGGCAGGGCCCTCAGAGCCCGGCAGGCCCAGTGGGGTATCACAAGCATTTAGGCCCAGGCCAAAGTGCGCCTTCTTTGTCTGCACAGCTGCCCAAACTCTCACCTTTCCACTCAGGCCGACCTCTTACTTGAAGAGTGTCTGGACCCGGTCCGCGCAGTACACCTCGCTGCAAAGCTCACCATAGGTCTCGGCATCATAGCTTCCTGCCAGGTGACCGATGTTCGCAGGCAGATTGGTCGTGGGACACACGTGGGGAGCCTCCTGCCCAGGCCACAGGCCGCACAAAGCCACAATCCCAGATCGGGGGCAGCAAAGCAGTACTGTAGCAGTCCCAGCCTCTAGAGGGAGTAGTGGACCAACACTTGTAGAAAACGGGGTCCTCGCGGGCAACTCATTGGAGGGACACAAATAAATCTTTGCGGACTTTCTGATGAAGCTTACGAGCGTTCACAGCTAAGCCTCTTACAAGGTCAGCTGTTTAGCTAAACATGAGTTCATGATCTAAATTTACACAATAATGAAGAAATCAGCTACAAGGGGAGACAAGCAGCAAAAACAATCAATACCAGAATTAGATTCCCTAGGCCATCCATCAGATGTTGGAATAATCACGTGCAAGGCACAAAGTATACACAAAACTGGAACTGAAACAAGGAACAAGGATGTTTTCAAACACTGGAAGGATCTCTAAAACATTTTTAAAGTACATGTCATTGATAAAGCTAAATACTCAATGGTTGTTTAATACAACAGATTCATCATTGAGAAGAGTGAAATTATGCTGTTTTGAAAACTGTGGCAGGTCAGATTTTCTTCCTAATTATATAAGAAGATTTCTCTAAAAAATACACATTATTTCAAAGTCTTATTGGCTGTGAAATAAGTTAAGAGTATTTCAAATGGCTTTTCTGCAAAGAAAGGTGAAATGTAGGGAATCACAGAAAGTCGAGGGGAAAATAGGTCAATATATACATTGCTGTATGGTGAACTAAGCCTTAGGCCAGCAACAATGTAGAGGACCTGACCCTTAGAAACTTACAAGTAAGCTGGAATGTTGAAAAGTTGTAATCTTTATAAGTAAAAACATTTATTAAAATGAATAACAAAGTGTTTTAATTGACATCAGAATATCAAAACAATAAACCTGAGAACATAGAAAAAATATATATAAAGATATGAAGAGAACTTAATACAATAGAAGATGTATAAAATTCAGGTGATGTAGTAAGTCTAAGAATATTCTTTGACAAGATTTAAAAGACACACTTTGATTAAGGAAATCCAAAACATAAGTAAAGAATATACAGAAAGAATCAGGACAATGTTATAGCAGAGAATATATGAAATGCCAGTAAATTAGAACATTTCTGTAAAGTGGACCATTTCCTAGCTCCTAAAGATTACCAAAACTTACACAAGAGGAAATCATTTAAGGTCATCATGTCTGCCCTTGGCATTCTCGGAATGCCCTGGACTCAGAATACAGCATCTGTAGTCCATGGTAAACTGCGGAGAGGGGGCCAGGCTGAGGGAGTTTGGAACACGGCCCTCACTGAGGGAGTGGGTGTGGGCATCTCTGCTGTGACTGAACAAAGGGCAGGGGAACAGTGGGCCCTCAGAGCCCAGCAGGCCCAGTGGGGTGTCACAAGCATTTAGGCCCAAGACAAAGGAAGCCTTCTTTGTCTGCACAGCTGCCCAAACTTTCACCTTTCCACTCAGGCCGCCCTCTTACTTGAAGTGCGTGTGGAACCTGTCCGCGCAGTACACCTCGCTGCACAGCTAACCATAGGTCTGGGCATCGTAGCTTCCTGCAAGGTGACCGAAGTTCGCAGGCAGATTGGTCCCTGGGACACACGCGTAGATGCTCCTGCCCAGGCCACAGGCCGCCCACTACCACTGCCCCAGATGGTGGGGCACAAAGCAGCCCTAACTGAGGCCGTGCCTCTAGAGGGAATATTGGACCAACACTTGTAGAAAACGGGGTACTCGTGGGCAACTCATTGGATGGACACAAATAAATCTTTGCGGACTTTTTGAGGAAGCTTACGACTGTTCACACCTAAGCCTCTTACAAGGTCAGCTGTTTAGCTAAACATGAGCGCATGATCTAATTTACACAATAAAGAAGAAATCAGCTACAGGGGGAGACAATCAGCAAAAACAATCAATACAAGAATTAGATTCCCTAGGCCATCGATCAGACGTTGGAATAATCAGGTTCAAGGCAGAAAATATACATAAAACTGGAACTGAAACAAGGAAAAAGGATGCTTTCAAAGACTGGTAGGATCTCTAAAACATTTTTAAAGTACATGTCATTGACAAAGCTAGATACTCAAAGGCTGTGTAATACAAGAGTTTCATCATTGAGAAGAGTGAAATTATGCTGTTTTGAAAACTATGGCAGGTAAGATTTTCTGCCTAAATATATAAGAAGATTTCTCTAAAAAATACACATTATTTCAAAGAATTATTGGCTGAGAAATAAGTTAAGGGTATTTCAAATGGCTACTCTGCAAAGTATGTTGAGATGTAGGGAATCAAAGAAACTCGAGGGGAAAATATCTAACTATATACTTTGCCATATTGTGAACTAAGCCTTAGGCCAGCAACAATGTAGAGGGCCTGACCCTTAGAAACTTACAAGTAAGCTGGAATCTTGAAAAGTTGAAATCTTTATGAGTAATAAGATTTATTAAAATGAATAACCAAGTGTTTTAATTGACATCAGAAGATCAAAACAATAAACATGAGAAAACAGAAAAAATATAAATAAATATATGAGGAGAACTTAATACAATAGAAAATGTAAAAAATTCAGGTGTTGTAGTAAGTCCAGGAATATTCTTTGACAAGATTTAAAAGACACACTTTGATTAAGGAAAACCAAAACATAAGTAAAGAATATACAGAAAGAATCAGGACAATGTAATAGCAGAGAATATATGAAATGCCAGTAAATTTGAACATTTGTGTAAAGTGGACCATTTCCTAGCTCCTAAAGTTTACCAAACCTGACACAAGAGGAAATCATTTAAGGTCATCATGTCTGCCCTTGGCATTCTGGGAATGCCCTGGACTGAGAATGCAGCATCTGTAGTCAATGGAAACCTGAGGAGAGGGAGCGGGGCTGAGGGAGGTTGGAACACTGCCCTCACTGAGGGAGTGGGTGTGGCCATCTCTGCTGTGACTGAACAAAGGGCAGGGGTGCAGGGGGCCCACAGCAGGGCCCTCAGAGCCGGGTAGGCCCAGTCGTGTGTCACAAGCATTTAGGCCCCGGCCAAAGGGAGCCTTCTTTGTCTGCACAGCTGCCCAAACTCTCACCTTTCCACTCAGGCCGCCCTCTTACTTGAAGTGTGTGTGGAACCGGTCCGCGCAGTACTCCTCGCTGAAAAGCTATCCATAGGACTGGGCATCATAGCTTCCAGACAGGTGACCGAAGTTCGCAGGCAGATGGGTCGTGGGACACACGTGGGGAGACTCCTGCCCTGGCCACAGGCCGCCCAAAGCCACCATCCCAGATAGGGGGCAGCAAAGCAGTCCTGTCTGAGTCCAAGCCTCTAGAGGGAGTAGTGGACCAACAGTTGTAGAAAACAGGGTCCGGGCTGGTAACTCATTGGAGGGACACAAAGAAAATTTTGCGGACTTTCTGCTGAAGCTTACGAGCGTTCACAGCTAAGCCTCTTTCAAGGTCAGCTGTTTAGCTAAACATGAGCTCATGATGTAAATTTACAAAATAATGAAGAAATCAGCTACAAGGGGAGACAAGCAGCAAAAACAATCAATACCAGAATTAGATTCCCTCCGCCAACCATCAGATGTTGGAATAATCAGGTGCAAGGCAGAAAGTATACACAAAACTGGAACTGAAACAAGGAACAAGGATGTTTTCAAAGACTGGTAGTATCTCTAAAACATTTTTAAAGTACATATCATTGATAAAGCTAAATACTCAATGGTTGTGTAATACAACAGAATCATCATTGAGAAGAGTGAAATTATGCTGTTTTGAAAACTATGGCAGGTCAGATTTTCTGCCTAATTATATAAGAATATTTCTCTAAAAAATACACATTATTTCAAAGACTTATTGGCTGTGAAATAAGTTAAGGGTATTTCAAATGGCTTGTGTGCAAAGAAAGGTGAGATGTAGGGAATCACAGAAAGTCGAGGGGAAAATAGGTCAATATATACATTGCTATATGGTGAACTAAGACTTAGGCCAGCCACAATGTAGAGGACCTGACCCTTAGAAACTTACAAGTAAGCTGGAATCTTGAAAAGTTCAAATCTTTATAAGTAAAAATATTTTTTAAAATGAATAACCAAGTGTTTTAATTGACATCAGAAGATCAAAACAATAAACCTGAGAACATTGAAAAAATATAAATAAAGATATGAGCAGAACTTAATACAATATAAAACGTATAAAATTCAGCTGATGTAGTAAGTCCAAATAATATTCTTTGACAAGATTAAAAGCCACACTTTGATTAAGGAAAACCAAAACATAAGTAAAGAATATACACAAAGAATCAGGAGAATGTTATAGCAGAGAGTATATGAAATGCCAGTAAATTTGAACATTTGTGTAAAGTGGACCATTTCCTAGCTCCTAAAGTTTACCAAAACTGACACAAGAGGAAATCATTTAAGGTCATCATGTCTGCCCTTGGCATTCTCGCAATGCTCTGGACTCAGAATGCAGCATCTGTAGTCAATGGAAACCTGCGGAGAGGGAGCGGGGCTGAGGGAGGTTGGAACACTGCCCTCACTGAGGGAGTGTGTGTGGCCATCTCTGCTGTGACTGAACAAAGGGCAGGGGTGCAGGGTGCCCAGAGCAGGGCCCTCAGAGCCGGACAGGCCCAGTCGTGTGTCACAAGCATTTAGGCCCAGGCCAAAGGGAGCCTTCTTTGTCTGCACAGCTGCCCAAACTCTCACCTTTCCACTCAGGCCGCCCTCTTACTTGAAGTGTGTGTGGAACCGGTCCGCGCAGTACTCCTCGCTGAAAAGCTATCCATAGGACTGGGCATCATAGCTTCCAGACAGGTGACCGAAGTTCGCAGGCAGGTGGGTGGTGGGACACACGTGGGGAGACTCCTGCCCAGGCCACAGGCCGCCCAAAGCCACCATCCCAGATCGGGGGCAGCAAAGCAGTCCTGTCTGAGTCCAAGCCTCTAGAGGGAGTAGTGGACCAACAGTTGTAGAAAACAGGGTCCGGGCTGGTAACTCATTGGAGGGACACAAAAAAAATTTTGCGGACTTTCTGCTGAAGCTTACGAGCGTTCACAGCTAAGCCTCTTTCAAGGTCACCTGTTTAGCTAAACATGAGCTCATGATGTAAATTTACAAAATAATGAAGAAATCAGCTACAAGGGGAGACAAGCAGCAAAAACAATCAATAACAGAATTAGATTCCCTAGGCCATCCATCAGATGTTGGAATAATCAGGTGCAAGGCAGAAAGTATACACAAAACTGGAACTGAAACAAGGAACAAGGATGTTTTCAAAGACTGGTAGGTTCTCTAAAACATTTTTAAAGTACATGTCATTGATAAAGCTAAATACTCAAAGGTTGTGTAATACAACAGATTCATCATTGAGAAGAGTGAAATTATGCTGTTTTGAAAACTATGGCAGGTCAGATTTTCTGCCTAATTATATAAGAAGATTTCTCTAAAAAATACACATTATTTCAAAGACTTATTGGCTGTGAAATAAGTTAAGGGTATTTCAAATGGCTTGTCTGCAAAGAAAGGTGAGATGTAGGGAATCACAGAAATTCGAGGGGAAAATAGGTCAATATATACATTGCTATATGGCGAAATAAGCCTTAGGCCAGCCACAATGTAGAGGACCTGACCTTAGAAACTTACAGGTAAGCTGGAATCTTGAAAAGTTCATATTTTTATAAGTAAAAAGATTTATTAAAATGAATAACCAAGTGTTTTAATTGACATCAGAATATCAAAACAATAAAACCTGAGAACATAGAAAAAAGATAAATAAAGATATGAGGAGAACTTAATACAATAGAAAACGTATAAAATTCAGGTGATGTAGTAAGTCCAAAGAATGTTCTTTGACAAGATTTAAAAGACACACTTTGATTAAGGAAAACCAAAACATAAGTAAAGAATATACAGAAAGAATCAGGACAATGTTATAGCAGAGAATATATGAAATGCCAGTAAATTTGAACATTTCTGTAAAGTGGACCATTTCCTAGCTCCTAAAATTTACGAAAACTGACACAAGAGGAAATCATTTAAGGTCATCATGTCTGCCCTGGGCAATCTCGGAATGCCCTGGACTCAGAATGCAGCATCTGTAGTCCATGGTAACATGCGGAGTGGTGGCGGAGCTGAGGGAGTTTGGAACACTGCCCTCATTGAGGGAGTGGGTGTGGCCATCTCTGCTGTGACTGAACAAAGGGCAAGGAAACAGTGGGCCCAGAGCAGGGCACTCAGAGACCAGCAGGCCCAGTGGAGTGTCACAAGCATTTAGGCCCAGGACAAAGGACGCCTTCTTTGTCTGCACAGCTGCCCAAACTTTCACCTTTCCACTCAGGCCGCCCACTTACTTGAAGTGCATGTGGAACCTGTCCGCGCAGTACACGTCGCTGCACAGATAACCATAGGTCTGGGCATCATAGCTTCCTGCCAGGTGACCGTAGTTCGCAGGCAGATGCGTCCCTGGGACACACGTGGGGAGCCTCCTGCCCAGGCCACAGGCTGCACAATGTCACTGCCTCAGATTTTGGGTCAGAAAGCAGCCCTGTCTGAGGCCATGCCTCTAGAGGGAGTATTGGACCAACACTTGTAGAAAACGGGGTCCTCGCGGGCAACTCATTGGAGGGACACAAATAAATCTTTGCGGACTTTCTGATGAAGCTTACGAGTGTTCACACCTAAGCCTCTTACAAGGTCAGCTGTTTAGCTAAACATGAGATCATGATCTAAATTTACACAATAAAGATGAAATCAGCTACAGGGGGAGACAATCAGCAAAAACAATCAATACCAGAATTAGACTCCCTAAGACATCGATCAGACGTTGGAATAATCAGGTGCAAGGCAGAAAATATACATAAAACTGGAAGTGAAACAAGGAACAAGGATGTTTTCAAATACTGGTAGGATCCCTAAAATATTTTTAAAGTACATGTCATTGATAAAGCTAAATACTGAAAGGTTGTGTAATACAACAGATTAATCATTGAGAAGTGTGAAATTATGCTGTTTTGAAAACTATGGCATGTCTGATTTTCTGCCTAAATATATAAGAAGATTTCTCTAAAAATTACACATTATTTCAAAGACTTATTGGCTGTGAAATAAGTTAAGGGTATTTCAAGTGGCTTGTCTGCAAAGAAAGGTGAGATGTAGGAAATCACAGAAAGTCGAGGGTAAAATAGGTCAATATATACTTTGCTATTTTGTGAACTAAGCCATAGGCCAGGCACAATGTAGAGGACCTGACCCTTAGAAACTTACAAGTAAGCTGGAATCTTTAAAAGTTCAAATCTTTATAAGTAAAAAGATTTATTAAAATGAATAACCAAGTGTTTTAATTGACATCAGATGATCAAAACAATAAACCCTGAGAACATAGAAAAAAGATAAATAAAGATATGAGCAGAACTTAATACCACAGAAAACGTATAAAATTCAGGTGAGGTAGTAAGTCCAAAGAATATTATTTGACAAGATTTAAAAGACACACTTTGATTTAGGAAAACCAAAACATAAGTAAAGAACATACAGAAAGAATCAGCACAATGTTATAGCATCGAATATATGAAATGCCAGTAAATTTGAACTTTTGTGTACAGTAGACCATTTCCTAGCTCGTAAAGTTTACCAAAATTGACACAAGAGGAAATCATTTAAGGTCATCATGTCTGCCCTTGGCATTCTCGGAACGCCCTGGCCTCAGAATGCAGCATCTGTAGTCCATGGTAACCTGCGGAGAGGGGGCGGGGCTGAGGGAGGTCGGAACACTGCCCTCACTGAGGGAGTGGGTGTGGCCATCTCTGCTGTGACTTAACAAAGGGCAGGGGAGAAGTGGGCCAACGACAGGGCCCTCAGAGCCTGGCAGGCCCGGTCGTGTGTCACAAGCATTTAGGCCCATGCCAAAGTGTGCCTTCTTTGTCTGCACAGCTGCCCAAACTCTCACCTTTCCACTCAGGCCGCCCTCTAACTTGAAGTGTGTGTGGAACCGGTCCGCGCAGTACAACTCGCTGCAAAGCTAACCATAGGTCTGGGCATCATAGCTCCCTGCCAGGTGACTGAAGATCGCAGGGAGATCGGTCGTAGGACACACTCGGGGAGCCACCTGCCCAGGCCACAGGCCGCCCAAAGCAACTAGCCCAGATCGGGGGAAGCAAAGCAGTCCTGTCTGAGTCCCAGCCTCTAGAGGGAGTAGTGGACCAACACTTGTAGAAAACGGGGTCCGCGCGGGTAACTCATTGGAGGGACACAAAATAATCTTTGTGGACTTTCTGCTGAAGCTTACGAGCGTTCACACCTAAGCCTCTTACAAGGTCAGCTGTTTAGCTAAACATGAGCTCATGATTTAAATTTACACAATAATGAAGAAATCAGCTACAAGGGGAGACAAGCAGCAAAAACAATCAATACCAGAATTAGATTCCCTAGGCCATCCATCAGATGTTGGAATAATCAGGTGCAAGGCAGAAAGTATACACAAAACTGGAACTGAAACAAGGAACAAGGATGTTTTCAAAGACTGGTAGGATCTCTAAAACATTTTTAAAGTACATGTCATTGATAAAGCTAAATACTCAAAGGTTGTGTCATACAACAGATTCATCATTGAGAAGAGTGAAATTATGCTGCTTTGAAAACTATGGCAGGTCAGATTTTCTGCCTAAATATATAAGAAGATTTCTTTAAAAAATACACATTAATTCAAAGGCTTATTGGCTGTGAAATAAGATAAGTTTATTTCAAATGGCTTGTCTGCAAAGAAAGGTTAGATGTAGGGAATCACAGAAAGTCGAGGGCAAAATAGGTCAATATATACATTGCTATACGGTGAACTAAGCCTTAGGCCAGCAACAATGTAGAGAACCTGACGCTTAGAAACTTACAAGTAAGCTGGAATCTTGAAAAGTTGAAATATTTATAAGTAAAAACATTTATTATAATGAATATCCAAGTGTTTTAATTGACATCAGAATATCAAAACTATAAACCTGAGAACACAGAGAAAATATAAATAAAGATATGTGGAGAACTTAATACTATAGAAAATGTATAAAATTCAGGTGATGTAGTAAGTCTAAGAATATTCTTTGACAAGATTCAAAAGACACACTTTGATTAAGGAAAACCAAAACATAAGTAAAGAATATACAGAAAGAATCAGGACAATGTTATAGCAGAGAATATCTGAAATGCCAGTAAATTTGATCATTTGTGTAAACTGAACCATTTCCTAGCTCCTAAAGTTTACCAAAACTGACACAAGAGGAAATCATGTAAGGTCATCATGTCTGCCCTTGGCATTCTCTGAACGCCCTGGCCTCAGAATGCAGCATGTGTAGACCATGGTAACCTGTGGAGAGGTGGCGGGGCTGAGGGAGGTTTGAACACAGCCCTCACTGAGGGAGTGTGTGGGGCCATCTCTGCTGTGACTGAACAAAGGGCAGGGGAGAAGGGGGCCAACGGCAGGGCCCTCAGAGCCCGGCAGGCCCAGTGGGGTATCACAAGCATTTAGGCCCAGGCCAAAGTGCGCCTTCTTTGTCTGCACAGCTGCCCAAACTCTCACCTTTCCACTCAGGCCGACCTCTTACTTGAAGAGTGTCTGGACCCGGTCCGCGCAGTACACCTCGCTGCAAAGCTCACCATAGGTCTCGGCATCATAGCTTCCTGCCAGGTGACCGATGTTCGCAGGCAGATTGGTCGTGGGACACACGTGGGGAGCCTCCTGCCCAGGCCACAGGCCGCACAAAGCCACAATCCCAGATCGGGGGCAGCAAAGCAGTACTGTAGCAGTCCCAGCCTCTAGAGGGAGTAGTGGACCAACACTTGTAGAAAACGGGGTCCTCGCGGGCAACTCATTGGAGGGACACAAATAAATCTTTGCGGACTTTCTGATGAAGCTTACGAGCGTTCACAGCTAAGCCTCTTACAAGGTCAGCTGTTTAGCTAAACATGAGTTCATGATCTAAATTTACACAATAATGAAGAAATCAGCTACAAGGGGAGACAAGCAGCAAAAACAATCAATACCAGAATTAGATTCCCTAGGCCATCCATCAGATGTTGGAATAATCACGTGCAAGGCACAAAGTATACACAAAACTGGAACTGAAACAAGGAACAAGGATGTTTTCAAACACTGGAAGGATCTCTAAAACATTTTTAAAGTACATGTCATTGATAAAGCTAAATACTCAATGGTTGTTTAATACAACAGATTCATCATTGAGAAGAGTGAAATTATGCTGTTTTGAAAACTGTGGCAGGTCAGATTTTCTTCCTAATTATATAAGAAGATTTCTCTAAAAAATACACATTATTTCAAAGTCTTATTGGCTGTGAAATAAGTTAAGAGTATTTCAAATGGCTTTTCTGCAAAGAAAGGTGAAATGTAGGGAATCACAGAAAGTCGAGGGGAAAATAGGTCAATATATACATTGCTGTATGGTGAACTAAGCCTTAGGCCAGCAACAATGTAGAGGACCTGACCCTTAGAAACTTACAAGTAAGCTGGAATGTTGAAAAGTTGTAATCTTTATAAGTAAAAACATTTATTAAAATGAATAACAAAGTGTTTTAATTGACATCAGAATATCAAAACAATAAACCTGAGAACATAGAAAAAATATAAATAAAGATATGAAGAGAACTTAATACAATAGAAGATGTATAAAATTCAGGTGATGTAGTAAGTCTAAGAATATTCTTTGACAAGATTTAAAAGACACACTTTGATTAAGGAAATCCAAAACATAAGTAAAGAATATACAGAAAGAATCAGGACAATGTTATAGCAGAGAATATATGAAATGCCAGTAAATTAGAACATTTCTGTAAAGTGGACCATTTCCTAGCTCCTAAAGATTACCAAAACTTACACAAGAGGAAATCATTTAAGGTCATCATGTCTGCCCTTGGCATTCTCGGAATGCCCTGGACTCAGAATACAGCATCTGTAGTCCATGGTAAACTGCGGAGAGGGGGCCAGGCTGAGGGAGTTTGGAACACGGCCCTCACTGAGGGAGTGGGTGTGGGCATCTCTGCTGTGACTGAACAAAGGGCAGGGGAACAGTGGGCCCTCAGAGCCCAGCAGGCCCAGTGGGGTGTCACAAGCATTTAGGCCCAAGACAAAGGAAGCCTTCTTTGTCTGCACAGCTGCCCAAACTTTCACCTTTCCACTCAGGCCGCCCTCTTACTTGAAGTGCGTGTGGAACCTGTCCGCGCAGTACACCTCGCTGCACAGCTAACCATAGGTCTGGGCATCGTAGCTTCCTGCAAGGTGACCGAAGTTCGCAGGCAGATTGGTCCCTGGGACACACGCGTAGATGCTCCTGCCCAGGCCACAGGCCGCCCACTACCACTGCCCCAGATGGTGGGGCACAAAGCAGCCCTAACTGAGGCCGTGCCTCTAGAGGGAATATTGGACCAACACTTGTAGAAAACGGGGTACTCGTGGGCAACTCATTGGATGGACACAAATAAATCTTTGCGGACTTTTTGAGGAAGCTTACGACTGTTCACACCTAAGCCTCTTACAAGGTCAGCTGTTTAGCTAAACATGAGCGCATGATCTAATTTACACAATAAAGAAGAAATCAGCTACAGGGGGAGACAATCAGCAAAAACAATCAATACAAGAATTAGATTCCCTAGGCCATCGATCAGACGTTGGAATAATCAGGTTCAAGGCAGAAAATATACATAAAACTGGAACTGAAACAAGGAAAAAGGATGCTTTCAAAGACTGGTAGGATCTCTAAAACATTTTTAAAGTACATGTCATTGACAAAGCTAGATACTCAAAGGCTGTGTAATACAAGAGTTTCATCATTGAGAAGAGTGAAATTATGCTGTTTTGAAAACTATGGCAGGTAAGATTTTCTGCCTAAATATATAAGAAGATTTCTCTAAAAAATACACATTATTTCAAAGAATTATTGGCTGAGAAATAAGTTAAGGGTATTTCAAATGGCTACTCTGCAAAGTATGTTGAGATGTAGGGAATCAAAGAAACTCGAGGGGAAAATATCTAACTATATACTTTGCCATATTGTGAACTAAGCCTTAGGCCAGCAACAATGTAGAGGGCCTGACCCTTAGAAACTTACAAGTAAGCTGGAATCTTGAAAAGTTGAAATCTTTATGAGTAATAAGATTTATTAAAATGAATAACCAAGTGTTTTAATTGACATCAGAAGATCAAAACAATAAACATGAGAAAACAGAAAAAATATAAATAAATATATGAGGAGAACTTAATACAATAGAAAATGTAAAAAATTCAGGTGTTGTAGTAAGTCCAGGAATATTCTTTGACAAGATTTAAAAGACACACTTTGATTAAGGAAAACCAAAACATAAGTAAAGAATATACAGAAAGAATCAGGACAATGTAATAGCAGAGAATATATGAAATGCCAGTAAATTTGAACATTTGTGTAAAGTGGACCATTTCCTAGCTCCTAAAGTTTACCAAACCTGACACAAGAGGAAATCATTTAAGGTCATCATGTCTGCCCTTGGCATTCTGGGAATGCCCTGGACTGAGAATGCAGCATCTGTAGTCAATGGAAACCTGAGGAGAGGGAGCGGGGCTGAGGGAGGTTGGAACACTGCCCTCACTGAGGGAGTGGGTGTGGCCATCTCTGCTGTGACTGAACAAAGGGCAGGGGTGCAGGGGGCCCACAGCAGGGCCCTCAGAGCCGGGCAGGCCCAGTCGTGTGTCACAAGCATTTAGGCCCCGGCCAAAGGGAGCCTTCTTTGTCTGCACAGCTGCCCAAACTCTCACCTTTCCACTCAGGCCGCCCTCTTACTTGAAGTGTGTGTGGAACCGGTCCGCGCAGTACTCCTCGCTGAAAAGCTATCCATAGGACTGGGCATCATAGCTTCCAGACAGGTGACCGAAGTTCGCAGGCAGATGGGTCGTGGGACACACGTGGGGAGACTCCTGCCCTGGCCACAGGCCGCCCAAAGCCACCATCCCAGATAGGGGGCAGCAAAGCAGTCCTGTCTGAGTCCAAGCCTCTAGAGGGAGTAGTGGACCAACAGTTGTAGAAAACAGGGTCCGGGCTGGTAACTCATTGGAGGGACACAAAAAAAATTTTGCGGACTTTCTGCTGAAGCTTACGAGCGTTCACAGCTAAGCCTCTTTCAAGGTCAGCTGTTTAGCTAAACATGAGCTCATGATGTAAATTTACAAAATAATGAAGAAATCAGCTACAAGGGGAGACAAGCAGCAAAAACAATCAATACCAGAATTAGATTCCCTCCGCCAACCATCAGATGTTGGAATAATCAGGTGCAAGGCAGAAAGTATACACAAAACTGGAACTGAAACAAGGAACAAGGATGTTTTCAAAGACTGGTAGTATCTCTAAAACATTTTTAAAGTACATATCATTGATAAAGCTAAATACTCAATGGTTGTGTAATACAACAGAATCATCATTGAGAAGAGTGAAATTATGCTGTTTTGAAAACTATGGCAGGTCAGATTTTCTGCCTAATTATATAAGAATATTTCTCTAAAAAATACACATTATTTCAAAGACTTATTGGCTGTGAAATAAGTTAAGGGTATTTCAAATGGCTTGTGTGCAAAGAAAGGTGAGATGTAGGGAATCACAGAAAGTCGAGGGGAAAATAGGTCAATATATACATTGCTATATGGTGAACTAAGACTTAGGCCAGCCACAATGTAGAGGACCTGACCCTTAGAAACTTACAAGTAAGCTGGAATCTTGAAAAGTTCAAATCTTTATAAGTAAAAATATTTTTTAAAATGAATAACCAAGTGTTTTAATTGACATCAGAAGATCAAAACAATAAACCTGAGAACATTGAAAAAATATAAATAAAGATATGAGCAGAACTTAATACAATATAAAACGTATAAAATTCAGCTGATGTAGTAAGTCCAAATAATATTCTTTGACAAGATTAAAAGCCACACTTTGATTAAGGAAAACCAAAACATAAGTAAAGAATATACACAAAGAATCAGGAGAATGTTATAGCAGAGAGTATATGAAATGCCAGTAAATTTGAACATTTGTGTAAAGTGGACCATTTCCTAGCTCCTAAAGTTTACCAAAACTGACACAAGAGGAAATCATTTAAGGTCATCATGTCTGCCCTTGGCATTCTCGCAATGCTCTGGACTCAGAATGCAGCATCTGTAGTCAATGGAAACCTGCGGAGAGGGAGCGGGGCTGAGGGAGGTTGGAACACTGCCCTCACTGAGGGAGTGTGTGTGGCCATCTCTGCTGTGACTGAACAAAGGGCAGGGGTGCAGGGTGCCCAGAGCAGGGCCCTCAGAGCCGGACAGGCCCAGTCGTGTGTCACAAGCATTTAGGCCCAGGCCAAAGGGAGCCTTCTTTGTCTGCACAGCTGCCCAAACTCTCACCTTTCCACTCAGGCCGCCCTCTTACTTGAAGTGTGTGTGGAACCGGTCCGCGCAGTACTCCTCGCTGAAAAGCTATCCATAGGACTGGGCATCATAGCTTCCAGACAGGTGACCGAAGTTCGCAGGCAGGTGGGTGGTGGGACACACGTGGGGAGACTCCTGCCCAGGCCACAGGCCGCCCAAAGCCACCATCCCAGATCGGGGGCAGCAAAGCAGTCCTGTCTGAGTCCAAGCCTCTAGAGGGAGTAGTGGACCAACAGTTGTAGAAAACAGGGTCCGGGCTGGTAACTCATTGGAGGGACACAAAAAAAATTTTGCGGACTTTCTGCTGAAGCTTACGAGCGTTCACAGCTAAGCCTCTTTCAAGGTCACCTGTTTAGCTAAACATGAGCTCATGATGTAAATTTACAAAATAATGAAGAAATCAGCTACAAGGGGAGACAAGCAGCAAAAACAATCAATAACAGAATTAGATTCCCTAGGCCATCCATCAGATGTTGGAATAATCAGGTGCAAGGCAGAAAGTATACACAAAACTGGAACTGAAACAAGGAACAAGGATGTTTTCAAAGACTGGTAGGTTCTCTAAAACATTTTTAAAGTACATGTCATTGATAAAGCTAAATACTCAAAGGTTGTGTAATACAACAGATTCATCATTGAGAAGAGTGAAATTATGCTGTTTTGAAAACTATGGCAGGTCAGATTTTCTGCCTAATTATATAAGAAGATTTCTCTAAAAAATACACATTATTTCAAAGACTTATTGGCTGTGAAATAAGTTAAGGGTATTTCAAATGGCTTGTCTGCAAAGAAAGGTGAGATGTAGGGAATCACAGAAATTCGAGGGGAAAATAGGTCAATATATACATTGCTATATGGCGAAATAAGCCTTAGGCCAGCCACAATGTAGAGGACCTGACCTTAGAAACTTACAGGTAAGCTGGAATCTTGAAAAGTTCATATTTTTATAAGTAAAAAGATTTATTAAAATGAATAACCAAGTGTTTTAATTGACATCAGAATATCAAAACAATAAAACCTGAGAACATAGAAAAAAGATAAATAAAGATATGAGGAGAACTTAATACAATAGAAAACGTATAAAATTCAGGTGATGTAGTAAGTCCAAAGAATGTTCTTTGACAAGATTTAAAAGACACACTTTGATTAAGGAAAACCAAAACATAAGTAAAGAATATACAGAAAGAATCAGGACAATGTTATAGCAGAGAATATATGAAATGCCAGTAAATTTGAACATTTCTGTAAAGTGGACCATTTCCTAGCTCCTAAAATTTACGAAAACTGACACAAGAGGAAATCATTTAAGGTCATCATGTCTGCCCTGGGCAATCTCGGAATGCCCTGGACTCAGAATGCAGCATCTGTAGTCCATGGTAACATGCGGAGTGGTGGCGGAGCTGAGGGAGTTTGGAACACTGCCCTCATTGAGGGAGTGGGTGTGGCCATCTCTGCTGTGACTGAACAAAGGGCAAGGAAACAGTGGGCCCAGAGCAGGGCACTCAGAGACCAGCAGGCCCAGTGGAGTGTCACAAGCATTTAGGCCCAGGACAAAGGACGCCTTCTTTGTCTGCACAGCTGCCCAAACTTTCACCTTTCCACTCAGGCCGCCCACTTACTTGAAGTGCATGTGGAACCTGTCCGCGCAGTACACGTCGCTGCACAGATAACCATAGGTCTGGGCATCGTAGCTTCCTGCCAGGTGACCGTAGTTCGCAGGCAGAAGCGTCCCTGGGACACACGTGGGGAGCCTCCTGCCCAGGCCACAGGCTGCACAATGTCACTGCCTCAGATTTTGGGTCAGAAAGCAGCCCTGTCTGAGGCCATGCCTCTAGAGGGAGTATTGGACCAACACTTGTAGAAAACGGGGTCCTCGCGGGCAACTCATTGGAGGGACACAAATAAATCTTTGCGGACTTTCTGATGAAGCTTACGAGTGTTCACACCTAAGCCTCTTACAAGGTCAGCTGTTTAGCTAAACATGAGATCATGATCTAAATTTACACAATAAAGATGAAATCAGCTACAGGGGGAGACAATCAGCAAAAACAATCAATACCAGAATTAGACTCCCTAAGACATCGATCAGACGTTGGAATAATCAGGTGCAAGGCAGAAAATATACATAAAACTGGAAGTGAAACAAGGAACAAGGATGTTTTCAAATACTGGTAGGATCCCTAAAATATTTTTAAAGTACATGTCATTGATAAAGCTAAATACTGAAAGGTTGTGTAATACAACAGATTAATCATTGAGAAGTGTGAAATTATGCTGTTTTGAAAACTATGGCATGTCTGATTTTCTGCCTAAATATATAAGAAGATTTCTCTAAAAATTACACATTATTTCAAAGACTTATTGGCTGTGAAATAAGTTAAGGGTATTTCAAGTGGCTTGTCTGCAAAGAAAGGTGAGATGTAGGAAATCACAGAAAGTCGAGGGTAAAATAGGTCAATATATACTTTGCTATTTTGTGAACTAAGCCATAGGCCAGGCACAATGTAGAGGACCTGACCCTTAGAAACTTACAAGTAAGCTGGAATCTTTAAAAGTTCAAATCTTTATAAGTAAAAAGATTTATTAAAATGAATAACCAAGTGTTTTAATTGACATCAGATGATCAAAACAATAAACCCTGAGAACATAGAAAAAAGATAAATAAAGATATGAGCAGAACTTAATACCACAGAAAACGTATAAAATTCAGG